>NC_081762.1:7743605-8943605 GCF_963082965.1 Carassius carassius | reverse complement strand
CCGACAGGTCCCGACCAACCAAGACGCTTCGAGCCTTGACATTGCCATGGGTGTAGTTCTTACTATGCAGATACTCCTGTGATTGTGTTAGAATGAGAACTTGATCTTAGGTGTGACATAGTATTTACTGTACATTGTAAATCACAAATTCTTTGGTTAAGTGCTCATGACTGGTCATGATTAATGCATGCCAGAGTCAAACAAAGTAAAAGGCTCTGTGATTTATGTAGCTGCCCGTATGTGCATGCCTGATGTGTCTTATAAATCTCTCCATTCATAAATATATGATTTTACATTGTTGCCAGTCTTTTGTCTGTCAATGTGATTGTATATATCTTGCAAGCTGATTTGTTATCTAACCAGAGCAGATGCAATCTGAGCGCCCATGGTAAAGATTCGTCTTTCAGTCATGTCACACGGTGCCTCCTGACCTGTGTGGTCCTGTGAAAGAGATTTACAGTCAGTCAAAACAAAGGTGAGCTATAAAGTAGTAGTTTGACTTTTAATCAATCCATTGCAAATGAGATCACCAGGAATGACACAACCACTCTTAGGTGACTTCAGCAGTGCAAATAAATAATTAATGTGAGAGTTTAATGTATTTTCAGCATCATTTCTCCAGTCTTTAGTGTCACATTATCCTTTAGAAATCATTCTAATATGCTGATTTTCTGATTAAGAAACAAATCTTGCTCTTTTGTCCAAAAAATCATGTAAGTGATGTAAACAAAAAATGGGGAAAACCAGTTCATCAAGCCAAGCTAGTTTGGTCAGTGTCCCTTGCAAGAATGAAAATGAAGCATCGCTCATGTACCTGTCTGCACCTCCACAGGAAGCTCAGCAGGTCACGGTGTTCCAGCTCCTCTACAGCAATCATCAACGGTGTCTGCACAGACACAACCCCCAGCAATTTGGGCAACAATGGATGCAGTCCCAACTCTGAAAGGAAGTGGGCAAACCCCAGAAAGGACTGGCGCTCTTTGGCATTGGCTGATTCTGCATGAGGGAAAAAGTAGAAGAAAGTAAGATTGTATGTCCGCCTGGTTATCTGTCTGTGTGTCTGTCATTCAATATGACTGTCTGTCTTCTATCAATCCAAATATCAATATCAAAATATACTGTAAAAACTTTGTTCATATTCAGAACACAAATTATTATTATTATTTTTTTAAGAAATCCAAAATCTTTCTGATTCTGACCCTGAATAGACAGCAACACAACTGGCATGTTCAAGGCACAGAAAGGTAGTAAGGACATTCTTAAAATAGTCCATTAGACATCAGGGGTTTAACAATGTAATGAAGCTACTAGAATACTATTTGTGTTCAAAGAAGACAAAAAATAATGACTTTATTCAACTATTTCCTCTCTTCAGTCTCAGTCTTCGTCAAGGGTTCATTACAGTACCACGACAAGTTCCAAAGATAAACAAATATTTTACAGGTTGGGAACGACATGAGGTTGAATAATTAATGATGGAAAAATGGCAATGAAATAATTACTCCAATTAATAAAACTGAAATAAAATAAAGTTCAAATTAGGGCTGGTAAGCGATTCAATTTTTTTATCTAATGAATTACATGATGTGGTGATTAATTAATCTAATTAATCACACATCAAATTTGGAGAAATTACTCTGAAAAGATCATTTAGTCATTGTTGTGCAAAGCATCAATATTACATAAAGTAGGTTCAGCAAGAAATATTTTGTTTGGTAAAATGTGTTATACTCTTTTGGACCATGTGAGTAAATGATGACAGAATTGTCATTTTTGTTTTTGTGAACTATAACTTTAATAATTTATTTTCTTCATTTTATTATTATTACTATGAAAATATTAAATGATTTCTTTAATGAAATGATACTCTAAATAATGAACTAAAACTGCCAGTAGGTGTTGGTAAGTGTCTTAAAGGGTTAGTTCACCCAAAAATTTAAATGATGTCATTAATGACTCACCCTCATGTCATTCCAAACCCATAAGACCTCGTAAAGCACTCACAACAGACCCGGAAGAGAAGACAATGCTGAATAAAGTCGTAGTTTTTGTTATTTTTGGACCAAAATGTATTTTCGATGCTTTAAAAAATTCTAACTGACCCTCTAATGTCACATGGACTACTTTGATGATTTTTTCTTACCTTTCTGGACATGGACAGTAAACCGTTCACACATTTTCAATGGAGGCACTGAGAGCTCTCAGACTAAATCTTAAATATCTTAAACTGTGTTCCGAAGATGAACAGAGGTCTTACGGGTTTGGAACGACATGAGGGTGAGTTATTAATGACATAATTTAGATTTTTGGGTGAACTAACCCTTTAATGATTAAGTCATTGAGTCATTTATTCATTCATTTGATTCGTTCAAATGGCTGATTCATTTAGGAGTGAAGTAAAGGGTTCTTTATGAATGGTCATTAGGCTTGTTCGACTTGAAGCGGATCATCACCATCAGACCAATCGGTGTGTGACATCAAAGTACCGCAAGAGCTTAGAGAGCAGATGACTCCTTGTGCTTTTGAATCGCTCTCGCAGTACTTTGATGTCATACACCGATCGGTCTGTGCAGCACCACTTCAAATCCAACGCACCTATGGCCAATGGTTCAACAGTCCAGATGGTTCACCAAGTTCATTCAAAACGTGGATTAAGAGATGAAATGTCGCTGTGGGTTGCTCGAGGATGAACAGTTCTGATTTGTCTTTATATTTTGTTTGGCAAAATTGAGCAAACAGACAACATTGTGTCTAAAATAACACAGTATTAACTTAATGAAATGTTGTATAAGATGAGTATCACATTTGCACTCTTGTGATAATGCACTTAGCCTACTGCTCGTGTGATATTTCTTAACTATGTGATGTAAATATGAGACAAAATTTCAAACAGGGGCATTTTGCCCAATATCTTGAATTTTAGGGATATTCTCTAGGCTCCATCACGCAGTAAGTTGTTGCCCTGCCTCATATTAGTCATCAATCGACTGTATAAAATGGCAGATGATCCACATAGGTCTGGGGCGGGGCAAGTGCGTTAAATGCGTTAATAATCATAATGCGTTATTTTCCTCCATAATTAATTAATCTAATTAACGGGTTAAATTACCAGCCCTAGTTCAAATAAAAATAAAAATAAAAATAAAATGAAAACTGAAAATTTAAAAAAGAATAGCTAACTCGAAATATAGAATAAAATAGTATGCTATAAATAAATAGTACAGTATATTAATATTATAAAAATCAAATGAAAATAATTACAATAACAAAAAGTAATGAAATAATGCTTATCCAACAGTACCTTTAAGCACTCGTAAAACGACTGGCTGTCTGTCCATGACAGCTCTGTGCAATGTGAAGGTGTTGTCTGGTTTTACTGAGAATGTGAGAGGAAGTGGAGAGACCAGCTGAAAGAGGTCCGGATGCCTCCCGGTGGTTTGCGGAGGGACTGCAGGGCTAGAATTCTGCATGTCATGCTGAGATTGGGCTGTCATGGGAATAACCTCATGTTCCAATGGGTTCAGCTCTGCTGGAGCTGTTGTTGCAGAGTACATTTTGAGATTAAGAGAGAGAGGAAAAAATGAATCTGTTGTTGGTTCTTACAGTATAACTTTTGAGAAAAACCTTTCAATAAACTCTTTGATAATTAATGAACAAGATAATCTATTATTAAACACTGTGATCATTCATAAAGGGAAACCCTTTAAATAAGCATAGCGATCGTGCATGGTCAGGAAGACTTATAAATAAACATTTCTATCGTGCATGAACCGGAAGACCTTTAAATAAGCACAACAAACAACAAGCGACTTGAGTATTTAGTGTGTAACACAGTCAGATGCCGTAGCTACCGTCAATGCCTTGCAGGTGCTGTCTGTTGCTGTTACGGTGTCTGTGTGAGTTATGATGGTGTTGTGTGCCATCTTTTTCATTTCTGTGGTGTCCATAAAGATGTGACGGCTTATAGGCGCATTTGAGCACCAGCAAAATGATCAGGGTGACCAGAAAAGCTAAGAGAAACAGCACCGGAATGACGATCAGTTCGACTTCATAGACAAGCACCTCTGTAAAGAAAGTAGAAACACAATGGTATTAGAAAGTTGAATTCCATGTGTCACATGTTTGCATGTTTTATTCCCAGATAGAGAGAGACTAAATCTAATGAACTGAACATAACACACTACTTACCACAAAGAGTGCCTGATACACATAGATTTGTTGCGTTAGTTGAATTAGACATACTGTAAAGGAAATATATATTACCACCATTAATGTCATAACTTCAAAATACTACATATAAACTGATATCCAGTAATTCAAGTGCAGTGCAATGCTTATGTGTTTTATGAGCGTATAAAACATATCTGGCATGATCTTGCAGTGCATGCGTGCAGTTTGGCAGCTCACCTTGAAAACTAGACTTTAGATATTTGACACTGATTACCCGTGCAGTTTGCTGTATGTGTTTGTACACTACCAGTCAAAAGTTTTGAAGAGTAAGATTTTTAATGTTTTTATAAATATATACCGCTGCTCTTAGAGAATTGTTTAAAAAACACAAAAAAATCTTACTTTTCAAAAACAAAAACTAGACTGATATTTTATTGTAAATGATTTGTACGTTTCACAGTACTTTTAAGTATCGATCATAAATCTAGATTTGCTTTGTTTTGATTGTCTCTGACATTTTTATTCAGCAATGAAATATTTAAGTAATTGTCTTGTAAAATGAGACAACACCGTTGCAGCTAAATATTTGTTAATTTTATATTTGTTGTTTGTGTTGTTATATTTTTATATTTGTTGTTTGTGATCAATGGTTTAAAAATAGATTCCCATTTTTCAAGATTATCAAGAACATCAATGCACGTACAGTAAAAAAAAACATTTTGACAACATCACGCCTTGAACACTTCCACCAATGATCATCCTTTATCAGCACATTCTTTCTTAAGTTTGTGTATGAAACTACCAGACATTCACTCTCACTCAACCAGTTTCTCTGCATTTCTGTCTTTACATTACATTAAAAACACACCAGAATCTTCACCACACGCAGGAGCCAATGTGAGATCAGTATAATGTAAATGCCAACATCTTGATTTATCAAATTTTGATTTAACTAGAATTGAGCCAGTGAAAATGTGTCTATCAAGTTTCAGGTTTTAATGTTGGTTATTTATATATAAATAAGAATTAAATATGTCTATATATGTTGTTTATATATATATATATATATATATATACACACACACACACACACACACACACAAACACACAGCAGTATAATGTAAAATAATATGTGCGTATAAATGTATTTGGTTAGCATGAACTTACATGTCATCTCTGTGTGCGAAGAATGATGGAACTGTTTCTCATTTTCCAAACTTGGTCATCTTCTTTTGTCAGTGGCTGTTTTGTTTCTGTTCGCTGTTTGAAAACTGGTGTTTTTGCTGTATTCTCAAAGAATCAACTTCTTGGTCCCATCTCTTCGTATTCTGCAAGTGCTCTTTGTTTTTGCTGTTTGTCATCTACCTGCATTCTTGCTGCCTCACCCACATCCTACAGCTGTTTCTTTAAGCTCCTCCTTCACCTGAGTTTCTGCCAAACATCACTGTACCACAGACAGTAAATGATAAAGACAGGCTCAGATGTCATATTTTAATATAATAACCTATCAGATGTTTGCCATGGAAGGTTTAATAAAATATTTGTCTGCAATTCTACCTGTATGAGATTACTTCTTAAAGGAATAGTTCACTCAAAAATGAGAATTTGATTCAAATTAACTGAACTTCAGGCGACCCCCAGGTTTTTTTTTTTTTTTATAAGAACAGATTTGGAGAAAATAATCTTTATAGAACTATTAGCATCTTATTGTTTTGGATAATACATGCAAGATCGTTTCTTTATCTGAACAAATTTGGGGAAATCTTAGCATTACATTTCTTTCCCGATGATTCCTCTGCAGTGAATGGGTGCCATCAGAATGAGAGTCCAAACAGCTGATCAAAACGTAACAATTATCCACAATAATTCACAAGACTTCAGCCCATCAGTTAATGTCTTGTGAAGCAAAAAAAAAAAACAGTGTTTTTATAAACAAATCCAAAGTTTTAACTTTAAATGGTCACTTCAGCCCAAAAAATTCAATAATAACTCTTCCTCTGGTGAAAAGGTGTATCCCCTGTTGTCCTTTCATGTCAAAATCCACCAATATATTTGTTTAGAACCATTTTAGCTTTATCTGCATATTTCTGTCCTGAATCAGACAACATTTTCATTGGAGGAAGCAATATTATGGATAGAGGACACATAATTTTGATGTCCTTTATGGATTTGTTTCTTACAGAAATGCAACTTTTGAAATCACAAGATGTTAATTGATGGACTGGATACTAACCTGTGGATTATTGTGACGTTTTTATGAGCTGTTTGGACTCTCATTCTGACGGCACCCATTCACTGCAGAGGAACCATTCATGAGTAGGGTTGGGAACTTAAAACCGGTTCTTATTCAGAACCGGTTCTGTTTTTTTAAAAGAACCGGAACAGTGAGCAATTTCTAAGTTTCAGTTCTGAAAACGTTTCTGGTGCGACACGTGACCAAGCGCTGTGAGTGTGAGCAGCCTTGGGCAAGTGTTGCTACGACGCGGTGTTTCCCTTAAAGAATGTCACAAACCAAATAACAGAAACGCCGCCCTGCCTCTTTAATTACTGAGCTCATTGATTCCACAGACGCGCCGCGTCGTGTCGAACACATCGTTTGCCACGACTGTGCGCGCACTCGCGCCTTTGATAACTGTGCACGTCGTTTTGTCTGACTGTACATGTACCTGCAGCCGCAGCACCTGCCGCCACTACATGACATTATATTTGTCCCATATTGTCATTAATATACATACTGACTTCAACTTGGACCACTAAATAAATAGACTGCTTTTGTTATGCAAGTATGAGGGTTAGATTTAGTGCACAGGTCATTTCAAGAGTGACAAACTCTTATTTTCTCTTACAAACTCTTATAAAACTATTATTTTCATGCATTTTAAAGGTAAAATGGAAACCACTCATTGCATCACACCATCTCCTGACTGCATTTTTATTTGTAAAACAGGGGCTTGGAGTGTGTGTGTATACATGGTTGTAAGTACAACAGTTTATATTTCATTAATTTAGGGAAATGAAAAAGTGTATTAAACCTCAAGGGACTATTTGGCCAACCAGCTTATTCCTGCTTGAAAACCAAAATGTTATTGATAGTGTAAAAAGCATCAACTTTGAAGCACATGCTGATTAATGGACTAGCATTACTCAACATTACTTAATACCTTCCAGCAATGCTACATTCAATGAAGGTAAAATAGTAAAAAAACAAAATGGAAAACCGGAAAAATTGTATACTGTATTATACAGTATGATGAATTTTGACATTGCCAACCTTTAAATTAATTTGACTGTAAGTTTTTCTTTTCTTTATCCAGAATGTGTTTATATAAGGCTAAAACTTTCTCTAAGTGTATTGTTTATCATTCTGTTGTTCATCGCTGATGAAAAGGGCAAATCAGAGACGGCACTGGGTGATTTGGTCCTCCCTGTGCTGCCCTCATCATGTTTCATGGAGGACGGGGAGTTCCCTCGGCCGCTCAAACCCTCACTGTGCCTCTTTCCAAATGAACAGGTGATCAGAGTCTTAGTTTGTTGCCAGGGGCGACAGGATTGGCCACTATTAAATAAACCAGCCCTGCTAATGAAGGGCCAGATGGGTTTAGTTTGGCATCTACTCTCTCTTTCTAACTCTCACACACATGCATAAACACATGTTTGTGTCCCAGGCACAGGCACATCCATATAAACGCACACACACATGGCTTAGTCGGGCAGCTGGAGTGCTGTGTTCCACCATATGAAAAGGTGTGTGTGAGAGAGATGGCTGTGCATGTGTAAAGCTAGGAAAGAGAGCTTGAGTGAGAGAATTTGCACGAGCCCTCTCTCCCTCAGTCCGTGCCACCCCAGGGTGGGAATGCTAAGACAGACAGCCGGTTTATTTTTGGTTCAGTGACAGTGTGTCAATGGCCGCAGATGCGTCGCAAAGGAAGGCTCTGAGATATCAGCAGACCGTGGTCAGTCCCTGTCTCTCTCCTGCTCTCTCTCTATCTCCCTCGCCCTTGCTTCTGCTCTTTCTTCTGTCTGGTTACTCTTTAGTCTGTTGTGAATTGCTGTTCTTCTGTCATTTGAAATAGTATGGGCTGAAAGATGTTGCACAATCTTTGCATGATGTGTATATTTGTACTGACTGAGTCACCGTTTTGAGCGTTGGGCTGCAGAACTCACGGGAACGTGCAACAGGAGTTAGTCATTTTCCTCCTGTCATTTTCTATATCTTTTACTTCATCTCTCATTTAGGTATATATAGGCTCCTGAAGAGGACTGTACTTTTATTTTAGTTTATTTGTATAAGTTTGCAGTGCAACTTTTTAAAGAGAATAAGCCCATGTAGTCAGTACTATGACTATAATTAAAAATGAGTGATTCTTCAGTCAGAATGGCTATGCAAAAAAAAAAGTGTTCTTTCATAATAAAGTAGAGATTAATAATTTAATAAATATATTTAAAGTCTTTTCATTAAAAATCTTTCTTAATTTCTGTTTTGAACTGGACTTTTAAATATGTGCAAATAAGGGAAAGTGTATTTTGCACTTTTTCTAACAGCTTTTAAAAACTTGACAAAAGCTATGATGAAATCTTTTTTAACACAGTACAATACACATAAGATTCATTTTCTAACATTCAGAATCAAAAGACTAACTGAAGAATTACTCAAAACACATTTTATACACTACTGTTCAAAAGTTTGTGGTCGGTATTTTTTTTTAATGGTTTTTGAAGGAAGTACCTTTTGCTCAACAAAACAGTAATATTGTGAAATATTATTCCGATCTGTATGTCCCTTGAACATCTTGTGTGATTGACTGTCTGCTGTGATTGCTGCTTTGACTGAAGGGGAGGTGAAAGAGGTTGAACGTTTGAGTGTTTGAAATGCCGATGATACATCTTGGTTAGAGTGTACTATCAATGTAGTATTTCTTTCTTACTCTATGTCATCAGTAGAGGTCATCTTTTGCCAGTCTTGTCACTGTGATTTATTAAACAGTATGTAACATTGACTGAACAAGAGAAAATGTGTAAATGTTTGATCAATAAGCATAGTTTGGGTTACGGGTCAGCTACTGTATAGAATACCTCAATCTTCCAGTGATTTGCAGCATGAAAACAACTAAAAGCATTTTGAAATTTATTTTAATTTGATGTATGATCCGTAGGAGTTCTTGTTTATGACAATAAGCAGATATTCCATGCAGCGACAACCAGTGGTACTGTAGAGTTTTATCAGTCATGTGATATAGGTGGATACTAGAAATGGCTTCTGGAAACCAATAACTGGCAAACATCGAAAACCTGGTAATCTCAAGCTGTTTCTTAGCCATTTTTGTTGCAAACAGGACTTTAGCTTTAGCTGTACTTTACAGTGGTTTAGTTATTTTAGAGTTTTTGTGATATTATTGGTTGCATTTTTGATCACTCACTGTTGAATCTCGGCTATTTGTCTCATATTTACGTTTTAGTTATTCCATTATATGCTTTATAGTTTTTATTGTATTTAGCTTTCATTTTATATTAGTCATTTCAGTTCTTCACATTAAACTTATTCATTTCAGATAGTTGCCAATGCATAATTTCTTATTAAGATTTTATTTTATTTCAGCTTTTTTCAGTTACCAAAAATATATTTTTAATTGTTAGCAACACTGTGCGATTCACATATGAGGTCAATCGTTTTATTTTTATTTTATTTTTTTATTTTTTTAACTTCACTTCTACTTAATATGAAGTTTACAAAGTTACCAAATGAAAGAGCCTGGACAGAAAGCCCAGGCATATTGGGATATGTTGACAAGTGTGGTCATCCCAGCATGGGAAGAACATCTATTTTAGAAGCCCTTCACCAGAATTACATATGACTTTACATAACATCACATGACAACACCATGACAATTGCCTCGATAGCCTTCCCATACAGCCATCAGGATGACCTAAAGCACAGCGGCATATCATTAAAAACTTTTTCCAACACGCTTTAGCTTTAAAACATTAGCATTTTATGAATATAATTACTTATTTGTAGATGTGCTCTTAGTGTTTTTTTATATTAAAATGACAAAATCTTTGGTTGTGCTCTTGTACATGCATATGTGAACTGCACTCTTTGCCTCAGTGCCACATTTGTTGTTAGCTGTCTAGTGCTAGTAAGCATGACAGTGTCACCTGATTATAGGTTTCCAGCTTTCCTTGGGAGTCCTTGAAAGACAGATGAACAAATTGGAAGATAGAAAGATCCACACAGAGGTGTGTGGGGAAGTGTGGCCATGAACATTGGGTCACACCGAAGCTATTATTAGCCTAGCAGCTAATATTACAGGCCCTGGGTAGAAAGGGGGTAGTTCCAATCTATGGCGGACGGAGGGGATCTGCAGGGGGTGTAGAAGACCATAGGTGTAGGAGCAGACTGGTATGAGATGAGAAGAGAGGAGGGGGTGAAATATAGAGAAAGCAAGGATTAAATGTACTGTGGGAACGGACGAAAGTAACTGGATAGAAGCACGGAATGAGAGAGAGATGTGTTATGAGGAAGAGAGGTACATGATAAACCTCTACATAGGCCCATTCCAAACGTGAAAGTGAGCGCCTAAAAGCAATAAAACTCCAAATAGTAACACATATAGATACACATTTAATATTCTTTGTAAAATAATAGGTCTAAACCAAAGAAAAATGGTTTTAAGTAAAAAATATATATATACCATAATAGTTTATACTACAATTTAAAAGTTTGTAATACTGCATTGATTTAATCAAATATGCAGTAAAACAGTAATATTGTAAAGTTGTATTATAATTGTTTTTTATTTTAACATATTAAATTGTATTGTTTATTTAATTTATTTATTGTTATACAAAATATCTTGTACTCCAAAAACATTTCTCATAGTGAGTTTCTATGCAAATCTGAGATTATTAGCAATTTTTTTTTTGTTTTTGTTTTTTTTGAGGAAACCATGATACAGGGATTCCAGCAGATAACCAGCAGTTATTTGACATTAATTTATTTTTTTATGTAAAAGTATGAATAAAAAAAACAGCATTTATTTATTTTCACTTTTTTTAGGCTTATCAAGTATGAAGATCACCACAAACATGCAAACCCATATTTGATCATGCTTGTCTAGAAGTTTTGAGCACTTTGCACCCCTCTGCATCTACAGTAATTTTCATTGTTTACTTCATTACATTTCTAAAATGAGATTTCTACATCAGCAGTATAATATTTAGCATTCGGAAAGACTTTTTTGGAAAAAAAGATTATGTTGTGCTAAAAGTACTTTGTATGAAGCATCACATTTGTCAAAACATTTCTTAACCCGAACGCTTCTGTCAGATCCACATTTACCTCTTCACATCTTTATTTCCATACTGAAAATAGCATCTGTAAATCCATAAGTCAACATTTCAACAAGTTGTAGTTAATCACTCTGATACAGTGCATCAAGGTTGTTTCATATTCACCACACAGCCCACGTAAAAAAATACTATAGTAATTTATAGTAAATACTGTAGTGTTTTTGAAGTACATATACTATAGTAAAGTGTATTATACTGTATATATTATAGTATTTACAACAATTTGTTAATGAATGCTACAGCATACTGTAGTGTTAACTACAGTGAACTGATAAACTGTAATAAATACTGTAATATACTTTAGTTTTTACTGCAGTAAACTGTAGTGTATTTTAGTATATTATACCCTATAATTGTAGAACACGTAGTACAGTATTGGGTAAATTAATTTGTTTATATTAGTATGGTTGTTATATTACCACAGAAACTATAGAATTACCTCAACAAATGAATTCAAATACTTTAATATAGTACGGTTCAAAAACACTATAGTATTTACTATAAATTACTATAGTATTTTTTCATGTAGGAGGGTAGGCCTACATCATGTCCCAATCCCATTTACTCTCCCTATCATTAGGAAATCTTACAAATTGTTTATAGAGTAATTTATGAGATTTGCGGATTTAAATGAAACATCTATCTCATCTAACATATGTAAGAAAGAAATGCTTTTTGTTTCAGGTCAAACTACTGGGGCGTGTGTGTGTGTGTGTGTGTGTGTCTGTATGCATGTTTTTGTGACATATCAGGACACAACTCTGTATAATGACATGGGTATGACACAGGTATTACAAGGAGAGGGTGACTTACGAGGACATAACCCATGTCCCCATTTTTCAAAACGCTTATAAACCATACAGAATGAGGTTTTTTTTGAGAAAGTAAAAATGCACAAAGTTTCCTGTGAGGGTTAGGGTTAGGTGTAGGGTTGGTGTAGGTCCATAGAATATACAGTTTGTACAGTATAAAAACCATTACGCCTATGGGATGTCCCTACTTTTAACAAAAACAAAGATGAGTGTGTGTGTTAGAGAAAGTAAGTGGGAATGAAGACACAGGGAATGTATTTTCCAGATGTCTAGGTCTCATCCGGATGGTAATAAATCTAAATGTAGACTACTGCTCTTCCGCCGGTGGTCTTACTTGAAGCATGTCGAGAAGATTTTCCTCTATTTTTGGACTCTCCTCTCCTCTGTCACCTCTCGGGTGCATCATGTTGTTTTAAAAAAAACAAGAGCAATGTTTTAATTTATTTTTATTTTTATTTTTTGGAGACGTTTCTGTAACAATTTGTTATGTGATCGCACCAGTGAGAAACATTAAAAGTGTTTTTTTTTTATATTCGGTCAAACAGAATAAGTGAAATGCATATTTTACCATGGTTAATCTGAAGAACTGTTGACAGCAGAAAACATTGACTTCTTAAATGTTAATGAATAATACAATTTTAAAATAAATTCATAAATATTATGACTAATAAAATAAAATGTAAAATATAATAAAATAATAATAGTCATGACAATAATGCTAATAATAATAATAGTAATAATAATAATACACCAAAGGAAAGCATTTATTTTGCTCATTTGGATGAAAAAATACTTCAGCTTTTATTGACTTTTGACCTCCTGAAATACAGTTGAAAAGATTTTTTGGTATCTTATTGCAACAAATGTGACTATTCAGTATTAGATATTTTCAATAAATATACAAATTGTTTTCAAATGGACTTCGTTCTGACAAATCTAAAGGTATAACAGCAGATGTCTTGTATATCTGCACAAGATAAGGCGGTGTGTTGTAGTGGGAAATAATCTGACCTGGTAACTGTAAGACAGAGTTCTTTTAGTGTCATTAAATACTATAGTTTTTCATTTATATTGTGAATATGTAAAAATTTATTTAGTTATCTATTATAATATTTGGTTATTTATATTAAGTTTTGTTATGTTTAAAGCTGCTCCATGGGGATTGTACCTGTAAGTTGCTTCAGGTAAATCTGTCAGGTATTTATCTGATCTCTTCTGTAACAAAAACCTGTGATATTCTCCATCAGCTATATGGAGAGTACAGGGAGCACCCTGGTGGGTCCCAGAGGAGAGAGGCCACTCGCCTTCTGATGGAGAGACAGCGGAAAAAACATGGACATGGACATCACTACCATGGACAGCACCATTACAGTCACCATGGGCGCAGTCACAATCGAAGACGCCATCACAGACGCAAGCATGTGGAGCTGGACATAGGCAGCATTCATGACCGGCAGGAGGAGGAGGAGCAGGGCCACACGTCGTCCTTCAAGAAACGCAGATCCTACTCCAAGTGCAGAGGTCAGTAACAATGAGCCTTGCAAAAGCCAGAAGGAAATAAATGTGAAGTCTGGAATCTGATAGGAATTGTAATATTTTCCCAGACTGTGTGGCTCGAGTACAGAAGTTCCTCGTCTCGAAATTGGGGGAAGACTGGATCTTTCTGGTGTTGTTGGGTATTACCATGGCATTAGTTAGCTGGACCATGGACTATGCTAGTGCCAAGAGTCTACAAGGTACTAGTCTCCCCAGAATACCATCTGCTTGTCTTTTTACTTATTCTTCTGTTATTTAATTTTGCATATATGTTGTATTTAGTTAGTATATATTTATTGTTTGATTTAATTTCTCTTATTTGTGTCTTATTCATTATAATTCAAAGTGTGTGTGTGTGTGTGTGTGTGTGTGTGTGTGTGTGTGTGTGTGTGTGTGTGTGTGTGTGTGTGTGTGTGTGTGCGTGCGTGCGTGTGTGTGTGTGCGCAGAGAGAGAGAGAGAGATTTGGGGGTCCATGTATCAAAACATTTGGACATCCCTCTTCTGTTTTGCCTAGTGTTATATGTCCTATTCTTTTGTCTCTTTTCCATGTTTTTCCCACTTTTCATTTCTAAAACTTCTACATACTGCTTGCTTTTGTCTTCTTTGTTGTCCTTCTCTTTCTCTACCTCATGTGCTCCATCACTTCTGTCCTTCTCCGTGTCTCTCAGCCTATAAGTGGTTTTATGGGGAGTTGAGGGGAAATATCCCGCTGCAGTACCTGGTCTGGGTCTTCTATCCCATGGTGCTCATCCTGTTTGCCTCCCTCTTCTGCCACCTGGTCGCTCCTCAGGCCATTGGTGTGTAGCTTTCATTGTTTCATTAGCTTCTTTAGTTTTATTTACTTGTTTATTTTTTCTTTCGCCAGGGTCTGAGATTATCTTTTTGCCTCACCGGCTAGAAGTGAATTGAGAATGTTTTTGTTTTTGTTGTTTTTGCTCGTTAATATATTTTACACACTATCATTAAAGATATAGTTTTGTCCTAAAGGGATCATTTATTTATTTTCTGGCTGTGTTTGAAAGCCGAACTCAGTTCTTTACTGATATTAAATGCTTGGCGAATTCAATTTATACCATGCCTCTTTATATAACCTCTTTTTTTTGTTATTTATTGAGGTGTCTACACATCCTTTGTCTGTCTCTATAAAGTACACTTTCTGTATACTGTGTCACTTGTAGTTAATATACAGTATATCAGCCACATAAAAAAAGTATTTTCTTTAACTACTGTAACTTCTGCTCACTGTTTACTACTCAACAACGCCACCTGCTGGTTCATCTATTCAGCCCATTGATTGCCAACCTGTGGTAATTATGCAGGTTACAGGAAGATATTCTTTTATTTTATCCTATAAAACTGACACTTTCAAATTATTTGGGTTCAGTACAATGTCACATCTGATCAGTTGTAACTTGATTTACAGACCTTTCACATTCCTTCTTTTTCCAAGCCGTTTGATTGTTTTGTGTATTTTCTTTCCTCCTCTGACTCTTATTTCCCCTCAGGCTCTGGTATTCCAGAGCTGAAAACCATACTCCGAGGTGTTGTGCTGAAGGAGTATCTGACGCTCAAGGCATTTATTGCGAAGGTGGTGGGACTCACTGCTGGCCTGGGCAGCGGTATGCCGGTTGGCAAAGAGGTGAGAAACATTTGATTTTGCAGTCTCATGTAACATACACAGGGGCCTCAGTTTTTCATTTTACATGATACAAAATGCACTGTACAAGTGCCAGTTAATGTCACCTAAACTGGCCTCAGCCCCATCTGATGCTTACCTTTAAACTGTGCTATTTTTATGCGTTAGGGTCCCTTTGTTCACATAGCCAGTATCTGTGCCGCTGTGCTAAGCAGGTTTATGTCTTTCTTCTCTGGAGTTTATCAGGTAAGTAGAAGTGCATGGAGATCCTGCAATGCACATTTGGCTTCTCCATTCATAAAATGCTGAATGCTCATTTATCATCCAGGAGCAGGACAGCTTTTGTAGTTGTTGTACCCTCAACTGTGTCTGCTTCACTGTTTTTGTCTGCCTCTGTGTCAGTAGAGCCCATACTGTTATACAGACATCCTCACAGTGGGCTGTGCTGTGGGGGTTGGATGCTGTTTTGGAACCCCTCTCGGAGGTAAAGTGTGTGCAGAAATGCCATTTTCCTTAATTTTTCAATTCTTTCTTGAAAGGATTAATGGTTGTTTAATTAACCGAAATTAAATTAAATTAAATTAAATTAAATACTGAAATTAAATCGTTTTACATTTTTTAAAAGATTTGTGTTTCAAATAATTGTTTTTTATTCTGAATCTTAAGCAGAATGTATGATTATTTGCCAGTGAAATGTATAGATATATTTAGACGTAGAGGTTTTTGCATTCATATTTTGATTGTATAAATAGTATTAATACTAAATAAATAAATAAGATATACAATACCAAACAGAATTTGGAGGCAGATATTTATTGTTGTTGAAAGAAATTAAGAATTTTATTCTACAAGGATGCATTAAATGTAATAAGTTGAAAGTGACAGTAAAGTCTTTCCTGGGAAGAATGAAAAATATTTCACATTTGTATCATCAAATTTGATGGATTTAGAAAGTTTGAAATTCCCTTCTGTAGATGCCAGTAACCACTCTAAATGTTTCTTTGGTTCATCCAGGTGTTTTATTCAGCATTGAAGTTACATCAACCTATTTTGCTGTGAGAAACTACTGGAGGGGCTACTTTGCTGCCACTTTCAGTGCTTTTATTTTTAGAGTGCTGTCTGTGTTTAATAAGGATGCAGGTGAGATGAATAGTCATATTCGTGAATGAAGTCACATGACTCATACACTGCCACTACTCTGTAATGAGTATGTTTTATTCCCATATCTGTTGTTTCAGTTACCATCACTGCTCTCTTCCGCACCAACTTCCGTATGGATTTTCCTTTCGACCTGCAGGAGCTCCCGGCGTTCGCCATTATTGGGTGAGAGCGCGGGGGCGAGAGCGTGCCGTTCGTGGTGAGGGCACAATCCTGAAGCTGTGTGTGTGTGTGTGTGTGTGTGTGTGTGTGTGTGCGTGTGCCATACTGCAACCCTTGACACACTCGCATACCTGAGCACACAGCTCTTTAATTTAACCAAAGTGACCAGATGGTGGCAGTATATTTGATTTGTTAGAAGGTCAAGTTTCACTAACACATTTTGATGAATTTATTGTACTATATTGCATAATAATTGTGCTCACACTGATCCGAAACAATTCAGCAAAAGAGCACAGCAAACTTCTTGTCAAACTTATAGCTGTAAATGTGATTTTTATATTTGAATCGTTGGAATAATATGATTGTTTTTGTCTCTGATTTGCTTTTTCTCCACAGGATCTCTTGTGGGTTCCTGGGAGCTTTCTTCGTTTACCTGAACCGCCAAGTTGTCCTGTTCATGAGAAGACCGAACATTCTCACAAGATTCCTTACAAAACAGTAAGAGAAATTAACTCCGCAAATGATAACAGACAATATATTACCTTTAGCATTATTCTAAGAGTATGCAGTACTCACCTGAGAGTTATTTTGCTGTAATCACAATCTTTCAAATTATTACTCAAGCAAAATAATTACAAAATGTGTCACATTTTCTTTCTCAGCCGGCTGATTTTCCCTGCTGTTGTGACCTTAGTGGTTACGACACTGACATTCCCTCCTGGCTTTGGGCAGTTCATGGCTGGAGAGGTCAGATTAGAAATATTTGATAACTGATGCTACAATTTTGTTCATTTTTATAACTAAAAAATTATATCAGCTATTTAGGATCCTCCTCTAATGCAGAGGTTCTCAACCAGGGGTCCGGTGCCTACTAGGGGACCTTGGCAAACTTCCAAAAGGGGCCCCAGGATGATTTTAAATAAGACAAAAAAAAGCATACAAATAAACTAAAACTACTAAAAATCTAGATATTTCTTATTTTACTTTTTTGGTCTTTGATGAACCAGGATTCTCACTTTGTGTTTGACCGGGTGTTCTTTTTTTATAAATCATTTATTATATAGGATATATTATATATCAATAAATATTTGTTTCAAATTATGCCAAGCTCTGATATTTTATCAAGTATATATTGTGAGTACAAATACTTTTATAAATCCTCATCTTCAATGCTTATCCAATAAATCGACAACAACTGGAAAGGTCATGGAAATATTTTGATTTAGAGGTGTAGGGACCTGAAAGAACATTGCAATCTGGAAATTGAATGTACAAACGAGTGGTATGCACTGATTCAAATATGTTTTAAAAACAAAACGTTGTCATTACAGCAGATCTTTTTGTGTAGAATGGTGGGAATTTGAGTCACAGAGGTTGAGAACCACTGCTTTAATGTTTATGGTCTGTCTGTCATTCAGACAAACTTAAATCTTTGAAATATTTCATTCATTTGGGTTTAAATGTGAGTTTGACTGTGTTTGTCTGCAGCTGATGCCCAGGGAGTGCATCAACTCTCTGTTTGATAACTTCACCTGGACTAAAATATGGGGTTCCTCCCTTCCTCCTGGTCTCGGTCGCTCTGCTGTGTGGTTTCACCCTGATGTCAGCATCTTTGTCATTCTTATTCTCTTCTTTATCATGAAGGTTGGTCCTTTGCGATATTTTGTTCACATTGTTCTCTGTCAGTTAAGTAATTTTCTCTTTAAACACTATGAAAGTATCATGCACTGACACTAGTTTTAGTTATCATGTATAGTTGTCTAGCTGGCTTGAATAAAAGCTGCTTGTTCCACAGTCATTCTCTCTCTCCATCTGTCATGTTTGAAGCTGCTGAAGCAGTTGCTAAATACAGGTTGTGCTGACAGCAGTCTTTGAGATTTTAGAATTAAGGCAATCATGTGAAAGCATTATTATTCATCTCACAGTTCTGGATGTCTGCAGTTTCCACCACAATGCCCATCCCGTCTGGAGCTTTCATGCCTGTCTTTGTATTGGGTAGGTCACTGGTATTATTTATTTATTAGTGGCTGCTATTTACAGATATTTTCTCATTTATTTAAGGATCCTTTTAACATACAGTGGGATCCAAAAGAAACCATGTTGTCGTGCTGGGATTTGAGATCTATTTCAAAGTTATAAAATGTATAAAAATAATTTATTGATTTGAAGATTTTGAACAAATGAATGTTTTCAAAGAAATTAGTGTTATGACAATATATATTTATATATATAAGATTTTATTATAAATAAATATTTATGTTTTTACACAATTTCAGGACACTAATCAAATAAGTATTTTTTTTTGGTCAAATAAATAATTTAATTACATTTTTAAAACCATTTCTTGTAATTAGAAAAAAAAATCTATCATTTTCAGTACCAGTCTCAGACTTGGATCTCCCTCTAAATATTTAAATTCACTTTGACTTACAGAAATTAGCCATGCACATAAAATGTTTTATTTTATTTTATTTATTTTATTTTCTTTTCATTTTATTATTTTATTTTACTTCATGCAATAATATTCAACAGCTTAATATGTACATTCACTTATTAGACTCAAAGAAGTTAGTCAGGCATTTTTTATTTTATTTTTATTTTATTTTTTTATGCAACAATTTTCGCTAGCTGCATGTCCCAGACTTTCAGATCTCAGGGTAAAAATGTAAATGCACTTGTTACACTCATATAATTATTTCTTTTTTTACTTTCATAGAAACACATATTTTATTTCTTTTTATTTTTGAATATCCACTGCAATGTCTTTACAGGTGCCGCATTTGGTCGCTTAGTGGGTGAGATCATGGCTACTCTCTTTCCTCACGGTATCCTGTTTGATGGAATACTGTACCGCATCATCCCTGGAGGGTACGCTGTCATTGGTCAGTCATCCTTTCCTCCTCTTCCAATCCACCACGCTTACCTAATGTGTGCTCATATTGTGCTTATGATGTCACTTCCTGTTCCTATCTTTTCTTCTCTTAATCTCTGATCTTCCGCTGCATGTGTCCATACTCCCTCCATTCATTATGTCACCCCTTTCATGACCCTGTCTTACAGTTCTCCATCTTTCCTTCCTGGTACTCTATTGTTTTATCCCTGTTCCTGAAGGTGCAGCGGCGCTGACGGGGGCCGTCACTCACACCGTTTCCACCGCGGTGATCTGCTTCGAGCTGACCGGTCAGATCTCTCACATCCTTCCCATGATGGTCGCCGTCATCCTGGCCAACATGGTAGCGCAGGGTCTGCAGCCATCACTGTACGACTCCATCATCCAGGTCAAGAAGCTGCCCTATCTCCCAGAGCTGGGCTTCGGCCACATAAGGTGCGCAGACATCACAAATGCCAGCACTATGGCTCCACGTTTGTGCTTGGCTCACACCGCAACCAGGTTCCCTCACCCTTGCATGCACACAGCACCTCAAAGTCCTTGTGATTCATTAGCAGCGGGAACTATTAGTAAATACACTTGTTAACGAGGGGCAGCAACATGAAGTTTTGGCACCCTTCCAGCTAACACTCTTTACATGTCCTTCAGGGGTTTGTCAATATGCTTAGCTGTCTAAAATGGCAAATAAAACCGTGTTTTGTGTAAAATTAGCAACATTAGCTGTTTGATAACATAGTCAAGCCAAAAGCGAATCATATCAGTTACCATTATTTAGAGCAATACATAAAATTCATTAGCATTCTGATGCATGGACTTTTAGACAATCCTTTATGATTCACTCCTCCTCTTCTTCATCTGAATCAGTTTCTGGTTCAAAATTAAATGGCTAAATTAAATCTAGTATTGCCACTTGTCGTTCTGTAGCGTTTGCTACTTCAGTTGAGCGAGTGAAAGTGGAGCAGGCATATTGAGTGGAGGCAGGGACTGATTTGCATATTCATTGGTCTATGTACTGTATGCTAAAAGAGGTAAGGGTGTAGAGTTAAATTTAAGCCATTTTAAGTCATGAAGAAATTGTTACTTTTAAAAAAGGAAATAAAAAAATATGACTTTAAATGCTATAAGTTAATTTAGACATCAGTACAGCATTATAATGTACAGTGTAGTGTTACTGTAAAACATAATGGGATTACTTAAAATAAATGTTAACTAGTGAGATGTCAGCTAGTTTCCGAGGTCTTCTAATTTATCTTGATGTACTAAAATAACTCAAACTGAAATAAAAAATATTACAAGTTATTTAGACGTTTTAAAACAATAAAAATTACAAAACACAATTACTAAAAATTGAACATTCTGCATGAGCATGCAGAAAATATAGAAATAATCTAATTCAAAATATTTGTAAAAAACTATAATACTTCTTAATCTTAATGATAATAAAATAACACTGGTACAGTATGAAAAAAATTAAAGGTATTTTTTTTGGGGGGGGGGGGGGGGGTTGTTAAAATTATGAATATTATTACTGGGCCTAATATGGTATGTGTCGTTATTTTACCCATATCACTAAAGCAGCCAATAAGTTTGATTAAATGTGACATTTTCTGCTTCCTTTTAAAAGCATATTTATTTTACTAACTATACACTTTTATATATAGTAAGTGCATTTTATTATTTGGATTAAGAATTGTACATCTCTTGTACAATTAGAATAGACCATAGACCACCGGTCTAGAGTTAATAACCTTTTTAAGCTCTGTCAACCAGCCTTTAGCCAGTGAAATTACCACACAGTTTCTGTTTTTACTACAGCCAGTATAATATCTTCGTGGAGGACATCATGGTGAGGAAAGTGAAGTTTTTATGTTCCCATTCTACATACAGAGAAGTACTGCATTTGCTGGACTCGACCTCTTTAAAAACCTTCCCACTGGTCGACTCCAAAGGTAATGTCACGCAGGCTGTCTAGACAATTTCTTGAGTCTAATTACATTTCCCATTATGGCATTTTTCTAGCTGCATGCAGTCTACCAAGGTGAGCTATGAATTTGTATTTTGTTTCAGTCCTAAAGCTCTGTTTAAAATCCTAACAAGCTATCAGCCTCATGTCGTTTGCTTAGCAACATGAAGTTGCTTCTTTATAGAATTTCAAATCAGTCAGGACCTGAATAAGGCCTATCTCTATACAGCTGTACGGGTTTTGGAACAGAGCCCTAGTGTCAGAAACCATTTTAATGCTCATACAGTATGTAACTGGCTTCTGAACTCACTTCACCTTCAACAGAATCTATGATTCTATTGGGCAGCATTGAGCGGTCTGAGCTTCTCGCCCTCTGTGATTGGTGGCTGTCAGCAGAGAGGCGGATCCTAACACAAGGACAAGTGCCTTGTGCCAAAATCAGCTGGGAATCCTTTGCCTTTGTTGATGAGGAAGAAGAGGAGAATGAAGATGATAAGGTATATCTATCTATCTATCTATCTATCTATCTATCTATCTATCTATCTATCTATCTATCTATCTATGATCCCTATCCGTCCATCCACCCATCAAAACACAACAGGAAACTGCTTTGCTTAGAAAATATAATTGAATAAATAATAATAAAATTACATTACATAATAGTTTTTATTTTTATTTTTCCTGAAATTTTGCTTTTGTATGCCTTTTCAAAATGACAGTTTGTACTTACTTTTCTCTGTGAAATGTTTAGACGATACCAGTTCAGGAGGAAAGAAACGGTCCTGTGCCTCCACCCAAACCTTCAGAACCATCCACCAATCACACGTCTCCCGGTGAGAAACTCTCCAGCAAACATAACTGAGCCATCCTCTTTAGAAACCTTAATAAACCTCAGGCAAGCACTTCTAGTGAACAAGCATCTTGAGGCCATATAAGTGATACTCATCCTTTAATCTGCCTTCCGTCTTTTCCATTTTTTTTCTTCTCGCTCCTCCTCTTCTTGCCTAGATAAGGGTCCTTCTCCATCTTTCAGGAGAATTTTACGTAACTTCTTTTCATCCTCTTCAGAACGACACACAGAAGGTCAGCCACAGGTACATTGTTCGTGTCTATAAGTCCCTTGTGAAAACCTGTGTGTCTGAATTGCCCTCAGCATGTATGAAATTTTAATGTAAGGTCGATAAAATGAGAAGAGCCAATGTATTGCTAATGGTCTGCATTAATATTCATCAGTGTTTTTCAAGGACATGTGCAGTTAAAGGGAAGTGAATGGTCTTCCATAGAATGTGTCAATATGCAAATATTCTTGTTAAAATGTTAATGAGTTTGAATACTTGGTTTAAATGCACCATGCCATGTGTAATATATTTATTTATTGTCTTTTTTTTTCACCCTAGGAGCCTTACCCTCCACCTTTAACTGATACAATGACACCAGAACAGGTATTACCAATACTATAAGTAATAAGCTTCCAGGTAGATATTAAAGCATGAAAGGAAATTGTATTAATGTAGGTTCTGGATATTGTTAGATGTTTTAATACTGCAGAAGAGTTGCTAAAATAAAACTAGGCAAAGCAGAGTTGAAGCCTTACGTGGTTTTGATTTGGTCACATAGATCAAAGTCTGGGAGGAGACAGAGATGGACAAACCTCTAGATATCGATCAAATCAGAATAGACCCCTCCCCCTTCCAGCTGGTTGAGAGAACATCACTGCATAAGGTGAGAGACATGCCAAATCGAGTCAAGTCATTTGAGATGTCTCTTCGTGCATTATACAATACATACTGTGTAATAAACAGGAAAATATAACAGAGTTAATATTGCAAACTTCATCAGTTATGAAACAAATAAAAATTCCAAGTCAGTTCAGAGTTGATTCAGTTCAGTTCAATAACAGCATCGATGTTGCAATGCTCATCAGTTCATCAACAAAAAGGGTGATTTCAGTTCAAACAACTTGTAAAAGTGCATGTAGCATCCGATGACCCCTTTAAACCAAATGCATCAAATGTAACATTCTTTCACTCCCTTTGTCCTGTTGACAGACTCAAGCACGTGGACTGTGTCAGAAAGTGAATACGCATCTGTATACTGTATCCAGTTTAGACAAGATAGAGGCAGTGATTCAAATTCTGTTCTGCATTCAGCCCAAATAAGTGTCAAGCCGTTAAGCATCCACACACATAAGTTCACAACCCTGGCAACGGCGATCGCGGAAATAAGTGAAGATGATACACAAGCAAAAGCCAGCACAGATAGGTTGTGTGAAACAATGCAAAATCAACATTACTCACCTATCAAGAAGAAACAACGCAACCTCGCCATTCGATTAGAGCACTTCCTATTCCTTGAGTTCTCTACTGTTGGAAAGCTGCTACAATATTTACGCAGGTCTTACCTCTTGCCTGATAGTAACCATCATTTTGAATGTTTTGTTCCTCTGATATTTTCCTCTATTCTTATCTGCCATCTCTCTCTATCTATAGTTGATCTACAAATATCTGTCACGTGCTCTACACTGTAAAATCCAATAGTTTACCTTACTTAGATTTAATTAGTTATCTTTACTTAGTCGTTATACTTACTATGTTTTATAAAGTTTCAGCTACTTTCAAGGCAAATAAAACAATTTACGTACTGTTTTGAGTGACACTTACTTAAAATATTCAAGTAGCCACAAAGGAACCAATGACATTAATAAACCAGTGAGAGGCAGCAGTGCACTAATATGTTGCTAATTGCCGTTTTTTTTTTTTTTAGCTCACCATTATAGTGATTAGCATTCCCTTTGGTTGGGCACTTGAAACTTCATTTATGTTACTATAATTTTCTCTCTATTAATGGAGAAATGCATCATGAAATCAGAGTTATTTGATTTCAAAGAAAAGTAATAAATAGGTTGCTTTTATAAAATGACCTATTTTTTAATTAAAGCATTTTTATGTGTGTGTTTAATAATGACCTTTTTGAGATTTTATTTTTCATAAATACCTTGATATGCTTTTTATATAATCCTTAAATAGTGAGTGGTAATATGCTGAAGTCACACACAGACTTAAACATTCATCACGTGAATCACAACAATGGTAACAATTAAATTTAATTTATTTTCATTAATTGTAACAATAGCCATTTTATTTGCTCTTTTTGTTGTGCTACTGCTGACACAAGGCAGCAAATAAAATTGGCAAATAAAAACAACTTTAAAACAAAGCAACTGCATAATTTATTCTGTGCAATGCATTCTGGGAGTCAGTAAGTAGCTATACTAAATCATGAGTAAACCTAAATGAAAGGATCAAGTACCCCCTACAGTTCTTTTTTAGTTACTAGAACTCTTGTGTAAGTTAACTATACTAAATAAGCATTTGTCAGTACAACATACTATTCCTATTTCACTTTACTTAGTTTTTTCAAGGCAATCAGTTTGCATGCTTTTTTTAAGTAAGCCCAACTTATTAGATTTTACAGTGTATGCTAGACACGCCCCCTTACTGCTGGTTGGCTACACGTGTGTTTTGGGACTCAGTCTGACACTGTGGTCAAAAACGTTTTTCAAATATTGCTTAGTGCACCTTTAAGCAGACAAAAGACTACTTCTGTGCAAAAGAAATCAAGGGAAATTTGGTTTCTCATGTCATGACCCCTTTAAATGACATTGTTAAATGTAATCTGGCAAATCTCAAAATTTATATCTATTTTTCATAATGTACATTGTTGTGATCCCTAAATTCACTTAGATTTAAAACGAATAATTTCAGTTGTAGTATTTACATTTTTTAAATAAAATAATTTAGATTTTAATTTGCAGTATGTTAAATAACGTTACATTTAATTCATATAATTATTTAATATTTTAAAATAATTATTGGCTTAATTATTGGCCAAAATTCTAATGATATATTCCTATTTATTGTTTTTTCTTTTTTTATTATTAGCCAAAACCCTTTAACCTAAAATATTGAGATTTTATGTTAATATTTCAATAATTCAACAACACTTTTGCATGTTTACAGTTCACTGATGTCTGTAAATAGTCACATGGCAAACAGGTATAAAAAAAACACACCTTTTTAAATAATATATAAAATAGTATATTTTTAGCAAGCGTTTTATTTTTTTATTGTACAGTTATTTATTTTTTATTTATTTACATTTTACTTTTAATTTAGTAATCATTAGCTTTATATTAACTCACAAACTTCAGTTTGGAAAACGCTTGCATTAATGGAACACATTTTTTTCATTTAAGCATGGTGATATAAAATTGTTCTGCTCATTGTATCTTGATGATATGGAAGGTCAATAAAAACACTTTTTCCCCCAGACTCATACCCTGTTCTCTCTGCTGGGCCTCAGTCATGCCTATGTAACCAATACTGGAAAACTAGTGGGAGTGGTAGCACTGAAAGAGGTAGCTCATCCATCCATCAGTTGTCATGGCTAGTTAATTCTTCTTTTCCAGATAGTCTAACACTTATTTCTTCTTTTGCATCAGCTTCAAAAAGCCATTGAGGGCTCCACACGCAGTGGTGTACGCTTGCGCCCCCCTCTTGCCAGTTTCCGTGACACAAATCGTAAAGCCTCGAAGCCTCCTCAGGCCTCCTCCCCTCCATCCTCCCCTGGCTCCACCACAGCTCCCTCCTCGCCTCTGTCTGCACCCGTGGTCCCTCACGTCCATTCCCTGAGCCCAGCGGCCCCAGTGCAAAAAGAGGAGGAGGAGATGGAGGTGTGGATTGAGGGCGTGAAGCACGAGGTGATCGTGGGGAACAGCAGAAGCATGATGACTGGAAGCAGTAGTGGCAGCAGTAGCGGGACAGGAAGTAGTGACAGTGAGACAGGAAGTCCCGACAGCAGCCCAGCCCTACCGCCCTCCTCTCCTCCACCACCCATCCCTCTCTCCACCCTGCAGCCCGTCCCGGAGAACAAGGAGGGTGTAGAAAATGAGGATGAGGAGCCCCTTTAGAACAAGTAAAGTTTGTTTTTCTTTTATTTAAGGTGTGAACAGTGTACTTTTGTTCACTTTTATTTTTATATAACAATTTCATGTTTTTTTATTCATGTGCTGCATTTCAAAGGTTTCAAACTGTCTGTTATTTTCCTGAGTCACACTTAGTTTGTTCTCCTGCTCTCTTTTCTGCTTCCTTTTCCTCTATTCTCTGACTCTTTTTTTCCCCCTATACATTTCTGTAAATAATTTTATTTTCCTTTTTTTAATTTCTTCCTCTTTTTCTTTTTTCCACTTAAGGGGAAAATTTTATTTCCAGATTGTTTTAGAGAAAGAAGAAGAAAAATAAGTAAAAGAGTTTTCTTCTTATTTCTCCTCTTCCTCTAGAATTTTCTGTACATTTTATTTTCGTCTTTCTTGTTTTTCCTCTCACTTTTCTACTCACACTTGCGCTGTTCATTTCTCTTTCCTCTAAATGTTTCTGTAAATAAATGTCATCTCTTCCACTACCACTTGCTCTTCCTCCTTTTTTCCTTTTCCTCTAAAAAAATAAATAAATCGGTAAATAAATATAAACTGCCCCATGGGATTATGTTCAGATTGGTGCTCTTTTTTTTACTCCCCAATAACACTTCTAATATTTCTTGACATTCAGTAGTTTAATGTTACACTGCTGTCAAAAAACATAAATGGGGAATCTTCAAACATTTACTGATTATATTTTAATATATATATATATGTGTGTTTTATTGGAGCACTAAAACATTAACATTTTCATTACTGACAAAAGTGATCATGTTGAACCAGGTCTACAAGCGCCAGATTTCAGACCTCATGAAAACACTTAAAGTCTTCATACACCCGGATCATTTCATATGTGTTAACATGTGTGTCATATGTGTTAACACTTTTATGTTATAAAATATACAAAATCAATTTCCAACAAAGAATATTTGCACTGCATTGTTAGTAGTTGTCAAAAATATCTTTATAACAAAACATGGCCAGCAGGTGGCACTTTGAGGACCTTTGAGAATCTGAACTTTCTTTTCACCTAGAACAAATTTTCCTTGTGCCCTTATCCAGTTCAGGGTGTGCGCACTGTCCTTTCGTAATGAAACCCTTTATATCCTGCCTTCATCTATCCATAATTTTCTGAAATCTATCTCAGGTGTCTCTCATGTCTTTAAACCAAGGACTGTCTGCTGTTTATGAACAATCTATGTTAGTTGATATGATCTGCTGTCTTCTTTTAAATGTCACAGTTATTTTAATGTGATTTTATATCTGTTCAGTCGGTGAGCAATAACTTTATTGGCCTCCATTTTTGTTTGTTTGTTTTTGTCATATTTATTAATTTATTTATTCTCTTTCCTTCTTGGTGTGATGAGATATCGACAGAAAAATGTTTGATTCTTAATGTAGCTTTGAAACATTGATTGGTTTTGTCTCATATCTTCCAAGAATGATTAACAATTCAATAAACTGATACGTCTGAATTAAAAAACTTTTATCGTATACTTTTTAGATTAGTCAGCAATGTGGAATGATAAATGTTTTTGTTATTATTTTTTTTTCATCTATGTGTAAACTGATTCAGTGAAACTGTAATAGAGATATTAATATATCTAAACAATTTACTGATAACTCTCTCTAGCCGTTAACAAATGAGACAGACCTTCACAATAAGGATTTTATTTACAGCACATTAAAATGTACATGATTTAAATGAGGTTACAGGATGACACTGAATGGAGTTGAAGAAACTGCAAGATCGCTAGCTTTATTTTATATTCCTCAATAATCAAAACTCTGAAGAATTTGCTTTCACCGCATCGACATTCTGCACTAAATACATCATATTTCACAGAATATGACAGAAATATGTCCTTGTGGCATCATTGCTGTCAGCTGTTAATGTTGCCATCTTTTGGACATTTCACAAAGAGCTCTGACATTGAAGATGCTGAGAGTGTACTTCTAACAGAATGTCATTTTGTTCGTTAAACACGAGAGATCATCCACTTCAATCTTTCTCATTTCGCCTGCTCTCGAAATTTGATTCCAAACACAGCCACTAGATCTGTGAAAATGACTCCCATTCGGCAGACGCTAGTCCTACAATGTTTGAAATATCACAAAGGATGACAACTCGCAGGCCTTGTTAGTTTAGAAAAATAAATGTTGCCTCAGCATTGCATAACGGCATTAATCAAATCTCTCAAAATCATCAAAGAATATGAATCATTGCTAAACCAAATGCCTTCTAACTCTAAATTAGTGTTAATGTTGCCACATCCAAAATGTTTTTTTTTCCCTCTCTCTCTTTTGGAGCATATATAAGTTTCGACACAGGTTTGAGATGTGCACCCTAGTAGTCGAGTGCACTTCTTTCTGCAGCAGGTATTTAATTTACAGCTTATTAAATAATTAGTGGAAAGCCTGCAAGCATTAACCAGAAAAGCACCTTCTTTTTCACTTCCTTCCACAGTCGTATGGTCTGTTGTGACAAAAACATACCGTGACCGAACATGTCATCTAGCCCATTACCACATGATTACGATACTGAGGTAATGTGAGTTTATCTCTTTGCATTAAGTCAGCTACAAGGAAAGCTATAACGTAAATAACATGGAAAATATGCATGGCATAAATGGCTTCTACATATTAGTTCACCAAAAATGGACCCATGAGTTCAGGATTCCCAGTTTGGTTTCCCGTAGTCTCAGACTCAACTATTCAAAGTTTGCTCCTCTTTTTGCATGCAAAGATTAATGGAACTTCCAAGAATGATGATGATGACTCTTCAGTTTGCCTTTTGTTGTTCAGTGCAAATCAATATTGAGCAGCTCAGCCAGGCAGACAAACACAGACATCGATGAGAAAGAACGTAGAACGGAAGAAAACCGGGCTGTCGCTAAGAAGATAGGCAATACATTCGTTTATGTCCATAGTAGTGCATAAGTCTTAGTAACAATACAGTTAGGATGTTGAAAAGGGCAGCACTGTTTCCATTTGGGCAGTATTGTGCTTGGATATATTAAGAGCAAAAACATGTTTTCCAGGGTGTGTACGTGTTTGTGTAAGTGTGAGTGTGTGTGCGCGAATGTGTTGGAGGTACACTGGGGAAACTTCACGCAAACAGCAAATTCGTAATGTTTTTTTAGAATATACCTTTGAAGACACATACATTCATACATTCATACTAACATACAGTACATACATGTTATATATACATACAAATACATATTGTTTCATTGGCTTTTAGTTTTATTACAAAAATCAATATATATTATTACTATGTGGATATTGTTAATTCAGTCACTTAAATACTAAAAAAAAAGAAAAAAATGCATGCACTTTCTTTTGGTTGTATTGATTTCTCAGTATTGCACTCTTCGTTTTCATTTGCAAGCGGCCTTGGACTTCAGCGCTCCTGCCATAAAACAGCAGAAGCAGCACATGTAATGCATCATCCCGGCTTTGACGCTCTCCCACGTTTAGTCTTTAAATGCGCCCGCCACTCAGTGCATGTTCTTTCAGCGTTTAATAACGAATAAATCTGTTCCTGATGTGACAGTCCGTATGAGTACACATCTGGGGTAAAAGGGCGTATACGATAAGCTTAACTGGTTGATTATTTCACAGACGGTTTTGTTTTTTGTTCTTTTAGCTGCCCCTTGATTTGAACCATCAGTTGGTTGCCACCACGACAACAGCCCCATCCTCCACCTCTTCTTCCTTCTCCTCCAGCGATTGGATGACGCAGGATGTGACCTCATAGGTCATGTGCTCAGCCACTGGCTCTGCTGGTGCTCGCCCTGGGCTCATCCTCCCAGGTGGGGTAGAGTCCTCTCTTTGAGGGGGAGGGGTCAGGGCAGGAGTTACGGATGTCTGCTCGGGTTCGAGGGTGAGTGTTATATCATCATCCTTGAGAAAGAGAGAAAAAAATAAAGGAATAGTTTACAGAATTTGATGAAAAATTAACAAACCCTTTGGCCATCCAAGATGCAGATGAGTTGATTTTTTCATCAAAACTGATTCTGAGAAATGTAGCATTACATCACTTTCTCACCAAAGGATCCTCTGCAGTGAATGGGTGTTGTCAGAATGAGAGTCAGAACAGCTGATCAAAACATCAAAATAACCCACAAGTAATCCACATGACTCCAGTCCATCAATTCATCTCTTGTGAGGCAAAAAACTGCATGTTTGTACCAAACAAATCCATCGTTAAGGTGTTTCAACTTTAAACTGTAATTTTTGGCCTAAATACCAGTCCATAATCCATAATAATGCTTCTTCCAATTGGAAAAGTATATTGTCTTTTCACATAAAAATCCACCAACATTTTTGTTTAGAAATGTTTTGGACAGTTTTTGCTTGTACTGTTTGCTTGGTCCTTGATCTGTGCATATTTTGCTCAATATTCAGACAGGATTACATTTTAAGTGGAAAAAGCAATATTTTGGATAATTTGTATGTTAGCCTGAAGCAGTAGTTTGAAGTTGTAAACACAGTTTTTCGTTTCACAAGACATTCATTGATAGATGTGTGGATGTTTTTATCAGCTGTTTGTACTCTCATTCTGACGGCACCCATGCACTGCAGAGGATCCATGCTAAATTTTTCCAGAATTGTTCTAATGAAGAAACAACCTCATCTGAATCTTGGATGTCTAAGTGTGAGTACATTCTCACTGAACTGGTGGTGAAGGAAGAGGAAATAAAATTTCCCACCTTGGCTTCCTCTTCCTCTTGGATGCATTCGGTCTCCACCACAACAGATTCCTCACCGAACACTTCAGCCATTCCCATTTCGGCCATGGTCATGCCCATTTGTCCCATCATCTCCACCTGATGAGGCTCCACCTGAGCTGCCGCCCACAGGTCAGCCAGTCTCGGGTGAGTGGGCGGGCCCAAACTGTGAATAGTGCTGTTGGGCGTGGCTTGTAAGGAGTGGGAGGCGCTGCGCAGTCGATATTCCAAAGACTTCAAGAGGAATGAAGGAAAAAGTAAGAATCAGTAAAACTCTGAAGCAAAAGGTATAATACAAAATTGTACTCAACGTCTTTAATGAGGGAAATAAGGGAATTAACTCCATTATTAACAAGCACTGCAATCAATATAATAGAATTTTTTAATCAAAATATTTACAACTATTTTATTTCAAAATTTGATTTTAAATCTTATAAAAACATTTTTTTTGTTTATTTATATTTGAAATTTATTGTGATAGTGTTTTTAAAATACATTTCTTAGACTGCATTCATTTGATCAAAAACACATTAACATTTTGAAATATTATTACAATTTAAAATGGATTTATATATTTTAATATATAATATATTTAAGTGAATTGGTGGGTTTTTGTTAAATGTGAGCCAAAATTAAAAAAATTAAAAGAATCAAAGACTTAAACTATTTCAGTCTGTGTGCACTGAATTTATTCAATACACAAGTTTCACAATTTGAGTTGAATTACTGAAATAAACTAACTTTTCCACATCATTCTAGTTCATTGAGATGCACCTGTATTTCAAAATATAATTTATTCTGTGATGCCAAAGCTGAATTTTCATTCTATGCAAATATGTAGCTCAATAAACTTTTTTATTACATATATTACACATTATTCTTTACATATAATCATAATTATTTTAAAATGATTTTAAAGAATTTCTAATCAGGCACTGAGTTGTCTACCCACAGAGATGTAACACTTGAACTCTTTTCAGTCATAGTCAATGCTGTTCTAAATACAGCAAGACCACCTACAGTGGCTCCCTAGATGACACCTGGCTAAAATAGGTCAAGTAGAAGAGCTAAACACAACTCAGTGAGCATGTAAACATGGCAGCATGTCAAACTGTGTTTTCTGACCTGTTGATACTGCAGGAGCTGCTGCTGCTGCTGGTACTGCTGATACTGTTGGAGCTGCTGTAGCTGATTCTGCTGCTGCAGTGTCAGCTGCTGCTGCTGTAAATAGTGGGTGGAGCCATCATAACCCTCTCCTGAAGCCCCGCCCGCCATGATATAAGAGCCAGCAGCGGGAGAAGCCACACCCGATGGCTCGTTGCTGATTGGCTCCCATGCATCAGAGGAGGTAAGACAGTAAAGGCCTTGAGAGACGTAGGTGTGAGGCCACACTTCTGCAGAGGAATGATGCAATGGCTGGTCTGAAGGACGGAGACGGAAACAAAGAGGTAGATGGAAAGTCAGAAGGTAAAGTGCAGAATTCAAATGCAGATTGGAACTGAAGTGGTTTCTAGAAAAATAACTATATCAGCGTCCACACCAATTAATAATAATGTTCTGTTTATTATAAGTGTGTGCGGCAGTTGTCGTCGGCTGCTTTAAATGCTCAAGCTCTTTATAGTAGGATGCATTCTGATTGGCTGTCAATGTTTATATCATTCATCAGTTGGAAAAAAATAGTTCTGAAGGTGATTCCAAAGATAACATTCCTCTGTGCATTATAAATATTACTGTGATGTGGACTCAGCTATTCTTTAAAATTTAAAATGATTTTTTAACGATATCTTTACCAGTATTGGTACAGTTATCATACTTGGTGTAAAATTCCTACAGTACATGCATAATTATCAGGCAAGTTGATAATCTGTTCATATTTTTCTTTTCCAAGAATGCAATACTTATGCAATACTAGATTTTACAAAGTTAAGGCATGACCATGGGACAGCAAAATGCAGAAAAAAAACAGGTAGAGAAGAAAAGGCACATGTTAACTGCAAAAGAAATAAGAATTAAGGGGAAGAATTAGGTGTGAAACCATCAGGAACCTTTAAGTCTCCATCGCCACCATTTTCCAGAACTGCAACCTATTTGAAGTCTCCAGAAGTGCAATGTGTCAGGTTCTCAGAGACTTTTGCTTGATTAAAAAATCCCAAAAATGACCCTCAGTTAATAAGAATCACAAGCTGAAGTGTTGTGAATTACATGAAGACTGATTTTTATAGGCTTTATAGACATCGTGACTCTTGAAGGACCAGCATCGCTCGTCCTCTTGTACCACTCTTTCAAGAATTGATCTTCCAGAATCAGTTTTGGGAGTTCATTTTTAGTCCATCTAATGTCCTGAAAAGTCTTGCAAAGATGGAAGTCAATGGGAGCCTTTTTTGTTACCAACATTCTTCAAAACGTTCCTCAAAGAAAGCCATATGAGGGTGAGTAAATGGCACACTTTTCAATTTGATTGGATTATTGCTATAAAAATGTTTATAATCATGGTTTTTCATCATTACAATTCTCCGCTACACAAAATCCTCATTATTTTGACATAATCAGGCCAAAGAGAGGCTTTTTGTTTTGTTTTACTCTTCAAGCCAGGGCTTGTGAAAGCTGAACCTCAGGAAAACTACTGTTCTACGATTCTCACCCATCACCTTTGGGCCTGCAGCTGGCATCTCTGACACATCTCCACACAATAAATAAAGTGGTGGCAATGCGCTCTAGACCTGTCAAGTGGACTGGAAGGCACATCAGTCAAGGCTAGGTAAACAATATAAATCAAATCTGCAGAAGTATCCGAGCGCTCACATCAGTGAAGCATAGAGGTGTGGTTATGAGACTCCAGTCCAAAGATGCAGACAGTTCTTATTGCAAAAGCAGCTTAATATTCAGAGGCTTTTGAGCTGCCAGTGTAATAATGTGCTTAAAAAGTCTGTGCTTGTAATATCTGAGCTGTGGATAAACAAAGGATTGTTTTTTTCATCTAAAGTCAAACAAAAGGCAGAAACTTCGATCTAACATAACAGAAATCATAAATCACTCCAACAATGTCTTCATTGTGTTATGGCATGAGGTGGTTATTTGTGAGCCTCACCTCTGCTGGTGATGCTCTCCTGGTTAACCTCACTGAGGTGAGCCACGCTGCCCTGGTTGGAGTCAGCACAGAGACTCTCTCCTTCCATTGAGTTCCAGGCAAAGAGTGTGGCCTCGGAAATGGCAAGCTGCTGCATAATGCCTGCAAAAAAGCAAGATAACAATTTTGATGAACAAACATGTTAAATATATACAGATTCTTAGTGGGTGGCTGACTCCACTAAACGCTTACCAACTCTTATTTTGAAATATATATACAATACTGTTCAATAGTTTAGGGTTTAGGGTCTTTTTTCTTTTTTTCTTTTTTTGTAAGAAAATATCAGAAAGTATGCTTCTTTCTTGATCTTTCTTGTCAAAGAATCCTGAAAAAAAAAAGAATTAAGCAGCACAAATGTTTTCAACACTGATAATAATTATAAATGTTTCTTGAGCACCAAATCAGCATATTACAATCATTTCTGAAGGATCATGTGACACTTTGCCCTCACAGCAATAAATTATATTTTTAAATTAGTGCTGTCAAGTGATTAATCACATCCAAAATAAAAGTTTTGTTTACATAATATATGTATGTGTACTGTGTATATTTATTATATATATATATATATATATATACACACACACAAATGCCTGTATAATTTTATTTGTATATATTAAATATATTTATTTATAATATAAATTATATAAATATAAATCAAGATATTTACATACATGTATTTTCAAAATATATACTGTATGTGTGTTTTTATATGTATTCATAATAAATATACACAGAACACACATGTATATTATGCAAACAAAAGTTTTGGATGCGATTAATCGTTTGACAGTGCTATTTGAAATATATTTAAAATGCTTTTTAAATTGTAATATTTTACAATATTACTATTTTACTGAATTGTATTAATAAATACAGCTTTGACCATAAAATCACTTTTTTAACAGTAGCAAAAATAATTGTGGGAAAAACAATAAATTGTAACAAAGGTCTTTGTTGTAAACAAAAATATATTATTATTTATTACGATAAATTGCACATTATTAGTCCCTATTAGATTTTTTTTTATTTAATCATACATTATAATACACATTATAAATTTTTGTAAAATAATAAGCATCCTTAAAACAAGATAAATTGACCAGAGAAGCAAAACTGCATGAGACATTGAGACTTCAAGAAAATATACAGTCAATATACTATACATACTTTTGTAATACATAAATTTTTCTGACCCATGTTCTTTTTAAGGGGGAAAAAGCTTGATTATATGAGGTTTAAGCTTAAACCCCAAATATACTGATAATTTTTATTATTGCTGAAAACCTGATTTCCAGGAACAGCACAATTTAGTAAAATGTTAAAATGTCCTTTGAGACTATAACATTTTAACTTAATACACTGTTTTCACCCTGTACCACAACTAAATGTGAAAAGGGGGGATGCCATTTGTGTCTGGTGACTAGAATATACATTTTCCAATCATCTCAATGTCTTCAGTCAATCTTCTCACCCGCTGCCATTCGTGCCTCTTTTTCTCCATCACTCAGATCACAATAGGCATCATTTTCAAGCCGTCTCTCTCGTGCACGGATCAGATTGGAGCGTCCCGCTCCCCCTTCTGGCCCTGCAGATGGTTGACCCCAGCTCTGCCACTCAATCATGTGGGCCACACGACCCTGAGCCATGGCAGTGGGCTTGGTCACTTTGTCCTTCATTGATCTGGTAACACCTATAGAGAAAGAAACACAAGTCAGAACCTGTACAGACTCCACATGGAGCTGCAGAAAGGGGCGAAATGAAAGCAGCTAGGCAGTGCACTATTCTGTTTAATCACGTTACTACCGTAAACTACTGCAAGGCTCTGTGGATGATAACAACTGAATGAGTGATTATGAATGAGCTACAGTCTGTTGATTTGATCAATCGCTGTGCGAGCGGTGAGAGAGATGCGATTGGTTGACCATCTTTAATGAATTACACGAGATTCATAAGCTTTTATGCATGTATGAATAATTAGAGCCGAACTTCTAAACATTTCCTTTAAACAAAATGGCTCATTAGCATGCAAATATCTCGTTCGAACAAGAGACGCATTCAGGGTAAAGCTCTGAATGCAAAATAGAGCTAAAAACAAGGAGGTCTGATGGTAACCTCATCGATGGTTGTGTGATTTTTCTCGAGGCTGCTGACAATGATAAAAAAAACCATCTGATGAAGTGACTGCTCTCTTTAAATACTTTAATAAATCACCTCTGTTCCAGAGGAAAAACAATCTAAAGGTATCACTTGAGCACTTCACCCCATTTTCAAGCTTTTAAGAAAAACAAGAGAAATACAAAAGATACAAGACATTAAATCGAGAGATATACAGATACCTACGTTTCCAGAAACCTGTTGTGACCATGAGTAGTATCCATTAAAAAACGACAACATGACACACTACTGACCAAGAGTTTACTTCACAAAAGAGCACTTCACCTCACAAAACCACAAAACACACTACGATACACAGCTGGCGTCACAGCGAAAGACTACATTTCCCAGAAGCAAACATGTGGAGATGGATAGTGCACTTACGTCAACCGTTTTGTGTGAACTGTTGTTGGGTCTGATTGGGGATTTCATCAATGGCTAAAGAGGCCATTGACATGCACTAAATCAATAAATGGAGGAGGCAGGTGGTGAAACTGGAAAGGGAGGGGGACCCACAGGGGCAGCCATGTTGGCTCCAATCGCCATCTCCTCCTCTGGAGCCAACATGGGGTTGGTTACCAGCTACCAGTACAGACACACACCTGACACACCTGTCAGAGAGGACTTAGCCAGAGCCCCAATCCCATAGGAGTTGGAGTTGGTGTTCCGCTTCAGACGGGGCAAAATGGAGGTGGTGTCCTCCATGGACAGCTGACGAAAGAAAGAAAGAAAGAAAGAAAGAAAGAAAGAGCAGCAAAAGTTAGGGAAGTAGGAGTAAAAATCAATTAAAGCAATAATCCACAAAAATCACTAACACACAGCCTCATCTGGCTTATTACTTTCATTATACACCGGCAATGGCACTGATAAAGGACACCAAGGCTCAATGAATAATTATATTTGTTATTCATAACTGAGAATAAACAATCATTCCGCCAGGTAATATAGTTTAATTAGTTAGCCTAATAGTAAACTTTTTGTGGTAACAAAACTAAAAGCAACGAAAATGTTGTCATCATTTTCTCATCATTACTTAATTTGTTCACTCGTAATTAAAAGAAAAGAGGATTGGAGCTATCAAGCTTAAAAATTACTAAAAATAAACATGTTTCATTCAACAATACTCTGAATCTTCTAAAGCAATTCAGTAATTTTATAGGCCAATCAGACTGAAATCTTCCACCCTATTTATCAAGTTAATTAGAAAAGTAGCTAAGGCCATGATATATTAAACCAATTTACAAATCATAATAAAGCTCAATGTGATTGTGAATTCACTATTATTCAATTAAATATATGCAATGCAGGTTTAATATATGCACTTTAATTATTTAATGCATGTTTATTACGTATCTGAGTGCTCTGTTCACAGTAAATGCTGCTCCACACAAACTGTTATCCTATACATGTGTGGAGCGTCTCAAACTCGGCGTATTGCTGTGAGTTTGGGTTTATTATAACCTTCATCTGGGAACTCAACACGCGCCATTTCATCAGATTTGTAAGGTAAATCACAGGAGAATACATCATTATCTTTCTCAACATAGCAACTTAATAGTTCATTGCAATTTCTACATAAATTTCATACAATTTCATGAGCTAATTGCTCAAACCTCACGCTGAGTTAACACATTTTGATGTCCACATATTCAGGAAAGGACAGTAGCTGTAGCTTTTCTGTCATAAAGAAATGTCCAAATATTAAACTTTAAGTGTACATTTGAATTAAATGTTGTTTAGTAAACATTAGACAATGATTCATTCGCGCAGTGTAAAAACAATTGTAAGGCCATTGTCGCCCTCTGCAGTCGTTTTGTTTGATATAATGCATGATGTACATTGGTTCTATTGTTTATAATACATTGTGCATTTTCACAGTTTTTTTCTTCAGTAAAACCATATGAATATTGCTTTTGATACTTTGTTTGAAATAATTATTACTGACTTATTGCTTTAATATATGTATTTTAAGTCATTTTTATGGCTATTGTTTGCTTAGGTCAATTTTTATTACCAAAAAATTATTATACAATTATTATCATTATCCAATTACTTGATCGGGCGACTTGATCAACCGATTACTCGACTGCCAAAATAATCATTATTGACAGCCCTAACTTAGTTCACAATAATTTGGTTAAAGTTGACTGTTGTCTTTCATACAAAACATTATGGTGGTTTCAGAAGCTTGAAAGCTCAAGTCTGCATTCACTGCAATTGCAAGGGAGAAAAAAAACTGAACTGAACTCAAATGAAAATATGTTGAAGAATAAAAATAAATTAAAGCTAAATAGAAAATCAAAAATAAAACCTAATAAAAAATGGCAAAAGTACTACAATTACAATAAAAAAGTGACAATAAAAGTTCATTCAAAATATTAATAAATGATATAATCGTTTAAAAAAAAGCTAACATCACTGGTAAGAATTATAAACTTCTGATGTATTAACTGTTCTTTTTTCAATTTAAGGTGAGAGCAGATGTCACTAAATCCATGTCATCCACACTGTGTTATCATCTCTCACATCCACTGCCACCTACAAGTCACAAAAACAGGCCAAATCTCAGATAACATGACGTGGCCTATCGAAGACAGCTGGCGGACAGCTCAAACCCCCAGAAAACCTGCCAGTGATGAAACACTGGAGTCATGGCAGATATTTCAGGTGAATTTTATGTTCATACAAACCTTTCAGTATTAACATGTCTAGTAATACATTTACCTTCACAACATCACATTGTACAATACTGATCAAAAGTTTGGAATAATTATATGTAAGCAGTCTGTTATGCTTACCAAGGCTGCATTTATTTGATCAAAAACAGTAATATGGTGAAATATTATTACAGTTTAAAATAATTGTTTTTGCTAAGATTAAAGCTACATTTTTGGAAGTCATTACTCCATTTTCCATTGTCACATGATCCTTCAGAAATCATATTGAACAATGGTACTGTCTTACCATATTTTTGATAAAATAAATGCAGCCTTGGTGAGCATAAGAGATTTCTTTCAAAAACACTATAAAAATCGTAATTATTCCAAACGTTTAAACAGGACTGTATCTGTCTTAAGATGCTGTCCATGTTTTTAAAGCATTTGTTAAAAAATAAAAAATATTTCCCCCAGAGATTAATATGCTGGTGAAAACAGATGTTCATATTATATAAAAATGAAAATAGAGACAGAAAACAAAAGAGGCAGAAACTATGAAGGGCATAAAGGTCAATACCAGACTTACATTGATTCCTTCCCAGGAAAACTCGGCACGTCCCTGCTAGAAGCAAAACAGATAACAGATGAAGAATAGATGGGAAAGATACAGTGAAAGAGAAGAAAAAGCATGATTTCAGTTAGCATGAAACAGCAGAAGGCGAAACATCAAGCCAAGTACAGAACACTAGATCTGGAAGAACAACAGATAAACAGAAAGCAGGAGAAGGAGAAGGAGGCTGTTCTTCTGTTATTGAACTGTTGTGCAAACCAAAATATACATCTTTGTACGCATCCTTGTCGTGTTATACAGATAATTCGCTAATATGGTGTAAAATATTCATGAATGAAGTACCACCTATAGTGTATCCATGTTGATGTCTGCCTTAGAAGTCTCTACACTGGATGAGGACAGCAGCAAGAGGAAATGAAGGCAACTTTGATGGGTAGCACTGGAGTAAGTAATCCTAGCCAACCCAAACATACTCACAGTGAGCGATCGATCGCATTTACACCACACCCATCGCAGCGAGACAAACACTGGTGCCAGTACGAACAGCAGAGACCGCTCATTGTTCATTAAGAGGGAGATCAATGTGAAAGGTCAAATGGAGGTCAGTGTCAGAAAGGCGTTGGCGTGGGGCAAATGTCAGTCCCTTAGAAACTCTGAAAAGACTACAGTCACGCTTGGACGGTTCGGGGGTTGATCGATTTGTTTCCCACCATCTTAGTCTTCATGGCCGCTTCTGTAACATAAATGTGGAGCTGGCTCCTAAAAAAAAAAATTTTGAGGTTGGCTTGCAATTAGGGCAGCCACCTACAGCTTTTCTGTGGGGGGCAAAAGCCGCTCGGTGCAAATTAAAAACATAGAATTAGTTTTCTAACACCCAGTGATTAAGTTCATAATGTTTTTGCCACACACTCTAAGGTGGAACACTGTAAAGAACGTTTCGGGTGGGATTTGTTTTCAAAACAACTTTTCAGTTACAGTTATTAACAGAGAATTGCTGTGATTTAATGTACAAATGAGAAGGATTGGGATCTTTGTAGTTTATTTATTTATTTTTTGTTGTTGTTGTTACTAAAATGTGTCTGCATGGGGGTTATTCAAGATTACCAACTCATTCCTGGAGGGCAAGTGTCCTGCAGAGTTTAGCTCCAATCCCAAGCAAACATACCTAAATCTAAAACCTAAAAAGGCGCTGTTACTATAATGAGCACTTCATTCAGTCCATGGTTGAATAATGTAATACCAGTAACTGTTATTTCAAGTTGCCAAAAAGTTCTAAAGTTAAATTTAGTTACAGTTAAGTTATTAAATAAAGGTCAAAATCAATAAAGAGCACTGTAAATAATAAACCACAATCCCATGTATTCCAAGTCGATTTCTCAGAGTCAGAAGTTAGCTAAATTGGCTAGGTAATTTGATGCTTATACTTTTTTCGAGGTTGTGTGAGAATAAAAACACATTTTATAAAAAAAAAAAAAAAAAACATACAATTCTGTGAAACAAAATAGTCCCACCTAGTGCCTTTCAGTTCAACCTATAATCATTTATTTTTGTGAAGATAGAGGGGATTTGAGTTAGCACTAAGATAACTAAAAGAGCCTTGCTACTTAACAACTAGTACCTGATTCTGGAGATATTTTCATTGCTAGGCAAATTTTATGACATAAATTCTTACTTTTATTTTTATTATTCTTAATTTAGCAACCAGCAAATGGCTTTTCATGTGTGGCTTGCTAACTCAAATGTATACACGCACAACACAGACACTGTTTCAATTGGCTCCAGCAACAGATGACACCGTCTCCTGGCTCAGCTTCTTAACTCTGCATTGAGATATAAAACATGCCGTTTGGTTTGGACAGTGTACAGAATCCAAATGGCAGATTTTGAGCCAAATTCATCTGTGGATGAGCAGAGCGACAAGGCAAGAGCTGTTGCCCTTGGGTAGGAATTGAACACAGGCGGCAAACATGGAAGACGGATGAGGCTATGTCTTCCCAGGAGACAAAGCTGTTATACGGCATTACTGTACGGTAATGGCTGGGCTATGGGGTCCAGCTCCCGTGGCTTTGCTAAGAATCTAATATCGATGTTTTTTTTATACACATTATACCATCACACGTAAGACGTGTGTGGGGCACGCAGGGGGTCTTCTTGTAAGCTAAAGACTTCATTAAAGTGCCATGAGGCACAAATGTCAGCACTTGGTAGGTATAATAGCTTCGGACAGAAATGCAGATGTCGCACAAATATCATCTTGGCAAAGGGATGTCATGTAGATGTGATCCTTAGAGCTTAAGCTCACAACATGGGACAGCGGTTTGGTGCAAAGCAAATCTTAAATATGCAAAGTGCTGTAGTTTTACTTACCTGCTCCCCATCTTTCCGAACGGGAACTGCATCTGCTGCTGCATGGAAAGAGAGAGACAGACAGAGAGAGAGATAAGGGAATAGGCATGTGGCTTATGCAACCTTTACCGAATATGCTAAGTCAAACTGACAGCTCCTCGCTACATTTTCTGCTGACATTCACACAAAGACCTTAAATTAGATTAATTATCCATCCGAAACCGCCAGCACTCTGTGGGGAAGGAGATTTGTTATTTCACGCTTTTATTCCTATAAAATGATAAAAACATTTAGTGATCGCGGTGCTTGATGCAATTATGCAAATTATTATGCAATGTATTTTAAAAAGCTTCCAAGAGATGCTGAATTTAAGATTAAGTGTAGAAAAAAGAATTCAGACATCTTTAATATTGAAATCGTATTCATAAATATGTTTATTTAGTATTCTAGCTTCCTGTGTATTTGCACTTCGGCATAGTTTTGATTATGTTGATGGTGGGTGTGTTGACAGTGACTCATTCAAAATGACAAACAAGAAATGACACGTAACCCAGTTTGCACTAACAGTTTGAATGATGTGCCTGAAAACAATCGCCCTGTAACATTAGAGTCTGCATAAACACATAATATTGAGGCATAATGACTGTGTTTTTGAGACAAAGCAATAAATGGAGCTGTAGTGTTCAGTGACGAAACTATGGTCCATGAGGCCCACCAGCAATCAAACAATCATCTGTATCAAACATATAAACAACAGTATGCAAACATGCAGGTGATCTTGCACTGTAGGGCTATATAAAATATGTTTCTTCTGTTTCGACTGGTTTAGACAATGGCACACTTGCTTCTCATGCTGTCACATTTAGCGAAAGTAAGTATATGTTTGCAAAGAATGATGAAGGAGATTGTGGAAGTCCTTACAGCATGCAGAGATGGTTTGGTTGTGTATGATAATTGCTAACTGCGGTCACTGCTCCCCTCATTTACAACAATCCAGATTCATAAATTCATTGTAGAACAAGATTAAAACCTAGTGCCTGCTCTGCCGTTTTTTTCCTTCTACAATTGCCATTTGTCCGATTGTACAATATGAGCCCAATGAGACTTTACATAAAGCTGCATTCACACTGTAAGCCTTTGCCATCTGACACTAATTTTGGAAATCATTAAAAATTTATCTAGCTTTATATGGTAAAAGCTTTCTAAAATTGTACAGTAGGCACCTGGCTTAAAACGCTAACATTTTCAGAAATTCATCACAAAAGCCCTGTTGGGATGGTAATTGTCTCTCAAGGGGAAGACTGTAAAAATATTTTTTTTTATGATTCTTCAGTTATAAAACTGTGTTTAGATGCAGATTTATTCATGGTGGAGGAGCAAGTTTTGTGAAAATGTAGTCAGTCACATTTTTTACATTTATTTAAATATTCAATAATAGGAAAGATTTTCTTTCTTGAATTTTAGCTCTTTAAATGAGGAATGCTGTTTTAAAAATTAGCAGAAATCTTAAGAAACAAGTTAACATTGGTATTTGGTTGACTAGTAAAATGATTAGTCTTGCAAACCCTTGTTAATATGAATGTATATAAGACATTTTAATATTTTATTGCATATCTATTGCTGCCATAACAATGGTGAATTTCAAAGACTTACATGGTTTTTGTTTTATTTATTTTTTCTTAGCAGCTCCCATTCACTGTAGTGGAGCAGTGATGTATTATTATACTTATAAACCGTTTCCTGCATTTCAGAAATAAAAGTCTATTTTTAAAATGCATGCATGCTGAGCACGTCACACTCAAAGATCCAAGTCTGATGACTTTTCCATATGACAAAAGAAGTCTTTTATGATTCCAAAAAGTCTCAAACAGCAAAATCGTGTTGTGAATATTGAAGAAATTCTGCATGAGAACCTTCAGTGTGCACATATACTTAATTATTAGTGAATGAGACCCTGTCTAGCTGCAGTACACATGCTCTCTCACTCCCCCACCTCTCTCTATTCAATTTAGGTCTATTTAATTTAGCTCAATATCAGTGAAATTGAGTTGAGCATTGGCTTGATTCATTGAACTCATTTACAACAGTCCTAAACTGTTGACGCAATTGAATAACAATATTGGGATGGGGTTAATCACATCAAAACAGAATGTACCAGTTCTTGTTCTATTTGTATCTGATCTTCTTTTCTTTTCTTTTTTTCACTCCATACTCCAGACTGATTTGGATCTCAGAATGCATTAATTGCATCCTGTACATGTGTGTGTGAGCGTGTGTCTTTTAATTGCTGGGCTCTCGCTCTCTGTAAGTACAGCAGAGCCTTTGGGCCTCAGGGCCATTTCCTCAATCAACCTAACCCACTCTGGAGAGACGTATAGAGCCATGCAGAGCAGCGCAGCTCTGCAGGAGATCAGTGAACAAGAGTGAGGAGTAAATAGAGAAAGACAGATAAAGAGAGTTAAGGTAAAGCAGATCTGCTCATAATCAATTACAAAGGAGACAATCAGAACCAACAGACCAGAATATCAGAAACAATGACTAGATGTGAACGATGATAGATAGATAGATAGATAGATAGATAGATAGATAATAGATAGATAGATAGATAGATAGATAGATAGATAGATAGATAGATAGATAGATAGATAGATAGATAGATAGATAGATAGATAGATAGATAGATAGATAGATAGATAGATAGATAGACGCACATCCCAGCTGTCAGGACCCATAACTTTCTATCCGTTCATTCCACCATGATGTTGTTACGGACAAAACACTTCCACTCATGCAGGAAAACATACTGAGAAAATCCCAAGAGACATGAAGGATAAGCCATCGCATCCAAGGTCGCTAAGCACCACGTGGCCGCTGCACTGTTTACCCTGCCCATCTACATTTATGTCTGAGTCTGACACTGAGCATTATGAGGGCCGGGGCTTCAGGGGAAAGGAAAGAGAGAGCGAGAGAGACGGAGAAAGAAGCAGTCAAACGGGATAAACAAATCTGCATTTGCCGACGATAAAAGCTAACATCAACGCGCAGTGAATGACAAGGAACAAGATGAAGATTCCTAGACACCCGGCGTGAGCCTGATGGTATCACAGGGAGAAGCAGCAGAAGATCTGCATCACCAACAACCAGATGGAGGAACAACTTGACCATGGGACAATCTGGCTTGACAGATCTCACCGCCTAGCTCGTCTGGGAACTTCTTTGAGATTTAATTCTACAGCAAAAGGTAAAGGTGGAGAGAGTGAAGAAAAAGGGACAAATAAAGGAATGCAGGCTGGAACTCTGACACACGGTGACGCTCACAGTGACTCTGATTAGGAGCGAAGTCCAAGAGGCTGACTCACCTCAGTGCTGAGCCAAAAACACACGGAGAGAAGGGGGAGGGACAGGAAAGACAGAGACAAAGAGGATGAGAGAAAGACTGAGACACTGAATGAAGGAAGGAAGGAATGCTATGCTATGCGATATAACAAAGAAAAACTGAGGACAATAGAGGGTAGGGGTAAAGAGATAAAAATGACACTGAGTTAAAAGACACACAATAAAGAAAAAAGTCAGAGAGAGGCTCAGAAAGAGTCAGAGGGAAAGCACAGAGTTACAGACCATCAGAGTGAACAACGGAAAACAAAATGGGTATTTACACTTAATCGATCAGATTGCAAATTTTGCAGAAAGCAAAATGGATATTAATCAGATCTCCTGTTCCCAGACTATATGGATGCTAATGCAGAGCAGTGACATTTTCTGATGAATGCTCTCTTCGGCTCAAATGGAAAAGAGTGTTTGAATTCTGAGATCTGTAAGTTAAGTAAATTTTTTTATTTGGCCTGAACAAGAGGAATTTACACAACTCAGAAACGATTTAAAACACTTCTGAAGTGGTCTGAAGGTAAGTTTACATGACAACGATTATACTAAATACCAAAATATTTTTCTTAGATTTACAATTAGTCATTTTTATCCAAAGCGACTTACAATTGGGGGATACATAAAGCGATTCTTCTTAAAGTGGCACAGGAAGTGCTTGTAATACCAAGTTTTAGACATTGTTCAAATAAGTACAAGCTAGAAAGAGAAGGAATAAATAAATAAATAAAAAATTATGATGAAGCCAAGTAGTTTTGAAAGATATGAGTTTTCAGCTGTTGTCAGGGATTTAGCATTCCGGATAGAGGTGGGAAGATCATTCCACCAGCCAGGAACGGTGAACGATAATGTTCTGGAAAGTGATTTTGAGCCTCTCTGTGATGGTACCACAAGGCTTCTTTGCATCGTTGAAAAGTTTCACGTACAGACATCGATGCTGTCAAAATAATCCCAGTTCAGATGGATCTGCAAAAACTAATAAAATGCTGTACTTTGCATGTAGTTGGCAATGTCACTTTGTAAAAAAAAAAAAAGCACTACACCTGCGCATGCACACATTCCTATAGACCGAACATGTAATACGAATGTGCATGATGTTTTTGTAGTTTACACAGAGATGACAAAAGTATTGTTTTCAAAAACGTGCACTTTGAAACCCATTTTCAAAGTTTTCTGTGTGCAGGCCCTCAAAATACCAATGTTATGTAAATGAATTGCAAAAATGTATAAAAAAGTAGTCAGTTGAAAGTTGAAATTGAAAATGGTGTTATGTGAACACATTTACAAATGTATTTCGTAGAGCACTCACTCACTTTTCATGATCGTGTAGCAATCAGACCAATAGAAATGAACTGACTAAGTATAAATACCTCTAATGAGAAAAAGAGTGACCTTAAGTGAAAAGGGGACAGTAAAGGAGAGATGGAGAGCATGAGAAATAGATACATGAACAGCAACTAAACTGAACAGCTGCAATCACTGTTTAAATGAGTCAGTTAGTTAGTTGTTAAACTAGGCCATAGTCTGTTATATTATACCAAAATCTCAATTTCTGTGCTATAAAAAAGCTGCATAATGAATTTTAACAAATAAATATCCCAAAAATAAATATAATCAAATTATATCAGCAAGTATATATACAAAATTACATGGAACATATATTTATACTACAGTTCAAAAGTGTGATTTTTTTTATATATTTTACAAATAAGTTTCCAATTCTTACCAAAGGCAAAGATTGTGTAAATATACAGTTAATATTGTAAAGTATTAAATTGTAAAGTTTTTATATATTTTAAAAAGTCATTTATTCCTGTGTTAGCAAAGCTGAATTTTTTAGCAGCCATTACTCCAATCTTTGATGAATAGAATGTTCAAAAGAACAACATTTATTTGTAACAATGTATAAATATATATAGATAACTACATAATGATAATGATGAAGGGGCTACACCTTTTCTTGTGATTTATCCATGCCATATCTCTAAAGAATTGCATTACTTAACCAAAATCAAATAAAGAGATAGAAAGAAAGAGTGAACATTTTATTGCATTTCATTATGGTATTGACTTGTGAGGCTGAACATTTCTTCACCTGGGACTTAAAATTCTCCTCTAAATTATCAGTTTATGAAGTGACCTTCAGCCTAATATTAATTGAAATCTGCAAAAGAAGCAACTGCTTCTGCTGTCTCAAACTTAGTTTGAGCGAACAGACGGGTGAAAGTGGATGGCAGCAGCTTATAATAAGAAAAGTCGGGGGCACTTTTAGAATAAAACCTAAAAGTAACCTGAGGATTGGTTCCACTTATGGACAGCACTGATTAAGAAGTGATAAGAGGTACAAATTCACCAGAAGACATTTGAGAAGTTCCTGTCTGTCACTCCCTGGGCGTCCATCACCCTCTTTCTCTCCCTCCCTCCCTCCTTCCTTTCATTCATCTGACTCATTCTTTGCAGTCCTTCTCTCTCTCTCTTTGTGATTCCTCCTGCCCCTTCTGCCTCCTCCTCCTCCTTGGGGAGTAAATCTCTCAATCATGCTGAGCCAGTCACCTTGGACCATGTCTGTCACAAAACAAGCTGGATCACGCAATCACATGCAAACGTACACACATGCAATAGATTGAGTGTGTGTGTGTTCGAGAGAGAGAAATGTAGACAGAGACCCTCTGCATGTCAGCTTGTCTGTCCCTCTTTCAGAACCTGAAATTAAATCAATAGTAAGAGGCATCCCTGAGAAACGCAATAGCTCAGAACAGAACAAACACGTACAGAGAGCGACCCAGTGCAAACATCGGCATCAGTGCCAAGAGCTCAGCCATCCACCTGATGCCCTCCCAAACACACCTACACGACTGTTCTCACCCACAATCCTGTGACAAACAAATACACACGCCGCTTTACCCAATCTATATGTACATTTATTCATTAAACAGATGCCTTTACCTAAAGAGACCTCAGAAACAATCATAATATCAACAATACAGAACAGAACAGAACACTATACAACTAGAGTAGACAAGAGCAGAAAGAAACGAGAGAAAATTCTTTTATTACACAGCAGTGTGTGACACACACTGTGACACACACTTCTCTTGTTATTATTCACTCCTGTGAGACACTTACTTAGGATTGAACCATACGGTCAGATCATTAATTATTCGACTTCAGTGGTCAGGAATATATATTATGGAAAATGTATTATGGAATATATAGAAAGACATCACCATTGTGAAGGAGATTAATGTGTGTCATATGTTAGTGTGTGTGTGTGTGTGTGTGTGTGTGTGTGTGTGTGTGTGTGTGTGTGTGTGTGTGTGTGTGTACAGTATGTATATATATATATATATATACAGTATATAATATAAAAAATCTGTCATATGTTAATCATATGTTAAATAACTAGAGGAGACCCACAGAATCTGTTCAAAATAAACAATATATCCTCACTTAATTCATGGTAATATGTTAATGCTTAGTGCTGTGTCTACACAGCCATTGATTGACCCTCACTGCTGATTGGTGAAGTACTGAAGAGCTTAATTATAGCAAACATATTCCCGGTGAATAGGTTTTACAGCTTAGCTAACATAACAACTTTAATGAGGAAAGCCTGTGAAGTGTCATTTCATGCTCGTTTACCGAAAGCTGCAAGAGGGTATTTCTAGTTTAATACTTTGATTAATAAATTGCAATTGCCCTTTACAATCTGTCACCAGATTCAGGTATTTCAGTAGTGCCCTTTAAAGGCTGTGGTTGATTCATTACATGATCTTGTGAGAGGAGCAATAGCTGTGTGAGTGACTCTAATTAAAAACCCAAACCTGATATAAAAAAAAAGTTTGAAAGTATTATTCAAATGCGATGCATTTAACTGTAAACACAGAATCTCACTAGGATTTGAGATGATAAATGTAGACCTAAGAATGGTCCTATTTCTGGCTGTAGCAACAATTTGCTTGATGAGCTCATAAAGTCAAGAATAACCAAAAAAATCGATAACGGGGCCTTGGCTGAGCCATTAAGAGCATCAGTGTAACATGTCGACAGCACATAAATTCCCTCAACTTACATGAGAGATGTTTGCTCCATTCAAAATAAGGGGTGAACAATCACAGGCCTATATCAGGCACTTGACCCATATTATTTAGCATGAATCTTGTCCTCTCTCCTCTGCTTTTCGGTCACTGTAAACTAGACACTATTTATAGCCAAACACACTAAATATGCCATCCACGCTCCTCTCAAGAGCATATCAGATAGACAGCCAATTTCAGTGCCACAACTTGAAGATATATGAATTTTTAGTTCTTAAAAAATATAAATCTATTAGAGGTGGTTAAATTTAGTTACTCAGCAGGGGCTTCTCTTATTACCCAATATATATCCCACTCTGACACTTTCTGCAATAGCTTTATTATGTGAAAGAAATCCTCCATCCGGACTCTCTGTTCCTTTGCCGTGAAAGCTCAATGACACTCAAAGGTCAAATACAGCATCATTTATTTATTTCTCCCTCCATCAGCTGCCTGGGTTTGTTTTGATACTGCGCTCTCGTCTTAATGGGCATATGGCATTGTAAAACACGTTTAAGAGGAACAATTCAGAGTCTTCTCTCCAGGGTAGTTAGCCTGCCTGCCGACTTACAGTTACAGCAGAATATTAATTGTGCCCAAACACCCGCAATTTGTCATCGGCGGCTGTGTTAACGCATAACTGTTTGGCGGGAACAGTTGCCCACCGGTGCCATTGACTTTGCAGAATTTGACCTACATGTGAGACGCATTCAGCCGGCACCACGTCACACCTGAACGCTTTTTGCGTGTGAGCACCTCTGATCCCGAAAAGCACCCTCTTCTGTTAACCTGCATGTACGTACGCGCTCAAACCTGTGAACTGCTGCTGTTTTCACACAAACAGCTCCTGAAGTGACCTTAGCACAGTGTCAGATATTGCAAGTCGTTCTGGAGGTGCATTGAATGCAATCATACGCTCCAAAAATTCCACGTTGGATCTTTAAAACCACTCTGTCTGCACCTACCGAATGCATGCGGACACCGACGGCTATCAATTCCAGACAAGCTAACGGTTCTCAAAAGCTGACATCTCCATCCCGGCTTCCCACAAGCAGTGTGCCGAATCACTGTCAAAGCCTGGAGGACAGACGGCCTTTAACCAAAAGGTTTCCATAGAAACACACACACGTTTTTCCCTAAGAGGGGGGAATGCGTGCGAGCATCACCTATCGCTCCTCTACCCCTGGCTGGTCTCCTTTCAACCTGGAAAAGAAAGGCAATCAAAACGGAGAGGGTCTTACTGATGGTGCGGGAGCCAATACAGCCCATGGTGTCTCAGCGAGGGCCGGTTTGTGAACGAGGAACGAGAGCCACCCTCTCAGCAGACATTCTCTCCTTCTCTCTCACTCTCTCTCACTCCTCTTCTTCTTCTCCGCGTCTCTGACTCTCCCCTCCTATCTCTGTAAGGCTGTATGCGAGAGCGAGAGTGTGTGTGTGTGTGTGTGTGTGTGTGTTTGTGTGTGTGTGTATATGTGTGCCTCCAACACGCTCTCGCCGTCATCCACCCTCCCTCTCTCCCTTCCTCCCTCCTTGCCTCAATGCAACCCCCTCAATACTGTCTGGTGAGCCGAGATATCAGTTAGTCAGTCACTAAGTCAGTGTGCCTGTGAAACGGGAGAGAACTGTGTGAAACTGCTCACCGGCCACTTATGTTCCCCTAAATCCCTTGGTAATCAATACAACTGGTTGTAGAATCAAACAGCAAACAATGACATTGAGAAATGTCAATGACAACAAGAAGAAAGAGCGTCGATCAGAAGTTCCACACAATTCCCTGGAGTTCCCAGATCAATATCTTGAGCAATCAGATACGGGCATCTCTTTTCTTTGGTTCTCTCCATTATCACTTGACAATGCGGTGCATCTGTCTCCCCACCCAGCTCTGCCGCCCCTCCCTTGCTCTTATTTTCCTGTTGTGCTTGCACTCTCCAAAGCATGTACAAACATCTGTTTATCCCTCCTGATCTCTCAGACTCCCTCTCTATATGTTTTCTCACCCCTCCAGCTCAAATCGAAGAGTTCGGCACATAAATATAAAAACCGGCTCATCATGTTTGCTTGTCATGTCCAGTGTGTCTGTGGAGAGCCGTAACCTTGAATATACCCATACACACATGCATGCTGTCCAGACGGTACATGCGCACTGTCCCTTCCTCAAGCAAGCAAGGTTTCTTCCTTCTCCTTTTTTAAACACATTCTATCACTGCATTCAGCCAGCACTGCCAGAAGAAGAACCTTTGAAGAGAAATGGATAGGGCTAACCCAGGAGGTGTGCTTTGAATCATATTAAGGACCATGAGGCTGAATTAGTATTCAGGAGGAAGAGAGAGAGAAAGAGAAAGAGCAAGAGCGACGAGGAGAGGAAAGAAGGGATAACAGGGATGGGAGGAGGAAAGAAAGGATGAAGTATGTATGTTTGTGGTAATATTACAGGGGAGCTGTCCAAACAGATGCCGGGGTTGATTGTTTTTCGTTTTGATATGTATAGTTTTCCAAGCATTTCATTTAACACTGTTCACTTGGTGTTATACTGATTCACATCAAATCTACAATATGTTTTCTTTTCTAAAATAAACTTTTAGGTTTAAATTGAGTGCCTTTGTACATTCTTAGGAACATATACACTTTACAACACATATACACAAACACATTCACACATTTTTTGGGTTTTAATTATTATTATTATTTTTATGTTTTTGTTTGTTTGTTTGTTTGTGTGTATAGGAAGAGAGTGAGGTGAGCTTTGTTGCCCCCCAAACTGCATGATTTTTGATCCTGTATTTAGAAATGGCCCATTATTTACATTTAGTCATTTGTAAACTTAGAAATTACAAATATACAAAATGAATACAAACATCTGTCATTAAAATTATTACATGTATATTGTAATAAAAATTAGGCCTATGTAAAAAAAATTTAAAAAGCGAGGATGCATAAACTTAATCAAGAGTGTCAATAAAGACATTTAAATTGTTACAAAAGATTTGTATTTCATATAAATGTTCTACACAAAAAAAAAAATCCTGAAAAATGTATCACAGTTTTAATTAAAATATAAAGTAGCACAATTTTTTTTAAACATTGATAATAAGATTTTATTTTCTTTTTTTTCTGAATGATCATGTGACACTAAAGCCTGTAGTAATGGCCATCACAGGAATAAAAACATTTCTAAATGTATTAATTATTTTTAGTTCCTGTGGTTCAGTGGTAGAGCATTGTGTTAGCAGCGCAAAAGGTCATGGGTTCGATTCCCAGGGAACACACCTACTGGTAAAAAAAAAATCTGGTATATCCAGATTGCACTGTTAAGTCGCTTTGGATAAAAGCGGCTGCTAAATGCATAAATGTAAATGTACTGTAGTGTAATTATATGTATATATATAATACTAGTTCACAATATTACTGTTTTGCTGTATTTTTGATCGAATAAACAAATGAGCACAAGGGAGTTCTTTAAAGACATGAAAAAAATTATTTATCTCCTACCTCTTCTCCTCCTGTACATTGTACTTGAGATGAAAATGTGTTTACTTAGCATCAACTAAAATTATTTTGCAACAGATCTTGTTAACAAGTTACGTTAACACAGTTCAGCTTAATCGACAGAAAGAGAGACAGTCAAAACACCATTAATGGCACATCATCATATCAACAGCTTCAGAAAATCAGACACCCAAAGTGTCGACACTTCGCACTATATAAATGACTCTACACAAATCAATGCCTCAAATATCCCCAACTTAAAAACGAGACGTATACCTGACACTGAGGGAGATAAATAGAAAGGAAGAGGGAGGCAGGAGGCTCATCCTGACATCATAAAGCCAACATTGGGACACCATATCATCATTTATTTATGCACCCAACAGCTTGCCTGAAGTTACAGGAGGCTCTCTCAAAGGGTGAGTCATCCTTTTTCTCACTCTATCTTTCTCCATCTCCCTCCCGTTCTCCACCCTAGCTCTCATTTTCAAAGCAGCCACTGACATCAAATTTACTTTGAGGCTGGGACTTCCTATGACTTCCTTGCATATTTAGATTTTTGTGTGTCTGTCTGTGCACATAATAACATCATTTTAATATAACTGTATATGCCCCATGCCAGCATCTATAATTTGAAGGTTACATGCTGTTATTTAACTTAACATTATCGTAGCATTCTTTTAGGCTACATGCTGGTGTAACTTACTGTCATGCTAATTTCATAACTATAAATAGCGCTGAACATGTACTGACCTCCCAATGTGCTGTACAAGGCATGATGATGGGGAAGAATGCTCTTAACAATCCCCATAGCAAACTGCAGAACAGCCGCTGCAAATCCGACTTCTTCCCTCTACATTTGCACACTGTGAGTACATCAGACCTGCGTTGTGCCAACAGAGCTCTAATTCAGACAGAGAGCCAGGCTCCGGCCCGGCTCTATACTGCCCTTGGCCGCGATCAATAACTCTATGTTAGACCAAAGTAATTCAGCAGGGTTTTATTCACTCTGCACATTTCTATGGCCCTCTGAGAACGTGAATCACCTAGAGCTCACAGCCCTGTCACTTTGTGCAGGGGCTTTATAGTTTACTTGATCTTCACATGGGTTTGTTTGAAAGGGTCATCTCATGTATATTGTTGATCTTCTGAGAATATATATATATGTACTGAAACAGCGGTTTGGCTAAATGACTGAAAGTTCAATGATAAAAAATAAATAATATTTTACGTCCCCTGATAGATTTATGCATTAATAACGGTGGAAATCAAGTCGCTCAAATAATATGATGGCAGTGCTACCCTTAATGAACGCCATGGGCTTTGCGATTACTACTTTGTCTAGGAAAGAGTGCTTGTCTTATCCCTTATTAATTTGCTCAAGGGAGCATAAATGCTTATTAGCATTGCCACATTAATTTCTCCTTGAGGGAGACCACTGACAACATTCCCTAAACAGAAAGAGTGCTCCCTTAATACTTCATAAGATACGTGGGTGTTAGTGAGGCAAAATTATACCAGTCACAGCTAGAGGAGAGCTGTTTTATCCAAACCGACATTTCTGTGCCTGCTTAGGTTGGAAAAAACCTGCTTTTAAAAACGGGAAAGGACTTCACAAAAAGCGAAAAGTAATCAGCATGCAAATAACATCTTAAATTGTTCTTTGAAAGCGATCATCTCGCTAGATCTTAATTATGTTCATCTACAGCTATTTTACAAAATATGATTCAGCAGCACAGCTGATTCACAGACTAGCTACATAGTCCAGAATACATATGCGAGCAATTTTAAAATAAGGTGGTAGCCTGTTTAGACATGCATTTCGATTGGGAAAGCAGCAGTTATTATGTTCTTTTGGCAGTCCTGTGGGGTGACATATTGTTTCAGCTGTCTTTTAAATGAAATTGAGTATCCTCACCAAACTGCACAACACAAATCTTAACTGATGTGTTATTGCCTGGCTGTCAGCTCCACTTCTGTTATGTGTTTATTGGGATAATGACTGACTCTACTGGGAGAGAGACTAGCTACTAGCCAACACTCCCTGGAGCTCAGTCTCCAGGTTCTCTTGCGAAACAGTTCAAAATCTATTGACTATTGCCCTCTTCTGGTGAAAAGTACTGAATACATGCTGGGAAAAGCATGTGAAAAAACCAATGGAGGATTCAGAGAGAAAACAGACATTTAAACCTCTTTTGTTTCTTTCTGTCAGGACCACTATCATCAATGACTGACAGGTAGCATACAGTTTGGATTGGCATTATGGGTTCTGGGAAAGAACTCCCTGCACATCCATGCAGCCTAGCATGGATAAGAATAAACATGAATGCATTGCAGATATAATAAAAGTCCAATAATTTAATGTAACATTTTAGAAATTAATCTGATTCAAAGGAGAATCAGAAGGCCCGAATCCTGACTGACTGAGAGGAGGAGCTGGGGATGGAGGAGGGTAACTGGTAACGCAAAAGCTGGTGATAATACTGAAGGATCTTATAAATGGGTGCTGTGATCGGATCCACGTCTATCCCTAGGTAGACGTGGATCAGCTGAGAGTCAGCTGATTTGAGCTTGACTAACATGATCTGCCAGAACTAATGCTGTGCTTGATTTAGGTGATACTGGGAAGGTCCTGAACAACACTAAAACAATTAAGTGATTTGGAAAAATGTACAGGAAAGAAGGACACATTAAGGTTTTGTGACACTTTTGATGGACACTATAGTTCTAAAGGGCTGCTTAGTGTGCCGTATAAACTGTATAATACATTACAGGGAAGTCGTGGTCTAATGGTTAGAGAGTCGGACTCCCAATCGAAAGGTTGTGAGTTCGAGTCCGGGGCCGGCAGGAATTGTGGGTGGGGGGAGTGCATGTACAGTTCTCTCTCCACCCTCAATATCACGACTTAGGTGCCCTTGAGCAAGGCATCGAACCCCCAACTGCTCCCCGGGCGCCGCAGCATAAATGGCTGCCCACTGCTCCGGGTGTGTGCTCACAGTGTGTGTGTGTGTGTGTGTTCACTGCTCTGTGTGTGTGCATTTCGGATGGGTTAAATGCAGAGCACAAATTCTGAGTATGGGTCACCGTACTTGGCTGAATGTCACTTCACTAATTACTTATGTTTTTATTATTGTTTTAAAAAGTAGTTTCATATATGATACTTTGCAGTGACAAAATTTTGCAAGTGCTGTTCAGTCATCAACTCAGTCATCAAAAAGAAAGAAAGAAAGAAAGAAAGAAAGAAAGAAAAATTGGTTGAATAATTGAATACCCAATGACAAACAAAGCAGAATCCCTATAAAAGAGGTTAAGCTGAAATGCATATTTTTTTACATGACTTAGACAGATGCAATATTAAATTCTATTTTACTTTTGAATATGTCAAAATAGCAACACTATGAATTCAAAGTGAAAGATTTCACTCAGTTATAGGTTTTAATGAATAGCAAAAACATCAGAAATGTGCATTTGAAATTACTGAATAATAATAATAACCCCATGAATCACAATAAAAAATTAATTTAATATTAATTTAATATGCCTGTACCAATTCTGGGGAGCATTTTATCCCAATGGACTAACTGTATCTTTTCTCTCCAAAATAAAAACAATATTTTTCCCCTTCAACATAGCCTAATATAATGTCATTGATCACTATTTTCCAGAGATTAATCCCAACACTTAACATCGAAAATGTTTCAAATGACAAATGTTGAGCATAGCCATTAATCAAATGCACTTAATAATAATAATAATAATAATAATAATGGTGATGATAAAATCCTATAATTTGTTCCCAACTACACTCATTGTGCTATTTCTCATGGCACATATCTCTGAACATCCAAAGAGGAGCTTTATCATTCTGTTTCAACACACTTTCAAAGAAGATAAAGGAGTTGTAATAGGTCAACAGACAGCCTTCACTCATGACTCCTCCCCCTCTACCCCCCACCCCAGCCCAGGACTTCCGACGAAACCGGAAGAACCTTTGTTTGTGTTTGTCAAAATGGCGGCTGGAATGTATCTAGAGCACTATTTGGACAGTAAGGCTATTGTCTTTGTTTCGATTTACATCCACATTAATAAACGTCTTCTGCGTTCTTATTGTCCAGCATGTCTGCACGTTTCACACCCATACACTATTCACAATAAAAAGATCGCGTAACGTCACAGAACAGTGCTAATAAAAACGTCAGTACGTCAGACCATTGCATAGATATGAGACCATTGGTCTCTGAAGCTAACGGGCTAACTGTAAATATAAACAGTGTTATGATGGTAACGATGGTTTTGTAGTTTTTCTTGGTGGGAGCGGCACTGATAAACGTGACAGAATGTAATATATAAAGTTACTGCTATTAAAACAATTACATATTGTAAATAAAAAACATCTCAATGACGTCTCTCAGGATGGGATTGTTTATTGTCGTGCTGGTTTTCAAATGCACACAGCCTTATGGGTTTGTTTAATGATACTGTAGATGATTTATATGCCATTCTTTCTCTTTAGGCATAGAAAATCTGCCCTTTGAACTGCAGAGGAACTTCCAGCTGATGCGAGATCTGGACCAGAGGACAGAGGGTGGGTCTTAACTATAGCCCCGCCCCTCAATACAGTAATATAGAAGAATACCGTTAATGGCATTTTCACATGTTTATATTTATTGCCTGGTTGCTTGAGATAGTGAGTGATTGCTTGTTTACATTTCTTCTTTGTCTAGATCTGAAAGGGCAGATTGATTCTCTGGCTCGTGAATACACAGCCAACGCTCGGACGTTGTCCTCCGAACAGAAGCTCTCACTGTTAAGACAGATCCAGCAGTCTTATGGGAAGTGTAAGGAGTTTGGAGATGACAAGGTCCAGCTTGCCATGCAAACCTATGAGATGGTTAGTGTGAATTTGCATTTACTTCTTACAAATGACCTTTTATAACTTTTGCTAATTGTTTTTATATATTACATTTTAATATAAATGTACACTACTATTTAAAAGTGTGGGGTCAGTAAGAATTTCTTTGAAGTCAATATTTTATTCACCAAGGGTGTGTAAAATTGATCAACAATGGAAGTAAAGACATTTATAATGTTACAAAACAGTCTTGTTTGTTTAACCAATATTCTTTTGAACTTTAGATTTGTCAAAGAATAAAAAAATATTAAGCAGCACAACTGTTAGGAACATTGATAATAGGAAATGTTTATTGATCACCAAATCAGCACATTAGAATGATTTCAGAAGGATCAAACCTTTGAACAGTAGTTTATACGAAATCTGTAATGCACATTTTGTTGCTTTATGACTCCATGCATCATTTGTTCTATGCATTAGGTGGACAAGCATATCCGAAGGTTGGATACAGACCTGGCTCGCTTTGAGGCTGACCTCAAAGAGAAACAGATAGAAAGCACCGATTATGACTCTACCTCCAGCAAGGGCAACAAGAGTAAGCTTCTTATGACTATTAGGGATGTTTTGGCACATGCACATCTCTTTTGTGGCTCTCTATATCTCAACAAAGTCTCTGATGGTCATTTATTGTTGTTTGAAGGTGACCATCGAGGACCCAAGAAGAAGGAGGTGACTCGCACTAGGTCAAAGGTGAAGAACTCTGATGATGACTGCAGCTCAAAGAGTAGTCAGAAGAAGGTCAAACTCACGCAAGGGTGAGAATCACACGCATTTTCTATTATTGCTCTTTTTATTTGTAAAGTGTGTCATTTTTTTAACCGCTTGTGGTGCCAGAATTGCAGTAAAATCTGGTTCATCTTCATATATTATAAACTACTACTGTTAAAAAGTTTAGATTTTTAAATTTATATTTTTATTTAGCATGTATACAATAAGTTAATCAAAAATGACAGCCAATATTTTACTAAAGATTTCTGTTTCACAAAGTTAGTTTTTACGAATCTTCTGTTATTCAGATAATCCTGAAAATAGGAGAAAAAAAATTAGCAGAGCTGCTTTCAGCATTGATAATAATAAGAAATGTTTCTTGCGAAGCTAGTCATATTCAGGTAATGATGCTAATAAACCACAGGAATAAATTGCTTATAAAATATATGAAAATAGAAAATAGTTGTTTTAAATTTTTATAATATTTCAAAATATTACTGTTTTTGTTTTGTCTTTGATCAAATAAATGCAGCCTAGGTGAGCATAAAAGATTTATTAAAAACCTCCCACCATGTACATAATTGTTTATGTTGTTGTTCTGAAATACCAAATGGTTAGCTTTTTGCCCTACAGTCCAGACTACATCATTTTTTTTTACCTTTGTAACTGTTTCTGTCAATAAAAGAGGCAAAATGCACCATACAAAAATAAATACATTCCAAATACACACTCAGTTTGTATAAAACTGTCTTCCAGCTCTGAGTTTTCAGCCCCAGCTGTGAACTTCGGGAATGTGCACCCCTCGGATGTGCTGGACATGCCAGTGGACCCCAACGAGCCCACCTATTGTCTCTGCCACCAGGTTTCATACGGGGAGATGATTGGCTGTGACAATGCAGACGTGAGTCTCCTTTCTCATCCAAAGTCAACAAGCTCACAGCCTCTCATACATTATTGCTGACATAGATATTTATTTTATTATTTCATCAGGTTTATTTTCCCTTTACAAGTTCGAATGGAGATGAAATATCTAGTCATAGGCTGTAGCATTATTACAGCCGATTCCTGTACATTTATTTTCAGTAAATGTGTATGTGTGTTTCACTTTTGTTTAGTGTTCTATCGAGTGGTTCCACTTTGCCTGTGTGGGTCTGACCACCAAACCCAGAGGGAAATGGTTAGTAGTCATGTGATTTATGCCTTTGAAACTGATGCAAGTCAATGCTGTCATGCATCAGTATTGAAACTGAAAGAAATTTCAGTCTGGAGTAACTCACTAAATATAGCAACAGTGAATGTACATGTATATTTCAACATTTGCTTTGTTTTCCTTCTACGTCAGGTACTGCCCAAGATGTTCACAGGAGCGGAAGAAGAAATGAACATGCAAAACAAGAGAATTCACAGAGAGGGAGGTAGAGGCAGACACAAGGGCCCTCCATAGACACTAATATAGATCCACTCTCTGCTTAATCTGGTGCTTGTCGTCCTCTTTTCCATCTTCACATCCCTCTCTCAGCCAGACAGTAAGAAGGGATGACGGGTGAAGATGAAGGAGGTGTAGTTCTTAATTTATGTGCTCAGTAATGAAGATGACTTTTGTTATGGAGTGTTTTGGTTCTGCATTTTTTAATATTCTTACATTTTCGGTTTGTTTGTTTGTATTGTCTTTTTTACAACTCATTTTAAACACATGAACTCAGCAGTCAGGGGGCATATCAGGAGATCTCGCAGTTCTTTGTCGCACTTGTGATTTCAGACTGCATCATTTCTGTCAGTACATTCTTCTCAGATGGGATCATTTCCTACTAATCTCAGTTTTTGTCTTTTAACAGACAAATAGGGGATCAGGACCCAGATTAGACTGAAACTGGTCCCTTATCTAACTTATTTTCTCAATGCAATTTTCTTAAAAGGGCAACAGCTATCAATTTACCTCACCAGATCTGAGATGTTTATTTGACAAAGCAGCAATTACAAGAAAACAGCTGCTCAACGGGATTATTTAACTTGATTTTTACACCTACTCAGCCTTTTCCGCTCTCTCTCTCTCTTTGCTTACATTCACAAATCCTGTACTTGAAGACCACCTCGTCATTTCAAGTCCATTTCACAACTGTAGATTTCAATGCAGACATTTTTTTGGTGCTTATAGTCACACACTAGTTGGATCGTATGAAATCGGTCATATTCCAGACTGTTGAAAAGCATTAACTCCGCATGTAACATATTCAGTTAAATCGCTCTGACACCTGGTCATTAATGCATTTGGTGTTTTCTTTTGTAACCTATGAATTAACTCTACGATTGCTGTGCATTCAGCAACAGGGTTCTTTGCAACTGGATTTTGGTGCTTATGAATATATTAAAGATAATGATGTGTATGGTTTAGTTAAGTGCGTGAATTACACAGCATTGCTTACAGTGGTTCTCAGTCATTGTGTTGATGTCATTAAAGCAGTACGATACTTTTTACGAGATGTCGGAAATCAAATGTGTTGATATCAGCTTGTATTTAAGGTTCGGTTATTTTAATAAAATAATTACAGGTATGTACAATGCAAAACCTGGTGCTACAGTCCTTGTTGCCGGTTCTAAATGATTCTATTGTCTGGTGTAAGATGATGGGTTTGTGTCATGTGTTGTTTTGCCTTTGTCATGTTGCTTTGTGATTGGATTGTTCCAGATATTCTAGAGTACTGTACTAATGTCAGATATTGGGTCTGGTGTCTTCCATCCTGAACGAACAATGCCTGATTCTGAAAGCGTCCTTGTGTCTGTTGGTCATTCTTGGATTTTTGAATGCTGTTGTCTGAAAAGTATCATGAACATCGTGTAAAGTATTTCATGTCATCTGAGAATTAAAAATAATAATACTTTAGTATATGGAAGTCATTTGATAAGCTGAAAAAGTGGGAAGAAAAACATTATAATTAACTATTTATAAATTTGTATGTAAAGTATAAAATATATATACTTTCTTTTTTATTTACACTCGTTCAAAAGTTGTTTTTGAAATCTCTTCTTCTTACCAAGTCTGCATGTTTGATCAAAAATACATTAAAATAATATAACAGTGAAATGTTATGATTTAAAATAACTTTTCTGTTTTTTCTAAATGTCATTGCTATGATAGAAAAGCTGATTTTTTTTTTTTTTTTTTGATGCTCAAGAAATATTTATTTTTTTGTCTAAATATTTTGTGGAAATATTTTGCCTAAATATTTTGTGGAAAACTTGATACGTTTCTTTAAGTTCTTAAAGAATGATTCATGAGTCAAAAAACTATTTCAAATAGAAATATTTTGCAATATTATAAATATATTTTTTATCAATTTAATACCCCTTTGTGGAATAAAAGTAGCACTCTTTGCCTATTTATTTATTTATTTTTATTGTATAAAATGGCATAGGCTCTGAAATATCTATAAAGGCATTGCACCGTAATGTTGAGTCCCCTACAGTGTGATACTGCATTGCAGTTCTCTTAAAAACCACTGGAAGCACTCTATCACTTATAAGAGGTCCACTTTTTGCAATGATGCTGCATTTTCCTTTCTATGTTCCTGATGCTGCTAAAGTGCCTCCATGGACTATATTGTAAATCTTTTCAATTGACATACTGTTGAAAATTATATATCAATATATTTCTACATTCGAGGAAAAAAGGCAAAATTAACGGCTAGAATGCACAGGTGTGGCTGCCTAATTAGTTCTTACTGCCGCTAGTGACACTGACGGGAATCGCGTTTTTATTAACCGCGTACTTTGAAGTTTGAGTGTACTGATAACCGCAGCACTTAAACTAGAAATAAATGAATTCAATGATTTCTGTCTGTAACCAAGCAGAACATCATTCTATCCTCCATGGGGACTGCCAAGGCTTTGGGCAAAGTCATCTCAGACCTCAGTGATTTTATGGGCAACAAATACAGTGTAAATGGAAGCAGTACAATTTAACGGAAGAACTTTCCTCCGAGGAATGTTTATGACTGTGCACTTTACTCATTGATATAGGCAGACAGACCACTGGTCAAACTGAATCATTTGTAATAATTCAAACTTTTTAATGTTTTGATAGAAATCTCAATTGCTCACCAAGGCTACATTTATTTGATCGAAAATATAGTAAAGCTGTTAAATTGTGACCTATTATTACTAATTAAAGTGTCTGTTTTAATAAATTATCAAATGGAATTGATTCCCTGTGATGGTGAAGCAGAATTTTCAGAATGCTGATTTGGTGCTCAAGAAACATCTATTATTATCAATGATTAAAAACAATTGTGCTGCTTAGTATTTTTTGCCACTCAAATGTCTGATGTATGAGTTTTTGCAGCAAGGATGCATTAAATTGATCAAAAGTAGCATTAAAGATATTTAGACATAAGACTTCTATTTCAAATAAATGCTGTTCATCAAACTTTCTGTTAATCAAAGAGTAATATATATATATATATATATATATATATATATATATATATATAATTGTTTCCACAAAATATTAAGCAGCTAAATTAGTTTTCAGCGCTGATACTAATAAGAACCATTATTATTAATTGAACACTAATTATAATAATAACTGAGCAGCAAATCAGAATGATTTCTGAAGGATCATGTGACATGGGGTAGTGAGTGAAATTCTGCTGTGTCATCACAGAAATAAATGACATTTTAAATATCTTCAAATAGAAAACATATACTCTATTGTGAATTGCCTGGAGTGTAAACAGATATATCACATCCAATGAGTCATGTTGAAGTGACTGAAATTCATTTATTTATTTCATTTATGTTTCCCATATATGGCTATATTTCAAAACATACTATAGTTGAGCAACAGACATTACTGTCTTGTGATCACATTCAGCAAGTGCTGTTCACTTTCCATTATAATCATTATACATGTTCAACTCATGTTTGTATGCTTAAATATAATCTGACACTTGGATTTTTGGTGTTTCACATCTCAGTGCCTGATGTGTCTGTCATGGAGCTGCCAGTGGACCTGCAAAAGGCTGTAATCATTCCTTCATCTCCCCTCTTGTAATCTCAGCTCACTTTCCACAGCATCTCATAATGAGTAGAGCTAGCTGTGATGAGTCACTGTGGACAGTCTCTCTATCTTATTTTCTAGCGTAGAGCACGCAGAACACAATAACTTCATTCTTTTGTTTTGTCCTAAAAGCAAAAATATGGCTTTTAGCCACTTGTTAGTGGTAATGCTCTTTTATTTACCGACTGACCCCGTTCTACTCTAATTAGATGAGTGTGAGGAGGTTAAGAAGGTAAGCTCCATGAAGGCAGTATAGCAGACTGAGCATCTGGAGCACAGAGAATTCTCAATGTACCGATCCACCTGGAAACTGTGAACACAAAAAAAAATAGAAAAAGACATGTATTACATGTGCTTTCATATTTAAAGGCACCTTTGATTTAGTTTGACAAATTATTAATGTGATTTCTTTTTTGTGAATAATATTTTTTCAGTGGTGAAATAGCACTGTGATGTCATGTTTAAGATGCAGATGATAATGAGGGTGAGCTTGCAGTGTCACACAATGAGCCCCTCTGTGTGCGTTTGTCTGAGTCCTGCTTGTTCTACCATTCAGCACACATAAAGCACTGCGTAAACTGTGTTTGAAAGGTGCTGTATGAATAAAGCTTTACTGTATAGATAATAATTGGGCTTTGGATATATTCTGTTGTAAAATTATGACTTTTTAAAACATTGATTGATTAAAATCTAGATTTCCTTTTCAGTTTCATTTCAGTTTTAAACTATGAAAGTGCGTTATAAAATAACTTTTTCTCTCAAATATTAGTGTACTTTGTTTTACTAAGAAGACAAAAGTTTCAAGAAAGCACAATTAAGATAAAATATGAGACATGAACTTGAAAAATCAAGGTAATTGTATTTGTGAACTGAGTATTTTTATTTTGTGTCATTACAAATCACAAATTATTCAAAATTTGTGAATATTATGTAAATATAAAAATTTGTGAAATAGTATGTTATTCTGTCCGTTTTTTTGTGGTACATAAAATAGTTACTATTAATCTTTTCTACAGGTCCAAAGGGCCAAAAGGGTGTGAAAAAAACTGTATGCACGAAAAAAAACTATATATATATATATATATATATATATATATATATATATATATATATATATATATATATATATATATATACCCACACACACACTAACATATATATATATTTATATATATATATTAGTGGGTGTGTGGGTGTGTAAATGTTTTGCTATTTCATTTAAATGTTATTTGAGTGCTTAGAAAAGCGCTATATAAAATGTAAGGAATTATTATTATTATTTATTCTCATAAATGGAAATTTTCCGCCAAAAATATGATTTTAAAAAAGGAAACTGAACACTGCTTTGACTTGCTGTAAAACCTGCAACTCCTATAATATTTTTATTTAGATGTAAAATCATTGTATTTGATTTTGATTATGTACAAAACCAATAAAATGTCGAAAAAAATAAATTTGTAACAATATTTCAAGTTCAGTAACGATTTGTGTCACGCTGCTGTCGCCAAATTACATCCAGTGACGTAAAGGCATGCGCGTAATTTGCACGGGGGTTACGGGGGTCATGACCCCCCCAAAAATCAGATCCAGCTAATATAACCCCCCCAATATCATCACATCATTCAGATTAAAATAGATATGAAATATTCAGAATGAATACTTTTGTTCATTTTCTTTATTAATTTCATTTGCCAGCAAGAAAGATAGTATCATATTTTAAATAATCTGTAATGTACCCCCCGCACCGATTTGGTATTACCAAAGTCTCTGGTATTACCCAACCCGCTTTCTGTACCAAGTTTGTCCACTATTTTGCGCAGTCGATGGGATGAATGGTTGGAGAAAGCTGACGGAAAGATGAAAAGGACACTGAAAGGCAGCCAGACAACGATTTTTTATTGTTTGTCGACACCAGCCAAAAAAAAAAGAAAAACGAAAAATCCTGACCAAACGGAGGTACCCTTAAGTTAGCTGTTAAGTTAGCTCAGCGTTTCTCAAAGTGTGGGGAATAGAAACATGACAAACAGGTTTTGTGCCCATCTTTTAAATTCCGTTATTTATTGACCATACACTCAAAACAAAGACACATTTAAATGTAAGCCTTGACGTTACTTAACCTCTTCACACGTAAGTTTAAAAGTATTTCAAGGCTACCGTTATTGATCGTAGTATCGCTTTATGGTTCCCATGGAGACGCGCCATTCATTGCTTGTCACACCGTAGCCACAATAGTGCTGAATGACTGATGATCTGCTTTTATTTCCTTTTTTATTCAAAATTTCACAAATGTGTTAGCTATAGCAGGATATATCTGATATTCCGATTGTCAAATATGTGCAAGTGGATGTGTTTTGTTGTTCAAACACCTTTATAACGATCGCATTACTTGAGCTGTATTCGCAACGTATTTTAGGTATCTATCTTATTAAAATACCTAAAAAAATACGTACATTATTAGGAATTTACCACCTCTGGTTCAATTTGAGATTATTTTTATTTTTGTTTGTTTGTTTGTTTTTTTGTTGTTCTTTTTGCATGGATTTTGCAAAGTGTCAAAATGAATCAAAGCACAACTAGGTTAATGTTAGTCCACACTTGTATTGATGTTATCAGAAGCTAAATGCAAACACAATTATTATTATTTTTTAATCTAATTTTGAGTCTTATTTCATGCAAAGTGATAATATAATTGCACTTTCATTTTCTTTATTTGAAATTTTTTAATGCTGTTATTTGATGTTAAGTTTTTAAAATGTGATGTTAATAAAATACATTTTAACAGTTAAACTTAAAGCCTAGTTTATTAACATTTTGTTGGGGTGATTGGGGACAGGTGGGGCTCGGAACCCTTTCCTACCTCTGAAGTGGGGAATGGCAGAAAAGTTTGAGAAATACTGAGTTAGCTGATGATTTGTTTTGTTGACTGGAGTTGGCTGGCTAGATGTTCGTTTGCCAGTGTCCTATGAGGTAAAGCCAGAGGGTGCCAGGGACTGTGTAGAACCAATGTCACTGAATTGTAACTGCTGTTTGCTCCAATACAGTCACCCGTTTTGGGGGGGATTGCATAATTAAATTATGCAAATTAGCATGTTACCTTTTACACAAGAAAATAATACAATAAATTAATAAATAAATAAATATGCCGCGAGTTTAACCCCCCCAATGGTAGACCCAAAGTTACGCCCTTGCGTAAAGGTACACCTTGGCTACCGTAAATTCCATAAATACAAACGCATATTCAAAATACTGATCTTAAACATTGCACAATAAAATATAATCAAACACAATCCCTGGCGTTAAAATGTGTTATTTAGTAGCATCGATTAAACTAAACACGTTGAATTGTGCTAAAATAAACAAAGTGCTGCGCAAGAGTGAGGCGCTTCTATTAAGCGATCTCGGTATGAAGGAGCCGCAGTTCTCCTTTCATGTTTATTTCTGCTCTGGAGCTGGAGCTTGGCCGTTCCGCTACGAAGACGCGTTTAATCTTCTCAAAGATAATAAACAACGTCTGGTAAAGTACTGTTATAACAAATGGCATGCAAACAGGCGAAACGCGTCCTTGTGTAACATTATAAACAAGCATAGCCGTAATCAAAGGCGTGAGTTTGATTGGATTCATTCATTTGTTCCCACTTAATCAGACAAGTGTTCCTTCAGTTTATTAACTTCAGAGGATCCGCTTCGAAGGCACTCGGTTAAATCAGTGTTCATGCCGGACTTTGAGCATTTCAGATTTTCCTACTCCAGAATGAATCCTGTATTGGGGGAGAACGTGTATCCGTACCAGCAGAACCAGGTGACGGGCTTCTCGGACTCTGCGGCTTCGGGCCACTGGACCGATCCAGCGGGCCTTTTCTTAAGCGAACACACGAGTGGCATCGGGCAAGATGGGTTGGACTTTGGAGCTTTACCTCCTCCGGGAACACCATATCTGCACCTGGGTAACTATCTCCACCGGGTGTCTCCACCTCCTCCCGCCGCCGCGGCCCTGCGGAACGACCTGGGGTCCAACATCAGCGTCCTCAAAACTCTGAATTTGCGCTTCCGCTGCTTTTTAGCCAAAGTACACGAGCTGGAACGCAGGAATAAAGTATTAGAAAAGCAGCTGCAACAGGCTTTGGATGAGAGCGCGGAGTGTGTAGAAAATAAAAAGCCTTTAACGCGAGATGTTGGAGTTCAGACTGGCTTCGTTGGATTGATTCCTGTCAGGCCCGACCTGATACCCCTTCAGAACGCGAACGACACCGCATATCTGTCCGGAGCCTTGCTGTCACCGACTCTCAATAACACCATCCTCCCTCTCGAGTCCAATAACAGTACAACAGTAGAAAACCTGAACCCATCCAATCTGACGGACTCTAATTCCAATCTCACCCCAAATTTCCCCATCAGCCCGATTGATCCTGCCCCAAGAACATTCAGTAATATTTACGCGAAGTATGTCAGTACTGGTATCGGCTGTAGCAGCAACCCTGCGCCCAGATTTCACCCTGGCACTGTGTGGTCGTATAATCAGAGGTTCAGCGCCGGGTGTGAGTCGCGGGTCTCGGGTCCGGGTGTGTTGTCGTGGGTGCCTCCAGTCGGAGTGGGTGTCCAGATCGACACCATCACCCCAGAGATTCGGGCCCTGTACAATGTGCTCGCCAAGGTAAAGAGGGAGAGAGACGAATACAAACGGAGGTTAGTATGAGTACAATGTGATGTTCTGGTTAATGGAGAGCTTGAAGGTGCAACTTTTACGCAGCACTTTGCGCGCTTCGCAACTTCTGTAGTACTGTAGCTGTTTTTTGTCAGTATATGATCTATCTATCTATCTATCTATCTATCTATCTATCTATCTATCTATCTATCTATCTATCTATCTATCTATCTATCTATCTTTCGTTGTCTGTCTGTCTCTCTACCTATCTATACATGGACGATTGATTATTCTTTAATTATGAGAACACAGCATATTTATTTATTTATTTATTTATTTAGGGCTTGTTAACATTTCCAAAACAATTTATAATTGTTTTATAGTGCCTTTGTTAGGTGTCATTAAAATACATGTTTAGAGAAATTGAATTCACAATCAATCCATGTAATGGACTATTAGTTAACATATTTTTTTGTTTTTGTTTTTTTTGAAAACTGTAAAAACCTTATTACCATTATGTCATTACCATAACAAAATATTATCAACCATACATTATATTAAAGTCTGTTCATAAAAACCAGTGACTACTGACTTTAACACATTTTTTTAGCAGTTTAGTTTTAGTTTTATTAACAAAAATCTCAGGTTTTTCATAGATTCTGTTAGGTGAGATTACAGGTTTATAATAGTGTATCAATGAATATTCTTGCGATTGCTCTAACAGGGCCTTGCTCATAAACATCTGGTACTGTAGATGCACTTAATGCAAATACATGAAACCTTTTGTACAATTATGAAAAATTTGTTTTCACTGAATAAGTGCATTTGTTCTTTAGCAAGACAAGTCTTTTAGGGCTGGTTCTCACTCAACATTTCAGTCCTTCAGTTGCCATTTTTTGAGGCAGTATGAAGTACCTTTAAATAGTATTTCACATATTACTGTACTTGTTATTAAATTATCACAGTAAAAAAAAATATTACAGTGCTTATCAGGTGCTTTTTTACCTTAATGGGACATATTATTTCTTTGGAAAAAGGTTATAATACATAATTTAGTTACTTTTAGTGGCATTGTTGCCCTAGGCCCCAATTACTTAATTGACAAACAAATTTTAATGTAGTAAAAGTTAGGGCTGCACGATTTTCTTTACATTCGTACATTGATGAGGCTTATTTATTTGTACTTTTTAAATTTTATTTATAACTTTTTTTTCTAATTGCTAATTTTAAATATTGTAAGTTTGTATTGGAATACTACCTAATTCTCTTTTATAGTTAAGCAGAGGTTTTTTTAAATGACTTTTTATTTTAAATATATCATGTTATTTAATAGGTATTAATTTAATGCATTGATATTATAAGTATTATTAGCGTTGAATCATACGTTGCATGGTTTTAGAAGAATACATGATTAATGAGTAAAATAACACAAATGTTAATACCTTGTATAACTCCTCCTCCCAATGAATCTCTCTCTTCATCTCTCCATCTATTTCATTCCAACTTCAGCCACCTCCCCTCTGCGCCTCAGCATCTGCAATGCAGCAGTGAACTGAGTGCTGCTACTGCCAGGATGCCACTAGAGAATAATTCAACAATCTCTCTCTTAACTTCCCGTTCAGGCTCCCCAGACTACTACCAGCTGCCAAAGCCACCGAATCCCAGCCAAAATAGCACTTTTTATGTCAACAGTCAGGTTTATTTCTGAAAAAAGCCCTTGGTTGTATGTTTTCTCTGTTATATTTTGTCTTTGTTTTAGTTGTATATGTGATGCAGTGGCACCTGGTCTGTGGAATCGCTGATTCAGCTGTCTGTATAGTCACTGGTGTGTTAAGAAGAAGGTTATGTGGATGTTATCTGAGTGGTACACTAACATAAATCACCTGCTCTAACACCTGCAGTGATACTGCAGTAATGGCCTAAAATGGCAGGAGCATGAGTGTGAACAGTCCTGCACTTCCTGTCTCAGGCTGTAGTGTGCGTCTCCTCTGCATACAGTCTAGTGACATATTACATAATGCTTTCTGCACACAAAAAAAAAAAAGCTAATTTGCTACATGAGTAGAGTACTACCGGCCCAAAGTGTTAGATCATGTTACATGACAGATTCTATTTTTGGCTGAGATTCACTCACTCTTAGCTGGGGGTTGCATTTTTATGATGTGTGGAAGTGTTGAGTTTCATGTTTACTTTAGTAAAGCTGTACGGAGTCAGTTATTATTATTATTATTATTAATATTAATTTTTAATAAAAATAAGCAACATATTATTTTTTTTTTTTATTTGATGATATTATCATAATAAGTCATAGTACAGTTCATTGCAGTTTGTTTTTGTAGTAGTCTTGTGAATGGTCAATGCCAAGGTATTCAATTGATAAAGACATTGAAATGGTGAACAATTAGAAATTCTGGTTTTATTATTTATTCTAGATGGGAAGAGGAATACACAATGCGGGTGGATCTACAGGAAAGAGTTGCAGATCTTGAAGAGGTAAAACCCAATCAATTCATATTTAAATTAATTTAAATAAGACTCAAATTAATTTTAAGACCTTTTCCACTGTCTACACTGCATCTGATGACACGTGTGTGTGTGTGTGTGTGTGTGTGTGTGTGTGTGTGTGTGTGTGTGTGTGTGTGTGTGTGTGTGGGTGTGTGTGTGGGTGTGTGTGTGTTTCAGGACCTGCAGGAGAGCGAGGTGTGTCAGGATGAACTTGCTCTGAGGGTTAAACATCTTAAAGCAGAGCTGGTTCTGTTTAAAGGTCTCATGAGCAACGTGAGTTAATGACAACATTCAAGTGACCTGGCCTGAAAAATACCTCATTTAGCCAATATTGTTAATTCCAGTCAAATGATTTAGCAGAGTAATTGATCCTCTGTTTCAGTTCACTCTCTTTCACATCCTCTCTCCTGTAGAATCACTCAGATTTGGACAGTAAGATTCAGGAGAAGGCCATGAAAGTGGACATGGACATCTGTCGCAGGATTGACATCACGGCTCGTCTGTGTGATGTAGCCCAACAGAGAAATTGTGAAGACATGATTCAGATCTTCCAGGTTTGTCTTTCATCATCAGTGTTTGCATTTGCAGTTACAAGAAATATATAAAATACAGGTATGCCTTATTTTCTGCATGTTTGTTTACCATTCATAACTTCCTGCTGTTCTCAAAATCTTTTAAGGTTTTCATTTTTATGTATTTTTTATACCAGAGTTTTATTTTTATATGTGACCCTGGACCACCCTGTTCTTTACTTAATATCCCAATTATTTTTTTGGCATTAAAGAAAGATCGGCTCATTTGACCCATACAATGTATTGTTGGCTATTGCTACAAATATACCCATGCTACTTTTTTTAGCAAGTAGCCACACCTCCGTCAACCTTGACCCGCCGACCTCAAAAACCAGCAGCAGAGACAGGCAGGGGGAACGAGAGCGATGAACCAGTAAGCATCTCTAAAAGTGAGGACAGTGGGAATAAGGAGGTGGAGCCTTGTTGCTCATCAGCCAATCAGATCAATGAGGAGATGCAGAGAATGCTCAACCAGTTGTAAGTCTGAAATGTCTGAGAATGCTGTGGAATAATGAGTGCTGTTAATCAGTTTTACTCAAACATAATAAATGACTTCTCAATTAGCACAGCGACTAAATAAATAGTACTTCTAATGAAAAGAAATGCTCTGTGTTGATGCATTCTGGATTGTGTTGTTATTTTGAAGACCACACGCTAAGTATTTAAGATAATGACTGTTTGTTCTCATGCCACAGACGTGAATGTGAGTTTGAGGACGACTGTGACAGTCTTGCGTGGGAAGAGACTGAGGAAACTCTGTTACTCTGGGAAGATTTTCCAGGATCCACCTTCAGTGTTGAGAACCAAGGAGAAGTACGGTTGTCTTTTATTGATTTCAGCTCCAGTGACGGACTTTAAAATTGAATGGAAATTAAATTGGCATGATAAATTCATGTGTAAAATGGATCTAGTTAAACCTGAAAAAAACAAACATGCATTTATATTGCAAAACTAAATATAAATATAAAATTGAAGTTTACATTCACATAACATTCATTTATTAAACCAAGTCATCAAATCTCATCAGGTTGCTTTAAGAAAAATAACAACAGTATTGTAATAAAAAGCATGCTTTATCTTCTAGTGTGGCTGCTATTTTATTTTTTAAAGGTTGTGATTTATACATTATTCCATCTCTTTTTTGGCCTTTTTTTTACCATTATTTGTTTTCTTATCCAAAACTATTGATCCGACAGAAATAATTTGAGCATAATACAAAAGCGCTCATGCTACACTTATTACAGTTCAGTGGTTTTTGTTGTCTCATCAGTTTTCCTATAAATAGCAAATGAAGGAGAAAAAAAACACTGAGTTGCGATTTTAACTGAATTGATATATTTCATCTGAATGTCTCTCACTCTCTACACAATATTCCATTATGTAGAGAAATAGCTACAAGACTTTCTGAAACGTAACAGATTTCTTTTGTTACACACAGCAGGAGGAGTCTATAGAGAAAGTAATAAAGGACACAGAGTCCCTTTTTAAGTCGCGTGAAAAGGAATATCAAGACACCATTGACCAAATTGAGGTAAAGAGTTACAACTACATAATGTTTTTTTTTACTCTACCAAACACATAATAGTTTTTTTTCTTCTCAAAAGCAAGGCCAACTACATTGAGAGATGTTTTGGCAATATTGTGTGATCTTTTAAAGTTTGTGTTGTGTTTGTATGTAGTTGGAGTTGGCAACTGCTAAGTCGGATATGAACAGGCATTTGCATGAGTATATGGAGATGTGCAGCATGAAAAGAGGCCTGGATGTTCAGATGGAGACCTGCAGACGATTAATCACTCAGAGTGGAGACCGGTACACACACACACACACACACACACACACTCAAGGACTTCGAAGAGAGACTAATCATGACAGTCATGTAGTCGGGTCAGAAGTGATCATAAATAACTACTTAAAGAGGCTGTTTTTACTTGAACATTTTTGTAGTGCTCATTTAATGGACTGTTTTCTCCCAGGAATTGTTGCTTTTCATCAGAATCTCTCATTCCCTACCAATCATCAAGAATTTCTCCAAATGTAATGTGGCCGAGATACAAATATTTAATTGTGGAATCTGATGATGCAAAAAAAATCGAAATATTGAGAAAATCGCCTTTAAAGCTGTCCAAATTAAGTTCTTAGCAATGCATTTTACTAATCAAAAATCACGTTTTTATATATTTACGGTAGGAAATTTACAAAATATCTTCATGGAACATGATCTTTACTTAATATTCTAATGATTTTTGTCATAAAAGAAAAATCTATAATTTTGACTCATTTGAACCATTTGAACCATTTTTACAAATATACCCCAGCGACTTAAGTCTGTGGTCCGGGGTCACATATGTGTGTGTGTGTGAGAGAGAGAGAGAGAGAGAGAGAGCGTTTTTTTTTGTTTAGTTTTTTTGCACTCTAAAAGTGATTATTAGAGATGCAAAAATGATCTGTAAAGATTTTAAATTAGCTGTAACTGAAGGTGTGATTGTATCAGTGCAAAAAGTGCAAAATGAAATAAAAGAGCATTCTTAATGTTATTTTTGACCCATTCACCCTTTTGTATCTTTCTGTGGAGAGTGAAGCCATACACATTTATTTCTGAATGGAACACACCCTCAGTCGTCACACATTACATCTCCCTTCTTTCACAGAAAATCCCCTCTTCTTGTTTCAGTTGCTGTGGACGAGGGAGAGAATGCGGAGAAGGAGTGGAAAAAAGCAACTGTGGCAAATTCTGACAGCAATGAACCATATCATGACTTGCAGTCAAACTCTGCAGTCCCGGACCACGCATGGAAAAAGGCCTAGCATTTATATCCCTCCAGCACCACAGAAATAGCTGCAATTATAAACATATGATGGTTGTCATTTCATAACAGAGACTGTGATGCTGCAGCAAGAATCCAGAATAAATAGGTTATAGTTACCTTCTGAAAGGCAAGTAACCATGTGTGGTTTCACTAGTGCCCTCTATTGGAATACACCGTTAATAGTCAAAAAGATCCATTATTTGCAAGTCCAGCATGTAGCATTGTATTAATTCTAGCCAAAGATATCAGGCTGGATGTGATATCACTCTTTCTAGATTACATAATTGTATTTATTTTATGCAGATTAACAATAGGGTCATTCCTGTTATGTAGTATCTTTTGAACGCTGTAATTTGTCATTTAAGGAAGACTTTACAAAGAATATGTTCTAGGTAAGAAGGCACTCTATTATAACATGAGTTAATTTCCTGGAAAATTGTCAAAAAGAAACTGCCATCTGTTAGATGACTGGAGAAAAAAAAACATTTTGTTTGCGACATTTTAAATGGAGAAAGAATACAATTACGGAAACACATGAAATGTTTCTAAATTGCCATTATATCATCAAGTTTTACTTAATGACGTATTAAACTATATGAAATTTAACTAAAAAATAATGTAACATTTGAATTGCTAGTTAATTGCATCTGGCTCAAAAACAATAGAAAACAAAAAACCCCGGAAGTGTCAAGTGACGTCAGTGTAAATAAAAAGCCAAAACAAATCGGTTAGCTAGGTCAAAAAAGTCGATTTGATAGTCATTATGTACTTACACAGAAGTGATGACTGAACATGTTAAGTGCTGCTGAGGGCAATGTATTCCACATTATTCCACTCTTTGAGCCGAACTGCTCCTAAGCTATTTATCTATGTATTTAGTTTTGTTTAATTATTTATTTGAATATAAGGGATCTCTATATTTATTTCTCTATTTTAGCCAAAGCAATTCAAGACTTCAGAGTCCGAAAGAGCAGTTCGTTTCAGTTTAAATTGAAGGACTAAACAACTGAATTTACTTAAAAAACATTTTCTAATCCCAACGAATCACTTATTGATGAAACTTTACATTCATAAATCGAATGGTGTGTCATATGCTGGATATTGTGATTGATATAGCTTGTGTTTTGTTTATCAAGTTATCAGTCCTTATGGATAACTTTTGGCAAAACAAGCTGTAAAGGAAAAGCTCAGCTAACATATTTGTATATCAAGGTGCTTAGGAGATTTATTTATAAAAAATCTGGACTGGATGGTTTTGAAGGTTTATTGTATTATTATATATACTTGAAGGCACTTGCTTAGGCGTTTACTGACACACATCTGCTTCACAACATAATAATTCTAATAATGTCTCTGCTTAACTCTCATTAGCAGAAACGTGTAATAGTTGTAGATATTTTCTTGTAAATGTCAACCATGGAAACAACAGAGCTTTTTCTGTGATTATTCAGTCATAGCCTACAGTAAATGAACAATGCCAACTCATGCAGCAGTGTAGCTTTGATTAACATGAATGTAAGCAGGTCTGTGTGATCTGCAGTGTACAGAACAAAGTGATATTATGCCATTTATTACAATGTAAGGTCATGGCCTCAACGTGATCCATAGTCTTAGTTTGTAATATGATGTTAAATGAAGTGGTTAATATAAGGAGAACTGTAATTTATTTAATGTTTAAAATGAATGTTTATCAGTGTGTTATGAAGAGATTTTGAATTATGGGGATTGTATTCCTCAAAACACAGGAACAAAGTTGTTGATCAAAATTTTGTTGGTTCTGTGAGGCAGTGTTTTAAAAAGGGCTCCTAAACTCTGCCGCTGGTTTAGGAATGTTTTTCCGCAATAGACTACTATTTATGACAAATATGAAATTGTTATGATTCTAGATATATGATATCTAGAGCAATGAAACTTGAAAAGATGGTCTCGAACCAGAAAATGAAAAACTGTACAGATATTAAGATGAACAAGCTGAAAATAAAATATTTTAGTGATCTTATTTGCATGAAGTACGTTTTCTTACTCTAACTTAGCTATAAACCACTGTATTAGAGGACGAATGTTTTTCAGTGAATTTGTAGCTTACATAAGTTTCAGTGCCTGAACTGAAGACAATACATTTAATATAGATATATTCATGTATAATACTTTACACACATTATTCTTAATTTAACACATTGAATATTTGCACTTTAAGTGAACTATACAAATTTATTTTAAAAAAGAGACTTTTTTTAATTAAAAAAAAAGCATAATATTGTTAAAGGTTTTTATAACTTAAAACTGATTTGCTGCTCAAGAAATACTTATTATTAACGGTGAATATTAAGCTGCTTAATATTGTGGAATATTGCGATTTGTGGTAACGGTGACATTGATAGTTATTTTAACCAGTCCACGGACATGTCATGAGTTAACTTCCCAAAAATATTTTTTAATTGCTTTCTTCAGTCCATTAGGTTACAGAATCTTAAATCGAGAAATTAAACCTTCGCCTAAACTCTCATATGAAATTTGTTTCATTTGATGACACAATGATTCATCCACTATACCGGAAAAAAACAGCACTTCCTTGATTGTTCTAGAATCTGTTTCCAAGTCATTAAATTTGTTGATTGTCTGAGTCACAGTTTAGCCATTAGTGGTCAGCTCTTTGGCCATAGTTTGGACACAGAGCCGAATATTTCTCTCACTGATTTCTGCTGTGAGCTCAGCAGTCATGATAGTGATGCTGTTGCCACAGCGACCGAGCTGTCTCTAGCACTGAGCTTTTTTTACTGCTGCACTGCTTCCTTTGCTGCTCATGCAGCTAGAACGCCACTAAAGCTAACCTATATGTCTGCTAAAAGACCTTTTACCATTTAGTTTGGATTATTTAGGCATATTGCATTTAAGATTAGGATTTCACGTCACAGCTCAGAAGGATTTGCATGCCCCTTGCATTAACCACATCCATAAACGAATCCAGCATATTGCACATTCCCTTGAAAGTTGTCTGTGGATTGTTGAACTGTGCAGATCATGCTATATGCACGCAAAATGCTTCGTTTCAATGCATCACTTCTGAGATGATGGTGACCTGTTCTTAAGCATACACCCATTTTTTGTGCGTCTCCTCCTGTCCAACAGTTAAAATCCCAGGCCTGTGAGGGGGGTCGGAAGTGTAGCTACATTATGCTCAACCACCGCAGTGCTGTCCCGTTAACGTTACCGCGAGGGGCGGGAGGGGTGTGTGTGTGAGAGAGAGAGAGAGAGAGAGAGAGAGAGAGAGAGAGAGAGAGAGAGAGAGAGAGAGAGAGAGAGAGAGAGCGAGTCACTGAAAATGTTCGTGATCTTTCTCTCTCTCTCTCTCATCTCCTCCCCTTCTCTCTCACTCAGCATACATACACTTTCATGCAGAGACGGGAGGACTATTTTTTTATTCGTCCAGGTCGTTTTAATCTGTTCTAGAGAAGCGTTTATCATGCTAATGTATCTTGGTTTACTGCTATTTCCAACGACCTAACAAAAGTTGAAGCCTTTCATTTTAATAAAGTCGTCACTGACTGCGTATATATTTTATTTTCTCCAATACGTGCTCTCAGGAGGATATACAGTCGAATCCTGTTTGAAACTGAAGGAAGATCTTCACACGGAAGCCTGGATTTGTGTTTCGAGGCTTTAGTCGCCTGAGGCTCTTTCGGTAATGCAGCACTTTTTGTGATGACGCGGTCTAGACATCGCTTTATGCATCCATCATCAGGGGAATATTATATACTGCAATGATGTAGAGTTTATTACGAGAAATGTGTTTTTTTTTTTATCTCTCCCCTTGTGTATGTTTTTATCGTCAATATAAGAAGTTTTGCTTTTGACTGCTAATCCTCTCTCTTTCTGCATCTCTCTCTCTCTCTCTCTCTCTCTCTCTGCATCCTTGGTGACGACGGTCTGTTTTATTTAGCACCTGCCAGCAAAATGTGAGTAGTACAAAATCAATTAAAATTTTCCACTAGCCTATTTCAAACAAAATGCTAGCTTAGTGTAAAACAATATATCTTATTCATTAATGTAATGTATTGTTTTGTTTTTAAACCACTTTTTGCCTGAGATGTATTGCTATAACATTTCAGTTATTAAAACGCAATTTACTGTGCTCTCTGTATTATTTTTTAGCAAATTCCTATGGTTGTTTGCAAGGGAGTTCGTTAAAAGCACCGCAATATCTCCCCGGTTTTAAGCTGATACATCAAAAATTGCGTAGACCTTAGTGCCCTGCTCCATCTATCGGAATTTAGGGGAAACTGCATCGAGAGAAGTATTAAATAATGGTCCTACATACACAATATTTAAAGTTATTTAATGTGATGTAAGGCAACTGTGTATAATTAAATAAAACTAAGCTTTAACGGCAAAACTCATTTACAATGTCTTATGTTAATGAGATTTAATTGCACCATGGCTTGAGTTGAGGCCCAATTCTAATTTATTTATTCATGCATTGCTGTGCTTTGATCCTAGGAATTTAATTTAAATTATTTTAATGTAATATTTGTTTGGAGGGGCTGAACATTCTCATGTGTCTGAATAAACAGAGCCAAGAGAACCTTAAAGGCCCAAAAAAATTGCCTTCCCAAACCCTGTCCCCTATTCTCTCAGGTCTGCCCCAGATGCCAATGCAAGCCCCGGAGCCCCAGAGGGTGAGGGGGGCTCTTCCTCCCAACCTCCCAACCTCACCAGCAACCGTCGTCTCCAACAGACACAGGCCCAAGTGGATGAGGTAAACCCTACCAATATGAGCTCAAATATTATGCTGGAAAACAAGCTGGACTAGGTCAATCTTGACTTCAGAAAAACATTCATATGTAGAAATACAATTTAGGGAGAAGAAGATATAAAATAAACTTTGAGTACAGGCCTATGGTTCAAGCAAGTCTACTAAAGCTACTAAATGCTGCACTTTTTCAAGTTTATATTACGTTCTGGTCAGTATATTTTTATGGCTTTTAATATATTGGTTGTGACATACTGGATTAGTAAAAATGCTAATTATAACAGTGAGGAAGTAAGGGGTAGAATAAAATTTATCAAAGCTAGATTGACTCTTAGACTTTCTTGGAACCATAAAATTTTCACGCAATCCATTTTTGAGGTACTAGTCAGTCTCTCATGCAATATTCATCCTAATATTGCTTCCAGTGTTAAGTGTCTATGATGATATTCCATAATTTCTATACAAATTTTTATTTCAGTTTCACATTGAATCTTACTGATGCAATGCATTGAGGATGTTATGTTGCTGATTTCTTAGATGCTAAGTTGCTGTGTCTATATTTTGCATTTGTGTTCAGGTGGTTGATATCATGCGTGTGAATGTGGACAAGGTTCTGGAAAGAGATCAGAAGCTATCAGAACTGGACGACCGGGCAGACGCGCTGCAGGCCGGAGCATCGCAGTTTGAGAGCAGCGCTGCGAAACTGAAAAACAAATACTGGTGGAAGAATGCTAAGGTGCGCTTAGACTGTAGATGCTGGGTTGGGTTTATTTACATCTAGAGTCCTATTTGATTTAAATTATTTTAAGATACACATTTAAATTCACTGTTAAAATTAAATCACAGAATACAAATACACATCTCACCTAATTCAAGAAATGTATTTGAAGCCTAATGTAAATCAGCCGTAAAACCATTTTTATGTAAACTGTCATATTCACTTTACATTTATATAAGAATAGTTTTATGAAGGATTTAAACAGAAATTTGTTAAAGACCACAAATTTTAGATTTTAGATCTTTAGATTTTGTAATTCACTTATAGTATTAAACAATACTAAAAAGCAAGATTAAACAATAGTTTCTTTATGGATAGATAATTAGTATAGATACTTGTTAAATATATAAATTAATGCAATGAATACACTGAAAAATTCACAGAAATTGATAGTACATTTCACAATTGGATACAAAGACTTGGCAAATAGCATTGAATTAAACATGACAGAACATCAAGGCATTTTCTTATTAACAGAGGTGGGTAGTAACGAGTTACATTTACTTCGTTACATTTACTTCGTTACATTTACTTGAGTAATTTTTTGGGGTAACTAATACTTTTCGGAGTATATTTAAAGATGGGTACTTTATACTCTTACTTGAGTAAATTTTTGGGGGAAAATCTGTACTTTTACTTCGTTACTGTGGGCGACGCTCCTCTCGTTACTTTATCTTAATGCAATAAATGTTATAAATGCTTCAGTTTATTCCAAACGCGCCGTCTACTTTTCTCTGGACAATGAGATAGATGCGTTTTTACAGCGCTGCGCATTATAACAAATCACACATGATTCTTTTGAGCTTATTAAAGCCAATCAGAGGCGTTCAGATGAGTCATCGCTAAAATGCCGGTGCTTCCTTCAGTCACTCACTGACTGAATACCTCTTTCTGGCGAATTCTCTCGTCAGAAACAACAAAGTGCAGATGTGTGTACGAATCTTTAATTAAGATATTGATTTCACAGTGTTAACAGTTTCAGTGATTTTAATGGGAGTTTCTGAGAGTGATTGAAATCTAGACTGTCAGTGAAAATGATCTTTGATAATGTAAATGTTATTTGCTCTCTTTCTGAACAATGAAAGATTAGTAGCAATATTTATATCACATTAACTTTCAATGTTAAATTCACATTTAATATAAAGTAAGTCGTATTAAAAATATGTTATGGAATGACACCTATATCTGTTACTTAAGTAAACAGACAGGGTTTTATAATAAATTACATAAATTGAAGTAAAGGCTGATGAAATATATACATTTATACACACACATATATTACATACATTTTATCTATATATCTAAATAAAAATAGGCTCAGTATATATGACCCAAAGTAACTAGTAACTAACTACTTGAGTAGATTTTTTATCCGATACTCTTTTACTCTTACTCAAGTAACTATTCAAGACTAGTACTTTTACTTTTACTTTTACTTGAGTAAATATTTCTAGAAGTACTTTTACTTTTACTTGAGTACAGTTTTTGGGTACTCTACCCACCTCTGTTTATTAAACTTACTCTAATAAACTTTAATTTCCAACTTTAAAAAATAATTTTCTACGGTATAGTGGCTCCTTCAGTGTTTCTATATTGCCAGCAGTAAAATGGCTCATGGGGCAAAGCTGACTCAACACTAAAGCAGAAGTATTCTCATTTAGATATAACATGAATGCAGTCCACCCCATAAGTCACAGCGCTGGCGAGCGTTTGAGATATATTAGGCAAGTTGCAGTTGTGACGCACGCTAACGTACTGCAGTAACAGAATGAGTCCAGCTACTCCTGAGACGTGCGGACCATCACAACCATCAGTTTTTTACTTTCTAATTGCCCATATAATTGCATTGGTCATCTATTAATAGAAGGGACTTTTTAGAGCATGGCATGGATACAAATAAAAATTAGGAATTCATATATAATTTAATTGATTCCAAAATGTCTAGCATTGAAAGAAGAAGCACTTGTACTTGTCTTGTACAGCACTGGTCCATCTGACCCTCTGACAGCCTCACATTTTTATCTCTCCATCCAGCTATCTGTCAATCCATCCCCTCGTTATAGATTTATTAACTCCCCCTCATTCCCCTCCCCTCCAGACAGCATAAATGTATTACTCCCTCACCAACCCCCCGACCGCCCGCCCCAGATGGCCGAACAGCTGCCCGTCCAATCGCATCTCTGAGCAGGAGTGGGGGGAGGGGGCTTCTAGTCCTAATCTGGATTACAGCATTTCTGGATTAAAACCCAGATGTGATGTGTGATGTAACCCGCTCTAATCATTCCCTTTTCACTCTCTCTTTAGCTCCTCCTGCCTCATTCCATTTTCCATATCTCTTTATTATTCCATGTAGATTTATTTTAATTGAAACGTCCCTCTTTTAAGGTCTCTGGCCTTCCTGTCTTATTCTTTTTCCTTTTTGCATTTCTTTACTCTTACTGCTGGCTTTCTTTTTGGTTGATTTGTATGTCTTCATTTTAGATAGTCCTGCGGTGTGACCAATGAAAAGTGAAAAGTATAAATATTCCATGTACTTAATATGAGATTTAGAAAAGCCAACCTTTATTATCATTATAAAAAAGAATTAGCAGTTAAGTAGTTGTAGTTGTTCATGCAATCTTATTTCTCAAACAGAATTGATTCATTAGCCTTATGTTTATGGATTTATTTTTTTATTTTTCTTTCACAGATGATGATCATGATGGGAATTATTGGGGTCATCTTGGTGGGCATCCTTTTCAGTGAGTAGAAACTAATTTAATTTTACAAACGCTTATCGGTGTGTTGGTTGGACTAATCAATTGCAATGATCTATTTCTCTTTTTTTTTTTTCGACAGTGTACTTCTACTACTGAGCCTCTCGGGGGACGCACAAGGACAGGAGACTCTGGCTTTGTGTGAACTCCACCCCTCCTTCTCTCCCCACCAATGCCTTTCATTGAATCCACAGTGTGTGTGTGTGTGTGTGTGCAGTCATTGACGCAGTGCCTCTCCCTCCCTTTGTCTGTCACTGCATTTCTTTGTACCTCTCTTGAGTGCTTTGCAACAGTGCCCGAGCTTACTCAAAAACTCATTCGGTTAGGAATATCAACTTATGGTTTTAGATTGAAGAATGTGTTGGCCCTTTTCAGGCCAAAAAAAAACATATAATAAAAAATTATGGGTGATGCAATAATGTAGATTTGTAGCACTGGTCCAAATGAACCCATGAATAACTAAAGAGGGAAAATGAAAGTTTGAGTTTAGGATCAAGTCATGCATTTATGCATAGAAGCCAAAGTGTACTAGTTTCCCCAGAAACATCAGCTGTGGTCCTTTCATTTGAGTATTAACAAAGTGCAACTGCAATGAGAAATAACATGAATATTTTTTAAAATTTGTTTCAACCCTCCTCCATATATAGATTCCTAGAAGCAACTTGTTTTCACTTCTTAATATGAAACATTAAAGACCTGAATGGTTTTAGTGCGGTAAAGACTATATGATTTAAAGGTCTTAAATTGATTAGTGATTTAGGATGTTAATTCCTTCTACAATATATCATAATGTAAAACATGGATGGGGCAATTTTTATAAATCATTTTAAGATTTAAAATGTTTGAAAAAAAGCATAAGAGAAAGATTGTAGGATGTTTTAAGCATCTCCAGTCGACTTAAGGGAAATATCTGATCACAAATCGTCACTTTTGCTGCTTGATGTTATGTCTTTGACATTAATGTCAGCCAGAAGACCATTAGAGTCTGGAGGAAAAAACAGAGATGAAAATATTTAACCTTAATGGTAAGATGTGGTGTAAAATGAAGATCTAACATTACAGTAGTGACCACAATTTAAAGATTTTAGAGTAGATTTTTATTATATTTATAGGTTAAAGATTATTGTGCTCACAAACGCAATTTATTTATTGCTAAATTAAATGTGACTATTAAAAACTTGGTCAAATCAATGGTGAAATTTAGATCCAGATCATATGCACCTCCGACTTTACTGGCAACATAATGTCTTTGGGTTGAGTGAACTACTGCTGATATGCAAAATGAAGGAGAAATAATAACAGTAGATTAATGTATTTGTAAATATTTGGGATTCAGTGTGGGAGCAGATACCTAATCAGCACTGGAGACAACAATGTTCAGGGATGTAACTCTGCATGTGTTTGTGTAAAATATACATGGGCACTTTAACCACCTTCATTATAGTGATTGTAGGTTTAACTGGACATTCTTTTGGTATTAAGGACATATTGTCCAGCACCTAAAACTATGAAAATTTGCTCTTGTTGATGCGGAATTTAATGCAAGATGATCATTTGTGAATAATATCCCCTACATTCATCATTAACCTAAACTGCAAACCTAATGCAGGGCAGTGAACATTATTCCCTTAAAAAAAAAGTCTATATGTGTTTTATGCAACTTGTAAATATGTGCTGCAGATATGCATAAAATAACAGTTCCTGTCCCTGAGCATTTGAAGCCAAGCTGCTAACTCGTGGTTCATTTTAAAGCATGTCTGCTTGCCCACCATGTGCTGATTCTAATAAAGTGCTGATGCTGTTACTCGCTCCTCCACTGTGTAGTTTTTTATTTTTTGTGAATGGGTGGGGAAACAGAGGCAAAGTTACCTCTGAAAAGGTACCTCTGGGGCAGCAGTGGCTCATGTAGGTTGTCTACAAACTGGAAGGTTGGTGGTTCAATCCCCGGCTCCACCTGACTAAGTGTCGAGGTGTCCTTGAGCAAGACACCTAACCCCAGCTGCTCCCGACGAGCTGGATGGCGTCTTGAATGGCTGACACTGCAGTCGGTGTGTGTGTGAATGAATGAGTGGATGTGAGGCAACTTGTAAAGAGCTTTGGATGGCCATGTGGTCTGTTGAAAGCGCTATATAAATGCAGTCCATTACCATTGAAAAGAGAGTTCAAATCACATGCAACTGTAGTAAATGAAGAGCACAACCAGACTTGGTGAATATGGTATGATTTAATTGGTTATTAATCAGCAACAATGCTCATCCAAATCACAGAGTGAAATGAATTATACAAAGCGGTGATACAGAAATCTTTCGTACTACAGCACAAATGAGTAACCTAATTAAAAAGCGTGTACATTAAATGCACTTAATGTCTACTGAACAATCATGTTTGAACAGTAACTGTTTTATTAACATGATATAACATTTCTAGATGCAAGATCTCAGCTAAAACAATCTGTTTTCAGCAGCTACTGCTAAATCATACATGAAAATTAATCAAGACAAGATCTACGGTTTAGAGCAAGAGAAGTCTATGCTTTTACACAAACTAAGCAAATCAAGGAGAAAACAAAAAACGGTTACAGGAGAAAAAGTAAAAAAAGACAGGAGCAACAAGAAATGTATATAAAAAGCCATAAATGGTATGAAAATTAAAAACCGGGACCCATGGGCCTACTGTTGAAGCAGAGTTTTGTATGTATTCACATTTTTAAAAACAACGGCATGTCTTTAAAAACAAAGCAATCACAATATTTTAGCAAAAACGAGGGGTTGTCGTAAACTAAGCACTTGACACCTATATATGACCGAACTATCAGACAAAGATCTGATCGGAAGCATAAAATAATACCGTTTCACTATAAAACACTGAACTCGGCGGGACTGATTTTACAGAGTTGAAGTATGAATGAAGCAACAATGATAAAAGAAATAAAACTACAGCAAAAATGCACAACCGCCATCCTTGAAAAAGCTGCAGATTTTCACAGCCACGACTACATCGACTAAAAACCGTCTGGGCAATTTAAATTTTTAAAATCTGCCTCGACTACTTTCAAATCCTGTGCACATGGACTACTGCACAGGTATAAGGATACTACATCTGAAACCATCTGGTTTGGTAGTTGCTCTGAAATAATTGGCACAAGCCATTGTTAACAAATAAGGTGTGCTTAGCATGGAAACTTTTTTCAATGGAACCATTAATTGTGCAGCATCTTTTTAGATCCCATGATTTTTACAGGCTACATACTTGTCCTTCGAGTTTGCATGCTTCAAATTATTATGCAAACAAAATATTTTTCCCCATGCAAAAAACAAAACAAAAAACAATTGTGCTCAATCAGTGAGCAAACGATCAGTTAATGAGCTTCAAAATAAAAGCGAGAGAAAAATAAAAAATACAGTCTGGGATGGCAGGCAACATCAAGAGCATACTTTGTCAGATTAAAAAAAAAAAATAATTATTGACATAGCCTATTAAACCCCTTCAAAAATATTCCCACCAATTTTCAACAAAGCCCCTTATCTTTTCATTTCTTTTTTTTTAATTTGCCCACCATCTCGTTTTCGCTTGTGTTGTTCACTTTTGAACAATCAATGGCGTCCTCTTCTTCGTCTTCTGGGTCTGCGTCGTTCTCGCTCGCCCTGGTGTCTTCCTCATCATTGTTTGGATTTTGCGATGAATCATCAGAGGTGCGAGACTGTTTGGGAGAGGTTGCGTCGGTCTCCTCTTCATCTTCTTCCGCTGCTGCCGTGGGGAGTTTATCGAGCATGACTTCGAGTCTGACTTTGCTTGGACGTCCTCTCTTTCGACGTGGAGCAGCGCCATCTGCATTCTCACCTCCCGTCTCTCCACCTTCTGCAGCATGCGCCTTGACTTTTCCGGTACCTGGAGGTCGGCCTCTCTTGCGGGGACTGTCTCCTACTTTCTTTTCGACAATCTTGACCTTTTTGCCAGAACCTGGAGGTCGGCCTCTCTTGCGAGGAGATCCGTCTGGGTTTCGTTGAATGACCTTCAGTTTGGTGCCAGAGCCTGGGGGCCGACCCCTCTTGCGAGGAAAACCGTCAGCCCGCTGAATCTTCTTCACCTTGTTGGGAGAGCCTGGAGGGCGGCCTCTCCTTTTTGTGGTCCCATCTGAGGCCCTGGCGATCTTGGCAACCTTGGTAGAACCTGCGGGCCGACCCCTCTTTCTCTTCAACGAGCCCGCCGGCCTGCCTCTCTTTCGTGGAGTACCGTTGGAGGCATCAAGGCTGATTTCAACACCAGCTTGTTTGGCGCTGTACTTGCGTGGTCTGCCTCTTCCTCTTTTAGCCATGGATCCTTCAGCGATGGGATGAATGCGTGGTCTTCCGAGCGGCTTTGACAGTCTCCGCTTGCGCTGTAAACTCATCCTCTGAAGTCTCTCGGATTCTTCCTCAGGTGTGAGCGGGATCTTTCTCGGCCTGCCGGGCATTTTTATCTTCTTTGGTCGACCACGTTTCTTCACCTTGGTCTTTATGACTATGTCGGGAGAAAAGAAGTCCACCTTTTTAGACGGCCTGGCATTGTGTGTAGGCGCTTTCTCGGTAGGGAACTTCTTATTGAGGGACCCTCGTGGTCTTCCTCGTCCACGTTTGGGTGGGTGGGTGCTGCCGTTGGGCACAGGGCTCTCGGTTGCTTCTTTATTCTCAACCTCCATCACGCTGCAGCTTCTCGCTCACAACTTTAGGCGTATCGGTGCCACACTCTTCTGTTTGGTGCTGAGAATCTGAAAACAACAAGATAAGAGGGAGAAAAAGATTTGAGATGAAGATACAAGACATTATTTACATTGACATTGTGAATGTAAATTGACAATTGTCATTTAGCAGAAACTTTTATCCAAACATTTACAAATGAGGACGATGGAACCAATCAAAATCAACAGAAGAGCAATGATACCCAAGTGCTACGACAAGTCTCCATTAGCTTAACATAGAACATGTAGCAAGTTTTTTTTTTTTTATTATATAATAAATACAAATAAAGCAGGTAGAATAGAAAAAGAAAAGAGCAAGATAGTGTTTTGAGCTAAGAACTTGAATAGACACCTCATATAGTTTTCCCTCCAAAACTATTTTTTTCCACAAACAACAATTTTTGCACAAATGTTCAACAACTAGCAAAGCTGTTTGCATACCTTATACTTTATTTTATATTCTTAAAAATAATAATAATAATAATTTTACAGAGGTGGAAATGTTTAATAAAATGTAAATAAATGTAAGTTTACTGCACAGCTAAACAAAAAAAAAAAAAAAAGTACAATGAAAGGAAAAAAGCTTATATGAAACCTCAAATAAATTTATCAAAAACAGACTTCATCTCTCATTATTTTTTTTAATGTGCGTGTCTGTTTATATATATAAAATTAAAAACTATTGTGTTTAATTATATAACGATTCAACAACTTCACTGAATCAATTTATATAGTTATTTCACAACCGATATAATTATGTTAAACTATTAGGGTGTTTATTAGCTTTTAAAAAATCGTTTGTAAAAAAATAATAATATTCATAGTTAAAAAAAAATGGAAGTAAATAATTATACAACTGAATTAAATGTTGTTTGTGCCCAAGAAAGAAAGAGCTAAATCTTAATATTTCAGATTTAAACGAATAATTAAATATAAATATGCACGCACTAAAAAAAGATTTTCATAAAAGTGGAAGGGATATTAGGTGCATTGGTGTGTGGTTTATATATATAATTTTGTAAGCAATTTATTTTAAAACATTGAATCGACTGAAGCCTGTTTGCAGACTCGAGACAATAGAAAACCAGTCTTCAGTATTGACAACAAAAACTAATCGACTGGAGAAGTTGGAGCACTCTGCTAGCCACTTCATGCATGCTTAACGGGTGCAAATGGACATATCACAGCATGAAAAAAATTGCATCGTTTTTACCGCGAGATGTTACATATTACAAAATATTGATGATGATATTCTCCTTGTGTTTAATTTTTATGGAGCAATAACGCAAAATTCGTCCAAATAAAATTAAAAATACAAACGATTTCACGCAAAATAACAGGCATAAAAGAGCGGATGATGTAGACTGGCTGCCATTATGTACACTGAAGCCCGCGAGCTTTTATAGTTCCAGGTAAAATGTGAGGCACTGGCGATTTTTGTTAGCTGCCTGCTAACCCGACTAAGACAACTTTTCAATGGAAAAATAGACTACTTTCATTCGTTCGATAATAAAAAGCGGCAAATATTCGAAACACAACGCACCTTACTCGCAAAGCGCTTTCACAACAGCAGAGATGATCTTTTTCATGCATTCGACAATATTTTCGATGCAAACAGCATCGGACAGTGGGCGGGCGACTGTGATTATTTGAAAGGCAATGCCAGTTCTTCCTCGTCTCTCGCTCGGCTTCGACGGTTCGCGGCACAGCGCCGCCTGCTGTGCTGAGGTGTGCGACCGTGAAGAATGAAAGTTACATTAAATATAGAAATGAGGCAGTTATGAGTATATAAATGTAATGAGAAAGAGTCAAATCACGTAACCTGTAACTGTATAGCTGAAGGACAAAGGAGTACAAAAATTCCAGTTATGAGTTCTTGAATAGGAATTTGAAAATTCTAAAAAGTGACATTTAAAAGTCATACAATTCCTTTGAGTATTTTTATTTATTTATTTAAATACCATATTTCTATAATAACACACAAAAATGCAGCTATTGTCTCTGCATACACAGTTAAAAAAAAGAAAGAAAGAAAAAAAAACCATTGCCCGCCCTTGTAAGCCAATCAGAAACGCGTTCTGCTTTTCAATAATTTCCCGCGTTTTGGTTTGCTGAGATCTTTGGGGGTGGGATCTCGGGGAGAGGATTTGACTTTGGCTGCAAGAGAAAGAACAAAGCAGCTTCAACATTAGAAGAGGTAATATAAAATTATAAAATATAATTGCTGACTGTTATATATATATATATATATATATATATATATATATATAATACATTTACACACACACATGTATAATGATATAGGAATGTAATATATTGTTCATATTGTTTAATCCCTATATTTCAGTAACATAATATATTTAGACCCTTTGTTTAATGATTTACCACCATAAAAACTCTAAATATATATAGCATAAATAAAAATAAATAAATAAACCATTACACGTGTAATCATTTGTGGGGTTATGTTCTTAGATACAAGTCTCTGCAAATACATATACAACCAAATGTACCTGAATTATTGTTTAGATTCATTATTTATATTATTTAGGAATGTTCTTCTTTTAAACTAAAAATAGGATAACATACTGTCAGTTTACTTTTTATGAACTTCCTAATAAAATTAAATGCCTACTTAACGTTAATTACACATTTATTCTTAATTACATATCGATCAACGGACAAGTATAAGCCAAATATACAGGAAAAGTATGTCCTATACTTGTAGTTTACTTAATCTGTTGATCGAGATGTAATTTAAAAATGTGGAATAAAGAATTCTAGGTATACATCTTGTAAGTTTACGTTCCAATTTATTAGCTTTAAAATAATCTGCTCAAAAATGAATAAAAAAAACATAAGAACTCACCTAAATATTAATCAAACGAACTTAAGGAAAGCAATTTCACCCTAAAGCGGACTTGTTTTTTTGTAAACTTTAACTAGTTGGTCGACTTTTTAGTTTATAACAGTAACTATTAGTTACACATTTTAAGTATAACAGTAGTACTTTGAGTACATAACTATTTTACATCTTTCTCTTGTATTGCAAATAAGTAAACATAACATCATACTTATAGCTTGCTATATATGGGTTTTGCATTTCAAGTATGCACTGAAAAGAAATATGGTGTACATATTCAATACAAATATGAGCCAATATCCAAGATATTAATATAAGAACACATACAAGAATACTACCAGTACACAGATATTAACTCAGAAAATACACTTGAACTAAAAGAATACTTGGGGAATACAAATAAAGAATACACTTACCTCTGTGTGAATTATGCTGTTCACAAAATACATGTGATGTAAAGGAAATATTTCTGCATAATAGCATTGAATACAAAGTGAGAGACAACTTAAATGCATTAAGTATTTTATGAAGAACAAAAAAACTACATATGCAAAAAAAGTATAACATTTTATTCAATAAAAGACAGGTACATATAACATGATTGCCTTTATTGTATGTTACTCATTAAAACGTATGATGATGAATGAGGGAATGTAAATTGGCTGATATTCTATCAAATAACGTGACTAAACTTGTATCCTGTTAAGACAGTAAGTCCATCCAGCACATCGGAGTATAAAAGCACGCTGGATTTTCAAAATACATAAAGTGAAAACAACTAGTCTATAGTTTCTGATGCGGGCTTAACTTCTCTATTATAGTGAGATTTTATAGAGAGTTGCCCAGAATAAGGAAAAACTTGAGGTTGTAAATGTTAATAGTCCTCATCTCACTCAAAACCTTTTTTTTTTATGATTTCTTCAGCATTTTATATTCCCATCTTTCACAACACAATTTGCAATTGTAGATTATCTCTACTTTATCCATTAAAACAAGACATTGAGGCCTCCCTCTCTTTCGTGGAGGACAATTGGCGACATCAAGGCCGATTTTGACGCTAGCTAGTTTGTCTCTGCCACTTTGCGAACTAGATTTAGCGCCATACTTAGGTCTTCCTCTTCCCCTTTTTACCTTGGGACCTTCGATGATGGGACTTATGCTTGGTCTTCCACGGGGCTTTGACTGTCTCCGCTTGCAACCTTGGCAGAACCTGCGGGCCGACCCCTCTTCTTCTTCACCGAGCCCGCTGGCCTCCCTCTCTTTCGTGGAGGGCCGCTGGCAGCATCAAGGCTGGCTTCAGCAGCAGCTTGTTTGGCTCCACCACTCTGCGAAGTGGATTTGGTGCCGTACTTGCGTGGTCTTCCTCTTGCTTTTTTAACCTTCGATCCTTCAGCGATGGGATGAATGCGTGGTCTTCCGAGCGGCTTCGACAGTCTCCGCTTGCGCTGTAAACTCAACCTCTGAATTCTCTCGGATTCTTCCTCCGGCGTGAGCGGGATCTTTCTCGGCCTGCCGGGCAGTTTTATCTTCTTTGGTCGACCACGTTTCTTCACACTGGTCTCTGTGTCTTTGTCAGTGAACTTCTTATTGAGGGACCCTCGTGGTCTGCCTCTTCCTCTTTTAGCCTTCGATCCTTCAGCGATGGGATGAATGCGTGGTCTTCCGAGCGGCTTTGACAGTCTCCGCTTGCGCTGTAAACTCATCCTCTGAAGTCTCTCGGATTCTTCCTCAGGTGTGAGCGGGATCTTTCTCGGCCTGCCGGGCATTTTTATCTTCTTTGGTCGACCACGTTTCTTCACCTTGGTCTTTATGACTATGTCGGGAGAAAAGAAGTCCACCTTTTTAGACGGCCTGGCATTGTGTGTAGGCGCTTTCTCGGTAGGGAACTTCTTATTGAGAGACCCTCGTGGTCTTCCTCGTCCACGTTTGGGTGGGTGGGTGCTGCCGTTGGGCACAGGGCTCTCGGTTGCTTCTTTATTCTCAACCTCCATCACGCTGCAGCTTCTCGCTTACAACTTCAGGCGTATCGGTGCCACACTCTTCTGTTTGGTGCTGAGAATCTGAAAATAACAAGGTGAGAGAGAGAAAAAGATTTGAGATGAAGATACAAGACATTATTTGAATTAAGCACTTGAATTGACACTTCATATTGTTTTCCCTACAAAACCAGAAATTTTACTATTTTCCACAAAAACTGTTTTTGTGCAAACATAAAACAACAATAAGCAAAGCCGTTTGCATACCTTGTATTGCCATGGGGACGAAAAATATAAAAAGTTAATAAAACTTATTAAAACTTGTTTTTTTCTCCACCATATTTTCTACAACTTAAATTATTTTTAATTACTTTTTATATTATATTTTTTTTTAAATCTGAAATGTTAAATAAAATGTAAATAAAAGTTTACTGCAGACAAAGGAATACATTTATATAAAACAGACTAGGTGAAACAAGATCTATTAATAATATTTACAATATATTATTTCATTTTTTAATTTTGTTACTATTGTGTTTAATTACATAATATTAACCATTCAACAGCTTCACTTAATCTATTTATATAGTTCAAACAAAAATGATAAAATTATGCTAAGGGTATTAATATTATAGTTTATAGATGATAAGAATCTTTATTAAAAAATTATAATAATAGTAAAAAAAAAATACGGAAGTAAATTAAAATTACGCAACTAAATTAAATACTGTTTTTGGCTAATAAAGCGTTAAATCTGTGCCTTAATAATATATTTTAAAAAATACTCACTAAAAATAATTTTCGAACGAATAGAAGGGATATGTTTTTGGTAATTGTGTGAGCAGTTTATTTTAGAACAGATCGAATCGACTGAAGCGCTGTTTGCAGCTTGCAGACAAAAGAAAAACCCGTCTCAGTGTTGACAACGAATCGGCTAACTTATTCGCCTACTAACGTTACATCTTTAACACAGCATGAAAAAGACTGCATCGTCTTTACAGCGATATCTTACATATTACAAAATATTGTTTACATTAAAAATTAATTAAAAATATACACTATTAAACGCAGTATAATAGGCATAAAAGAGCGGATGCTGTAGACTGGCTGCCATTATGTACAATGAAGCCCGCGAGCTTTTATAGTTCCAGGTAAAATGTGAGGCAATGGTGATTTTTGTTAGCTGCCTGCTAACCCGACTAAGATAACTTTTCAATGGAAAAAGAGACTACTTTCATTCGTTCGATAATAAAAAGCGGCATATATTCGAAACACAACGCACCTTTCTAGCGAAGCACTTGAACAAAAGCAGAGATGACGGACAGTGGGCGCCTGGTTCGCGACTGTGATTATTTGAAAGGCAAAATGCCAATTGTTCCTCGTCTCTTGCTCGGCGTCGACGGTTTATGGCACAGCGCCGCCTGCTGTGATGGAGTTTGTGCGAACGTGAATAAACAATTATCTGTGAACGTAATGTTGTCAAATCACGTAAGCTGTATCCTTTTATAGCCGAAGAAAACATGAGTACAATCATTGCATTTATGAGCTGCTGAAAAGAAATAAGTATTCTAAAAAGGAAAAAGGTTCTTTGAGCAGTTTTTTATTTATTCAAAGTCAAAGACCTATAGAATTTCTTTAATAACGCACATAAAATGCCAAATCCTTTCTCTGTATTATTCCGTGTATCATCCGGTCGTTCAGTTATGAATCAAAAATTAAATATTTGCATTCCGTAGAGGAATAGCCTACTCTCAAGAAGTGTAAAGAACTTTTTTTTTTCATTTTGTTTAACAAATGGAAAATGAGACTTTGGCACTACATTTGTTTGTGGTTTACAAAATCGATTTATGGCTTTCATATTTCATTTCCTGTGGGCAGCACTGAAAAGTCCCTTTATTTGATTGGTCAAACAGCCACCAAAATTCCCTTGACCTTTTCACATATAAGTCATTGTGCTATAAAAAAAAATCCTGTATTTTTCATGGCTCAAAACTTTCTTGTTAGTCTAAAAACAGATCCTGATTAGCGCCATGACATCATCTTGGATGTGACATTTCATCTTGGATGTAATAAGCAGAGTACGAAGAATGGTCCCCAGGACTCTGTGAGCAGCTGTGAAGACTTTTATACTGAAAGTGACTGAAACAGAGTTGTAAACAAGTAAGTTATTTTTACTTTCAACAACACCTTGTGCTCCTTTCTGCAAAAAAAAAAGATCTGTATAAAGATTTTCAGTCGAGTATCCAGCCCCATTATAGCACAGAAACTGTAATTGTTAAAATTATAAAGGACTTGCTTCTTGCGTCAGACCAAGTCTGCACCTCATTTTATAGTTTTACTTGATCTTAGTGCTGAATTTGACATCATAGATCATGACAAACTCATAGATCGATTACAAAACCATACAGGTGTTCAAGGGCAGGCTCTAAAATGGTTTAGATCAGTGGTCTCCAACGTGGTGCCCGCGGGCACCTGGTAGCCCGCGTGGAGTCTCTGAGTCGCCCACCGAGCACCTTCTATAAATAGCCTGAATTGTAATCTTTCATTTTTTTTATGATAATGTTATAAAATGAGAAAATAACTATTGGTGACATTTCATATACCATTAAAACATAATAAAATAATTCAATAATTTAAAATATTTAGAATCTGCACGTCTCTCTATCTCTCTCTCTCTGCGTCTTGTGCGCGCACCTCTCTCTCTCTCTCTCTCTCTCGCTCGCTCTTCGTCTCGCGCGCGCGCACCTCTCTGTCTGTCTGTCTGTCTGTCTGTCTGTCTGTCTGTCTCTCTCTCTCTCTCGCTCGCTCGCTCGCTCGCTCTGCGTCTTGTGCGCGCACCTCTCTTGTTCTCTCTGCGTATCGCGCGGCAGAGGAGCAGCGTTTTAATTTAGTTAAACACAGATATTATGTTGCTTTTCTAATTTTACATCATGGCTGGACTGGCCATTGGGCATACCGGGCATTTGCCCGGTGGGCCGACGTGCTTTTTGGGCCGATATCTCATACTCATACTTTTTTTTTTTTTTTTTTTTTTTAAACGGCCCATAAAATTTGTACATCGGCGGCCCATTCGTTTTGTTTTGTTTTGCTTAATTGGCGGCGCTGGGTTTGTGCCGGTGTAATGCATTGGTCAAAGTCAGTGTTGGTTTTTTTTCTGACAGACCAGCCCATGAAACACGTAGATCAGCGGCCCATTGGCTCTTTTCTTGATTGACACTGGGCTGGCCCAATCACAACTTTAAACGAGTGAGCGAGCGGCAGCAGTGTCAGTGTGTATCTGTAAAAAAAAAGATGGAGAAGAAACGCAAGGAATGTGCAGATAAATAGCGTGAAAAAATAGAACCAGGCCCTTAAAGCAGACACTGTAAACTGTGTCAAAATATATGTTTTCTGACCTTCATCAGCTCCTGTGGCAGATGATGATAGTGAGGACGGAGGATCAGGAGAGAGATGAGAAAGTGTAGAGCCTGCGGTAAGCATAACTACTTTCAAAACACTGAAGCCATGTCATGAGTGTAGATTATTTCCACATCTGCATAGTTGACGATTACCGCAATTCACTAGAAATTTAATAAGAGGCGTTTGTAAACCATGTTTTCTGCCAAAATAAAAGCTTGATAAAGTTTGCGTCAAAATAAAAGATCATGTGCTTATCTCTTTCAAGTATAGAAATTGGTACAACTAATTAAGAAAGTTTCCTTTATTTTTTTGTGCATTTGTTTTACAAAATATGGCTATTACTGTCATTGGATTAATATTATAACTAACCCCCCTAGAAGGACCGAGGACACACCACCATAGTTTTAATAAAAATCCTGTAAGAAACACTGGTATTGCTATGCCAGAGCCGCTTATAGCTTGTTTTAGGATTCACCGCTGTGGAGTATAGTTCAACTGTATTAATAAATATACAATTTTGACTTATTTCATCTGTTAACTCTCACTCGTTCCTATACTCACTCATTACATGGCATTAGTGGTTTTAATGAATAGGAGTTGGTATGCATATAATTAAGGGCGTGCAAAGATGGGTGGTGTTTATGATCATATAGTGGGCCGGTCTGGGCAAAAATGCCCGGGCCGATTTTTTGTCCCAGTCCAGCCCTGTTTTACATACAAGTATGTAAAGTATATCATTCAGTCACTATTTAATATTTATGCCGTTATTCTTTCTCCCTTTCCCCCCGTGATTTTGTCTATATCGCGAATATAAGACGACCCCCCATTTTTTAGGACAAAAACGCCTATTTTTAGGACAAAAAAACTTGTCTTATATTCGGGTATATACGGTAATTATATATTCAATAGTCATAATATTTAACAATATTACTGTTTGTTGTTGTATTTTTCAAAACTTGAAACTGTGTGTGTGTGTGTGTGTGTGTGTGTGTGTGTGTGCGTGTGTGTGTGTGTGTGCGCGTGTGTGTGTGTGTGTGCCTATATCAAACAAGTAGCCCTCAAGACTATTTTATCCCTTCAGGGAGCCCTCACTCACAAAAAGGTTGGAGACCCCTGGTTTAGATCCTACCTGTCCGATCGCTACCATTTTATTTAAATGGGGAGTCATCTCATTTATCACCAGTAAAATATGGAGTGCCACAAGGATCTGTCCTAGGTCCTCTGCTATTTTCAGTATACATGTTGCCCGTTGCTGATGATACTCAACTATATATCTCAACAAGACCAGATTAAACTTCTAAATTATCTAAGCTAACAGAGTGGGTTAAAAATTTAAAAGATTGGATGACCAATAAATAGACAATTACAATTACAATTTGCAACTAGACGGGTGTACTGTTACTTCCTCTACAGTCAAAAATTTGGGTGTTATATAAAACAGCAACTTGTCTTTTGAAAACCATATTTCCCATATTACAAAAACAGCATTCTTCCATCTTAGAAACACTGCAATATGAAACATGTTACCTGTTTCTGATACAGAAAAGCTAGTTCATGCATTCATGAACTCTAGACTGGAATATTGTAATGCACTGCTAGGTGGTTGTCCTGCATCTATAAGCCCCTTAATGGTTTAACTACAATCCATCACGCTCCCCAAGGTCACAAAACGGTGGATTTTTGGTAGTACCGATAGCAAAGTCCATTAAAGGAGGTAGAGCTTTTCGCATTTGGCTCCCAAACTCTGGAATAGCCTTCCTGATAATGTTCGGTTAAAAACACATCTCTTTGGCCAAGCATCCAAATAATGCATCTCATAATTTTGGACTGCAGTTATATCTGATCAAATTAGCATTATTATTCTTTAGCTTGGGTTAAACTAATTGTGACCCTGGACCACAAAACTAGTCTTAAGTGTTAATTTGTTTAAATTAAGATTTGTACCTCATCTGAAAGCTGAATAAATCATATTTTCATTGATGTATGGTCTGTTATTATGGGACAATATTTGGCCGAGATAGAACTATTTGAAAATCTGGAATCTGATATTACTAATCAAAAATTATGTTTTGATATATTTACAGTAGGAAATTTACAAAATATCTTCATGGAACATGATCTTTACTCAATATCCTAAATTTTTGGCATAAATTAAAAATCTATAATTTTGACCCATACAATGTATTTTTGGCTATATCTAAAAATATACCCCAGCTACTGGTTTGTGGTCCAGGGTCACATTTAATTTTACTTCGTTGGAACAGGAGCTATGCTAATTATGTCTTTTTTTGTTTCTCTGTTTTGCCACGGGGTGTAACTAGGATTTACACAAGCTTCAGTCTGGATCCAGAACACCTGACAAGAGATGATGCCAACTCCTCAGAGGACCTCAGATGATGCTATACCTGAAACAACATACAGAACTACAAAATGTTGCTATAAGTTTGATTGCTTCATATAATAATTGCTGTTAATAGTGTTCAACGTCATTTCAGCCACATGCACATAAACTGACAGTCACTACTGATAAGCGACTACTAAATATTGTAGAAACTTAATTTTCTGTAAAGTTGTTTTGCTATTTTTTGTATCGTAAAATAGCACTATACAAATAAACGAACTAAATTGAACCTTGTAAGATGCAGTCAACAAATGCATTTAGCAGCACTTTCATCAGAAATCACCCTTAACAGATGAAAGGATAATACAACAAAGACATCACTTTCCTCAGTAGACATTCAAACTAATGTGTTATTGTGAATATGAGATTGAGCTGAAGAATGAATGCTGTATCGGTTGCAAGTAATCACACTTGATCAGTCCACATCTCTCTCATAATACTTTACTCTACATAATACAGAGAGCTTTAACTACATTTAGTCAATAAGCTTTCAATGAATCAACTCAATGTTCTATATAATAGTTCTAAAGTGATGTTTTCGCATTAGTAACAGAGGCTGGGGCTCAGCTGTTAAACTGTTAACTTGAGATTTGCATCTTTAGTGGAAGGAAGTAGTCCTGCACAAAAGAGGACTTTTAAAGACACTCCGTTGTTGTTTATTATATATTTATACACTCGTGCCGAACTGTTGTATAAATGCAGTATCACACTCATAGCTGTGCGATATTGATGTATATCGGCACACTGTGCTTTTACCATCTGAAAAAGCATGTCTTAAAGCAGGTGGCTCTTGGTAGATTGTTCTGGTCATTATGGAAATGATCTATCTGCGTCTGTGTTCTTTAATGTGCACACGCACACTAAATCACACGCAGAATTTTCCCCTTCCATCGGGGCTTTGAATTGAGAATTAACACTACTTTGCCCTGTTTAGTAAATCTGGCCCTTTATCTGTTGATTGAGATGTAGCCCTAATTAAAAAAAAAAAAGTATAATTAAGAATCGCAAGTAGATCCTACTTTTACTATCTTGTACATTTACATGTTTAATTTTATTAGTTTTAAAATACTCACACAATTACGAAAAAACATAAAAACTTTACAAAAGAATTATAGGATGTAATGTTATTGTTAATAAAATTAACTTTGTAAAAAAAGGCAATTTCAACCCAAAACTGTTTTATTATTAACTTGAACATGTAGCAAAGTTTACAAGATAATATGTAAAACGTATGCTGTTTTGCACTTTATGCACGTAAAAGAAATATGGAGTATATGTTCAATAAAAATATAAGCCCATATTTTTCTTGCAAGTGAAGGCTTATATCACATCTAGGAAATATTAATAAAGAATTTACTTGCCTGTGTTTGAACTATGCTGTTCATGTAAATGTGGTCAGATTAATTAAATCATTATTTTTAAAGGAAGGAAATATTGCTGCATAGTAGGACTGAATACAAAGTGAGAGACAACTTAAATGCATTAAGCATTTTAGAAAAATAAAACATTACAGACAATGAAAGTGTACCATTTAATTCAATAAAAGACTAGCAGGCTATAACATGATTGCCTTTATTGTATGTTACTCATTAAAATGTATGATGATGAATGAGGGAATGTAAATTGGCTGATATTCTATCAAAAAACGTGACTACACTTGTATCCTTTTAAGACAGTAAGTCCATCCAGCACATCAGAGTAGAAAAGCACGCTGGATTTTCAAAATACATAAAGTGAAAACAACTAGTTTATAGTTTCTGATGCGGGCTTAACTTCCCTATTATAATGAGATTTTCTAGAGAGCTGGGAAACATCCTTCATGCACCAAGGAAAGAAAAATGTGAGGTTGCAGGCATTAATAGCCCTCATCTCACTCAGAATGCCTTTTTTAAATGATTTCTTCAGCATTTTATATTCCCATCTTTTGAAACACCATGTGCAATTGTAGATTTTCTCTGCCTTATCCATTAAAACAAGACATTTGGTAAGGAATCAATTGCTTTACGCAAAACATGGGCAAATATTCAAACCACTTCACACTTGATAATGGTGAGGGGCTTTCAAAATGAAAATACGCTCTAGGAAAAAAGGCTATTTGGCACCCTGCGCGTGTTTGCCTAAAGGAGACCTTTTAGGAGACCACTTGCTGATTTCAATGATCAATCTCATCAGTTCTTTGCATTGTTGTGAAACAGATTTCTGGTATAGCTTTTAAATGAATCCACTGCACACCAGATGGTGGAGGTTGATGTTCCGTATCTGATGTCTCAAAGCACCAACAGAAAGGAGTGGGACAGTCACTCTTTGCCTACTCAGATCCAGGGGACTTTTTAACAGATCCTCTGCTTTGTGTATAACTTAATCATAACTGTTTGGTTTCATGGCTTGAGGCATTGGGTAGAACAAAAGACATATGGTTGAAAGAAAATGTGATGCACATCATATAATACAGTCAAGAATTAATCACAAGTTTGTTTTGGATTTTCAGGTCACTGTACAATGTTTTAGATCAGATTTAGTCATTTCAGGTTATGCAAAAATGCTAAATGAATGCACTGGATAAATTATTCATTAAGATCACCATCCAGAACGCATAAGAAAAATATTCTGAAATATGCTCCATATGACACTAAGTACAAACATAATGATATACATATGAATCATGTAATGAATCATGCAGCCTACATATTTTACAGATATAGTACCAAACTGTATCTAATTTAAAAAACAAACAACGCATATACATTCTCTTCATGTTCACGCTGTAAAATATAATGATGTTCTCTGCAGAAAAAAAATACAAACACCATGTCTCATATGAGCTGCTCCGGGGCAACATCCATCACCAAAGCGTTTGGCAGTAATGAGCACAAGATGGCAGGCTAGCCCGTAAAATGGTTTCATGAAACAGATTCGCATCGAAGCCTCAGGAGAAATGTATAGGGGTCGTGAACCCAGGCTGGCTTTGGATTGGTTGCTCCGTGTGGTCAGGGCACAAAGTCAGCCAATAGGTACCGTCCCCGACAGCTGCGTCAAAGTGGTCTGAAGCTGATATCACGGATGTCTGGAAATCTGTGGTGTGGCAAAAACATCTGTTCAGGTAACGTGGAGTAGAAGTAGCCTAGCGAGTTTCAAACCACAGTCAAACAGTCACACTCGTGCTAATGATGTGTCTGTGATAATGTCAGTCACGACACAAGACGGGTTCAGAGCAAAGACGAACCAGAGGGGAATCTGAAAGTGACTCTTCGGAGGGAAATAGCAGGTACCCAGGATAATGTGTCATTCAAACCATAAATTCATGACAAAATCAGACCCGTCTGTGTCAAGATGTTGCGGAGAGACCATGATGCATGTGTTTTTAACGACTGATGTCATCATATACAGCTGTGTTCCCAAGGACCTCACCTGTGACCTTTGAAGACATCACAGGTTAAGGGTCTCAGGGACACAGACATACACTGGTTCAAGTTTTCAGATGAACTCCAAAGTGAGGCTGAAATTCCCACTTTGGGTCCATCTGAATGTTGAGTTTATCGTAGTACTGCATGTCAGAGACAAAGAATTGTTTTTATTGCAGAGTCATGATTACATACACAGAAATAATTAAGGCCACAGATTTATGACACAGAGTTTTATTATTTTTATGTAATAATAAACATATAATTCACTATATCTAATGCTATAGTAAAAATTAAATATCTAGAATTAAATAGTAATTTCTTTAAAAGCTTCTGCTTATGGAATTTTATACATATATATGTATATATATATATATTGTTTTATTTTTATTCTTTTTCAAATAAATGCTGCTCTTCCAAAAAATATTAGACAGGACAGCTGTATTCTGTTTTCACCCTTGATAATAATAAGAATTATTTCTTTAAATAATAATAATGAATCAATAATAATAATATTAATAGTAATAAATACATTTTAACTGTATTTTTGATCGAATAAATGCAGTCTTGGTGAGCACTTCAAAACTTACTTCAAAAAGATTAAAAAATCTTACCGACCTAAAACTTTTAAATGGTAATGTATATATATATATATATATATATATATATATATATATATAGATAGATAGATAGATAGATAGATAGATAGATAGATAGATAGATAGATAGATAGATAGATAGATAGATAGATATTCACACACACTACATATTTTATATATACAGCATATTAATCTTGGATGACGACACTTTTTACCTTCCTCCTTAGTAAATGCACCACTCTCACAATGACGGTTTCTTCTCCAAATTGCGTGATGTCTCTAAATCTCCTGAGGTTGCGACCTGTAGCAAACAGAAGCAAGGTTTAACACATAAAACTCATTTTAACCCTCAGGAATTAACAGCAACTTCTTAACGAGAACTGAAATTAAGATTTAGCATCAGCGCCAAAAACAATTGCGCAGTTAGTTCTGTCCGGCCCCCTGGTGGCAGACACTGAGTACGACACATGAACCGAATGAACCCAAAAAACAGATATGCGCTGCCAGCAAACTGTCTCTGCCCTCTCTCTGTCTCTCTCTCTGGCTGCCCTCCTTTTCTGTGAAGCCACAAACACAGAGGCATCGGTGTGCATGTGAGCGACACACATAGGTGGTATATCTATAAACGTGTGACGCATATCACAAACCGCTCGGCCTTTGGGCGATAAATCGTACGACAAATGTGGCGCATCGTGGGTCGAAGATGTATAGAAAGCATGCGGTACCAGAAAACAGCAAACACCGCTCTCTCTCTCTTTCTTCCTCCTGGTCTCATAGTGCCCCAGTTTCAAGGCTGCCTATCTCTTTCGAAACATAGTGGAGAGGGAAACAGGAGACAAAAAAGGCAGATTCAGAACAGCATGCAAGTGTTACAAATGTTAAAAACGCCCAACACGGAAGTCTTCCGCAGTCTTATGTTCACTGTCCCTGCTCATCCCAACCTAATTTACCAAATTTACAGTGAAAAACACACACTCACGGACATGCACACTACACCTCGTATGTTATACACTTAAAGAGTTGTCACGAAATCCGCTATAGTGTCTCCAGACATTCGCTTCCTTAGAGCCGTATGGTAAACTAGTTTCCTCCATCCCTGTCTGACTTCTATCTCACCCTGTGCTTTCCTCTCGTCTTCTCCCTTCTAGCGCGGCGATGATGCTCTGACACTAGTGGCGACCAGAGATACTCGCAGCTCATGAGATAGGTGCGCTTTGAGCAGCCCACCATTATCTGATGCCGTCCCCTCTTCCCTTCCCTTTTCTCTGTGATTCTCCCTCCCTTCCTCTCATTACTCCTTCCTCCCGCCCCGACAGAAACCATGTCTAATCCCCCCCAACATCATAAATCAGTGTCACCTAAACACTAACGCACCCAACCAGCGTGCCCCGTGGACGTTCAGACCCAGTGCTGCTCCCTGTCGTCACTGTCCCTGTCTCAGTCTCTCGCTCCGGTTCCTCTAACCAACCCCCCCTCGTTTTCTTCTTCTCCTCTTCTCCTGCGTTTTGTCAGTGGAATATCTGCCATTCTCTCTCTTTCTCCCCCCCCCCCCACAGCAATGTCTGGCACTCGAACGCAAGAACAGTCATAACACCTTGTGATTGATCTCAAAGCTTGGAAGGGTGTCTGTGTGTTTGAAATGGAACAGATGAGACAATATGGGATAGATGGGGAGATTGTGAGTTAAAGATCATTTCTGAGAGAGCGAGAGAGAGAGAGAGAGAGAGAGATTCCTCTTCCAGACAACAAAAGCTCGGGGGTTATTACCCTGCAGTAATGAAAAGTGTCACCAGACATCGTGCTGCATTATACCAAACTCCTTCCTCTGATTGAAAGATTTGATCTAATGGCAAGTTGGAATGACTCAATTAAGCCTGTATGAGGAAACTCTGTGCATGCATGTTAGGCTTCACCATTTCAATTCACACTATCACGTCATATGATACATTTATAAGAGCTAGCAGGTTACATAATAATCTAAAGACTCTTTAATAATATACAGTGGGGAGTGAAAATCTGAGAACAAGTCGGACATATGGGATTTAAGCATGAAAATAACTGTTAAAATAACACTGTTCATGTGACTTCTTTGTTAACAATATTTTAGTCTTTTTATGATGCATAATAATAATAATAATACATAATAATAATAATAATAGTAATAATAGCTGTAGTAGTAGTAAAATAAAATGATCAAATTGCAAAATAAAAAAGAAGGTACAAATTAGTCAAATATAATGTTTATAATAATAATAATAATAATGTATTTTATTTATTATTAATATTATTGCTTGAGTCTTATTGTTTTCTTATTTGTTTTAATGCAATTATTTTTTGCATTCTGACATAAAGCACTTCAAGCACTGTTATCTTTGATATATGTAAATACAATTGTACCAATTGTAAAAAGCATTATTATTATTATATGAGATCAATTTACTGTATATAAGTGTAAAAAGATTTGACAAAAGGAGGTCTATAATACCTCAAGAAAGCTATATGTTGATTCCAGTTCATCTTAATGGCAAATGCTCAGTTTCTGTTTGCTCTCCAGAAGTACGTAAGGGTGACATCATTGTTTCATGGACATTAAGCTCCACAAACACTTGTCCAAAATCTGAAATACTTGTGATTTATATTGTACATTTTTATGTCAAATACAGTTTATCTATTGAGAATGAAGCTTTTTCTAACCAGTTGGTGCAGTTACAACATCTAGAAGCAGGTGCTAACTAAGTGATGCTAACCAGTCAACTCATCGCCCCTCAGTTTTCACCTTAAAGGGTTAGTTCACCCAAAAATTAAAATTAGGCTGCATTTTACTCACCCCTGAGGCATCCTATAGGTGTATATGACTTTCTTAATAATCTTAATAATCTTAAATAAAAATGTTTTATATACCTCCAACTGGATTCATCTGATAGAATAGTCATATGCATCTAGGATGCCTCGGGGGTGAGTAAAACGCAGCCTAATTTTCATTTTTGGGTGAACTTACCCTTTAAATCCACATTGAGTTTATAATCTCCAGGATATGAAAACCCTCAGCCTGTGGACGATAAATATTCATGATCCACATTGTGAATTCACCAAACACACACTGATGATGGAGTTGAATAACAAACAAACAAAGTTACACAACCAATCAGGGCCATATTGAAAAGGGAAACAAACAATTAGACAGATTAATCAAAAGATAACGAGCCAAAACAGTCAAGTGAGCAAGAACCAGGCAACACGATTATGACAGAAAGTGCAGAATACAATGACATACTTTTATGCAGTGAAATAAGGATGGGGATGAAGGTGTAGCTATGTTTGCATTATGATTTTAATATTTAGAAGAAGACAAGAAAACGTACGTCCTTTGAGACACCTGTTCTAGTACGCAAGCAAATTAATGCACCAACATCTATGGAGCATTCGTTCACGCCGCACAAATGAAAAAAAAATTATAAAAAAATTAAAAATGTCAAAAAAATCATAGGTTTTCTTGAGGCTACGCATGGGAGATTTTTATTTGCGCAGGCTTGTTTTTGTGCAGAAGACTGTTTCTTTGTTCTCAAGTCTGTTTCAATCCAGTCTCTCCTGAATGTGATTTTTCTGTTTCTAGTAATGTGAGGCTGAACATCTTGGTGTGTGTTTACATGTCTGGAAAAGAACAACGACAGGCACAGATTGCTGATATGTGCTCTTTTTATCTCTTAGAGGAGAAGGACAACGCAATGCGGATCCTGGCAGACCGTGTGAGCGGCCAGACAGAGCAGGAGGAGACTGTAATCATTCATAAGAGGGCTGGAGAGATGATTGAGAGGCTAATTGTAAACACACTGACCACACAACTTAAAACCCATCATAAAATCCTGCTATTATTAGAATGTATGTGCTTGAGAAGAAAAGAATGGCAGTTTGCACCTGAAAACATTCAAATTAGCTCATTAGCAGATTGTGGGTAATGGAAAATGGGTAATGAAATGCTGCCTGCTTTTGTCCAAAATACTGAGGAAAAATGAGAAGAATGAGTGCCACGGCAGTGCTATTTCTTCATGTACTGAACCATAAATACTTGTGTGTATTGATTTCCAATGATAAAATACCTTCCCCCGTTGCAGTTTTATCAGCTATTGTGTGCTTATCTTGAGTAAAAAGGTGAGTTGCTCACCAACATTATTTGTCATTTGAAAAGCATTTGAAAGCAATTCAGAATTATCTGTGTATGAAATAAACATTTTACATCAACACAAATTGCTGATATATTTATTATATTATATTATATTATATTATATTATATTATATTATATTATATTATATTATATTATATTATATTATATTATATTATATTATATTATATTATATTATATTATATTATATTATATTATATTATATTATATTATATTATATTATATTATATTATGACTCTTAAAATCTTCTGTGGAACCCATAAGATTAAAAAAGCTTTTTCAGCAAACTCATGTCTATTTGTTGATATTCATCAACATGTAGAATACACTTTTTATTCTGATTAATAATTTCTCAGCTGTTCAATATTATCACAACAATTAAAACAGCCACAAAAACCTATAATTTAATTTGGAAGTGACACAAAATATCCACATTATTGTTTTCCGAAAAATAAATTATATTAAAATTTGTTTGTTTTTTTAAAACATAAACTTAATTTATTAAAAATTAAAACTTAATTAAGTGTTTTTCTACAATGAACCATGCAATGTTTTTTTACAATATAATGGAAAAAATATAAACTAAACAAATTTGTATTAGAATATGAAACATTTATTATTTAATATCATATTTTAGCAAATTACTTATATATGCTGCATATTCATATAGTACTCATATGTTGATATTTATTAGTAATTCATTTAGAAAAAAAGAAATGTCATATTTAAATCTACACTTTTAGAAGTTATGGGAATTTCATTCTATGTTTAATTCTATTTTAGTTTCAAATTCTGCGTCCTGTTTGCTTCAGGAATTGAATTGGAATTTAAAAGGCTTTCTCAATGCAATTATCCAGTATTATCCAATGGAACATAAACAAGGTACAATTTATCATTTCATGCATCCCTGAGAATCGAACCAATGACTTGACGTTGCTAGTGCAATTCGCTTTGAGGTTGAACAACCCTGTTAAGTACACAAAACACATTTATCCACTTGTATATATTTAAATTCAATCTGTTATCTCCACCTTCCAGTTTTTAATTAGGAATTTACTAGACTTGACTGATTTGTTGGAGCCCTCTTGTGGACGGGGCATTTGGGCACCCACCCAAACTGGCCATATGGCAGACAGGGAAGACTAACAGCATGTGAATGAATGCAACAAACACTGAAACTGAAACAATGAAGGTGCTTCAGTGCTGATTCAGACCATATGTTTGTAGCTCAATTTTAAGGCAAGAACATTTGAAATGCTTGTATATAAGCAGCTGATGGTCAATATACTCACCTCGGCGTAATGGTGACACCGCAGGGAAAGCTAGAAGGTTGTACAGTTAACTCCAGGCTGATTATGATGCAAAACCATACAACCAACTACCTCAGCCTGCAGCGCACTGACTCCCGGTTTGATTTCTACGCACACTCACGATCAGGTGTCAATAGATTTCATGTGTAATGTCTTCCCCTACTGGACAACTTATATAAAGCAACACATCATCCACTTGTGAAAAAATGATATTACACAGTTACACACAAGCACTTCGCAGGGATTTTATGGTTTATGATCATTTCACATTAAAATCACACTGCAATACTCCTATTAAAAAAGATGAATGGTATAATTAAATGAGCAAACACAAAATAATTAACAGAAGGTTTAGCCTCTCAGCCTCTTTTAGGATAGTTCACCCAAAAATATAGCATCATCATGTTGTTTCAAATCTATAAGACTTTTGTTCATCTTCGAAACACAAACAAAGCAAAACCTGAGATATTTCTGTCCCTCAATTGAAAGATCAAAAACTCTTATTAGACATGGTAAAATAAACCACATGGATCAAGCGATTTACTCTAAGTCTTCTGCTTATTAAATATGGTACATGGAAGCTTAAATGTGCTTTTTGATGTGCAGGAACTACTGAGGTTTGCTCTCGCATGTCAAGCAAGTACAAATGAGCTTTTGTTAACCATATTTGATGAGCTCGTATGTCCACTGATCAACCATTATATGTGAACAAAAGCTTAAATTAAATCTGTCCATCATATAAACTGTTCTATTCATACAGATTTATTTTAAGATCTCTTTATGAATATTTTGTGAATGGACTTTCAGTGGAAGGACAGAAATCTCTCAAGTTTCATTCATATTTTTATTTGAATTCTTATGGCAAGTAATTGTTGACAGTTTTGGGTTTGGGGGAAAACTATGACTTTAATGAGTGCATTATGGGAATGTATTAATTTCTTATGTCCAGACATGTAAATTTTTTACGTCAAAGGAGGAAATCTACGACGAAATCTAACATTCATTCTGTATCCCCGAAGCACACATGAGTGAGCAAATCAATTTATGGAGACTTTCTAAGAGCTGGAATGGGTACTTCATATACAATTCAGGAGACCGAAATGAAGTTTTTCATATAATGAAATGTGAAAAAAAAAAAAAACATTGATCAAGTCATCGTGAATAGTGCTGTTGTTCAAAGGTCGTACTTATTGCACTACTGGAAGCAACCCTTAAGAAAGTCTGATTTGAAGAACTTGGAAATTGCATAAGCTTTAACGAGGTGACTTCAATCAATTACATATGCAGTTCAAACAAGAAAAATGCCCTTCATCTGTTTCATTTTGAACTCCTGTGTGTCTGAAACCCTGGAAAATGAATCCAGCTTGTGGATCAGTCTGTTTTTACTTGACTCTAAAATGAAGATTTTTTATTCTGGCATTTGTTACCTCCTAAGTTTGTGTACCCACAAACAATTACCAGATCCTTGGCACCCTCCAACCTTTCATTTAAATTATAGCTCATCCAAAAATGCATGAAATGTCAGTATTTACTCACGCACATGGTGTTCCAAAATCTTATGATATTCATTCTGTGCAAAACAAAAGGAGAAATGTGTTAAATTCTACATTCAATTACTATAAATGAGGATTTATGAACTGACATCAGGCACTATATTCCAATTAATAATAGAGAATTTTACATCACTATTTAATGAAAACCTTGAAATCTCCCTATAATTACCAATTTCATAAATTAATCATTCATTTAATTTTTTTGTACCAAAAACCATATCAAAAACATGTCCAGGTCATATTTAAAAACAAAATCAACAGAAAAAAAAAAAAATTTGTATACAGAAATTTAAGCCTATTTTAGGATTCATTGCACAATGACATTATCTTCAAAATAATTACAGCCAATAAATAATAATAATAAATACAATTATTATTATTATTAAGTTGGGACAAGTATTTACATCAAGTATTTATCATGTGATAACACCTTTAATAGATGAAATAAAAATATAGTATTAGGATAATAAAAATATCCCTATTGAGAATAAAAGTTAGGGAGGGTTCTTAACTGTACTGAATATATACAGTACAGACCAAAAGTTTGGAAACATTATTATTTTTAATGTTTTTGAAAGAAGTTTCTTCTGCTCATCAAGCCTGCATTTATTTGATCAAAAATACAGAAAAAACTGTAATATTGTGAAATATTATTACAACTTAAAATAATAGTTTTCTATTTGAATATACTTAAAAAAAATAATTTATTCCTGTGATGCAAAGCTGAATTTTCAGCATCATTACTCCAGCCTTCAGTGTCACATGTAACATCCAGTCTATCACATGATCATTTAGAAATCATTCTAATATTCTGATTTATTATGAGTGTTGGAAACAGTTCTGCTGTCTAATATATTTGATGAATAAAAGGTTAAAAAGAACTGCATTTATTCAAAACAAAACAAAAAATTCTAATAATATATATTCTAATAATATATTTTCTTTACTATCACTTTTTATCAATTTAGCACATCCTTGCTGAATAAAAGTATTGATTTTATTTTAAAAAAAGAAAGAAAAAAAATTACTGACCCCAAATTACTGACCATAGTGTATATTGTTATTACAAAATATTTATATTTTAAAAACATAGCTTCTTTTATTTATTTTTTTAGTTTTTATTCATCAAAGTATCCTAAAAAAGTCTCACATGTTCTGAAAAAATATTAACAGCAGAACTGTTTCCAACTTTGATAATGAATCATCATATTAAAATGAATTCTAAAGATTTTTCCTAAAAATTCAGCTTTGCATCACAGAAATAAATGATTATTTAAAGTATAATAAATTTAAAAACAATTATTTAAAATTGTAATAATATATCACAATATTAAAAATTTTTCTGTATTTTTGATCAAATAAATGCAGGCTTGATGAGCAGAAGACACTTCTTTCAAAAACATTAAAAATAGTAATGTTTCCAAACTTTTGGTCTGTACTATATATATATATATAAAGGCTTAATTTTCTTTATGCAATTTTTTCCCAACTGAACAGAATTCATCTCTTAAAAATTTTAATCATTAGTTCTACACATCAACTGATGCGGTTTCTGAGTTCAAATCACTCAATGATCCATTCGCATCAGTTAACAGCTCATTGGAGTGGAAGATGATCCGATTATTACGTATTTTGAGTGAACCATTAGTTTAACAGGAAACAGTTAATGTTCACACTGCTCTTCTCGAAGACAAAGACCCAGTCAAATGCAGACACATATGTTGGATAGCTCTGTTCATCTGACAATGACAGAGATCTCCAGGGTGAGATGTGAATGTGGTCCAAACATTAACTGCATGGTCTATTCAGCTCCTTTCTCACTCCCTGTCCTTTTCGCAGCCAAAAGCATTCATTTTACTGATGCACACTAAACTACAAACATAACCGTTGACAACTTGGCCTCCTGCTCTTAATGTTACTGTTTAGATCACTTTTGCGGTTTAATATGTATAAAAACTTTTGTCCTTCCCTCTCTGGCTCGGCTCCACCCTATCTTCCTTTTCTTTCTCTCACTGCCACATTCACAGTCCAATCACGTGCGAATGCGGCATGGTGGTGCCAGTGCCAGCTTTTTGCCAACCTGCATGTGTATGTGAGTGTCTTTGCCAGCACAAAGCATTGGGACATAAGGTCACACACTTGTCATGATCTTAATTATGAGACCACACAGTGATGAAGCTGGAACAAATGTTCAGGAGTTCTAAATTCTTTTCATTTTGCGTTCTACATTTCCAAATGTGGATGTAGTTGGAATTTAAAATAAAAAAGGGGTACTAAAAAGAATAAATTTTCGTTTGGTGTAAATGTGTAGACGATGTGAAAAATCTAAAAATGTATCACATATGTTTAAGTTCAATTTAGGGCTAGTTAACAAACTCTCTCTTCATTTCTTTTACTCACTCGTTCCTTTTATTTCCTCTGTCAATCTTCCTCTACTCTCCACCTCACCCAAAGCTATAAGCCTGTGTGTCTGTCTGATGATACCTTATTTTAAAAAGCCAGCGAATGGCAGGTTGCTATGGGAACTCGCTACTTGGCAACTTGCTGGCTTGGCGATGTGCCCATCGGTTGCCAGGGCAGTGTTGTCAGTGGCAGCTAAGTGCTGTGCCAGCTGTGTGCGTTTGGATGTGGATCTATAACGTGTTCGGTTTGTGTTTGAACATAACTGTAAATAATATGGAAAGGGTAAATATGCATTTAAATAGCTTTTTTGAGAGTAAAATTATGCCCCGAAATATATTCATAAAATTCATAAGTAGGTGAGAATTTAATGTTGAAATTGGAAGTGCTCTGTGTTTTTGTCAAAGCAAAGACAGGTTCGATGAATCTCACAAAAACATGCCCACATAGTATTTAACACCAAAATCAACAGAAAAAAAAAGAAACGTGGCACTTAAGCAAATTATTATGATTATTGGAGACATTTTGCACAATTACTTTATTTTAATTCATTTAAATGCAATAAATCTCATTATGTAGGAAAGAAACATCATGGTATATTATTTGTAGAACTGTTTATGCAATAAAAATATTTGTATTACAGCACAGTAGAAGTGGGCGATATTACCAAAATATGATATAGCTATTAACAATATATATTAAAATATAGTTATTTTTGCTTTTACTTTTTGATAACATAGAAATTTCACAATTCTTCACTGAAAACACAATTAATCACCAAAAACTAATACTAACTCCAATTAAAACAACAACAACACAAGCTCAATGAAGACAAGTAAACAGTCAATCATTAAATAAAAATAAGAAACTAATTCCAAGCAATAGCACAAAAAACTACCGTAGTACAAATAAATATGAAATGGCACATGCCATTGTATAATGATATAATTGATATAATTGTATGATAACTCAAATGTATAAAAACACTGCATATTCTTTACTGTGTAAATTAAATATCTCTTCTTATTAAAGTTACAAAAGTTGCTGCCTGATTTTAAATATACTGTTACACCTGTGTTTTCTTTCTCAGCTGTTTGCTTTCACTTAAAGGTGCAGTAGGAGATCTTAGAAAATGCAATAGCCTGATCGCACTGAAAGCAAATGTCCCACCCTCCCTGCAAATCGCTGTTCAAAGCCATGCCTCCTGAACGCATTTATGCTCACAGATCAGATGATCAGAGACAACATTACTACAATACATCATGTGTTACCTGCTGAAGAGAAAATTTTATAGCACAGTTAGTAAAAGTACTACAATACCAGGAAGGAAGATCAGGTTGTTGATGTTTTACAGCCATTCTCGCTCTGTCTGCACTGCATACGTGAACGCGCTGATGACGTGTCTTGTCTGTGCAAACAGGGTATGCAGAGGTATGAAAATACATATATATTGACAGGCAGGTAGGAAAGTCAATCAAAACACCCGTTCCGAACATTTTGATTTGTACGAACATTTCTTGGTCCTGCACCATCCACAGAATATATGAATACAGATAAATACATTTACACTACTTAACTTAATGATTGCTATCGGGATGTAAAGAGACTTTCAACAGCATAGCAAAAAATGTTTCAGGAGACAATCACCTATTGCACCTTTAAGACCTAAATTACTGTGTTTTTGAGGATACTTGCAAAGATGGGCATTTTAAAATAACTGAGCACCCACCCCTATGGCATGGTATTAGAGTACTTAAAAGTATAATTTTAAGTACTCTAATAATGGAAAATAATGGACATTTTTATGTCAAATATCCTAAAAATTTGTTTTAATTGTCATGAAAATAGACAAAAAATAGACTTCATTTTCACATATTATATATATATTTTTTTTTCTCTATGATCTTGTGGTGAAATTTCTGAACATCAAATAAACCTGAAATGCTGGAAATCCCCTTCAGTCATAATGTATGACAGAGAGATCAAGATATAAAAGAAAAGAATGAGAAAGAAGGTGATTTTATTACCGTACATGCTGAAATTCTTTCCATCATTCCAGTCTTGAGGAAGGAATAACAAGGATGATTCCAAACTGTAGTTCCACAGCATTCCTGCCATCAGAAAATACATGAATTCTGTATTAAAAGTTTTTTATTTTTTTTTGCTTTACACAAAACTTTAATAACATTTGGCATATCTTAACTAGGTTTGCCTCTTAAAAAGGCAATAAAATAACAAATTGTTCTGAATGACACATTACATTGACAGATTTATCAATCTGTCTAAAATGTTTATCAATGTTCACTAATTGTGGATGTTCAATGCAGCAGGATTTACTTTAGATGCTATTATCAGTGTACATTGTCAGGTAGTACTTCCACTGTAGAAGTACTCCTTGACTAATGTAGAGAGACATAATCGGCAAGCAGAAATTTGAACTGAGGTCCACGTCTGTTGATGAAAAAGTCTATAGGTTAAGAGCTGCACTTATCCTGAATTAATAAAAATGCATATGTGGCTCGCACACACTATCCATTCTTACACTGAACAATACAAGCTAATAAATTCAGGCTCTCATATACATGAATAGTGAGAAAGGCAGATGACATATTGCCATAAAAAAAATAAAACATCTATGAACATCTTAGTTACATGAATAAAACAACACAAAAAAGTGAAAGTGCCAAATTATTATCTCTAAATAAATTCTGAAGCACATTTCACATTACAAAATGCTTTTAAAGTAGCATTAAAAACCCCACAGTAAGCAAGTCAGAGGTGACAGTGACAATGAAAAACTCCTTAAGATGTATCTAGAGAAAAGGTAATTTACAGAAGATAGTATTGGTCACACTATGTGTACCTTGAAAACACTATTGAAATGAGTCAATGTGATGAGAATGTTTTTTTGAAATTCACATGGAAGAATATATAGCGCATTGTAACTATTATACCTACACCTTTAAACCTGAATATTCTGTTGATACATTTTTACAGATTAATCTTAGTTTAGTTTAGTATTGCAGTACTACTACAATTCTTCCCAATTCAATTTTTTAAGCCTGAAGTAATTGCATTATGTTACTTTTATTTGCACCACGGTACTAAACGGTCACCATATTCATTTACCATGCTATGTAGATGGTCCTCCAAGACATTCCCATGGACTTTTATTTATGAAAATGATAGAAATCAATTTTAGCTTGTTTTATAAGATACTGATCAATTTAATCAACTGATGTTGAACATAAATGATGAAAAACAAAGATTTAAAAACTATAACTAAACCTCTCATGACTTCTTTTATTTTGTAATATTTACTGTATTTTATTTCTATTGTATTATATAGAAAATGCCTCTGACACATACACACAAATACTCTCTTAAAACGCCATTCTATTTTTACAACACTCACAAATTACACCCCCCCCCCCCAAAAAAATCTTCTTTTTTAAAAACACAAAGCATTTTTCTTATAAAAGAGGCTCTTTAGAGGTTTTCAAGGGACTGCGGCTTTAATTCTGTCACTTGTCAGGTCCTCCTTAATTCATTCTTTCAGGACAGTGATCAATATGGCATCTGCGCCTCCAGTCTACATCATTACACAGCCTGATAGAAGGACCTGAAGCGAGTGTGTGTCTCTAAACTCTACTTCTGAATTAAAAAGTATGTTTAAGGATGATTGTAATTAATGATAAAAACCTTTTATGTCTTTTGTATTTGAATGGGAGTGATGTGCACTAAAGAAGTGACTGGTTTATGGCGTGCGAGGCTGAGTGTGTGTTGGCAGTGGTCTGAGCAGTCTGTGTGTCCTTGTGTTTGCACAATGCGGCAGAGGGCGGAGAGCTAAATCAATAAGAAACAAATGAATTCAGATCAATATTGAGTCGAGTGATGGATAAAAGGGGATAAAGGAGAAAGGGCGAGAAAAAACAGAAGAGAGGGAGAAAATGTACAAAGAGCCTCTTGGAAACACTAATGCACTAATGCAACGTAAAGAACATTTAGACTGGACTTTTGAGTTTTATTTATTTTAAAAGTCTGCTTTACAAATATTTATGGGCTAAAAGGTGGCATTTAATATAAATGACTACCTACATTTTTTATTTTTGTAATGCATTTAATCTCCATAAAGGTAGGTAACGGGGAAGCTGAGCTGGTTTTTCTCTTTGGTATCATCCTTAAAAGAATTCACCATGGTAAACATAATTTTCCAAAAATGCCCTAGTAACAACAGTTATCATTAGTACTGTAAAGCATATCCATAATAAATTAATACTGTGGCATCACCATGGTGTCAGGTGGTAATACCATAGTACTTTGATATTAAAAATACTGAATTGTCAGCATATATTTATTTGAAGTACTATGGTATTTAGGTGGCAATTCAGTAATATAGTACTTAAAAAAAAAAGATTTATGGTATGGTAATCTGTTTTATTTTGATTAAGTGATTAATGTATTTCGGCAATTAAACACTGATAATTTTTTACAAAGACGGAACATGATGCTTAACATTAAAATAAATTCCAAAAACGCTGTTTCAATCTTTTTTCTGCTGATAGGCAGTAGGATTTTTTACGTTTTTGCCATGTTTTTATACTCTTAGGCAGTTATTTGATAAAAAAAATAAATAAATAAATATTATAAAAACAGTAATAATGTGAAATATTATTACAATTTAAAATAGAAGTATTCTATTTGAATATATTTTATAATGTCATTTATTTCAGTGATGCAAAGCCGAATTTACATTATACTTCAGAAATCATTCAAATATGCTGATTTGGTGGACAAGTAATAATTCTAATTATTGTCAGTGTTATGCTACGGAGTCCCGCACATGACATGCAGGAAGAAATATTAGGCTAAATCGTGTGCATGATTTACTAATTCGTTCCCTCAATATACTAAAACGTGCACACGATTACTATAGCATTCCCTCGATTTATAATTTCGTTCACTCGATTTATAAATTGTGCGCATGATTTAGCAAATCGAGGGAACACAATAGTAATCGTGTGCACGTTTTAGTACATCGAGGGAACAAATTAGTAAATCATGCACACAATTTATTTATTTTTTCTTGCATGTCATGTGCGGGGCTCCGTATTATGCTGATTTTTTTGGTGTATTTTAACCTGCAATCTTGATGTTCATAACTAGTCAACTTAAAAAAAAAATTTACGATCATTTATTCAACATAATATTTTCAATTAGGATTCTTTGATGAATAGAAAGTTAAAAAACTGCATTTCTTTGAAATATAAATCTTTTGTAACAGTTAATCTGATCGATTTAATGTGTCCTTGAAGAATAAAAGTATTCACTTTTTGAATGGCAGTGTATTGCAGATTCACAGCAAAAGGTCTTAAATGATGGTCTATAATATGTGAAGAAATCCTTGTAAAACCACAAAGCCCAAATCCACATCTGCTCCCTTCCCTTTCTCTTTTACACCCATCACTTATCAAAACCACCTCGTCTGTTTGAGAAGATCACCACAGACTCTTAAACATGATTTCAGCCTTGTGTCACCACACAGTCAGTCATAAAAAACAAATCTATAAGTCTCAATTTATCTTAACGCAAGTCACTATCTGAGGCAATTTCACTTAGGTACATTGAATGTATTTTTTCCATGAACTCAAATGAAGAGAATGAATGGATCACTTAAAAAGCCTGGTCACAAATCAAGAAAGAATGTATTTATTTATTTTCTTGCTGCAATAAGTGATGCATGCGGCGAGATGTGGGTATGCGTGTGTGTTTAGGAGGACATTAAAGGAGGGAGGCAGAATAGGGTGAAGGGCTGGAAATCTATAGTAATTGAACTATTTTGCAATCAACTTTCAGCTAAACGAGTGACTCATGCAGCTGAGGGCGATAGAGAGAGAGAGAGAGAGAGAGAGAGAGAGAGAGAGAGAGAACAATGCAGGGCAAAGAGAGAGAAAAGAAAAGGACAAGTATATAGTGACAGCAGATTTGGTAGCAGCCTGTGTTTTTAAATGTCGTAGAGCCTTGAACCTGAACTTAATTATACTCATCTTCTTGGTCTATGTGTCTTATTTCTATGGCAATTTCAAGGTTTTGTGTATTAAAGGTATAGTTCACCCCTACTATCCCTTTAAAGACTGCTGTACTGTTTAGCTGTGTGGAATCAACTGTTCTGAATCCACTATAATGGGCAAGTTAGAAATGACTGCAACAATATAGTTTATGTTTGACCTCGACACCTAACATTGTTATCAAGGTAAAAAAAAAATACATGTTTGCAGCATAACAGTTCCCACTTCAACATCTATGTTTTCTTTTTATTTATTATATAAAAAAAAAGTCATAGCACTTGCATATCGCTCTTTGGTTGATTTTGTATTGCTTCCATTGTCCTCATTTGTAAGTCGCTTTGGATAAATGTAAATGTAAAGGTAACAACTCTCATAACAGAGAAGATAGATAGTACTGTAAACAACAATCTAACTGGTAGATTCATTAAAAAAGTATTTATTAAAAAGTAATTATAATAAGAAAATGTGTTCACGGTTATTTTCCTCATTTTGATCATGCATTTAATTACTTTATGTAACTGCCATTTCTTCCAGCTGAATAAGAACTGTGAACTGAAAAGAAAGAAAGTAGGGTGAGAGAAAAACAGTGTGATATAAAGATCTGACTCATATATCAACTCAAGGTCCATTAAATGTACATTCAAGCCATACAGACACAAGCCGCAACAGTAAATTTCACAACCAAATTTTGAAATTGAATCAGTATTACCGCAAGTGGATGAGTACGATTAAAATTAATCTGAGTAAAAATGCATCAGTTAGGAATTAGGAGTAACTGACCTGTTCACACAAACATTTTTAGATGTTTGTCCCCCATCATGCAAAACTAGGGTTGCAAAGGGCCAGAACATTTCCGGTAAAATAAACTGGGGAATTTTGGAAATATTCAAAGCTGGAAGCATAATGGGTAATAAAAGGAATTCATTTGAATTTTGGGGTATTTACATTTTGAATAATAAAAGAATAAAAATCACTTTTGAGATATTTTTTTAAGTAGAAATGAATTATTTACTGAACAACAAAAAAGTTGAATATGTTGAATAAAATAAACATACAACCCTATTCGCTTCAACTGTATTTACCCATTTATTCTAAGTAATTCCAAATATTCCTGTTAATTCCTATATATTTCTATTAAATTCCATGGAAAGTTTCCAACTTTGAAAATTCCAGGAATTTTGTAAACCTATTCAAAATAATGGTCAAGGTTTTTGGATGGATGGATGGATGGATGAAAGGACAGATGAACAGACAGACAGACAGACAGATAGACAGATAGACAGATAGATAGATAGATAGATAGATAGATAGATAGATAGATAGATAGATAGATAGATAGATAGATAGATAGATAGATAGATAGATGGATTGATAGACAGACAGAGCCCCTCACATAACTAAAAATATTAAATGGGCCCTGACATCTGGGAAAGGGCACTTAAAAAATATATGTTATTTGGTTTAAAAGCAGAGTGTCTTGTCTCTAAAGCATGAATTGAATTTCTATGAGTGTCCCAAAGCTCTCTTGAGGGTCTGTTTAGCCACTCAGATCTATACAGACTCTTTACACAAAATTAGTTTGAGAAGTGAGTTGTGTGGAGATGGGGTGTTAAAGGGAAAGCTCAGCCAAAAATTTAAATTCTTATTATTATTTACTCACCCTTTTGTCATTCCAAGCCTGTATGATGTTCTTTCTTTTGCATTCATTGTGCATTAAATGAAGGTCCAATGCATCCAACATTCTTTAAAAAAACTTTTTTGGTCACAGAATAAAGATCATACAGGTTTGGAATGACACAAGGGTAATATATGATGACAGATTTGTAATTTTTGGCTGAACAATACTGTTCACTGCATATTACAGTAACAAAAAGTGTTACTGTAATGGTCACGACAGAACGCCAGCACCCCTTTTCACTGTTACACGAAACTCGCCAATCAAATTGTAAGAGACAGATGTGCGGCCCAATTACTGCAGGCCTTTGAGAACGAGAGCTACGTATCAAACACGGCCAACAGTACCAGGCACTCAAATGCATTGATAACAGACACTGTCTCTGTCTCGCTGTCTATCGCGAGACACAAACACACGTTTGCATGTAAATGAACATACTGAAGTATCTGCATTAGGATCCTCATACTCTATGCATGCATATAGATGACTCGTTCACTCAAATACAGTCTCTCTCCTTGTCTCGCTATCGTTCACACCCAACCCCCCAGCACCTCAGGGTTTGAAATTCATGTGCGAAATAGAGAGAGAGAGAGAGAGAGAGACAGACGGAGAGAGAACACATGGGGTAACGCAGGAGGCTGGTGAAGGAAAGAGAGAGGAAAAGGGGGGAAGGGAGAAGCTAGCAGGAAGACAGTGACGTGCGGACAATTGAGGGAAAAAAAGTCAAAAATGAAAAAAGTAGCACGATATCTAATGAAAAAGAGGGTCTCATCAAAGGTACGACTTTGCCAGGGAATTCTCTGCATCAACCTGGAAACATTCCAACACACACACACATGTGGACACATTCCAGCGAGCCGCAGCTGTTAACCCTTACACCACAACTGTACTTCCATAATTACTGCTACGCCAAAGAAACATATGTTCAGACAGACCGCTGTTACATCCTGCTAGATATTAAGTGCAGTATATTAGACGCACTATCAGCTCCAATCATCAGATCCTTCCTACACAGTGAAATGTCATTGCCTCTAACATTAACACTCTCAATGTCATGACAACCCAAACACACGCAGACGATAGAAAACTCTGACAATAATATCCCAAAGCTGTTAACACAAACACAACTGGACACGGCATTCAGAATAATGGTCAAGGTTTTCCAATAACCCATTTATAAACTTGGGTACCTAAATATTTCTCAAAAGATTTCTCTCGAAAAACACAATTTTAACATTTTATGATGACATTTATTTATATTTATTTATTTAATCATATATAATCAGTACAAATACATACAAACCACACTACTGTTAAGATATAAAATAAATATGTAAATGAATAAAAAAAGAAATTCATGCATGGCAGATGTTTATCAAAGAAATCACCTGTATAAGATAACAGAAATTGCTCTTAATAAGGTCCCATTAGGTCACTTAAAATGAATGCATTAATTAACATTAACTAATAATTAGCAATAGTATTAATTCATCTTTGTTCACATTAATCAAATGAATTTGTTCACTGTTAGTTCATATTAGCTCAAGTAATCATGTTAATAATATTACCAGATACAAGTTAGTAATTTTAATATAAGTATATTCTGAAAGTAATGTTGTATATTATGTAAGTAATGTTAGTTTAATATTGTTACGTTTATGAACTTTCTGTTTCCTTATTTCATCTTCCTTTTCTTGTTTTGTTAATTGATTGATCGCCACCTTTCTCCAGTACCCTCATCACCTGTGTGCTTAACCCTGTCTGTTTAATTCCTCCTCGTCCGTGATTGTATTGTAACCTGAATGTGAATGTGATTGTGAATGTATATGTCTATGTTAAATGCTATATTAGTATATTGTCTGTATTCTCCTTCATCCTTTAGTAAACTCCTCATCTGATCCCGATCCTCCTCGAGCACTTTTGTCTTACGTTAGCACACCACCCATAATTGTAACAGAATCACAGACCTAACAGTATAGTTTATTTAGCGGCATTTTTTCTTTCTTTTGGTTTTTTATCTTCCTCCCTCTCCTGGAATGGCCATCCCAGCAGTCCGTCTCCTGTGCCTGGAGCAACTGGACCATTCGCTGGAGGACCATACCAGGGACTTTCTAGATCTGGCGTGCCTTACCCACTTCCCCGACTGCTCGCTCTCAAACTACACCGGCCTGAGAGAGAGGTGTAAGGCACGCCTACCAGCGAACGGTCCCCGAGAGGATTTCTCCGCTTTCGTGGAGTGGGTGCTTGAGAAAAATGGATCTTCATGGACCATCAGCGCCGCCGAAGAGGATATCTCCAGCCCCACTCCCGACCCAGAGACCAGCCAGCCACCATCAAGCCGCACTGAGCCAGAGCCCACCACAGCCGCAGAGCCCGAGCCAATGCAGGACCTCGAGAGCGCGACTGACCAGGTGTGTGAGCAGGCAACACCGTGCATTGTGGGAGTCTTAGTGGAGATAGAGGGCGTGGAGGAACGCCCTGCCCACACTTCCGTGACTGAGGGTGAACTGTATGCAGTCTCGGGAAAGGATATGGAGCAACTTATGGATCTAATGGGCTGGTCTATGGAGGTAATCCCTAATTTTCCTGTTTCTCCGCTGGTTCCGTCCAGCCCTGATCCCCCTGTATACCCTCCCAGTCTCCCACTCCTACCTCCTCCAGTCAGTTCCTATGCTCCGTTTCCGCTGGTTCCGTCCAGCCCTGAATTTTCTGTTTCTCCGCTGGTTCCGTCCAGCCCTGAATTTTCTGTCTCTCCGCTGGTTCCGCCCAGCCCTAAATTTTCTGTTTCTCCACTGGTTCCGCCCAGCCCTGAATTTTCTGTTCCTCCGCTGGGTCCACCCAGCCCTGAGTTTTCTGTTCCTCGGCTGGTTCCGTCCAGTCCTGAATTCTCTGTTTCTCCGCTGGTTCTGCCCAGCCCTGAATTTTCTGTCTCCCCGCTGGTTCCGCCCAGCTCTGAATTTCCTGTGTCTCCGCTGGTTCCGCCCAGCTCAGAATTTTCGTTGTCCCCGCTGGTTCCACCCAGCTCTGAATTCCCTGTGTCTCTGCTGGTTCAACCCAGCTCTGAATTTCCTGTGTCTCTGCTGGTTCCACCCAGCTCTGAATTTCCTGTGTCTCTGCTGGTTCCGTCCAGCCCTGAATTTTCTGTTTCTCCTCTGGTTCCGCCCAGCCCTGAATTTTCGGTTTCTCCGCTGGTTCCGCCCAGCTCTGAATTTTCTGTCTCCACGCTGGTTCCGCCCAGCTCTGAATTTCCTGTGTCTCCGCTGGTTCCGCCCAGCTCAGAATTTTCGGTGTCCCCGCTGGTTCCGCCCAGCTCAGAATTTCCTGTGTCTCTGCTGGTTCCGCCCAGCTCTGAATTTCCTGTGTCTCTGCTGGTTCCGCCCAGCTCTGAATTTTCTGTGTCTCCGCTGGTTCCACCCAGCCTTGAATCTCTTGTGTCTCCTGCATTCCCTCCCAGCCTCCCTCTCCCACCTCCTCCTAGACCTGCCAGTTCCCCTGCTCCACTTCCGCTGGTTCCGTCCAGCCCTGATCCTCCGGTGTTTCCTCCCATCCTTCCTCTCTCTCCTCCTCCTAGACCAGCCAGTTCCCCTGCTCCACTTCCGCTGGTTCCGTCCAGCCCTGATCCTCCTGTGTTTCCTCCCATCCTTCCTCTCTCTCCTCCTCCTAGACCAGCCAGTTCCTCGACGTCATCTCTGCTGGTGCCAGTCAGTCCCGCAGCTCACCCTCAGTCCGCGCCATCTGGGCGCGATGGTTCGCCGCTGGACTGCCAGTCTCCAGCTCCGCCTTGGCGTGTTAAGGCCCTGTCTCCGCCTCCAGCCTCCGAGCCCTGGACTCCTCCTCGGTCCTTCGACCCAGCGGCTCCGCCTTGGCTCTTAGCTCCCTCGTCTCCACCGTGGCCTGGCATCCCACCTGCTCCACCGGGCTCCCTCGTCCCTCCGGCTCCACCATGGTCAGTCGTCGACCATTCGCCGCCTCGGGACTCCATTCCTCTGGTTTCACCTTGTCACTCCATCCCTCCGGCTCTGTCAGGCTCCTCCTTCCCTCTGGTTCCACCTCCATCCTCGGTCGCTCCGGCTCCACAGCGGTCTTCCAGGACCCCGCCTCCGCCTTGGTCGCCTGAGCCTTCTGCTCCACCTAGGCCCTCCGGATCCTCGACGTCACCCTGGCTCTGCGGCTGCGCTGCTCCATCTTGGGCTCCTCACCCACCGGTGCAGTCTCCGCCTGTCGGCCCCCTGGTGTCGTCGGCTCATTCACCACCATGGCTCCTCCCGCCGTCGACTCCACCATGGATCTCCATCCTGGCTGGTCTCTGGAGGACCATCTGGCTCCTCCTGCTCCGGGCTCCTCCCTCCATCCACTCCGCCCTGGTCCCTACCTCCATGCTCCCTCTTCATCTGCTCCTTGCCTGCTCCTCGCCCGCCTCCAGAACCCCCACCCTCCCTCCGCTGGTATTCCTCTTGCGGTGTGAGGACGCACCGTTCCGGGAGGGGGAGAACTGTTACGTTTATGAACTTTCTGTTTCCTTATTTCATGTTCCTTTTCTTGTTTTGTTAATTGATTGATCCCCACCTGTCTCCAGTTCCCTCATCACCTGTGTGCTTAAATACCCTGTCTGTTTAGTTCCTCCTCATCTGATCCCGATCCTCCTCGAGCACTTTTGTCTTACGTTAGCACACCACCCATAATTGTAACAAATATGTGCTTTAAAGTATTTTTCATTTTGAGTTCATATTAACTAATGTAGTTAATAAATGTAAAAAAAATTAACCTAATTTAAATCAAATAGTACCTGATGGTTTAGGTGGCATTTAGATTTGTACATTTTTAGTAATACAAAAGCCGATGAGCCACTATTAACCTGGGAGTAAATCAGGTTGAGGGTACTTAATAAAAAAGTGCTGATTCCAGCTCCAAACTTCCACTGCAAGCATATTTCAGTCTATAAGCTGAAAGTCTTTAAAAAAAAAATTCTTCTAATTGTAACATAGCTTATTCGCTCTATAGCCTCAAAGTACAAAAAACAACAACATTTGGCCATCATTATAGACATGCGCATTACATGCGTCAGATCCACATTACTGTGTGTTTGCGTTAGACAATTTGCAAAGTTGATCCCTTATTAATGCAGATATAGTGCTTCAGTTGGGAGCAACGGTAAGATTACACAACAAAGATACATTTCTATGTGCCTTCCATTTGCTAAAGATGCATATTCAGTGTTTTCCAAAAATGCCTCCCGGTCAAATTAGCGGGAACAATGAACCTGATACTTTAAACTGGTAAACAGCCCTTTAATTTTCAGCCCATGTTTTCCAAATGCATTGTTTTATGCTACTGACTGGAAATTGCATCATTCAGTTAATTGAGACATCTGGCTGAATCACACGCCACTGTGAGTTTGTACCAAGCGTGTGTGTGTGTCTGAATGAAGAGCTATGTGTGGCCTTCTGACACAGCGTTGAGATGCAGGGGAGGATGATATGAACACATGGTTGAAAGATGAATTATGAGATCCATGCAAGAATTACAAAAAGAACTCAAAACATTTCTCAAAAAAAAAACTGAATTTTTACAACCTCTGTCTAAAAACAAATCGCATTTACATTGACACTGGACCACTTGAGCATCTGCTCATAGTACCTAACATCACAATGACATCTGACTGACTTTTCCACTCAATTAATTCTATCCCATGCAGATTTACAAAAACAGTAACAATTCTTGGAATCTTTGTCCAGTTCATAAAAGATTAGCTTAGTGTAAGTTAAAAAAATAACACCGATGTACCTGTGTTCTCCTCAGGTTCCTTTCAAGCTTGTACAAGTACAGCAGACCTCAACTGACAAAATTCCCCATTGGGTTTTGTTTAAATCTTTCTTGAGGAATTCATCCTCCTGTGTGCATTCATCCTCCACGTATCCTGTGGCTATGTGGGAATTGAGACGTCAAAGTATAAACCCATTTCTGACACTGACACCAGGCTCTTCTGCTACCTCTGCTTCCTTTTTGGAACACTAACTGCTTATTTTCCTAAAGGATCTATCCTAAAGAAAGTTCATGAAACAAACAACCGATTAGTCCAAGATTCTGGGAAATGTGGAAAGTCCAATAACTGATAAATTCTCTTCTTCAGTATTTTGTTCACCCAGAGACTAGAGAAGCTAATGTTAATGTTTTGTTTCTCACCACAAAGTTTTCCTGATTATCCTAAGTAATTCTTATTACAATCCACTCAAGAATGTTATTCTTGATAGTCAAGGGATAGTTCACCCAAAATCCACAAGTAGATCTGAACCTGTATCACCTTCTTCGGCAGAACATAAAATAAGTTATTTTGAAGAATGTTTCAGATTTCAGTTATATATCTTTTTCACCTTATTTTAATATTCCACTTGCTACACAAGTTTGCATATAGATGTTAACTCAACACATCAAATAATGGCAGCTGGTTTGAGTTAACACAAATTGGGTGGTGAGATTGCCGCAACAGTGCGATATTGTGTGTTTTCTGCGCAAGCTGAAAAATTTTAACTCAGGCAGAAAATTTGCATGATGCCTTGCCGCGCAACTTTTTCCAGTTTGACTGATGTTGTTGTTATGCGTGAAGACACCCCTCATTGCATAATATTTTTATTTGTGCAAGTGATGCGACAAACATCCCACGAGTAAACTAGAGTGATTAACGCGATGTTAAAATTTGCTTCGCTTTTGGTGTACACACACCATTAGTGAGAACAAAATGATTGTGACTAATTTCATTTTTTCAACATTCAAGGGTTCTACAGTTCTACCAACCATTGCTTGTTCTTTTACAAATAGACTAACTCTCTAATTGTGCTAATTGGTGCTAATATTCAATTCTGAAAACAATGTAACTGCATTTTAGACTGGAACATCACAATTTACTAATACTATTGCAACAAAAACTATGAAAACTATCAGAACACTATCAGAAAACTAATATGCAGGATTTGACTCACCTATTCAATATACTATTGCTGCAGTACATTGTTAACCATACTGGTGTACAGTATACATATCTGGGTACTAAATGTAACTAGGTATGTATCTATCAGTCATTAATGCCAAATGGCCCCTCATTTATTTTGAACACTTATTTTGTAAATGTGCCTTATTATGTTTTCAACAATGCTTTGTTTGAACCATACTATGGTATTGTGGTTGTCAAGACCGCTAGAGACAATGATATATATCAGAAATATGTTGAACATTTGTTCCTGAAATATTCACAGTTCATTCTTTCTAAGAAGCAAAGCATTTCCCATGGTATCAGGTCAAGAGTAAGTGAAAGTTCCTCACGAGATGGTTTCATCCATCTCCCTTAACGGAAAAATCCAGCACAGTCCAGTGACTGGGGATATCCTGAGGTGTATGCAATCCATTACAGTATGGTATGTGGTTGAATTTCATCCATATTGAATGAGATATACATGAAATGGAGAGAACAGAGGGAGGGAGTAAAACAAGGAGTGGGAGAGAAAGAGTGTAACAATGAAATGGTGAAATGATCCACTGCTTGATCTGGACACGGGAAAGGTAAGTTGTGAATGGATAAGAAAAGGAATGGTATATTGAACGTTGTGAATGTAATTTTTTTTTTTAAATGGTGCTTCATTGGCATGGGTGGGATGATCAAATTAGTTACTTCAAATTAAAATTTGGATAGCACCAGAGAGTACTTCAACATACCTGTTGCAGAATATTAAGAATACTATACACACATACATACTTTAATAGAAATGTGTATGAGTTATGAAAGTCTATGAAGAAGCATTAAAGTTTCTATAAACAGTTGATATTCAATACCCACAGGGCTCTGGCATGAACAAACATGGGTAAGACTGATGAAGTTTCTGACCTTGATATAAAGCACAAGGTTGACGCTAATTTACACACTGTTCTGTTACAGAGAACCATGGGAAACATTCCATGATGACAACTTGGTTAGACTGATGAGCCTGAAACAAGGCCACAAGGTCTGCTACGCTGAGAGATTCAAATTTCGTACAAAAATATACAGAAGAATAAAGATCTATTCTCCAATGTAAGAAGAATAAACCACTTTAATGGCAAAATATTTTTGTTTGTCAAAAACAAGCTTAAATAAACAGATATCAATTCCATACACATCAATCCATTCAAATAATCTGATACACAGTAAAAATCCCTGGCTCAAAATCAAATTTAAACCAGTAAATAAACAGAAAGTTTTTAGAAACAATGTAAAATAAACAAGCAATATTCTGCACTATTTCTACATAATCTATTTAATTAATCAAATTAGTGACACTTATCACGTGAACCTCACTGTACAGAATATCAGATACTCAAAGAAAAATATCCTTACTGCACTACGAATTCTGAATTAATACAATTCACAATTGGAATGTTTAATTGCATTGTTGGATTTCAATAATTATTTGAAAAGTCTTAATATATTTTGAAGCCTACTGTTATTTTAGCAAAAAAGGGACTTGTTAACGAAGGAAGACGCATGTTACTGTCGAGTCCTTCATGTTGAGGTGCATCAAAAGAAGGTGTTACAAACACAGTGACTGTGATTACATGCACTTCTTAAATTATACACCAAAGGACTTCTTCAGCCCCAATCCATAAGTTTCAAATATCCTCCTGATCACAAGTTGAGCTCCAATAACAGTTAGCACGGAAGCCTGGGTTATGTAACGTTACATAACAGACAGGCAGTATGAGTAATATTTCATAACACTAGAGACCCTGACACCATGGCATCATCTCTCCTTTGCTCTTTTCTCTCACTTCATCTCTCCTAAGATGTTGAAATCAATGTGTTATTTTGCGGAAAGTCCCCTTGACGGCCATCGATGGCTCGGTATCAAACGGCGCGTGTCGCCTTTTTTCCTCTCTCTGTCTAGCGCTGGACCAGACACTTTGCTCTTCCAAATTTTTATATCAAAGAGACATCAAATTCACCCCCCACCCTCGGCTCCGCTCGCCCTGATTTCTTTTTCTTCCTTCTGTCCCCTTGAGTGCTAACAGGGTCAGGCTAGGGTCACGGCACAGATGCACGCCATCCACCAACAGGCCATGGCATGCAACCAATCACAGACAACAGACGGCAAAACCACCATCAGGATGCTTTTCTGAAGAATTGCTGCAGATTAATGAATATCAACAACAGGCTCTTTGTTAGATCAGATGTTCTGAATATGAAAGCTACAAACTGTAGATACATAAACAAACAAAGAGTAACAACAGCAAACACAATATTCCCATCATACTACTGAAACACTATGCTCTTCACATTTATTTTTTTTCACCCATGATACTCCAATGAACATGAAAGGAAATAATAAACATGTTAAAATGGGAAACAATCAAAAGGAATTATCTAATATTAAGTTGTGTCATTACCTATATCTAAAATGTCCTTGTGGTTCAAAAGTCAAACTACTACAAATGATATTATCAGCATAACAAAAAGTGAAAAGAAATGAAAAGTGAGCATGAATTGACAAGACAGCTGACCTTTTATACAAAGGGCTTCACATGGTCAGTGTCACTAATTTAATTATATGATTAGTAATTATTCATTTGGATATTTTTTATATTTTAATATCATTTTTGACCCTTAATAGTTTTTCAGAATCCTTATTTGCAGATTTGCATTAGATTTTGAATCCAATTTTTTTAAGTCGTATCAGACTTGTGAAGCTATTTTTTTTGTATGTGCAAATAATATCTTAATTTATTAAAGCTAATTTTTCTATTATTATTTTTATTTTACAGAAAATAAAATGACAAAACATCAACACTTCAACTTCAGGATATCAACACTCTATTTGTAATGTGAACAATATTAATTAATGAATTAATTATTGTATAACTACTACTACAAATCATACTCCAATCTACAAACCAAGCATAATGTATATAAGACCAACATAATAAATTAATTCATTTTGAAAAAAGACCTTTAATAAATTAAGTATCTTTGATGTTAATTAAGAAAGACTCAGTGCTAAACTGAAAAATCTAAACTGTTCAAATATGCAGCACACAGAATGCATAATATTCTTAAACAGACACATAAAAACAACCATACATATTAAATGGACCCAAAACTGAAAAATGTGTCACATTTACTCACCTCATGTTGTTCCAAAGCTGTATCACTTTTCTTTATTCTTTGTAACATAAAAATAATATATTTTGGGAAAAGTCTCAGTCGCGTCTTTTGTGTTCCACAGAAAAACAAATGTAAAGGTGAGTAAATGATGACAGAATTATCGTTTTGGGGTGAATTATTCCTTTAATGCAGTGTGTATAGATCCCTATTAAACTCGCTTCAGGAGAACAGCCTTCTGAAAATCACAAACACGCACTTATTTTCATTACAAAATGCTTACCAATAAACACCTACACACAGACAAACGTTAAACCTACCAGATCCAGGTGCATCGAGGACCAAATGCAGACAGCGGAGCATGATCTAAACCACAGACACTCCCTCTGTACAAAAATGTGGAGAGATGCCACAATAACTAACAAATATCTCATCCAGAATTATTCCAAGGGGAAACAGAGAATTGAACCTCATGACACACACAGCCAGAGCCAGAGCATTTGACTTTTGTGCATTTCAACAATAACATCTCTGATTTAATGCCTCGATGCACCAAGTAAAACCCTGGATGAGATGTGCACTTTACCACATGCGTCCACGAACTTGCTTGCTGTTCCTTAGCGGTGCAGTCGATGTGTCGCCCTGGCGTTCGATAGAAGAACCGTTACTTTTCCCAAACTCATAGACCCAGTGTGCCTTTTTGACTAGTGCTAACTGTACAACTCAACTGTGGCACACATACAGGCCTGAGATCTGTGGCCATTGTCTCTGATTCCCCTGAGCTAGCGGACGACCGGATGGATGGACAGTGGTGGGGGTTCCCGGATGAAAGGGGGATGGACAGAGGAAGTTAGGGGCACACTGGGAACAGCGAGCAAGGCAGAAACAGTGAAAGAGAGCGACCCCCACAATTCCAAGCACGGTTCGCCCTCCTGCATGTTCAAGCACGCATGGTGACATAAACACACACTCACGACACACACATGCACACGCAGAATCACTTACGGACAAAACCTACCGTGCGTACTCACACAATATTTGCAGCACAAGCGTTAGACAAGAAAAGTGAAGAAATGAGGAAACAATAATCATCCGTTTTCAACACACATCTCACACATGCTTTGATTGTGTCCTCTGGCGATGCTTGAATGGTCATTCTCAATATCAGCCTCGCAAAATATGAAACAAGACAATCCAGACTGAACTGTTGGTTTTCAAGAAGATTAAAATGCAGGGGACAGAAAAAAGGAAAAATAAGTGCCTTCTGAAGGTGATTTCAAAAAGTGAACAAGAGATAGTAGGAACAGAGACTTAAAGTTGAAAGATAGGGATGAATAGAAAGAGATGGTGACTAAGGAAAAAAGAGGAGGGTAAAAAAACAAAAACAAAGAGTACCTGCACGTTCTTTCTTCTTTTCCCGCGGTTTCGCTGATCCCACGTTTGGCACTCTCTCGTTGCTCCGGGTCCTTCCTCCTCTCCGCTATCCCAGTCACTTCTCTTCTCTTACCGTTTCCTCCCAAACCATGTTTTTCCTCCTATCCATCCCATTTCCTACTCTTCATTCAGCACTCTGAACTGCTTTTACATTATGAATGTGAGAATTTGTGGGATAGAACTGGAAAATGATTCAACGCAAAGAGAAAACAAGAAAAAATGATAAATGTAAGTGAATTGCAAAGGAGAGCGGATGGTGATCAGGCACCGAGAGAAGTAGGAAAAGGGGCCTGTTTTTTTTAGGGAGGCACGCAGAGGGGTGGGGGGACCATTAAAAAGGCTGCGTGTGTTTCTCCGTCCAGGAGGGAGGAACACGGATGGAGCTGCCAGACAGCGAGGATGAGAAGAGAAGCACTGCAGCCGGCGGAGAGAGAGGAAAAGAGAGCGAGATCGTAAGGGCGCATGTGTACGCAAGCGACTGCATGAGGAGATGGGAGGGGAGAGGATGACACAGAAGGAAAAACAGATAGAAAAGAGAGGCTAAGGGGTTCACAGGAGGGAGGAAAGAAGGAGGAGTGAGTCGTAGCCGAGAGTTCAGGGGAGGGGGCCGGAATACATTTTCTTGTCCTCTGCTCTAGTCTCCCGGTGTTCGATTTTCTTTCATTTGCTCTTTTTGAGAGTTGAGAGTGCTTTTGTCAATCTCACCTTCTTTATTCCAGGGCAAAAATCAGTGCCTGGAAAAAAGAGGATATTCCAGCCTGCGCTTTCCCATTCCGCTCTCTGTCTCGCTGCCTTCCAGGTCATTTTCTCCACATGCACTTGAACTCCAAATCCTGTCTGCAGGCCCCTCCCCCCGACCTCTGTGACTCGCTCTCCTTCGCTCCTTCTGATGGAGGCTTGAAATAGTGCTCGCAGGCTGTAAGTGAGAGTGAGAGGGAGGGGAGGACGAGGGGGACAGAAAGGGAGTGAGATGTGGGGGGAAGGGGAAAAGGTTTACACGAACAGACTCTGTGCAGAGAGTGTGTGTGCTGGTGTGTCAGACGAAGAGAAAACCAGAGGAAGAAACCCCGTGCACATACATGTGTTCAGTGACTTTGATTCTCAGAAATTACATTGAGCTGCACAAAACATTAATTCTTGGAAAAAGGTCTGAACAGGGGCATCTATTGTCTTCTAGGGGCCACCACTGGCAGTCCTGGCTCACTTGAAACCCTATAGGCGAGATAAGATAGTATGAGCAAAAGGGAAAAAAAATTAACAACTTAGTAACTCTCTCCATAAGTGCAAGTATTTTCTAAATAAATGGTAAATGAACTAGTTCAAAATGCATTATCATTGTATGGATTTTTTTTTTTAAATAATAATTGTACTGGACAAAGTTAGGAGAGTAACATGTGAGTAGATGATTACTTACTGATTTGGCAAGTTAAAGCAAATGAACTTATAATTAAAACATTAACTAAAACTAAATGTATTTTTGTTACTTGAAATGGAAAATAAACTGAAATAAAAGAAAACATATAAATAATCTTGTTTTAATTTCAGCTAATTGCCAAAGCACCATATCTCCCATTCTTTTAGTTTAAACTGAAGTACTAAAATAACTAAAAACTGAAAATAAAATCTGTAATAGACATATTTAAAAAAAAAAAAAAAAAAAAAAAATATATATATATATATATATATATATATATATATATATATATATATATATATGTGTGTGTGTGTGTGTAATTTTGTATATAAATATATATTTTTGTAATTTTATTTTGTATATATATATATATATATATATATATATAAAATTACAAAAATACACAATAAAATTACTAAAATCTAATTAAAATAGGATTTTATCCATTTTTTTGTTTGTTTTAAAAAAAATATTAATAAAACCTATAATAATATAGCCCATTGATGTCTAATTGGATTGACCAAATTTAGACATGTTAATGGGTGGTTTTGTCATAGCATAGACAACCAATTTTTTCCTACAATAAACATGCAACATAATAATTATTAAAAAAATTATTTCTTCCTTTACTGTTGCATTCAAAAAAATATCCATTTGATTAAAATAACCTGGTCAGGTTATATAAATTCAACAAGTAATATAAATTCAACCATGATATGTTTTGGTTGTTGCAACAATATTTAAGCTGTTAAGTTTTTGGGGCATTTCAAATGTTAACATTTTGCTTAAAATAGCCTACAGCAAAGTAATAACATGTGATTTTACTTAGAATCCACCTATAAAATACGAAATTGATTTAAAATCCCATTTTTGCGTATTGAAATATAAACCATATGTTCACTTCATTATGATAGGCCTACTAGTATAATGGGCTAGACATTATTTGAATAATAACCTGTCCAAAAGAGACAAATTATTGCTTTACCTCCACCTTTGCTGAGGACGAGACAGTAACATAAGGAACGAAACATAAAAGTTACAAAAATGAAAATGCTTGTACTTGAACATAACCTTATTCACCTATAAAATATAAAGCACAAGGCATTTTAAAAAGTTATTGGTATCTAACTTTACAGTGATCGTCAATTAGATATCAAATAGATTTAAGAAAATTCAAAACGATATCGGGTGTTAATTATAGTTATAATAAGCCTACAGCAAAAAGAAAAAAAATCAAATCAAATTCCAAGTTAAATAGCATATTGTAGTTATTCCATAATGATACAGTCACTCACTCATTAAGACAATATCAAAAATAGTGTATTACTGCCATGTTAACATAAGATATGACAGAAATAAAAGGAGTATGTAGTGCACTTATTCACAAAGTCCCAAAGCTACAGCAGAAATGAAGTCGAAGGTAATGAGTCGATATTCAAAACAGCGCGATCTCTTTTAAACAAAAGTTCAAAAACAAGAGTATAACAAGACTGACTTACATTAAAGACACAATATTTACAGGTCGTCTTTCTTATATAGCTTTGCCAACCACATTAGTTCCAGAGTCTCCGAGGAACAGGCGACGGTTTTAGTTTCTGTATGAATCTGATTCAATGACTCACTCAGCAGTACAGTTTTCGTTCTTGAATGAATCAGTTTTAGAACGAATCGTTTGGATGAATGATTAAATGAATGATTCTCATAAAGAGAACTTGTCGCCACCTAAAGTTAACGAAAGACTCTGCACCACTAAAGCACCGATTCACACTCTGTAACGTGCAAACAGAGACAAGCATGTGATACAAACAGTCCCCATGTTCATTAAAGCAACATTAATTAAAATACTTGTCTGACTAGCCAATTAGCTTAGTAACCATTACAATATCAAGACAATTATGTTTTTAACAATGTAAATAAATACCATTTATTGAGGTCTCATATTTATGAAGGCCAAAGTGAGCCTTCATTAAGTCTAAAGCAACCTAATATTTAAGTCATGGAGGTTGTTACTGAGATAACAACCTTGCTGTAACACCACTGTGTCCTTCACCTCAAGCTGCTCCGGGGGAATCGTCCCTGCAATTAGTGTACTCCAATTCACTGTAGAGAAAAAACAACTGCTAAACCACACATAATAGATCCTGTTATGTCCTGTTGTTTTTAAACTAAGCAGCAATATGTGATCCTAATTGGCTGCTTGTTAAGGCTATTGTTGCTATTTCTCATACTTAACTTTATGATACATACTGTATCCTTACTGTATCTGATATGTGAAATTGTAAGGCCTCTAAATGCTCAACATGATCTAAACTTTGCTGAAAACCTTGTTGTACACAATCTGCTTCATCCCTTCTGCCCTCTGACTGATAATTTGTAGTTTTTATACAGTAATTGTAAAGATAACTTCTATATTGTTAGCAATATTTCAAGATAAACATTTACTGGATTTATTAAGTTTAGGTTTACTTGATTATCAAAACATTATTATTATTTTTATTTTATTTTTTTAATAGGCATTACATTTTTCGGAAATGTTTATTTGTACATCTCTTAATCATGACTGCATTGCATTATATGTTTTGAATGAAAACTATAGAGCTTTGATCATAAACCTAATTATCTTACTAAGATATCTTATATACTATATAGAGTGACGATGGATATTTATATGCATTTATGTAAACAGTCTTCTATACTGTTATACAGATCTCATTTAAGTACATTGCAAGCCAACAGAATTGAATCTTACTTTTTAGTAACAACACATACTGAGCAGAAGGTTTTGCCCGGGCAAGCACCATTCCGATTTTCTTCAGATCCAAGTAAAAACAGTGCTTAAAGGGATAGTTGACTCAAAATGAAAATCCGGTCATCATTTCCTCACACTCATGTCAATTCAAACCTGTATGATTTACTTTCTTCTATGGAACACACACATATTATGAAAGTCAATAAACTTAAAGGGGCAATGTCAAAACTTACCTTATTGTTATCTTTTTTCAATTGTGTGGATAAAAAATAATAATAATAAATATTTCAGTAAACAATGACTTTTCTGATGAATTTTCAATATTGGGTGAACTATTCCTTTGAGCATCTTGCAAGAGCTCAACAGGGATGGCTCATGGCTTAGTCCTCATAAGGATCAAAATTTTTATTTTATCTTTTGTTGCCTTTATGCTCATTTCCTCAGCTCCTCTACTTCCCCTAGGTCTCCAAACAAATCAGTCACAGTGACAGTACTGCAAACAGACGTGAGCTGATACAATAGAAAGACCCTGATCCAGACACACTGCCTCTGCTAGTGGCTGAAATTATACTCAGAAATCCAGCCATACTGATCTGAAGACAAAATCACAATGAAACTATATTAAAAATATATAGTATCCTCTAACTACAGCATGGCATTAAATTGTATTGTATTTATGTCTATCATGGCGGCCAAGAAAGAGGATCTGTTTGGTGTCCAATCAGTGCAGGTGGAGTGAGCAGATGTTCAGCGCCCTCTGCTGGTGGATGGTGGCTCATTCAATTACTGGAACGCAAAATGAATTAGTTCAATCTCGGTTTCCCTTTATTAGTCAAATGTATTACTTCATACATTTTATTAAAGCAATTACATTTGAGATTGTTGAGCTTTTTATAAATTATGTTTATCAAATTATGTTTTTGCAATTTACACCACAACAATAATTATACATATTTTACTAATAATAAATATGTATATGAATGTACTGTATATGCATATGAATATTGTTACTTTTGAGGGCTCTTTTAAGCGATCAAATGCTCAAAGTATAACCAAAAAGATTAAATGCACCTTCAAAGTACCACCAATGGCATTTAAGCATTGATGCATGTTGCTTTTTTCCTTTTCTGCTGACTTTGCAGACCCATAAATAGATGTTAGACACACTTTCTCTATACCTCACTGCTAACATCCTATTCCACCACCTTTGCATGGTGCTTTGGTAAACTAGAACTTCATTCTGATGAAGCTATTATTCAGTTAAATAGTAAATAAATAAAGGTCATAAAATCATAAAAAAGCAGATCAGATGTAATTTTAAAATATTTTAAAAATGAGCCGTTTAATCCAACATCAATGGAATAATTTCCCCAAAAATAAAAAATAGCTAAAAATGTACTCACTCTCATGCCATCCAAAACTTAGATTTGGAGAAATGTAACATTACTTGCAGCTTTTCACTTCATAAGACATGAATTAATGTACTGGAGTCATGTGGATTACTTGTGGATTATTGTGATGTTTTTATCATCTGTTTGGACTCTCATTCTGACGGCACCCATTCACTGCAGAGGATCCATTTGTGAGCAAGTGATTTAATGCTACATTTCTCCAAATCTTTGAGTCGTCTACATGATGGATGGCCTGAGGGTGAGTATATTTTAAGCAAAGTTTCATTTATGGGTACACAAACTAGAAAATATCTTGTTTACAGATTTGGGAACCACCATCAGATGCATCCTCACAATGAAATGATGAAGCTCAGTTTATCAGACCTGACTTCAACATAATTGAGTGGAAGTACCAAAAAATCCTGTAGAATAAGAAAAAGGGTAAGGAAGGGTCATCACCGAATTTAGGTTTTGCCTTGAGAGAAATTAATCAGACAGCAGAAAGGCCAGAGTATTAACCAGGACTGTATTTGTGGCAGAAAAAGTCTTCAGCATCAATTTGCTAAGAGTTCTGAAAGAACTTAATGAAAACGTTAACAATTTAATCTCAACATTCCATGTTGTTTTCGAATGTATTCTACTTTATGGTTTTGTAACTACTCATTTTAGAATTAAATATTTCAGAACTTGTAAATGTAAACGTTCTTACTCGGTGGAAGCACTGATCCTTTCCTCCAGACCATCAATATTTGTCGAAGACCATTTGTGTGACACTTTTAAAGGTTCTTTATAAACACAAAGAAAACAGTGGAATTGTTATTTAGTTAGTTAATTAACAGTATAATTGTAATAATAATACAACATTAAAATAAGCCATTTTTAATGTCTAATGTAAGAGGTATGTTTGATGTCTTTTGGTTTTTATTGTTTATGGAGACGTGCAAAATTTCATTACTAATAATATTCCTTTTTTCCTTTAAAGCACACCCCTAGAGAGACAATAGAAAAGACAATTATTGCATTAATGATTAATTTATAACGATGAATCACCACATATTCTTAAGTTGACCTATATGGTGTAGTATGCTCAAATGTTTTGTATTATGGCATTTATAACATATTTATAGTGCCCAGACTGATTTTACAGGCTAGTGTGAGATTAAACGTGTTCTTACTTCAATTTGGACAAAATGTCCTTGCCTACTAATTCAGCAAGAATGTCTTCAGTGTCAGTAAAAAAATCATTAACTTCAGACATCCCAAGGCCATTTTTTTAACAAACTTTCATAAATTGGAAGAGGGTATACTGTCGGCATCTTCATAATGGCTCTGTGAAACAAAGAGCAGAGTCAGTGGACATACATGTATGCATCTATAAAGGATGTTCAAACAGACTATTAAACTGGAATGCAATACATTCATAAGCCACAGCTTATGCTTTTACACCCACACAATAAGCATAACAGCATTATGAATGATTAATGGATTTTAATCATCCATATTTACTTTAATTATGGCTTGGGGTTTGTGGTCTCAGTTATTAGTAATACAAAGTTATGAATTCACAGTCATTTATTATGCACTGTGTGCAATGAATTAAAAGTACTGTCATACTAACCAGTTAGATTGATTGAATCTCTCATCTCCAAAAATCCCATTACCCCATCAGTCATATTCTAGGGCAGCATTGTCAAAAAAAAAAAAAAAAAAGTCAAATCTGCCCAACTAGATAAGGAAAATGAGTTTAGTTCTGTCATAGTTATTACAAGTTAGCAAACATGCCATTGCTTTGATACTGTTCTTGGTTCAACAGTGATGTTATTTGTACAAATTCAACACTCAAAACAAACTCAATTTGTGAAATCTTCAGAGCTTTAAAGGAATAGTTCACCCAAAAATTTGAATCTTTTGTAAATGTTTGTCATCCTCAGGCCACCCAAGATGTAAATTAATTTGTTTCTTCATCAGGATAAATTTGGAGAAATTTAATATTGCGTTATTTGCTCACCAAAGGATCCTCTGCAGTGAATGGGTGCCGTCAGAATGAGAATCCAAACAGATGATAAAAACATCACGATAATCCACAAGTAATCCACATTACCATTTTGTTAAAGCACATATGTTCACAAGAGAATAATTGCGAATATGGATTAATTGTGTGGAATATTGTGGGTTACTTGTGGATTATTATGATGTTTTTAACTCATTCTGATGGCACCCATTCACTGCAGAGTTGCGGCATTCTGCACAAGCTGCAATCGAGATTGCAGTTGACAGATCCCTACATAAAGTGAGTTATAGTAATCCAGTTGCAAAGTAATAAAAGCATAAATACCAATCTCTAAACCTTTAAAACTCAATTCTAAAAATAAAATAAAAAAATAATTCTAAGAACATCTGCAAACATGTGAAAAGCAATGTTGTGGCAATGGCAGGTAGACCCCAGAGGGCACATATATAAAGAAAACGACTCATAACAGAGCCCTGAGGAAGGTTCAGAAAGCTCTCAGGTTTCATCAAATATTTCTTAATTTGTCTTATGAAAATAAACAAAGGTCATATGGGTTTGGTACATCCAGCTGGTTGTTATTGCTGCAGAAATTAAAGCATTGTTAGTGAAACATTTTTTAGAAAGTCATAATTGTTCATGCGAGTTGCCATTTGAAATGAGCAAAAAACCACAACAAAAAACTACTTTCTTAATTCTAAAGGCTTAGAATAATTCTATAAATGATACTAGTGCTTACAAATTTGACATGGCTAAAAATAAGTGTTTTAGTGCATTCAAGATTTACATATATATATATATATATATATATATATATATATATATATATATATATAAAATGGGAAAATGCACGCACTTATATAATGCACATTTTCTGCAAAAGACATTGAGTACACTTATATTTAGACAATATGTAATTTTCAAAATGTACATTGTTCAGACACAATATATTCGTCAAGAATATTAAAATTGTAAATTAAAATTGACCTTCTCATTACATTCATAAAATGAGATCAAAATACTTTGCTGTTGTATGTATTTTCATTATTAATAGCTTCTATTTAGATAAGTCATAAGTTACTAAGAATTAAAAAACTTTAGACTTAACCTATGGCCCCACGACTCCTTCTTAAGTTTTTTCACCAAATAATAAAATACATTTTCCTTTTACATGTTAATAGAATAAAATCTAGTTGTTAATTATTTCTTACTCACACAGTGCACAGACACATTTGTATTTATTTCCATCTATTAATTGTTTCTATTTTCAAGTGTTTACACATGAAAATAGATCCAGATGTTATTGATATTAAGCTTGTGAAATTAATGTGTTAAGATGTCGGAGGATAAAAATTTGTAAAACAAATCAAAAGAAATGCAACAAAACATGTTTCTGGTGACAACAAAGCATTACAGTGGAACAATGCGGGAAGTCGTGGCCTAATGGTTAGAGAGTCGGACTCCCAATCGAAAGGTTGTGAGTTTGAGTCCCGGGCCGGCAGGAATTGTGGGTGGGGGGAGTGCATGTACAGTTCTCTCTCCACCTTCAATACCACGACTTAGGTGCCCTTGAGCAAGGCATCGAACCCCCAACTGCTCCCCGGGCGCCACAGCATAAATGGCTGCCCACTGCTCTGGGTGTGTGCTCACAGTGTGTGTGCATTTCGGATGGGTTAAATGCAGAGCACAAATTCTGAGTATGGATCACCATACTTGGCTGAATGTCACTTCACTTCACAATCAGAATGGAATTTGTTTTACTCAATGTTCACCAATGCAATCATCCTAGTATTCTTTCAGAGACAGGTATGCAATAACAAGTTAATACATCGCTGGTATAATTCTGTTCATTGGCAGCAGTTGCAATCTTGACATTGCCTTCAGAGTTACTCCAAAACAGCAGGTCCCAGACATCATTTAACATGACATTTGTGCGATACATCAACGTCTTGAAGGTTCTGAGGGACAATTAATATGAATCAATTAGAATTCACAATTAATGTGAATCTTATTGATTGCACTTGATAATATGAACTTGCAATATAAACTGATATTTGTTGGCAATCTATTATTTACACAAGAAGTAACATTCAATATGGTTTCTGTTCAATTGCAGATATGGTGGATTGATCTATTTTACAAAGTAATTGTACTTTTTAAAGTGCAGTGTATTAACAGGTGTCTGTGTATTTCTGGCAACAAACAGGGTGGTAAAGTCCCAGCTGGTGAACATGCTTGAAGCTGCGGGTGGATACTGTCATAGAGATTGGAAAAACAGATTTGAACCAACTTCATGAGGAGTAAGAGCTGTTTAAAACCATCTGTTAGAGCTTAAAGCAACTAAACTGAATTATTGTCCTCCACATTTAAAGTTTTTGGCTAAAATGCACCCATAAGCCCATTACACTGCATGTCATTTTAACCAGAAAACGACATGACCATCTGATCTTTGACCAGAGCTTTGGCAAAGCAGCACTAAAGTTGTCTACTCTCAGTGAACACATGCTTACCTCCAGATGTCTGCCACTGTCTCGTTTTTTATAAGGTCTCACTGTAAATCTTCATATACCTGAAGAAAAGCTCAATCAGGAGTTTCAGAGAACTGGTCAGATGTGTTAATGTCTTGACCAGGGGTCACCAAACTTGGTCCTGGACGGCCGATGTCCTGCAGAGTTTAGCTCCAACCCTAATCAAACACACCTGAACAAGCTAATCAAGGTCTTGAAACTTCCAGGCAGGTGTGATGAGAGCTACATTCTGCAGGACACAGTCTGGTGACCCCTGGTCTAGACTGCCTTGTGTGAAGATAGTAAAGCTCTTACGGAAAGAAAAACTGGTTAAAGACTTGCCGGAACATTGCCCCAAATGTACTGCCAACCATCAACATAAAAAATCTCCTGTGAATCAAAAAACCAAAGCTATAGATACATATTTTGAAATTACACACGAATTAGCTCTTTATCTAATAAGTTATTAACACTAAGAATGATAAGAATGATAACTATAACTTGATTAGGTTATATAAATATTATGCTAATCATTCTAAGAGACTTGAGAAGTTTCCATCACAACTATAAAAATAGCAAGCAACACAGAGGAAATATAGGCCTACTGGTCTAAATTACTCATATTTTGTCTTCTTGGAATTGAGGTTTAAAAGACAATTAATACTCAGTAATATATTTAATTTAGTCACTACTGAATGAGACAGTAATTTCCACTAAATTAAGATGGATAATGACACTATTGTCTTTTTAGAGCTTATTTAGAGCTGAAATAGTATTTGTTCAATAAATGAAGAACACTGCATTACTACTGTGAATACTTTTATACACTCCAAAGTGTACACTATTAAGAATTAAGCTTATATATAGCTTTTGAACCTTCGTGAATTGTGTTCTTGACGAGCTCAGAATAAACAATGTTATTATTATGATTATACAGTAATATAATCACTCTGGACAGATTAACTGTGGCTATATAGCTGATTTATCCTGGCTCTCTCTAGCACTCTCACTATTTTTCATTGGTTTTGCCTACTCTCTTAAGGCTTTCATGTATCCTTGGATAGAAATACTTTAAAATTACAGAAAAAGGTTATGATCAGGCAAGAGCTCAATAGCAGTGCATAATCTATAGCTGATCATACCTTGATTTCTAAACTGATCGTCTCTCTAATTTCTCTGTAGCGTTTCTGACTTTCTCCAGGAATTCTAAAAAGACTACAGTCCCAGAGTTGTGGATTTGTCGTCTTAAGTCATCATATGAGTCAGCACTCTAAACACCTTCAAAAACAGAAAGAGGAACAGAATGAGTAATAGTTACCACAAAAGACAAAGCCAATCTAGCCAGAACTATAGTGCTTTTCTCTAATGTAGTTTCAGTTGAAATATTGCACCACAATGACAGGGGGAAAATTACTATACCACAGCAGCAGAGAAATGCAGTTAAACTTAAGATGGCCATAATCTTATTCATGTTTCTTTTTTATGCTGCAAGAGAGGAAAAAATAGAGCCAGCACTACGCACGCCATTAAGGATTCAGAAAACCAGTCATTGAATATTTACTTTGTATAGAATCTTATTGACAACAGAAGCGATAAACAATACCTTTGAGTCTGTGTGCATACAAAAAAGCCCTCCTCACTGTTGCTTATATCGGTCATTGCCTGGTCACCTGTTCACAGCAGAGTAAATGTGTGCACATTTCAACAGTGAGCGGAGCAGAAGGGCAGATGAGTAGTAGGTGGGACTAAACAAACATTTACCTGTTAATATTTTCATGTTTTGTCCATTGATTCTTACTGATTGTGTCAATTCAGATCAACTTTCCACTTTGTCCAAATTGGACAAAAATGCAGATAATGCAGAGAGGAATCTCTTCCCATTATTAGCAGTGCATGCAAATTTAAATTCTAGCATATTTAGATGAGATTAGCATGAACAAGGAGTTGCATGATCCATTTCATTATAGCAGACAATAAAATGTAGCTTTTCAGAATTAGAGTTTAAAAACGCTCAAGGTTTTAAATTATAAATATCTTAACATAAAATAAAGGCATGTCAAAGAAGAATCTTATTTAACTATTAAAATAGAAATATAGAAGCTGACTGAATGATTCTAGGAAATTAGCATATACACTGATGGTGAATCAGTAAGTCTTTTAAAGGCCAAATAAAAAGCCATTCAAAGCCCTTTTTTTCTCTGAAATAACATGCTCTATACAGTAGTAAATTTTGATTTCACATTGACTTCAAATATTTGAGAGAAAAAAAAATCAAGATTGCTCTTTATTCAAATATTGTTGTATCTTTATTACATACAGAACATCATAAATAAAAAAAAGTGCGTAGAAAAAATTTAACAGATTTAGAAATTCTTGTATACAACTCTATACAAAGATTCACTCTGAGTGGGATCACGTTCAGTGATGGAATCAAGCTGCATTCTTCATTTTTAATTATAAGCACACTTCAATTCTGTACAAAAGCATGAGGGAAGAGGGATCCAGGAATTCTCTGGAAAAACAAACAAATGAGACAAACAACCCTACAGTCACATTGCATAAAATCAAAGCTAGTGCGGGATTATCCCCAGCACTCTTTATACTATTGTTTGCACTGTAACTTACTAGCTGTCACTGATGTACTGAGGTAGTCAACCCAAATGGAGATGAGAGTCGGTCTTAATGTGCTGCGAGAGGAAGGCTATCAAGAGAAGACACATGGCTATAAGCAGCGCGTCGGCTGTTTCCAGCTGAAGCCGCCATTCATGGGTATGTTTTTAAATACTTGTGTACTGACGATCAGAATGGGATTTAACATCATTCACATCTTTAACACTACACAAGTGATCCTACTGATTATATATAGAATATTACAATTGACCCCCAAAAGACTGGCCTCAAGATATAAAAGCACATAAAAAACAGTGGGTTCTTAAAACCAATCTGTCAAAAATTGAGCTTCAGGTGAAGTCTTATTTAGAATGGTAATGTGGACATGACCCAGAATGCTGTAAAATGGTCTATATATGCATTCAGAGCAAAGGTACTCTAACTTAAATAATGTGCCAGTCAAGGGTGTTAAATTTGGTTATAAAATGTGCTTTAAGTGACGCATTCATTTGCACCCATAAAAAAAAGCAAGAAATATACAAACGTCAATGTTCTGGAAACACAGGCTCCTGTTAGAAACTAGGTTGTGTGGCAAGATTGTTCATGGTTTGACTAAAAACTACATCTGTTTTGGAGAATATGTACAGTGCTTACATTTCCAAAAAAAAAAAAAAAAAAAGAGAGCAAAGATTATTAAGGTGCTGTTGAGGACGACCTATAACAGGAACTCCTCTTGATTCAGTAGCAAAAATAATCGCACCCTTTCAAACTTCAGGGTATCTTCCACTATTAAAACCACTGTACATTTATTCTGACACTAAAGGATCATTCCAGAATAGATCTACTGCATTACCAGCCACCAGTGGCAAGATTTGAAAGGCATGCTGGGACAAAGTAGCACAAGGACAGGTGAAATAGTTAAGTAAAGGGTATTCGTTTGAGGTCACAATTTTTAATTGTTGAATCAAAGCAAACGGCCTCATCCAGTACAGGACGTTACTGGGTTGTTAAATGTTGGGGTAGGAAATATAACTCACGCGAGGTAACCAATAAAGACGTGCTGGTGGTCTAAAAAGGCCATACACCCAGCCAAACAATCTCAATATTGTGTTTTCTTCAGAATAATTAATCTCCGCACCATTAAGCACCTGTAACGAGTGTCTTCCTTCAAAAATAGCCACCCATACCAAAATATCCCCTCCTAAACTATTGAGTAAACAAGCCAGTTTTAGTTCAGGAAGCGTCGACAGCGCCGGGCCCCACAGTTACAGTGCAACTTGTTGTTTGCATCTTCAATGGGGAACTTGTAGTCATAGGTAAGCTCTTCTCCACGGTAAATCTTCCGCAGGGCGAATATAACGATGTGCTTCTGGCCCTCCACATTGATGACTCTTGAGTAACAGTTAGGATCGCAGGAGTGATTTATAAATCGTGCCGCGTTTCCGTGCATGGTGGCATCCACCACATCAAAGTCGTCAATGCGAAACATATAGCAGCCGATGCCCTTTAAGGAAAGAGAGGACGGAAACAGACAGTAGGTTAGGAACTCAACAACACTGCAATGCAAGAGGATAAATGGACAGTTTTAAGCAAAAACTGTGCATCACACTGGGACAAATCACTTTTACCTTGCTGTCATAGTATTTCTCCCTTTTGTCAGTGAGAACTGCGCGGATGACGTTGCCAGCGTACTCGATCACCATCTCTCCAGCCTCAATGTTCCTCTTGCAGAAAAGACCACGACCTTGTATAGCAGATCTGTTTAATGGAGATAAGGAATTGCACCAGTTACTTTTGCTCTTAAAAGTTATGTTCATTCCATCTTTTTTATTGGCATGGGATTTGTCATGTGATTTTACACAGCTAGATTTTATGCTGTAATACCATGCATCTCTCGGGAAGGCATTACCTGTAAACTCCCACAGCCTCTTTAGAGGTTTTCTCCAAGTGTCTGAACCTCATAGCCATTGGCAACTCCGTACTTGTGGCTCGTCTAAAGGGAAGTCAAAATAACAGGTCACAAAAAACAAAAATGTTAACAACACTAGTAATGCACTATGCATTAAAATTTTATGAAATTTGTATAATCTATTTTTTTAATTGTCTTTCAAATGGCACAAAACAAAAACAAATTGTTCAACCAAAAATAAAAATTATGTTATTAATTACTCAAGCTCATGTCGTTCCAAACCCTTAAAACCTTCGTTCATCTTGTTCATCTTCGAACAAACTAAAATATATTTTTTATGAAATTCAAGAGCTTTCTGACCCTCTATAGACAGCAAGGAAACAACCACATTCCAGGCCCAGAAAGGTAGTAAGGACATAATTGCGACATCAGTGGTTCAACCTACATTTTTTGAAGCTATGAGAATACTTTTTGTACGCAAAGAAAAAAAATGACTTTGTTAAACAATTTGTTCTCTATCCTGTCAGACTTGTTTTCTTTGCGCACAAAAAGTATTCTCGTAGCTTCATAAAATTATGATTGAAACACTGATGTCACATGGACTATTTTAACAATGTCCTTCCTACATTTCCTAGCCTTGAATGTGTCAGAATTTCTATTTTTGGGTGAACTTTTCCAAATATGTTGCTGAATGCCTAACCTGCTGGATTTTAGCATAACGTCATCCTCTTCATCATCACATGGCCTTGACTCAGGAAGCTGACGATGTTGCGATGCCAGGAAATTGAACATATCAAAGGTAGATTTTCTGTGTGTGGGCAGGGAGAAAGGCAATTTTTGATTTCCACATTTGGAAAAGAACAAATAAAGCAACTCAAAGTTATATGTGGGGGCATACATGATTTTACAGATACGTACCGCACATAGACCTCTGCACGGGCACAGCCACTGGGGTTTATTGGCAGCTCTTCTTCCGGTACTTCATGCTGGTGGAAACGAAAACTGTGTTTCTGGCAGAGAGAAGCACCCTGCAGCTGCTCCAGCAGAAAGAGCACAGCATCGTGGAGGACACCCAGAACCCTGGCACCACTTATCCTGTTGAAGGGAAACTGCTCTAGCCGACAGCCTACCCGTGCCTCCTGGACACCGTCCATTACTGCCTTCCACGCCACTGAAAAAACACCGTAAAGGGAAATATATAATAATGTGCCATAGTGTGAAAGGAAGAAACTGATATTCTTATAACAGTGTCACTACAAGGTTTATCAATACTGACCATCCATGCTGTCAGCTTCTATGCTAAAGCCATCCTCACTGGTAATCTGGAAGCACAGATGGGGCAAATAATGACTGGCACACTTATCCTGCTTGCCTGTTGATGGAGAGTCCTCATCTGAACTCCAACCTGAAACAGATACACATGCAGTGAACTTTCAAAACCTCTGTTACAGTTCAAATTCATTAAATTAGCTTTAGCAACTAAAATGTTGCTTTAAGGTAACAATATCTCACATTCACCTGCATAGGGGGCCCATTCTGAGGAATCACCATGTTTGTAGCTCGTACACTGAGATTTAGCACTGTCCCGTGTGTCATTTCCCTGCACTGAAGTGCGCTCTGATTCATTTGGAGTAATTCTAAAAAGAGGACAAAGAAAACATCATGGTTATCTTTGGTAAAACACAAGTAAATGTGCTTTTAAGTCATCAGCACTGACCTCTTATTTTCATCGTTCTTTGGATGGTCAAGAGATCCAACATCAGGGTCGTCAAAGTCGAGCACATCCTTAAAACTTGGGGCCTTTATTCTAACCCGGTTTGATCTAAACATCAACAAAATAACATGATTATCATTACATGGTAATATTAGAAATAAATTAATAACCTTCAATTCATACATCTAGTTTGAATGTTCAATTTTGTTTGTGCGCGGCAGGGCTGTTGCGCTGTTTTGTGTTTATTTTGTTATTAAAGTTTTAATTAAATGTCCACCGGGTTCCCGCCGCCTCATTCCCGTGATTTTGAATGTTTTTATAGTGTTACAATAATTAAAATACTTTTTTCAGAACATTGTTACCTATCACTGCACAAAACAAAATCAATAGTGTCTAATATTTGACAGACTGAAAAAAAAAACCTGGGGTCTCTAAAAATAATCTACAATAATGATCAATAAATTGACCACCCAGACTAAATTTGACTGAATATTTGTCCCTACCTGCTGTTGTCACTCTGGGAACAAGGACCCATCTGGTCCAAGAAGTCTGTACGGCATCTTTTCACACCAATTCGATCAGTTACTGAAGACACTCTCTTGACCTTGACTTGAGGTCTGGAGTGGGACAAGATGTTGGGTTGAGTCTGAAGATGAAAGCCAGGGAATGAATCCTTTGATTCAGGAGAGAGGCGTTTTTCAAGGTGGAGTGGAGAAGGGCTTATGTCAGTGGGACTGGCTATTTCACGGTGACTTGCCATTGCTTTGTCGATTATCTCCTGGGCTACTGCCTTCTGCCCACTTTCAGAAATCAAGCCAGTTCTTTCTATTGACGGACTGATGCTGTGTAATTGGCTTACAGGATGACTCTGAGGAATCCTCCTGATTAGCACCTGGGTTGGTGGTGTTGCTCTGTTGTTGCTGCTGTAAGATATGATACGTGTTGGTGTGGTTTTGCCGAGACTAGCCTGAACCTGCGGCACCGGTATCACTGTAACCTTAGGGACAGGTCGCTGGAGAACATTACTGCTGTGGATTATCTTCGCAATCTGACTGATTTGGGTGTACGAGGGAGAATTAGAGTTAGTTAATTGGTATGTATTAGTCTGCGGGTTTTTCACTAGAATCTGTCCCGCACGGTTGACAAGAAGAACCTGAGGTGTAAGAGGTGTACCAGGTAAACTCTGGGGCAGAGACTGTTCAGACACTCGTTTTGGGGTGGCAATGCGTATGGCGATCCTATGACCCTTAGTGGCTTCCCTAGGTAGAGCTCCAAAACCATTTATTAAAACTGAAGTAGGAGCAAGTGGAGTTCCTTGTGGTGCAACAGAAATGGTGGGAGAAGATGAGACAACACTGACAGGCAAGGATAGTGGTAGAGAGTTGGCAACAGGCATTGTCATATGGAAGGGTTTGGGTTTGGAGCCGGGTTGTATGGTCACAAAGCGTCGTTTTGTGAGTGCAGCTGGTGCAACAACATGAATTGTTTTAGTACTACTCATTGGCACAGCAGTCTCCGGTTTCTCAACAGGTGACAGACCTCTCTTTAAAACAGGTTCATCCTTGTTTACTGGTGAGGAATCAGTTGCCGCCACAGGACCAGCAGCATTTTCTGTCAAATCCAGAACTCTGCCATCAACAGTAGATATGAAATTCCCACTGGTGTCATCCAAGAACACTTCCTGCAAACATTCTGTTGATTCATTTTCGAGCAAGACTTCTTCTTGGGTCGTAACAAGATCACTGTCTTTGCAAAGGAGAGTGGTTGTTGCCTGTAGTTGATCTGCAAACGACACTTGTCCGTTCGATACTTCAGAATCAATAATTACGTTTTCCCCATCTTGTAAAGAAGTTATTTCCTGAATTTCCTGTTCTTCACAGACTTGGTCCACGTTTTGAGTCTCTAGCTGATAATTTTGATGTTGATTTGCAATAGGTGATCTTGGGCAAACTAGCTGCCCGTCACCAAGAGTTCGGCCCTTGTTTGGACCAGTGCCCTTTAATGGCTCAGTTTCCTGACTACAAAAACTACTTCCTACTTCCTGAGTATCATCAGCTGCATTGGCTTCACCTGTATCACTCTCCGAGTCATTGTCAGCTCCATCCAGCTGAGAGATGGACCCTGAGTTAGAAAGGACTGAGAGACCTGCCTGTGCAGATTCTTGGACCACAACTGTGCGAGAGAAATTCAGATAATGGTCAGCGACATCATCATTTGTTTCCATTTGCATCTCTGAAGTCAAGTCTTTGCTGCCAGTGCTGAATTTGCAGGTTCCTTCTTCTGCATCTCCCTCACCACCTTGAGGGTCGCAGTCCAGAGCCACATTTTCATTGAGCAAAGCCTCATCAAATTCAAGCTTTGCATTCAATACTGAGGCCACAGCCACATCTGTGTCTGGATCAAAGTGCGCAGAGAGCAGTTCTTGATTCGACTTGTCGGATGAGGCAGGAAATTTGTGGCTTGGTGCGCCTGCAGCCTCATCCGGTTCTGACAAGGCAAAGAGCTCTTGATCCACCTCATCAGTCTTATGCTGTGTGGTTTTGAAAGGCTGTCTTGGGGAATGGTGGACAGATGAATGAAAGGTGGAAGAGGGACTTCGTAGAGCTGCTTGTGGGGGAGAGGGTCCAGAGGTGATGCTAGAGGGAGACAAAGGGGAAGGCCGCCCCCTTCGTCGAGGTGAGGTGGAGCTCATGAAGTTCTCAGTTGTACCAAGAGGTGAGACAGGGGGGCTGAATGAAAGCGACCTAGGGTGAATCGTGCCGCCTGATCGCAAAGCCATTGGGCCTGACAGTACCACAGGGGGAGGAGAGGCATTTCGGCTACGTGTGGAAAGTCTCCGTGTTGCACGCCGTGTCTCATCAAGGTCACTAATGGTCAAAATATGATGGGATGTGGAAACAGCATTTCCTGAGAAGGAATTTTAAGATAACCATGTATGACGTCATTATGAATAATCAGAAAAGCTCACCCAAAAACGTCAATTCTATCATATACTCAGCATGTCATTCCAAATTCATACGAGTTTTGAAAGTATTTAGAATTAATCTTTGAAACACATCTGATGAAAGCGGAGACGTTTTGTGTAACCAAAACTTCCAAAAACTTTACAAAGGCATCATAAAATTAATCCAGAGGAAGCGAGCGGTTAAATCCAAGCCTTGTGAAGATATGATTGCTTTAAATGAACAGATTTAATTTTTACATATTTCATTTGCATCTAAAAAGTGATTGACAAACATACATAGTTACAAGCTATATGCTATATATAAGCTAGATATGTGTGTGTGTTTGTGGGATCATTGTTTAGATGTAAATAAAAGCAAAATTTGTTCAACATATGATGCACTCATATCTCTACCTGGCTCTCAGGTTTCATTAAAACATCTGAAATGTGCTTCGAAAATTACCTTAAGAAGATTAGTCTTAAGGGTTTGAAATGACATGAATAGGGCCCTATAGGATTCCGTTTTTTTCTGTTTTAATTTTTCTCAACTCCTTTTTAATGGTTAAAATAAATTGTATTAATCAAAAAGTATGTCCAAATTAATTAAAATCATAAAAACTTATAGATTTTTACATCAATTTATTAAAGATTTAACAAAAATTACATGTTTAGGGCCCTATGAAATGTTTTATTTTTTCTTCACCATATGTTTTGTTACCTAATTCTGTGTTTTAGCATGTGTACTTATTTAAGTGCATAAAACAACTTAATTTGTTAATTTTCTTAAAATATCCTTGTTGTTTTTTTCCCCTCGGAAATTCTGTTGTGTATTTAAATTTTTCTGGTTATCAAATGAAGGCATAAAATATTCATTTAATTTATCTTTTAATTATTGAAAATTAAGCAAACTTTATTTTTTGGTAAACAAAGGGGATTTACTATTAAAAATAAAACATGGAAGAAATGTGTGATTATTCCTTAAAAAAGTTTGTTTCATTAGTAGTAGTAGTATTGGGCTATGTACATTCTTCTGAACATTTCTGCCAAACACTTGTTTTTAAATTAAATCTGACTTTTATTTTGACGGGTTGACGTACCTTTACAGTTCTGTGTATGTGATGTGACGTTAGTTTTACTCAAATCAAACGGTCAAATGCTCGAAGTGACTGTCAGAGCAGTTCTGGAGATGTTGTTCATGTGTTCACGTTTTTATTTAGTGAGACGACAGACGCTGAAATCCCCACGAGTGTCACGCGCGCTCCAGTGTGTGAAATAGACGAAGCCGCGTTTCTGCGCCATTCATTAACAAAGACACGCAGAACATGCAGGATTCATATTTAAATAGACTTTTCCAGCTTAATATTAACAGATATCAGTCCATATCGCGAAGTGCAATGTCCTAATTTTGATTGATTCATTCAAAATTTGACAAATCCCATGACATTCAGCGTTAAACTCTAAATTCCGTTTTTATGTATTTCGCGATTCCGTCCGCGTTTTCTGCATCGCGGAAATCACAGGGCCCTACATGAAGGTGAGTAAATGACAATTGGCTTATTGATCCCCTGAATCGCATTAAAATTTGATCTAATTTGATTTATTTGTTTGGGAAATAAGCATAACTTCAAACTGATGTAAAGATCTTACCTGGGGAAGGTAACGGTCTGGACAGTCCCCCTGCTGGTCTCCTGCTGTGTGGATAGCCAGGAGTCTTGCCTCCGGCCCCCGAGTCTTGTTTGGCCTTGGAGGGGGTGCTGGGGGGCAGCTCAGGTGACAAGGACTCGCTATCTGTGCCATCCTCATCTATAAGACAGAGATATGAGTAGTCTGAATTAGGGCTGCACGATGTGTTGTTTAAGCATCGATATCGCGATGTACGAATCCACGATAGTCACATCGCAGGATGTGCGATGTAGGCTGTCGTAGTTGATCCGTTATTCATTAACTGTACGGGCCAGCTACTCCCCTGCCCTTGACGAATGTGATTCGCGGATTAATTGCACAGCTTAACCATCATAGAGTGAAAATTTATAATTGACAGGACTGAAAACCACATGCAAGTTTAACAGGGCAGAGAGAGAGGGAGCGCGAGAGAGACAGAGAGAGCGCGCGAGAGAGACAGAGAGAGCGAGAGAGAGAGAGGGAGAGCGCGTGAGAGAGACAGAGAGAGAGAAAGTGCGCGAGAGAGACAGAGAGAGAGAGCGCGCGCGAGAGAGACAGAGAGAGAGAGCGCGCGCGAGAGAGACAGAGAGAGAGAGCGCGCGCGAGAGAGACAGAGAGAGAGAGCGCGCGCGAGAGAGACAGAGAGAGAGAAAGCGCGCGAGAGAGAGAGAGAGAGAGAGCACGCAAAAGAGACAGAGAGAGAGAGAGCGCGCGAGAGAGACAGAGAGAGAGAGAGCGCGCGCGCGAGAGAGACAGAGAGAGAGAGAGCGCGCGAGAGAGACAGAGAGAGACAGGGAGAGAGAGAGCGCGGGGGAGAGACAGAAAGCGCGCGAGAGAGACAGGGAGAGAGAGAGCGCGCGAGAGAGACAGAGAGAGAGACAGGGAGAGAGAGAGACAGAGAGAGAGACAGAGAGAGAGAAAGCGCGCGAGAGAGACAGAGAGAGACAGGGAGAGAGAGAGCGAGAAAGCGCGCGAGAGAGACAGAGAGAGACAAAGAGAGAGCGCGCGCGAGAGAGACAGGGAGAGAGAGCACGCGCGAGAGAGACAGACAGAGAGTACATTAGAAGTACCATCAATGTTTATAGAAATGTATATGGATTTATTTTGCATGTAATTTTTTTTTCTTATGAATATATATGTATTTTTGTTTTGCTTGTTTCTATTCTGCTATGTACAATGCTTTGGCAATATGTACCTTTGTATGTCATGCCAATAAAGCAATATGAATTGAATTGAGAGAGAGAGAGAAAGAGAGACCGAGAGAGAGCGAGCCGTTTTCAAACAACACGAGCGCTGTCTTGCTCTCTCTCCCTCCCGCATATTAATCAATTGACACGATGGTGTCGATGTTTAAATCATTTAAAATGAGAATGTAAGTGTGCTCACCCCATTTTTGTTTGTAAGAAAAAATATCGCAATATATATCGCAGAAAAATAAAATATCGCAATGTCATTTTTTCCCAATATCGTGCAGCCCTAGTCTGAATGAAAAAAATAAAAAAAACTTTTGAAAAATTAAACGCATAAACATATTTTAAAATGCATGAATAAAGACAGTTATATATGCACATACACACCATTGTGAGCTTTTGGACTGTGAACAATTGTGTGATTTTCTCCCTGATCCACCATGGAGCTAGGAGCTCTGCACCGTGTTGATGGTCGCACCTCTGTCACTTTACAAGTGTACTGGCATCTCCTGCGAGGGTCAACGGTGCTCCAATACCATCTAGAACATCTGAAACCACATCAAATTATATGAACAACTATGGCTCCTCATAATTCATAATTAAATAGGAACTAATGTCATCTGAAACTGATGCTAGTTTATTATTCACAGTTCTGCTAAATGTATTTTTACCTTGATTTCAGAGGAACAAGATGCCTTTTTTATTATTATTATTTCCTTGGACAATAAATATAATTACAAAAAAATGTGGATGATGCTTTGATAACTGATTAAAGACAACACCATATTAATTAATTAATAATCAAGTGAAAGCTGAGTGGCTTTAAACTTCATATTACTCACTGGTAACCAACTGGATACAATTTTCCAGAATTTGCAGACAGCTCCGTCAGAACACCAAGTTTTTGTACATGTAGAGACCCTGCATCGATACATAATAAAACTTGTTAAACTTTTCTCTTATTTTTAATGCACCACCAGAACAAAAAACATCACCTGTTTACTCACCAATCATCACATTTACAGACTCTGGCTCCAAGCCTGTTAGAAACTTCCTACGCAGACTAATTCCATCAAAATCTACATAGACCCTTCTGAGAACTTCAAACCCATTGCCTTGTTCAATCTACAAAAAGAAAAGCTTGTTTACATTCTTCACACTTCAATTATACAGTAACTGTAAAACATATCGGTTTTCTTCTGAGTTTGCTCAAACATACACACCTTAGTGTTTATGAGGTCACGATGTTTGTAACAGTACACTTTCTTATCACACTGGAAGACGCAGCTGCTGGCACGAGCACACATGAAGTGGTAGTTACTCTGACACGAGGTAAGACAACAGCCCACAGTCGCCCCTGTTTGGCCACAATGCTCACAACGCTGGCAAAAATGTCAAATTAATACATTTATTTCACTACAGCATTTAATATTCTATTAATTAAGATTAAAAAAAGACTGCACAATATACAACCTACAAGTTATTATGGCTATGGAACCCCTGAACTGGGCTTAAAATATTTATTAATTTTATTTAGTTATTTTCCGTTTTAGATTTTCGTTCAGTTTTTATCTAAATGACAATACTCTGCATCAGTTTATACCAACCATGAGGCGGCCCCTGGTGACAGCACTGTGGACATGCAGCAAAGCTCCTTTGACATCCTTCACCTCTGCCGACCACATGCAGCAGTTCACATGAGCCCATTCATTCTGTCCAATATACAGCAGCCTACCAGCATCCTACACGTACAAAGACAATACAACTCAAGTGAGGACAACATGACTCATCTCTGAACACAGAACTGGTAAAGGCTTCACCTACATTCGGTTTGGCATCTCCATGTTGCTGGCAGAGGGAGCACTGTCTTTCATCCGTGAAGAACTGAGAGTTCACATTCTGCAGATCTGTGGTTCATGAGAAAAAAAATTAACAAACGATACAAACAAGAGTATAGCATGAGATACACTGCACTTACCTTGAGATTTCGAATGAGGGTTTTCTGGATCCTGCTCTTTGAGCCATTGTGCATAACTGTGTTCATCGCTGGGGGGAATTATGGCGTCAGGGAGCATACCGCTATGAAACAAAAGAATCTTAACAACACAAACTTTGAATGCATGTAGCATATTCAAATAAGAAACATTAGGTTTCCTACCTTGGATATTCTTGCATATGACAGTTCCACATTTTGGGGTCCTGACTGTTAAACCAGCTAAATACTTGTTCTACTAACTGCAAGGACAACGCAAAGGCATTTAAAAAGAGCTAAATATGCACCAAGATGAACTACAGACTGTAATTATCACTCATACAATATGCATTGCATTAAAAGGCTCAAAAATAGCTGAACATCAGCAGCTATTGCAGGCTAACAGGAAAAACAAATTACCTTAATATAATACAGTTTGGCTTGACCGGTGGGCCTTTGCTCCTCTAAAAGATATTCTTTTCTCAGCCTTTCCACCATCACTGCCGCCACATCCTCGTGAAACGCTTTCTGAAAGACCAGCGTAAACTGTTTTAGTTACTGTTTTATACACATTTAACTGATGCCCAATCTCTCAACTGTGATTTCAGACTTAAATATATTAATAAACTGAGAAATTCAATAGTTCTCCAATAGCTTTGGATTTAATATAAACAATAGAGTATTAGGGATATGGTAATGTTAGTTTCCATAGAATCCTTTAGTTTTTCTGTTGTCATAACTAAATTAAATCAAGTCATAACTAGTTTCACATGTATAAGCAATCTCACCAGTGAAGTGTACAGGCCACTCTCCAGCTTCTGCTCTACAGGATGCAGACAACACCCTGACTGCTCCTTTACAAGCTCAAAATCTGGACACACCTCACACTGTTGAGATATACAGAAAGCACATCTGATTCTCACTGCAATAGTATGAACCAATAAATTGTTTGGCTTCAAGGGGACATTGTTAGCAAACAGGCAGCTGAAAACGTCACCTCTGCACACATGAGGAGGTGACTGATGGTCGGAGAACTCTTCAATCCATTCATGATCTTTTCCAGACCGCTCCTCAAAACTTCCTGAACAACGTCCTGCCAACCGCTACGGAATCTCTTACTGCAGGGAGCACAGGAGAACACCAGACTCTTCCCCCGCAGACGACACAGGATCTCATACAGATCATCTGAAAAAGTAAAAGGTAGGATGGAAATACAAGACAAAGTACTATGAGTGGCATCAGTGAGGCACTGAAAATGGACACATCCTACCTGTGAGCCCCTCACACTTGGGATGGACCCAGTGGGCACATCGGGCACACTGCATCATGCTGCTGTCAAACTCATGTTCCTCGTAGCACTTCAGACACACAGTACAGAAGTTTCCTGAAAACAAATTACAACAATGCCAAATTAGACATAAGGATTTTTAGAGTAACTGAGGTCATTACTATCAAATTTTAATATAATTTGCAACTATAATAGTATACTATATACATACAAATATATAAAAGATTGATTGTTTATAATTTAATGCCATATAGATTTTATATATATATATTTAATACAGAAAAAAAGTAATTTTATGAAATATTACTGTAATTTAAAATAACTGTTTTCTATTTTAATATACTTAAAAATATAATTTATTCCATTATGAGTCACTGAAGACTTGAGTAATGGCTGATAAAATATATATAAAGAAATAACATAATTTAATTTTATATAATTAAAAACAATCTGACAATATGTTTGCATTGTCAAACCTTTGCTATGAAGTTTGCTACAGTCAGGGCAGAGTTCCAGCTCATGGTTCCAGGACGTGTCCGAGGACTTCCCAGGTGTCACACCACAGCTCTTACACCTAATACACAGCATACAAATCTACAAAGAAACAGAGCCAACTTTATTGATGGACCAATAACATGCGTAAAAAAAAAAACACTACAAAAACTTATTGAATTTATTATTCTCATTGTAAATTTAATTCAAACTGAATTGTGTGACAAACTAGGAGAGAGTTAAAACTATGCATTTTGGACATGTCGCACCTGTGGGAAGGAAATAACTCACCCATGAGGAGTTCATTTTGACAGGTTTGGGATATGTGGGTCCTAAACAGGATGGATGGTAGCAGTACATGCATCTCTTGCACTGCAAAACTGGCTAAATGGGGAAGCACAGAACATCTGCTGTCAAACATATATACAATTGCATGGCTCTTTCGTTTACAATATATCTTCTGCAAATAAAAAACAGTAGGTCTGCTTCCATAACTATTCTATATTAGTACTAAATTTAAAAGTGTAAAGCACCTTTGCTTGCTTGCTCTTGCGGCCACAAACATGGCAGAACTTGCAGCGTCTGCAGCACCAGTTCTCCTTGTTCTCCTCCTTTGGACGGTCATCCGGTGGCAGGCAGAAATGGTGAAAAGGCTCACAGCACATCTGACAGTAGATCATCTGGGAAAGAAAACAATTCATCTCAAAATTAAATAAGGATAAACTTTTTCTTGAGCATAAAATGAAAATGGACATGACCATTGACATGCTGTAGGGAGCTGGATCTTACATCATGCTGGCCTTTGCTGGCACAGAGCAGACACACAAACTGGGGCATGATGGGGACTGAAGTGAGAATACTCAATCCTCCCATCAACCACACATTCTGGATGTGACAGTCTTCCTGCATAGAGTAACAAATACATTTTGTTAAAATAAAAAAAATAAAGAAAGATAAAAGTTTGTTTTGACAATTTTTAAATATATATATTATATAGAAATATATATTAGGGCTGGCCAATTAACACATTAATTGATTAACGCTGACAATTATTTCATCACATGCTAACACTTTTTTTTTTTATTATTATTATGAAAGTCCATTGCTCACTGTCCAAATCCTGCTGGAAAATGAAATCAGCACGTTCAAAAAGTTTTTAGCAGAAGGAAGCATGAAGTGCTCCAAGATTTATTGGTAAAATGGGTGCAGTGACTTTGGTTTTCAAAAAACACAATGGACCAACACCGGCAGATGACATTGCACCCCAAATCATCACAGAGTGTAGAAATTTAACACGGGACTTCAAGCAACTTGGACTATGAGCTTCTCCACCCTTCCACCAGACTCTAGGACCTTGGTTTCCAAATGAAATACAAGACTTGCTCTCATCTGAAAAAAGGACTTTGGACCAATGGCAACAGTCCATTTTCTTCTTCTCCTTAGCCCAGGTAAGATGCCTCTGACGTTGTCTGTGGTACAGGAGTGGTTTAACAAGAGGAATACAACTGTGGCCAAATTCCTTGACACTTCTATGTGTGGCGGCTCTTGATGCCTTGACCCCAGCCTCAGTGCAATCCTTGTGAATTTCTCTAAAATTCTTGAATCGATTTTGCTTGACAATCCTCATAAGGCTGCGGTATCCTCGGATGGTTGAGCAATCTTTTTCTTCCACACTTTTTTGTTCCACTCAACCTTCTGTTAACATGCTTGGATACAGCACTCTGTGAACAGCCAGCTTATTGGCAATTAATTTTTGTGACTTACACTCCTTGTGAAGGGGTGTCAATGATTGTCAGAGACCATTTTGAAGGCTCAGGAAACCTTTGCAGGTGTTTTGAGTTGATTAGAAGATTGGCATGTCACCATATTCTAGTTTGTTGAGATAATGAATTGGTGGGTTTTTGTTAAATGTGAGCCAAAATCATCACAATTAAAAGAACCAAAGACTTAGACTACTTCAGTCTGTGTGCATTGAATTTATTAAATACACGAGTTCCACAATTTGAGTTGAATTACTGAAATAAATTAACTTTCTTTGACATTCTAATTTATTGAGAAGCACCTGTATACTTCGCTGCACTGTTTAGGCGGCGTAACCCCGGAATGTATCGCCACATTCTTGGGTTATGAAAAGTTAAATCTCCCGAAATGAAGCAGCAAAATCTTCTTATTAGAACTGTGTCAAGGGACAAGCTGGCCATCACTGCTCCGACCTTATCAGTCCATTTGTATCCTATTATTTGATTCGCTCTTGTCGCTTACGATAGAACAGCTGATCACGATGATCTTGTCTTTGGAAAATATTATTTCATTCGCTTTTGTCAGAAACAGCGATTCTCTTCTAAAACTGACTGTTGTATTCACTTCATTGCATTGTTATAATTCGTAAAAGCTGTACCCGGCAACTGGTGACTGGCACTAGCCACGTTTACATGTACACTTTTTTGTCATTTCGATTAAATTAATTCAGATTGAAAGATTCAGTGGACTGTTTACGTGAGATGTTATCTAATCCATAATGGTTTACATGTGCCGGTGCTTTAAATTTTGGGACATGCTAAGTAGCCTTCGATGACATCAAATACAAATCACCAGAGGAAAAAAATGCCCATATTTGCATTTATAATATTAGTAATAGAAAGGCAAACATTAGAATACTTTCTCATTTGCCATCAGCATTAAACAAATATGCATTTATTTCATTTAAACAAATCTTTGAATGACTAATGAATATTTAATTTCACAAACCTTGCAAACTTAGTCGAATCCAGCTGCGAGACCTTGTGAACTGTTTGTTTTTATCCAGCATGATCGCGTGTTCTCTGTGTGACGGTCGGCTCGTGTTAATTGAATGCTTTAAACTTTAAACGTGATTTCAAATTATGCTGCACTTTATGCATTTGCCCACAGTCATATTTATGTCATTTTCACTGTGTGCTGTAAAATGAGTGTTACCTTGGTTTTATTTGAAAAATGTGATTCCCAACACACACAAACTTCCCAGAATACTGAGTGCCGTGTTAATTACAGTGTTTACTTCCTTTTAATTATATTTTTATTCAATATTTATTTGTGAAAAATACTTTGTCATCTAAGGTATAAGTACATTTATTTTACACATTTATTTTTTAATCTATTGTCAATTAATTTCAAATTTCTTAAATATGAATAATTCAACTGTAATAATGAAATAATAACAGAAATAATTAAAATATCGCCAACTGTTTCCTTATACCAGCAGAATCAACTTTAAACACTTATTGTCTTATTAATAATGCATCGCTGCTTTTATTTGTGTACACTCACAATGAAAGCAAAACATTGTGCTTTTGTAAAAAAAACAAATAGAATGTCGCTTTGTCTTTTTGAGTTTCCTTTCATTAAACAAATTAAGCCTGTCACAAAAAATGTGAAACTCAGCATATATAGGCTATGTTTTGTGTCGCACTCCCCCCTCAATATCCCGGAGTAATTCATTTACTCAAACAGTACAATGACTGAACTACTGTGGAGAGAGAACTGAAGATGAACACGATATAAATGTATATACTTGTTTTTCATGAATGTATTTTACAACTATACAAAGAGCAATGTGTAACATTTTACCAGATTTTAGATTTATTCACTTTTATTTGTAAATAAAATTTCACAAGATTTTATTTAAAAAAAAAAATATATATATATATATATATATATATATATATATATTATATATATTTATTAGGGGTGGCACGGTTCGCTGAAAAAAAAATGTACCATTCAGTTCACCACAAACGGTTCGGTACGCGCTGGGACCGCGGTTCAACTTAAATCCAAAGCATCTGTAATATGGTTTGCTATAAATAGCAGTTAATATATGTTTCTGTTGATGGATGCGCATTCTGGATTCCCAGACATTACAACAATAGCGATGAGGGAAAAAAAACCTGGACAAACCGTTCACTCTTGATCAATGTAAATGATTTATGCTGGAATATGAGCAGTCATTTATTCTGTCATCATCCGGGTGCTGAAAGCGTGCGCGCACAGATGAGAAAAAAAAATAAAATTCAGCTGATTTAGCCGGCTGAACGCAGGCCACTGTATCAGTGTATTCTCTTAAAGTGAAAGTCTTTATATTAATAGAAACAGCAACAACAAAGAATCACTCACTGCTCTTGATTAAAAATCTTTTATAACTTTAATAAAGAATTATCTTTAATTTATATAGTCTAATATGCAATGCTGTTTTACATTTGATTACTTTATTCAATTTCTGTACCTAAAAACTTATGCTAGACCAGCCAAAAAAAAAAAAAAAAAAAAAAAAAAAACTGAAAATAACTGTTTATTGTTTGTATCTTTACTCTATTGTATTTATGTGCTGCTGCTTGTAGTTGGATAGAATATTCTTCTTTTTTTTATTACAAAGTATAGTTTTTCCATAAACATAGCACATACCGAACTGTACCTAAAACCGTGACTCTAAAACCGTGAAACAAACCGAATCGTGAAAAAGTTGAACCATACCACCCCTAATATATATATATATATATATATGTGTGTAACCATGATTTTTCTAGAATCTAGAGTATCTTTTGCTGCTGAATTATCAACTAACCTAGTTTATAATAGCATTTTTGTCAGATTATGATTGTATATTTTTTCATTTGTTATTTTTCATTATAATTGTAAAGTTCTTTATAAAAATAAAATTGTAAAGTTGTTTATAAAACTAAAATTTTAAAGTTGTTTATATGTAGTACATTGTGATTAACACAAAAGAGTGATGATCAGGTCAACACAGAAGTATAGAAATTCTACATTGATTAAAAAAACCGTGCTGGTATCAGATTGGATCGGTATCGGCAGATACTCAGAATTTTCGGTATTGGATTGGTTCTGAAAAAATGGTATCGTTGCATCCCTAATTCCTTTTATGTATAGATTTACACAGCAAATTATCTAGTGTAAAAATCCTAGTGTTGGGGACTTTTAGAGTAAAGTGTTAAAGTTGTGGTGTTGAATTTTAGAGGATTAACACTAGCTAGTGTAAACAGCCCCCTCTGGCGGTTTAAATATGCAGAGTTACCTTTATTAACACTGTTGAGTGTTAATAGTCACATCCGGGACATTTGCTCGTGTGCGCGCGACTGACCCATCTGAAATATTTTTTAGACGCCATATACTTTGCTCACGACGCGGCTCGTATGAGGACGGAATACGGTGAAATAAAGTGTATAATCTTACTCATAAAATGGGTTTTGTAATATCATATCGTTTTATAACGACATTTATTTTCTGTGCGCGCATAAACTTTTCTCAACGACATTTCTTTTCGCTCGCGAAGCGGGACAGACGAGGACGTCATTTATTTTCTATAAGGGGATTCTAAAAGTAAGTGTTTTTATCTCATTTAAAATATGTGTTTAATAACATTATATTGATTTATAGCGATATTTATGTTCTGTTCTCTCCAAAACTTTTTCTCAAGCGAGATATTTTCTTTCACTCACGATGGGGAGAAGATGGTGAATTTGGTTTTATCAAAGGAAAACACCATAAGTAAGTGTTTTACCTTGTTTACATGTATTTTATAAGATGATTTTACTTTATGATGATTTTTAAATGCTGTGCGAGCCTAAACCAGCCTAACCGTTCCTCACAGATTTGAACTAATGTGCAGCGCAGACCCTGGCGCAGACGCGGGTTAATTTAGAAACAGGAAAGACCAGAAGTAAGCGTTTATGGTTTTACCTCATTTAAAATATCTATTTTATAACATCATATTGATTTATAGCGACATTAATATGCGCTCCTACACTTTTCTCAGAGAGATATTTTCTTTCACTCGAAGCGAGCAGACGGGGAAGTTTGTTTTAACAAGGAAAACACCGAAAGTAATTGTTTTACTTCATTTACTATATGTAGTTCGTAAAAATAATATTATTTAGTAATGACATTTGTATGCTGTGCGTGCCTAAAGTCCCTAGACGATCTGAAACGTTTCTCACAGATTAAATTTGCTGTCAAATCAAACCACTGTAAACGGCCCAAATCTAAAATAGCAATATCATTAACGTTAATTGTTTCTAGCATTATAAATCTTTTGCATTCAACATTCCTACCTATCAGTGTCATTATAATGTTAATGAACAAAAGATTTTAAATATTTTCAGTAAACCTACTGTATGAAATATTTTCTTCAAAACTTATAAATTATATATTAAATATATATGAACAACTATAATTTTTATAAGTTGCTCCATTTTCACTACTGTTAAAGGGATAGTTCACCCAAAAATGAAAACTGTCCTAGTTTATTCAAGTTTTTCCAAATTCAATCCTTGATTCAAATTTATCATAAGCTTAATCGGATTGGTCTAAAGACAAATCTGTTTGAAGACAGAAAATAACTACCAAAATAAATACTGGTAACTGCAGCTTGACAAAGTAAAGACTAAAAGTTGACAAAAATGCAATGACTTTGTCAACTAAAACTATAAAAGACGTAAACAGACTATTTCGTCTCAAGATAAATTAACACTGGGAGGCACACTAATTGTATTGGTCTGGGGATCCAAGCCGATTATTATTATTATTTGCTATTGCTTAACCAATTTAAAATGATTTTTTTGGTTGCTTTTAGTCAGAAAACGGCACACACACAGCAAGATAATATAATTTCACTTACCTGGCCTATCACTTGAAGCAAACATCCATCCCTTCAAATTTGTGTTAAAAGAGCCGATTGCTGTAACGTTAGCCTATATCCAGCTTAGGCGTGTTCTCCCTTTATTTTATATATACACACTGTCTGAATGACAGCTTAGTAAATCTGTTGGTGATCAAATATTCAATATCGCTACTCATCATATGTACTTGGCACATTATCAGCGCAGCGGGAGAAGTTCAAACTAATATATATCACATAATTTATGTCTCTATGATGATTGGTTGATATACCAGAAGAAAGGCTAGCCTCCCTTGCAAGGTTTCTTTTCTCAACACTCCTTAGCGCTGAAAGTGAACACTTGATGCTGACTGGCTAATTTTTTTTTTTTACCAACGGAGGCGCGAGAGCTCAGCTCTCCCCCGGCCTCCCTCTCCCCTTCTCGATCACCTAGCAGTTGAAATTACATCAGCAGATTCATCACATTCGCAATAGAAAATCTGCGCTTTTCAAGTTCATAAACAGGTTATGTTATTACAGCTGCGAAATTACAAACAAAAAAATACACATATTGAGACATGAACTGAAATGTGAATTTTATTAACATTAAATCGTCCTCCTGCCATTATCATTTCAAAGTTTTGAGCTGTGCCTCTGCTTCTACTAGATTTTTAATCAAATAATTACAGCCTTGGGGAGCATAAAATACTTTTTTCAAAAACAATTAAAATTACAACATTTTAAATCTAAAAAAATAAGAAGAATCGTAAGCATTCACAACTTTTAACAGCTAATAAGGTCCTAACTGAATTCTATTAATTCAAACTTCATGTGTTTTGGATGAATAATCAAAACTTAACCACAACACCCAAAAAACTAAGCTTCTGGTTTTATAGAAAAGTCATTGAAATCTCAGTGCTGACCTTGAAGTCCACACGAATCTTGTTCATTGTCCCCTGTGACAGCTTGCCCCTCTGGGTGGAGCCATTGACCTGTGGAGTCAGGACACTGGACGGAGTGTGCTCCACCGAAGTCTGAGAATGAGCAAGAGAGGAGCAATGAGTAAAAGCTTGCTCCTCTTTCACCACTTCACACATCACTTTCTGTGAGTTTGTGCTGTCGCATTCAGTAAGCAGGACTGCTAATCCCAAATGGCCTGCTTGTACAACACTGGCTGGAAGCCTTTCCAGCCGCAACTGCAGCCTGCGCCCAGGCTTGAAAGAGGGACTTCCTGTGGGGATGAAGGGATGGTGGGGTGGTACTGGTGGGTCCCAGGATGATGATGGTTCAAGTGGCTCCTGTGTGAATGTCAAAAGAACCAAAAGAATAGGGGGTATATGGAGGGGAGCAGCATTATAGTGGGACCACAACACAAGCAGGAAGAAGTTTTGATAAAAAGTGGGCAAGAGGAAGACCATCACCAAAACAGAGCATGAGAAGAAATGAGAAGGCAGACAGCAGAGGGAAGCATTTCCATCACCATCAGAACTGTAACCAGTGGCAACCACAAAAAACAATGTGCTTATATACATTTTAATTATTCTTGCTAAGGTCAAGAAAAAACTTATTTAATACCAGAAATGTTATGTAACACCTGATTAGAACAAATGGTTATACTGTAGTTGTGTAAAGACAGGAAGAACTGCATCTAGGAACAGGGTAAAAAGCCTTTTTTTTTTTTTTTTTTAAATGGAGAAAGACATGAGATGAATCAGGATTGTTGCCAAATGAAGAAGTTTAAGAGGATGACATTCCAGAGATGATTTAGGAATTGGATTACACTATAATTGAATCTCCGGAATTCGGAATTATTTGTGGGGGGGAAATGAAGGATTAAACAGTATCATTTTCATCATAAAACAGTAATTAGTTTACAAGTTAGTTGTCATTTTCAAATACTGTAAAAAAAAAAACAATTCCGCAAAAAATATGATTTTATTTTACAGTGAAATACTACAATTACAAATTCTTATATTATTTGTAATTTGTATATTATATATTTTTGTATTCATAATGTTTTTATTATTACAACATTTATGGACAAATTGTACAGCCCTACAAAAATCCCCAGCAAACACAGATCTTAAAAAAAAATAGAAAAAACGGACTTTTTTCCCCCAAACTGATGCATTCTTGACCAAATATATCAGTTGATTATTGATTATAGCTTGATTAATTGTCAGACATTTTTCCATCTTGAGATTATCAAAATCGAAATGAGTTACTATACCTTATTTCTGCGTTGGGCCCAAAAAGCTTTGTAAAGCCCTTGCCGTTTCTGCTTTGCTGCCTCTTCTGGAGCAGTTACAGAAGTAGCCATTTCTGGAAATTAGTTCAAAGTATTGGTTTGGTCTCAGAGAAACTGGTTTTACATGATCAAGCCAACATATCTCAACTCAAAGACAAACATAGAGCTGTCCAATGTATATATAGTTGTAAGTGTTGACATAAAATTCATACCACTTGACTGAGTCTTTTGGGTCCCGCTGGCCTTTGTCTTTTCAGAGCTGACACTCTGTGTCTCTGTGTCAGAGGAGTCGTACCCCAGCAGTTTTCTGTAGGACTGAGGAGTGACTTGTCGTCTGGGTTGCCTCCTAGTGGGGCTGAACTGGGCCTGTCCTCCTCCATCATCTCCCCCTTCCTCCTGGTTTTCTTCCTCACTGCTGTTCATGCCATCGGCCACTAATGGCCGGCGCCGCTTCACCTGGACTGCGTCAAAGAGAGGTGGTCAAATAAAATGCATGCAATCTCCACGCATAACCAAAAGGCAAGACAACAACTTCTGCTTATGTTGGTGGGTCCCAGTAGTTTTAACTGCAATATTTGAAATCACATATATTTGATTCACTTTATACACTGTATTCACATTTTGCATTCCCAAGTAACTGAAAGGTTGATAATGAATTGCTAAAAGAACTATATCAATTTTAAATAGACAAGTAGAATACCTTTGTTAAATCGTTTCATTTTGTTCTGCTCAATCAGCACACACTTCTTTAGGCTGTTAAAAAAATTAGAACAACAAGTCCAAAAAAAGGATCAAACACTGAAAACACTTAAAAAAAAAGGAAAAAGTAATGTATGCTGTGACCCCTTTAAAAGCTGGGAAAGGTTTACTCCATTGGCTACCATTTAATTGACACTATTCAATCACTTACACACAGCTCTGTCGTTTCTTGTTGGGTCCTCCAAATTTGGGCTTGTCCAGACAGTACACACACCTCCCGCAGTCCTCCAGCCGATTGCAGCCCTTGCAGCGCAAGCAGCGTTTTAGTCGACAGCTAAGGGCTGTGCTTTCGTACCTGCGTCTAATTGTCAGCTTCGGCTCAACAGATTCTCCACTCTCAGCTTCTGAGTGAGATGCAACATCTTGAAGAGCCAGAAGGGGCAGATGGAAGAAGGAGAGAGAGGCAAAAGAAAGCATCTAATGTAAGAATAAGGGTATTTTGGGCATGTCAAAGCTGGGTTTAGAAATAAACAAAGTGAACACTGCCTTCTAGACATTACCTAGATACAATAGCACAATTTAGCATTTCACAATTATTATTAGATAATGATTGTGTACTTTAAATTGCAATCACATGTTGCCAATTAATTTTTCAATTAAGGGAAAAAGATGTGGATTTGTGTGTTTTTACTTTTATGTTTTTGTGCAGTAGTGCATTATGTGAGCTCTCCAAACAACCTCAGACAATCTTAGGAGGCATCTTAAACACAGTCCACAATGCAGTTTGCATGTGTTATGCATTATGAATGCAACACACTCCAGGATCATTTTATTTTCACATTTACTTAAATTACAACACCTTTGGCCATTACATGCCAACATATTTAAAAAGGTACGAGAACATTGCTGCTACACACAATATCAAGTTAAAGTTAAATAGTTTAATGAAGAATTACATTATTGCATGCAATTACACTAAATTACTAATAATAGTAATAATACTAAACATACTACGCAAGTGGGCATTAATAATGCAAATATAGAAAATGGTCCCAAAAAGAGGAATTTTTAGGAATATTTTAGGAATTATACATTACATAAAAAAATAAATATTTTTAGATTTTAGAATATTTTTATCTGGAATGTATAAATATTTATAACAGAATATCTATATTTATAACATTTTGCATTGGTTATTTTTAACATTGAATATATTTTTTTAATCATTCTACCCTCTCTACAATTAGTTTACAAAGCTTTAAAAGGAAATCATACATTTTATGTTTCCAAGCCCAGTGTGAACACATTACAATAACACTGTAACTAACATGAACAAAACATACAATTTCCAGATCAAAAGAGCCCAGATGTCTCCATGAGCAATTGTCACTTATAATGGATGCGGACAGAATGAGGAAAGGAGAGGTGTGTACCCTCTTCGGCAGGTGAAGCAGTGATCCCCTCTCTCTCATGAAGAGGAAGGGCGCTGAGCCTGGGAATGTCGTCGGGAACCATGGCACGTGGTTGTCCCAGTGCGACTGCTGCTGCTCGACACACATGCTTTATACGTGGACCACCAATCAATTGCTCCTATGGAGTTAAAAGGGCATAACGGTAACTCATGATCCAACTAAAAAAAGCTGCAGAGCAATATTTTTTATTGAAGCATACCTGTGGAGCTCCCTCTGGGTTAACTGGGACTACTCTCTTCCCCCTCTTTCTGCCTCTCTGCATGACTCCTGCGGATCTATCTCTTACTCTCACAGAGTTAGACAGAATCTGCAGAGCATAAACACCAACATAAGTATAATTATACAGAATACTGTGGCATTCACAAAGATAAAAAAAAAGACTTAATATGTTTATCAGTGTCGTAAAATTTATTTTAAGGTTTCCCTGTTACATATACTTACTATTATAATATCAATTAATTATGCATAATCACATGCAAGTAAGCCTAAACTAATCCGTACAGTAAGTAATTAGTCAATTAATATTATTCAGAACTTAAATGTATAATTAAACTGTAACAAAGACACCTTAAAATAAATATCTTATATAGAAGTTGCTCACCAAGGCGGATCAATAATGTTTTTTTTTTTACAGTAATATGGTAAAATATTTTTACAATTTACACATTTTCTGTTTGAATATATTTTAGAATTACATTTTTTTTCCCTATGATGCCACTTTGATTGACGAATTTTCAGTATAATTACTCCAGTCCTAGTTTTTATTATTCTTAATGTTGAAAACAGTTCTGCTACTTACTATTTTTGTGAAAACTGTGATACATTTTTGTCAGGATTTTTTTATGAATAACATTTATTTGAAAGAAAAATCCTTTGTAACATTCTAAATGTTTTTACGATCACTTTTGCTCAATTTTATGCATCTTTGCGGAATAATATACACTAAAATACACAAAAAAAACCTTTGAATTTAATAAAAATAAATTGTACTGACACCAAACTTTTAAATGATCCTCAAATGAGTCTTTGAAAACAAAACCCATCTTATGAATACTTTCAGAACTTTTCAAATACATAGTGATTTGTACAAATGCAACAAAGCACTGTTTGTATTCTGACCTGAGCTGATTTGAGCTGTTTCTGTTGGTCAATTTTAATCAGTTGGACTCTTGCTCTCTTTAGCAGGTGGAACATCCTCTTATTGGCCCTGGAAATACTCATTCTCTGGGGGTTTCCACCTTGCTCCACCATCAACTGGGCACTTTGTGCAGTTGTTTCAGTGGTGCCTTCAAGGCTGGTAGTCTCTACTGAAGGAACAAATTACCTCAGGATTAGGAGGAGGAAATAAGAACAGACCAAAACATTTGGAGTGGGTTTGTTGTTGTTTGCTTTATTGGCATAATAACATTGATTTAATCTTTAATCTTGTTATATGAATTATTGCATTTGCATGCATGTAAAGTACTTATTGTATTTTATTACATTTTAAACTTTACTGTAAAGCACTTTGAGGTGCACTCCTTGCATAATAGGTAGTCTACAAATAATTGTGTATTATTAGTGGCATAATACTCAATCATGACAGTAAAAGCCTTACCGTTTTCCTTAGCAGGGCCTTCTGCCAAAGATACAAGCGGAATCTGATCAGAGAGTTTCCCAACATGTATGGTTACTTTTGGCACCACTCCTGGAGAATACATGTCCTGCAATTTGAGATCAGACTTTCTTCCTCCCACATCAAGGATCCCTCCCATCGCACCATCCTCTGTTAGCTTGGAGCTTGCACTGGCAATCCGCTCCATCCTTCGTTTTGTCAGGCATGCTGTGAGCTTCTTCAATTTCCAGTATATCTTATAGTGGTCTGCAGATTGGCCAAGTCTCCTACCCCTCCCGCGAGGACCACCAGACAGCCTATAGGAACTCAAAATGGGTTTGACGCCCTGAGATTGCACCTTTTCATCGTTGTTTAGGATCAGCGGTTCTTGTGCAGTCTTCGGCTTGCTTCCAGAATGAAGGGGTTGGGGCTCAATATTCGGTTTCTCGAGAACCACCGGGATCTCAGTAAGAGCTGGCTTCTTTGGGGAACCTCGTTCTGGAAGCGCAGACATGCGCTCATCATCCATGAACCTCTTCGGGACCTTGATGACCCGGGAAGATCGAGCACTAACAATTGGTCTAGCGGAGTGTTTAGACTGTTTAGCTTGGCTTCCAGGCTTGGATCTCTCAATCTCTCCAACTGCCTGTTCCTGTCCTTCCAGCGGCTGCAGCACGTGTGTGGAGTCTGTCTCTAGAGCAAGTCGCTGTCTCTTTCTTGGCATGCTAGAGGCCTGTCCTTGACTGTGAGGTACTTTGCGGCGCACCTCCTGTTGCAGTAACTTTCTTTGTAGCCTAACAAAAGGCTGCTTTTGGGAAGAACTTAAACTATCACTAAAAGAAGGTCCTGCATCTCCACCGAGAGATTCTAGAGGCTCCTTGTTTGTGTCTGTCCTTCTGCCCCTTCTCTGTTTGGCCATTGGTTTTGAGGACACAGCACCTTCCTGATCACTAGCAGTCATTACCTCTGTCTTGTTCCTGTGGGTCTTAACATATTCTGCTGAAGCTCTTTGGTTTTGGGTGTCTCTAACTCTGGAGGCTCGCTCTTTACCTTTAACCAGTGTTAAGCTCCACACTAATTTGCCCGGCCTCGTCCGTCTATCTACTGCACTGGAACCATGTTCCTTTGCCCTTCCGGTGATCTCCTCCTCTTCAAAAGCCCTATCAACATTTTCATGATTTTCTGTGTTTGAGGAGACCGCTGTTCCCTTTTTCTGGTTCCCGAGTACCCTGCCATTTCTCTTACTTGAGCTGCCCATTTTCAGTTGTTTATCTTTATCCACAGATGGCCTTTGTGACTGTTCCGTTAACTTTTTGGTCACCTTCTTGGATGCCAATTTAATAACCATTTTAGGCCTCACAGATTTTTGGTCGGTTCTGGAAAATCTTTTGCCTTTCATGTCAGGTTTTTTCAATAGTGTTGATTTTAGATTTGGCGCCAAAGGTGGCTTCACCTGTGAGGATACCAGTTTAAGGGGTTTGCCTTTAAAAGAGAGATATATAAAAAAAAAAACATTAAAACTTTATTTTTAATAAACACAATAATTAAGAGCAAGAGGCAAGACAGCATAAACTATATAATTAATCATAGTACAACCCTAAATGTATATTTTTACTGAATTAATTATTCTCAATTAGGGATGCATCGATATCAAACTTTGGCGAATAGCGATGAATAGATAATTATTTTGATATTTAGATATTTCTAATGAAATATCATTAGATATTTAGATATTTCTAATGAAAAACTCTTTTGTTAAAATGTTATTATACATTTACTTATTATTTCTTTATATTTTAAATAAAGCAGCTAAAACTAGAATTAAGGAATTAAACCATGTATAAAAAATATATTTTCATTTAAAAATCTGCTAAAGATCATAATTAAGTGTTGTTTAAAATAATACTGTTACTAAAGATAAACATTAAGCGTAGGTAATCTTAATGTAAAAACATGCATAAATTAATGCACAATTATATAGCCAATCAGCCGACAAACAGCCAACATCAACCAATAAATAAGGAAAAACACAAATATCAGAGAATAACTGACATTGTGTACTATAAAAATAGTCATGACTGTGTGAGCAAGTCCCACTAATTAAACCTTAAAAGTCAGAATACAAGAAAAACACTTTTCTCTAGTGGATACATTTTGGCTTGAATGACCAAGTTTAATATAAAAAACAGCACATAGGACAACTGAGACCAAATTATTGTTATAAGTTTACACTATTGGTCTCAAACTCAATTCCTAGAGCTCTTCACAATTTAGCTCCAACCCTAATCAAACACACGTGATCCAGCTAATCAAGCTGTTCAGGATCATTAGAAACTTCCAAGCAGGTGTGATTTGGAGCTTACTGGGGCTAAACTCTGCAGAGTGATTGAGTTTGAGGCCAATGGTTTACACCATCAAAATACTTAGACATGGAAACAACTGAAACACTCACTTGATGAGCCTTGTCCAGAACTAGTGGACCATTGACCATCCACTCTAAAGCCTGTGAAGTCTCCCTCCTGAGAAAGAATGATAAATAAAATATAACACCACAAAACCACATGTAGACCTAGACCGTTAGTCGATTTTATTCATTTAAAATCAAATGTATGTAAATTATTTGGAACAGGACATTTTGATTGTTTACAAAATTTTCTCTTTCTCTGCACTGGCTCCAATAGTAGTTCAATGAATGTATGCAGTCCATTATATTACTCCGTGCTGAGTACAATGACAGATGGCAGGACTACAAAACCCCTGCTTGACTGATAACACTGGAATTATACAGAACAAATAATCAAACAAAGGCATCAGTTTTTATAGGCCAGGCTTCACATACAACAACAAAATATGTAACATGGGATCCCTGCTTCATTTCTTTAAAAGACTGAGTGGTGAGAAATGCTGACACAAAAGAGTACAAACCACACATCCCAGTACTAAATTAATATAAGCTGAGAAGGAGGTTCTGAGTTTTGAAAGTTACAGCTTTATCATAATAAATTTCACTTATGACTCAAAAGCTGCTTTAAAAAAAAGCACTGAAAACAAACTGAAAATAAGAGCAGGCAAATCTCAAAACAAACCATTTTAAAATGTACTGTATAATTTTACAAAAGATTACCAAGGCACCCAAGTGCAACAGAGAATCAACTGGTAAGTAGTGACAACTTAATAACATCAGAAAAATTAGGATATTTCCAAAATGCAACACAAATTAAAAACTCAATCTTTAAGTCTTCAAGATAATCTAATCTATCAGTCTTTTTCAAGCAGCTCAGGAAAAAAAATGTCCACACTTGAAAACATCAATACATGTCAGCATCACCAACCATTAACCATTCAATGCTACTTACACCTGCTCATGGATTTCCAAAATCCAGTTTTTCATATCCACATAAAGCACAACTGTCCTTTTTATGTTAAGGATGATGTTGGAAAGTCCTCTGATTGCAGATAGCTCTGAATTAAAAGGACAGATTCGGATTGCATCAGTCTAGAAGGTGTGTGATGTCAAAGCTCAACATGAGCTGTGCTGGTTCAGCTTTGAATCAGACTGCATTCAAGCTTTCAGTGCTTTGGTTTCACTGCATTAGCTAAGGGAATTTCTGAAAACGTACCCTGAAATTAAAAAAAAAATCTAGCAGGGATGCTGCTCACTACCAAAAAAAAAAAAAAAAAAGACAATCTGTTGTACTAAGTGTTTTACATGCCTCCTGCCCTCTAGTTTTTATTTCATATTTTTTTTGTAAAATGTCTTAGTATAATACAAAAATTGTCTACCTTCAAGTTATAATAAATTTGCTTTGATTTTTTTATATAGTTAATAACATTTCAAGATTATAACATTTACTGAACAGGAGCAATTTTTACTTTATTATCCATAGTTATGGATTAGTTATGTTTTATGTTAAAACATAAGCATCACATATACAGCCTGGTCTTTTGAGCATTGTTCATTTGTACATCTCTAAATCATCACTGTATTGCACTGTACACAAATGGAGCTTGAAAAGAGCTTTGATCATAAAAATATAAGCATATACAAATCACCTTACTAAGATACTGACTGACAACTCAGTGGTCAGTTATAAGGATCTAAAAATTTCATTGATTTAAATTACAAGCTACCACAATTCCATCTAACTTTTTGCCCTGTAAATAACATCTGCACCAAATTTCTAGTTTTTTTTCCCTCTTCTAATATGAGCCATAAAAAAACCGACATATCAAATGACACAAAACATATGCAAACTTTTTATAGATTTCTTTTTACAGTATTATTTCATATGTCAGGCTTTACTTGGTTAGTCTCTTATTTAACAGAACTAAAAGTGGAAAAAAAGCACTCAGACAGTTAAGTACATGCAATTCAAATTAAGCAGTTCTTATCATACTAAACGTTTTACTGTATGAAAATTAAGTTGAACCACACTTCTAGCACACCTTGATTGATTAATAAGCTGACTATGAAACAATTAACTTGTCTGTAAACACTGTTAGCTGACGAATGTAGGATTTTTTAGAAACATTGCATATTTTAACCATACTTACAAAGACGATTCGCGACAGAATGGATAAACAATAATCATATTTCGGATGCACGCCACGCCTCCCAAACATTTGAACTAAATATGTAACAAATACTATCGACTGAGAAAAACAGACAACACTGACATTAGATCCCAAAGCCTAGTTATAACTTTACACTAACTCCCTTAAAACTAATCAGCGGACACCACGCTCTCACTGAACCGCAAACAATCCCAGTAGCCACGGCAACACCGCCAACCGGAGTTAAACACCCGCCACGAGAGCTCGACCGCCCGGCAAAAGCCCAAGTTACGACTAGCGTCTCTTTAAACGCTTTACAGAGACTCCATCTCTGTAATCCGTGAATCTTACGACCGCGCCGCTATGATCAGGTGGCCGCATCTCTGCAGGAACTGACACCAACAACTCCGCGACACGCTGATGATGCACTTGCTGCGCATTAGTACTTTAACCATTAACGGTTTTTCTCACCTCATCACTCCCGCTCGTGCAGAATCCCGCCTCGCGCTGGCGCCGGTGTTTCTCCGCCAGCCCGAGCAAGCGCGACAGTGACGAATCCTCTCTCAGCGTAGCTCTAACGTCGATGGGCCTCGGCCCTTCTCTGTCTTCAGAACTCACCCGACCGACGTGAAAGCGTTTCTCCGTCTTCAGCAGGCTCCGAGATGTCCATGGCCGACCTGGGAAACGGCAGCGAACGGTGGCGGAGCTGTTTACGTTCGCTACTACAGCCGAGGCTGGTAATCCGCCTCCTGCTGCCGCCATTATTACATACCACAACAACAACTACGGCGCTGAGCTCTAGAGTGGAACAAGATGGAAAGGCGCGAGATAGCGGAGGAAACGCACGGCATCATGGGAGATTGAGTTTTTATTTTTGTTGGCCTTTGAGCATAATGGCGCATCATTCTGTAAACAGATAATATAAAAAAGCAACAGTTTAATGCAGTTTAACATTTTAAAGTCTGAAATATGACATAATAGTCAGTATTTTTTTTTTTACATTTAACAGTTTATTGAACCTTTAGTTACAAATATATATATATATATATATATTTTTAAATATGCATGTTTGTATATTTTATATCATATTTGATTCATTAGGCTTTTGAGGTCCATGTAGTGATACAGGAATAAATGTAATAAAAGTGAGTTATTTTTTAAAATGTAACAGTTTATTGAACCTTTCGTTACAAATATATATTTTAAAAAGTTTGCATGTGTTTTATATTTTGTATCATATTTGATTCATTAGGCTTTAATGGCTCATGTAGTGATACAGGAAGGTAAGTAGCTCATACATAAGGGAGGAAAACACCTAAAATGTATTCAGAAGCCCAATTTAATCAAAATATGGCAGCTTATTTGCTGCTGATATCTTTTTTATAACAGCATAAAATACTACTACATGCATGTAATATCAGTTGTCACTTTATTTCCTAATATTATTAATTCTAATAATAATAATAATGAGATATTTTAATGTTTAGTTTTATGATGTTTTATGATCAAATCTCTGTAGTTTTGACTGTGGGAGGAAATATGTAATGAAATGAAATACAAGAATGACTGAGAGATGTACAAATAAACATTTCTCAAAAGCTCGTTTATTTCTTAATTTGAACATAGATTATGGAAAATTTAATTGCTTCAGTCCAGTTACTGTTAATATTGAAATATTAATAACCATATTCAAGTTATTAATTCTTAAGTTTACCATATAAAACTCATTAAAGATTTCACAGCATAGAAGTAAAGCGTACCACAAATTGAAGGTATACCTTCAATATACCAATATATAGGTTTTTTTACTTACTAAAAAAGTATGAATTAGCAGTCAGAGTGTAGAAGGTTTTTCAAGCAAATTTCTGATCAAGTTTTACTTTAAGTAAAAGCCAACTTTTACTTTTACTCCACTACATTTCCTAATTAAAATGTATACTTTTACTACGATACATTTCCCCGAAGCATTATACATAAACAGTCCCTTGCTGCCACCTACTGGCGGTTTTAATTTCACATTTCGACTATTTTTACATTCGTTAAAATAATTTTAAATGATCAGTATTCAGCATTTTACGTTAAAAACAAAACATTATATATGCATCTGTAACTGCAGGTTAAATGTATCAGTGTCCCCTCTGAGCTACATTAAACTGTGTAAATACATGTTAATGCTATTTCAGATGCAGATTCCAGAAATGTTTTCTTATTTTGGAATGAAAGACACTAAGCACCAGATGAAGTGCTTCTTATTCTTACCCAAAAATACAAAATGGAAGAGTTAAAACTATATATATATATATAGTAATTTTCTGGTGAGATATCTGTACTTTTACTTGAGTATGGCTTTATACTTTGTACACCACTGATCATTCAATTTTCTTGATTTTGGAACCACATTATTATGTTATTGTAAATAATATAAAACAATATAAATAAATAGTTGGTCATTTGCACAAGCAATTAACTCTTGGAAAAAAACTAACAGGTAAAATGTTAAACATGTATCTCTGAGCTTCTCCTGCTCCCGTTAGATGTCGCCAGAGCGTAATCAACCGCCGCTTGCACAGATATTTGCCAACATATAGGCTACGTCAACAACCAGTCAACAAAAGCACACGTTTTCCTCAATAAAATAAAATTGAGCATTTGTTGCGTTCCTGCGAAGTAAAATATGTAAATAAGTTCTGAAAAATTATTGGTCCGCGTATTTTTCCCAGAAGCCTTTGCAAAATTTGTCGTCACAGCCTCGTTGGCGCAGTAGGCAGCGCGTCAGTCTCATAATCTGAAGGTCGTGAGTTCGAGCCTCACACGGGGCATGGCAATGTTTTAACTCCTGTAAACGGTAAAAATCCACTTATGTAAAAGAGTAAATCACGAGGCTTGTCTGTACTTTTAGAGAAGTCCTATCAAAGGAGAAGTCACCATGATATTTTCAGATTTCTATTATTATTATTATTCCTTTATTTAACCAGGGGAAATCATATTGAGAAGTCTCTTTTTCAAATGGTCCCTGGCCAAGAAAGTCAGAACTTAACAATTTAAAAAAGAAGAACAAAAGAAAAGAAAAACCTCATCTACAACAAACAAAGAATACCAAATTACACAATATCATATCAGCACCACATAAACCATACCACAACACATAACAAAGACAAAAGTCAGATACATCAACAAACAAAATATACCACAATAACAAATTAACCAAGACATCCTACTACATTCAAGATTCAATATTTTTATTCGTCCCATACAAAATTATATATAGCATATATAACCAGCAGTGAAATGTGAGTCAGGTCCGCTCCATGGACAGTGCAATTATTTAAGAAAACAACACAGATGAAAATATACATAAATATAGCTATGTAAGAATGAAATAAAAGTAAGCAATAAAAATATAAGAATAAAATTTTAAAAAGATGTATATTGTAGAATTAAATATAGTACGCAGGAATGTACAAGAAGCAAATGTGCTAACAGGGTGACACTGTCAGTGTGTCTATGTGAGGTAGTGAATGATGAATATCTTACTGATAGAGTGTACATTAAGTGGAGGCATGAGGATGTTAAGAGGCTGGTTTTGAGTTCATGAGCCTGATGGCCTGGGGGAAGAAACTCCTCCTGAGTCTCTCGGTTACGGCTACGGAAGCGCTTACCAGATGCAGTATGACTGCTACATGAAGCTCCATACAAGTATCAAAACAGAACAGCAGCCTATATACAATCACAGGAGCATTGTAACGGAAGGTGATTTCACCAAATTCAGATTTTACAATTTACTATTATTAGACCTAAGATTGTATCTATTGTTTTCTACAAAAGAGAAAACTGATAAATAAGAAGGCAACAGTCCTAACACTATAATTATAATATATTTTATAGATTTTTTTATAAATAAAAATAAGACAGTGATGCTGTCTACGAATTGAGAGTGGAGGCCAACCTGATAAACTATAAACTACAATGATGTGTAAAATACTCAGCTTTAGTGACAAAGCGTAGGGCAGAATGGTATACAGAATCCAATGAACGTAACTTTGCTGCATGCATGTACAAAATATCTCTATAGTCTATAACAGATAAAAAGGTATCAGAAACAAGTTCCTTTCTTGCCTTTAAATTAAAACAAGCCTTAATTCCATAATAAAATCTTAGTTTAACTCTCAGCTTTTTTACCAAGTTATCTACATGGGGTTTAAAAGTGAGCTTTTCATCTAATAAAAAACCCAAGTAATTATAACATGACACTCTTTTCTGGTCATAAAGAGTAATAATTTGAGGCAAATCCTGTACATTCCTAGAATGAGTAAATAACACACATTTTGTCTTTTTAAAATTAAGTACCAATTTTAAATTAAGTAAAAAAAATTGTAAAACTGTAAAGGCATCCTGCAATTTCTAATGCCTCATACTGAGATCTAGCAGTACTGTATATAACAGTATCATCTGCATAGAGACGTACAGCTACATCTACATTTGTACAAATATAATTTATGTAGATTGTAAACAACAAAGGCCCTAATATGGAACCTTGAGGGACTCCAACCATTAGTTCTGCCTCCCCTGATATAATGCCTTCACAAGTGACACACTGGTATCTACTAGACAGATAGTTTTTAAACCATTAAATAGCTAGATTAGGATATAGTCCTAACATAAAAGTGTTGCATGACAAAGGAAACAAAGCATGAACTGAATCTTTTTATTAAATGTTATGGTTTCTTTTTTTTATTCAAATAATGTACAATTTTGAACAGCTCTTGAGCCAAAACAGTTCTGTTTGTATATATTTGTAATTTTATAAAATGATAAAAGAACAGCAAGAACAGTCCGGAAAATATGCAGAGACATTCCTAAAAGTTTCCCATTTGATTTAATCCTAAAAAAATTTTTTTTTTTAAAAATCAGTCTGTTTCTTCTTCTAGGCTAAACATTGTGTTAATGTTTGGTTTTATATGACTTATAGAAATTATAAACTGCAATAAACGATAGACCTTAAGCATAAATAAAAATAATATTTTTCCCAGAAACTAATTCTGAATCGCAGAAGTGTTGAGTTGTATGGATAAAACAATTCAGTTCCACTGCCACAAATGATTGTACCGCAGTGCTGCAATTATATTTTGATTAGAAACACCAAAAAGCCAACATTTTTAATTACATACAACTAATGGAAAAAATGCAGTTAAATAAGAACAATTAAAACAAAAGGTGCTGGATGTTCATCGCTGATTACACCCTTCAGCACTTCTTCTTTCCATAACCCCGCTTTATCAGTTCATCCTTCCACACAGCAAAGGGTTTTGTTTCGGTCTCCTCACAATACCAGTTGCCAAAATACTGGCGATGAGTTGACATTACTCTCTCTTTATTGCACTTTCTGCACTGGATAGCCTCTGATCTTCGCACATACTTCCTGGTACAAATGCCATCTTTTTCCTTGACCAGTTTTCTCTTCTGGTAGTACTGTGTGGTGTGAGGAACAGGAACCACATGGAAGCTCGCTGTTGGTGGTGCATCAATCTTTTGTGCAGGTGTTAAAACCACCATCATTTGTTTTAACGGAAAAGGACTGGAAAACAAAATGGGCAAAGTCAGCATTGAGCCTGACTGGGCTTGTACTGTTGAGGCTTCTTCTTGTGTTGTGTTGCTGCTTTCCATCACAGTGTCTGGAGGCAAGTTTGAAATGAGAGGCTTGTCGTCGCAATTATCCTCTTCTTTTATGAAAGGAACCTTCTCTGGAGCAGGCGAGGATGTGTTTGGAGGAAAGAGATCTTCCTCCTGAAACTGAGCACCTCGGCTTGTCCTGAAAAAAAGATTGAATGCCTTGCATTAATATTTTTAAAATGCCTCTTGGCAATACCAAGCTGAAGCATATTTTGCATACGTCGATGGAGAAGCTTCTAACAGAGATGGGATGGGTTGGTTTGTGATTGTCCAATCCCCAATGTCCTCTAGTTTGCAGCAGCTCTCACTTTTAGCCACTTGGAGGTCAGTGGTTTCCATCTGTCTAATGATAAATCTGATGTCCTGGATTGCTTTGCCAGTCTGATGGTACAGGTACTCTAACCCAATCAGTTCACCTGAAAAGGAGTTGAAGATCAATGCACTTGAAATCAAAACATACAATCAAAATGTAACCATGTTTTATTAAATGGATAGTTCACATGAATTGAAAATTCTGTGAAACACAAGAATGTTGGTTTTGGAGACAATTGTCATTATTGTTTACAAATTAAAAAAAAGTATTATGCATTTAGAATATGCTTTTATCGACTTACAAAAACTAAAAATTTCGTCACAAACTAAAATGTAAGAGAAAACTGAAAATATATAAAGAAAAAAAAAATACTAGAATAGTAATAATTATACTAAAATAACAACTAAAATAAAAATACAAGTATAAAATACAACAAAAACCATCAACCAAACAAACACAAGTTACATTACACAATAAAAATACACAATAAAAATTATATTAAGAAACTTTTTAAGTAAGTTCACTTCAAGAGAGTTTTCTAAATACATTAAAAGTGGGACAACCCAATAAAAAATGTTTGACAGAAAGGGGAATCTGCTGAACATGCATTGAATGGGGTCAAAAATGTATGTGTTTTGTATGACCTATGCAGCATCTGGTAAATACCACTTGATCAAATCTAGTTTTAAAAATCAGTTTGAAATTTCCAGATGGATTTTATGTACCGGTAATTATTATTTGTACATGTATCCCACTCTTCTTACTGTTTCCATTGTATATTGGAATGACATGAAGGTGAGTTCCTATTTTTGGTGAGCTGTCCCTTCAGCCATGAGAAAGTAATATCTAACTTACCAGTGTATTTACTTGTAATGATAGTAGACACAATGTTGTTTTCAAGCATTTCCTCTCCGAGCTGGTCGACAGCTTGTTGGAGAACCCCAATGCAAGACTGAGGTGTCTGTAGGCCCTCTGAGGCCACGGCAGTCGCTTCATTCCACCTGACCAATCCATCCAAAAACTCAATTTGAAGAAATGTAGAACAAGCTGGCACCCCTAAAATATAATACACAATGCCATGAAATCTCTTTATATTTCACAAAGTGTACTAATTTTTCATACGGTGTTCAGACATTGTGCAAACACATCATCCTGCACATAATTATCATTAAAAAAATCAATAAAACTGTCATTTGCAAGCATTGCAACACTGAGCTACTGCAGTGTAGACTGGTATTTTGATTATGGCTGTCTACAGTAGTAGTCAGGCACACTGCTGACATGTAGCAGTGTAGTGCCTTTTGAGCATAAGAGACTAAAACAAACCAACAAAACAAAATTGACTGATAACTGATTTACCTGGAATGAGCTGGTTCAAATGCTGGTGGAAGGATTCAATGATTGTGGAATCTCTGAAACATTTGTAGGTTGGCAGAAGTTGGCCTCCCTTCACCAGTGTCCCAGTCTGCTCATACAGTGGTACACCAAGAGGATCCACTAGACATGGCAGATGTTTCTTCTGGGAATCCCAAATCTCAGCCAATATATTGGAACTGAAGAGAGGCACTCCTGATGAGTCCCATCCCGCCTCCCCATCATAGAGCCGAATGAGTGCTGTGATAAGTTCTTCGATCTCCCTTACATCACGCGTGGCTCGTCTACAGTGGAGGGCCAACTCGCTTCTGCTGAGGTGATGCATTAGTTCATCATCAGAAGGCTGGACGATATCGGAATTGAGCTCATTATGCTTCGCCTCCTTCAGCTGCTTCAGGTCCTCCTCATCCCATTTGAAAATACAGTGGGTGAGGCGGCCCATGAATGTCGGGTATATCTGATGGGACTCTAACGTGCAGCCCACAGAAATCCTTCGCATGAACTCGGAGATGTTCAACCTGACCTCCACGTCCTTCCACTCTCTGAATGTTTTTCTGAGAGAGTTGGACCCACAGCAGTCTCCATTAACATACAGAACTTCAGGAGGAGCCACTGCAGCTTCCTTGTATCTATTTATGACACTGGAGATCATCCCCTCAAGACCAGACTCTTTGTTTTCTGTAAGCACCGACATGATAGCTTGCCCGTGTTCATTGAAAACACTGGTCACCCAAGTTCCTGAGACACTCTTTGGTGGAACCCATCTTTAGCACATGACCAAACGTCGAGGTTATGCTGGCCTTGATCTCATTCATTCTGTGAAGTACGTCCAGAGCGAACACTTGCCTCAACCAACAATGTTTGGGAAGGAGAGGCATGGCGGTTGGATCTTGAAACTGAGCAGCTTGGGCAAAGCTTTTGCAATCTGTTAGATACCGAACAGTCTTTTGCAGCCAAACCTCAGTGTGACGTTCCTCCAGTTTCTTATGGATTTGGCTGACGCTAGGCCCCAAATGTCTCAGACGGTTAAAGTGAACAACCTTCATGTCACAAGCCACGTGTGATGCAAGAATGCAAGGGAACTGGACTCTATGACCAATATCAAGTTGTGACACTACATCATGACTCCAGCTAATCCATTTCCTCTTGCATTTCCCACAAACCAGACGCTCGGATGCCATGAAGTATGACCCTTCCATGTCGACTACCTGCCTGAGCTCCTCATGCAGGCCTGTTGATGTGAGCTCTCCCTTCAGGCAGTCTGAATGTGGACAGATAAGTTTCACGTTCCACATCTTTTGTGGCATCCAGAGAAACAATGCATTCCCAAAGTAGCATCCCATCTCTGGCTCTTCAGTTACGGTAAGAGGTGGGAACGGTGGGTACCGCCACATCCTATCCACCCTAGCATAGTCCATTTCAGGTTGCATCTCAGGAGACCACCTGAACAGGGCCTTTGACACCCACCTATAATCTGCAGGGGGCAAAGTGCACATCCATCCCGAAGGAAGACAAATTCTTGTACCTAAAACAATAAATAGGATTAACTATTTGTGAACAAAAATTTGAAAAGAAGCAGAACCTTTAGTTACTTACTATATACTTGTGACAGGAGCAGCTCAGAAGTTTGTTCAGGCATGCAACACTGACCTCCAGACACAACCTTTGCTTTCAAAGGATTGCTTTGTCCCTTATCTGATCTGCTTGGCTTCATGACTTGAACAATGAAATAAAAAGAAACCACTCCTATAAGTAAAATAATGATATCATGGACTTTTCTGGAATCAAGAGTGTTGATACTGATAATTCACAGTTCTGCTGTTGTCTCATATTGTTAAAGGTTCTTTATTTTTACTTGACAGATTAAAGGGCTCATTTGATGCTCTTTGGAGTGTAACAAGCTCTTGGTGAATGAAGAAGATCTGTAAAGTTGCAAAGACTAAAGTCTCAATTCCTGGGCTGAACTAAGGACAATATTAACCGTCTTTACATTTATTTTGAAAGATGAAGCTCGCGATTATGGAAAGGGGCGTTACATTTCCAACGAATGCTTGCTGTGTTCGGCCAATCACAATGCACTGGGTCTGTTGGCCAATCAGAGCAGACTATGCTTGTCGGAAGGAGGGACTTTGTAGAAAAAAACACGTTTGAGAGAGGCAGGGCATAGAGGACCTACAATAATGTACAGTATTTTAAAATAATGTTTTTTGAACATTAAAGCATGCCAACATATTCTATTACACCAAATACACAAAATAATGATCTTTAATCACTTAATCGGATTTGTGCGATTTTGTTATTTTATAACTAAATATTCATTAAATTAAAAAAGGTTAACTAATTAAACTTGTCAAGGTCAAATTTCAATCGAAAATCACAAAGGGGAAAAAATAGATTTTGTTCATTGAAAGAAAAATATAAAAGTATAAAAATACGCCTGGACTTTTTAGATTATGACAATTAAGCACAAAAAAGAAAAGGGAAAAATGTGATACAGTTAAAATTATTATTTTTGTTATTGAAAACTATGATAATAGTAAAGTAAAATGTCCAGATAAACAGTAGTGCTTTACTGGGGGGAAATAACGTTTAATTTTACTGGAAACAAAATCTTAACAGGCTTAATATGAAGGCTTTTTTTCTAAAGAATGTTGGTGTAAAATAATTTTTTGACAAGCTTTGCTACACTCACCAAAAGGTTGTAATATATTCTAGCTCTTATCATCAACAACGACCAATCATCAATATTACTTTTTAGCAATTTACACCAAGAGTCGAGGAAATGGATTAAAAACGATTCGAACCCTCGTGCGTCAAACCTCTGAGGAGAGAATCACTTACTTCAAACTTCAGCATGCCTATAATTACAACAAAGTATCTTGAGTAAGTAATGAGAAACAGATTATATTACCTTTGACAACGCGACAAAAAAGCACAAATGTAAAATCGAAGTTGTCCAAAAGATGAAGCCGTTATCTGATGTTTCTTAGCTAGACGTCAAAAAAGCGGGTTGTTTCGAGCGGTTTCGAGGGCTAACGGGGGCGTTGATTGGCTGATTTCTAGTATGGTTTTGCAATCTTGTGATTGGCTCATTTCTGCTTGGACTTTTAAAAAAATAGTATGGTAATTTAATTGCCGTCCGAATCCACATCTCTGAGTTTACAAGAAGAAGTTAAAACAAAATTCAGTGCTTAACCCAATTTTGAGCACTCCCGAACACTTCGATGTAATTTGCATACATATTTATTTCTGAAATGCTGGAAAGTGTTTAAAATAACACTACTTCATAACTGCTCACAGTGACCGGGAGCAGAAAGAGATGAAAAGCACTTTTAAAATGGGTATTATAAACGGATATATAAGCTACATAAATATATCGCGTATACGTTAATTATAGTCTTTTTAAACGAGATTTAAATAAATAAAAAAAGAGGATTATATATTATAAAATATGCTTTGAATAATAAGAATACAAATTACATAAGTATTTTAAATGCATTTTAAATGCATTAAATACAATTTGGTAAATAAAATAAATATTATTTACAGCAGACAATTATGTGACTGACTGGTCACGTGAGCAGCGCGTTCTCAGGTTCGTAGGATTAAGAACTCTGTGAATAGATCGCCATCCGAATCCATGAGTTTTATCAGAGGTGATATGTACATTTATTTTTTTACAGACGTCCACATGAGAAACAATTCAGAAACAACACACGCACAAAAACACACACACACACACACACACACAGCCCCTCCCCTCCGTACACACCGCGTCTCCATGAGAACGAGCGTTCGACGTTGAAAGCAAGTTCGGGAGAGGCTGGTATCTCGTGAACACCTTTACACAATCACACATTAAAAAGTGGTATATATTTTGTCAGTGTGTTATTTGCTACTTTAGAAAGTTAACTAGTCTCAAGTTTGAGGTAAAATGCAGTTGGGTTGTCGATGTCAAAACACTATAAACTGTTTCAAATACAGTTTTTAAATACTGTTATGTCATTTGTTTACTCTTACACTGATTGTTTGCTGCTTCAATCCAGATGAGTAGGCTATTGTAAATTTAGTATAGGGTGTGAAAGTACAGGGTTTAGTATAGGGTGTGAGAAGCGCGCACAAGGAGGCTAACCTAGCTTACCAAATGTCTTGTTGTGGCTCAAAAATATGTTGAATACATGCGGTTAATGTATGTCTTCTTTAGTCTATTGGCTCTTTAGGTTTTTTACTGGCACACGTCACTTACACGTTTTGCACTTACACTGCGGAGTGTTGAGACTGTTTACATATTTGTGCCTACATGTACATATTATGTACTGGTTTTATTATTTAATTAATATTTTCTAAATTGTATGTTTATGTGGAGTTATTATTACACAATACTTTTTCTGACCTTTTTGAATCTTGCCCTTGACAAATAACCCAAATTAAAAAATAAAAAGACTAAAAACTAACACTAAAACTAATAAAAGCTAAACTAAAACTAAGAATTTTCAAAAAATAAAAACCAAACTAGCAAACCTACTTTAAAAACTAATTAAAACTGTATCCGCAACAGGTATTTGTACCTCTCACCAAAATAGTTTTAACGTATAAAGCCAGTGATGTAGGCTAATAAAGGCTTTTTAACTTTTCACTACAATTCGAGTGCCTTGAAGTTCTTGTCCTTAACAGAGCACCAAGATTTCATACCCCATGCAGCACTTCTCAATGCATTCAGTGCTTTGAAAAACTAAACTGAATTTGAAAACAAAAAGTCAAAATGAAATAATTTAAAAATGCTAAACTAATAACCTTGGTACATAGTGGTTCTTGAAGCACTGACTCCAGCCGCAGTCCACTCTGTGTGAATCTCCACCACATTTTTGAATGGGTTTTGTTTCACAATCCTCTCCAGGGTTATCCCTATTGCTTGTACACTTTTTTCTATCACATCTTTTCCTTTCCTCTTCGCCTCTCTATGAATGTGCTTGGACACAGAGCTCTGTGAACAGCCAGCCTCTTTTGCAATGACCTTTTGTGTCCTACTTGTGCAAGGTGTCAATGGTCGTCTTTTGGACAACTGTCAAGTCAGCAGTCTTCCCCATGATTGTGTAGCCTACAGAACTAGACTGAGAGACCATTTAAAGGCCTTTGCAGGTGTTTTGAGTTAATTAGCCGATTAGAGTGTGGCACCAGGTGTCTTCAATATTGAACCTTTTCACAATATTCTAATTTTCTGAGATACTGAATTTGGGATTTTCCTTAGTTGTCAGTTATAATCATCAAAATGAAAAGAAATAAATATTTGTAATATATCAGTCTGTGTGTAATGAATGCATATAATATACAAGTTTCACCTTTTGAATGGAATTAATGAAATAAATCTACTTTTTGATGATATTCTAATTATATGACCATCACCTGTATGTATATATATATATATATATAGAGAGAGAGAGAGAGAGAGAGAGAGATTTCATATAAAGAATAATGCTATTAATATCATAACAGGACTAATCATAATGGTTCTAAAAACATTCACCCCAGATTAACAAACACTATTTTAAGTTCTAGGCTCTTTATTTCCACAAATAAGTGTTTATACAGTGTAGGATTTTCTTATCAAGAAAAACGGTATTAACATCGTAATGTGATTTAACAATTACATCAACCATAACCATTACTCACGACAAGTTACTGTAAATGACTGATGCATCTGCTCAAACAGTTTCACTCTTATTTTAAAGTGTCATCCTCAATCAGAAGTATGATGTTGAATCTATCACCATGGTTACTTTAAGGTTCAAAGAATTTGGTGATTAATATTTAATGTCCCTGATTTAATGTAAGAGAAACAGAAGGAGGATGCCAGCAGTTCACATATCAGTGAGCTAGAGATCATTGTCGGTTTTGCTTAAATAACTATAAGTGACAGGATGAACCAGAAAGGAGGCGGATATGAAGCTTTCAAGCACGCGCCTGCTGTGTCTGTTTGAAGTCTGCAATTCTGCTCTCCATTAAAGGGCGGAAGTGACGGATCAATCCCTGAGAAGAAAGAAATATAAATGCAAGTTTCAGTTAAAACAATTGTAGTGGTTTGGATTAATAATCATATATTCTAAAATAATTTGTCTATATAAATTAAATTATCTACAGATTAAAAATAAAATGAAATAGAATTCTGCCTTTACCTGAACTGGCCATGCGGCTCCGTCTCCCAAAGCGCAGATGGTGTGGCCCTCAATCTGCTTGCTGATCTCCCAGATCATGTCAATCTCTGCTGACTGTGCATCGCCTTTCACAAAGCGCCACATCATCTTATTCATCCAGTCCACTCCTGAAAGGCACAGAAAATACAGACTGGTAAATATTCACTGTCATGTACCACATGTAAATACTGACAAATGTATAATCACATAAATTTGTAGTAATTCTTACCCTCTCTGCAAGGAGTGCACTGCCCACAGCTCTCGTGCTTGTAGAATTCAATCAAGCGGGCAATAGCTCGAATAACATCAGTCTGTAAAGGGGCAATGACCAAACAATCAAATTATCGGACAGAACTTAAACATTTTTTAATTATCCGACCTACAGTATTGTATTACACTAATTTAGATATTTCCCTATTGTAAAAAATGCTTATAGGAATTTGAAGTGAAGAAAATGAGCCTTATAGCGTTTCAAAATGGTCCATGTCCACAGAAACCACAAGTGTGTTAATTTTAGGAATATCAAGTGTTTTATTATTTTTTTTATTTATTTAATTAATTACATGATGTGCTGGTTAATTAATTAAATTAATCACAAATTAATTTGTAAATAAATTTGGGCTGAGAAGTGACCCATAGTCACGGTTGTGTTAAAAGAGAAAAGCAACTGAAAAGACATTACAATAAAGTAGAATTATTTTGATTCAACACAGAATATATATACACATCACAAAACCAGTCGTAAGTAGCACAGATAAATTTGTAGCAATAGCCAACAAAACATTGTATGGGTCAAAATTATAAATTTTTCTTTTATGCCAAAAATGATTAGGATATTATGTAAATATCATGTTAAATCAAGATATTTTGTACATTTTTGTACTGTAAATATTTCTTCAATTTTGGTTTGTAATAAGCATTGCTAAGAACTTAATTTGGACAACTAAAAAGGCGATTAGGGTTAGTGTTATTATATACATAATAATAACTTTTTATTATTTATTTATTTTTGATACCTTAAAAAACTAAAAGATCCAGTCAGTGGTGACATCACTGTCTTAATGAGAGAGTCATTCAGTCAAATGGCTGATTCTTTCAGAAATAAATGTCTGTCTTTATGAATTGGTCAATAAATCATTGATTCAACCGATTTGTTCAAAAATGTGGATTCAGTCAATAATGAAACATCACTGTGTGCTGCTCCGAAAGGCACAATAGTTCTACTTTGTTCAGAACTATTTTTGTTGCTGAAACTGAGCAAAAACATACATACATAAAAAATATTGACAATATTATGACTAAAATGTAATACTCTATTACCTTCCTTGAACGGTTGTATAAAATCATTATCAAATTTGCAATCATGCTGATATTCAGGGAAAAAAAGCACTCTTGCTCCTGTGATATTGTTAAAATATATCGTACGATATAAATATAAGACAAAAACCCACACTGGGGCATATTTGCCATTATATCATGAATTTTAGGGGCATATAACTGCATTCTCACAAGCTACATCATGCAGTTAAGTCTTCCTACCTCATGTTTCATCAACAACTGCATGCAATATAAGATGATGTACATGTCTGGGCAGGGCGGGGTGTGTTAAATGTGTCAATCATAACTTTCTCCATAATTAATTGCACCAAATTAACAAGATAAATCAACAGCCATAGTTATTTTACAAATCGACTTACTGATTTATCCATGACAATAAGGGCAGCTGTGCCAAGACCAGTCTGAGCCTGAATGAGGGCATCAAAATCCATGAGAACGGTGTCGCACACATGACGTGGGATTAGTGGCGTGGAAGAGCCACCAGGAATTACACACAGGAGATTATCCCAACCACCCCGCACACCACCTACAGAGATCATATCAATTAAATCTCAATAATCTTCAAGATTGGACATGATTAGACCATGAACAAACATTTCCATGTACGGATGGAATGAGGTGTACCTGCATGTCTTTCAATGAGCTCCTTTAGAGGAATGGACATCTCTTCCTCCACTGTGCAGGGGTTGTTGACATGGCCGGAAATGTTGAAGAGCTTCGTGCCAGAGTTTCTCTCTCGGCCAAAACTCAGAAACCACGTGCCCCCACGACGGCAGATGGTCGGTGCCACAGCTACCGTCTCAACATTGGCAACAGTTGTTGGACAGCCAAACACACCTGCAACAAGATCACGTCAAATTTATCCCTGTAAAATGAATAACACTAAAAACATGTCACGTATACAAAATGTAATGCAAAAATTAGATATATTAACACATTCAAAACCTGTAGCTTGTATCATTTCATTCATAGAAAATAAAATATAATATCAAAAATACATTTCCAAATAAAGCTCACTTACCCACATCAGCAGGGAAAGGGGGTTTCAGACGAGGTTTTCCCTGTTTTCCCTCGATGGACTCGATCAGCGCCGTCTCCTCTCCACAGATGTATGCTCCTGCACCGCGCATCACAAACACGTCAAAGTCATAACCTGAGCCGCATGCGTTCCTGCCAATCAGCCCGGCTGCATAGGCCTCGTTGATGGCCACCTGAGAGAAAGCACACATAAACACATGAGGTCAATACATTATCTCCCTCAAATACGATTCGAACACATTTACTGAAATAAACCTCTTTCAGGGAAGGTTTGACATCCAGTCAATTCTAATAATGTCTGACAACACTAACAAAATGAATACATACCACATACAAGAATTAGATAATAAACTTCATCATTAAATGCATGATTTAAATATTTTTATTACACAAAGTATTTAAAATATTTAGATTAATATTTACAATATCATCTAATTTATAATATTTCTAAAAGACTATATAGTGAAATATTAATAACATATATTATCAGGGTTCCCACTCTTTTTCAGAGATCATTTTCCAGGACATTTCATAATGATGGGAATAAAATATAAGGATCACATATTCACAGCCTAAAGTAATATATTCCTCTCTCCTCTCTTAAAAAAAGCATACAATTTATGGCCATAACCCAACTATAAAATCAGAAATGCACCAAATAAACACACACACACACGTCTGGTTCACTATCCTGCTAGAGAATCTCCTTAGACATAATGGTTTTTATACTGTACAAACTGTATATTCTATCATCCTACACTATCACAGAAAACTTTTTACATTTTCACTATTTAAAAAAAAAAAACATTTAGTATGTTTATTAATCCATTTCCCCCATGGGGACTGCTGGCTGGTCCCCACAATGTAGATTATCTCAGGTTATACTATCCTTGTGGGGACCATTTGGTCACTCACACGGTCACTCACACGGTCACTCACACAGTCACTCACACAGTCACTCACACAGTCACTCACACAGTCACACACACAGTCACACACACAGTCACACACACAGTCACACACACAGTCACACACACAGTCACACACACAGTCACACACACACACACACACACACACACACACACACACACAGCTTCTGAAGGTAAACTCACTTTATTTTAATGAACACATTATAACGACTGCCTAGGCCCTTCTTGTTAAGCTTCCCCTTCCCTCTTCCCCCAACTGCAGTCTCCAAAGAAATAAAAGGCATTATAAAAAAAAAAGTTTGCAAAAAGCATCTGTCCCAAACAGACTAAACAACAAATACATGTCTGTCCAAAATATTTACTGCATTAAGCTCCACAGTATCCTTGTGAATTTATTTTACTGTTTGAGTTGGCTCAAACTCTCTTGCAACTTTTCCAAGCTTTGTTTTAGAGCTGTTAACTCCTCACTTTTGTCTGCGACACTTTTTCGATAGGCATTTGATTTTGACAGTAAGGTGAAGTCATGCTTTCTCTCTGCCCTGACGGCCATTTCATCTGCCTCTTTCTGCATGGTTTCAATGCTATGTATTATTTTTTGTCTTTTTGCATTGACATTTGCAATTTCTTGGTGCAGGTCTTTTCTTTTCCTCTCATTGGCAGTTTGGTCTTTCTTTTTCTTTTCATCCTCCAAGTACTGCACATATCTCATCCTTGCTCCTTTGCAGTGTGCGACAAGATCTCTTGGCAGGACTTCATCTAGTGGCTGTCCTGCCATTGCATCCTGAACCATGCACAGTGCTACGAGAGACCTCTCTTTAAGGTTTTCAACTAACATGTCTTTGTTGATAGAGTATCCTCGTTCCACTGCCCCTTGTCCATGAGAGAGTGTGAGCAGATGTTTAATCAGGTCCCACAAGGTTGTATATTCTGTTCTGCCACTGACAAGATTTCCAAGAAACTTGTCCAGCCTGGAAGTGTAAGCAAAATTTTGGAATTCTGCTTTATGGTGTGTGTAGACGTGTATTAAAAACATTTTGTACTGTGCAAGAACCTCATCACACTGAGGTGCAGTGTACCAACCAGCATTGAGCAAAACTTGCAAGAGTTTTTGAAACATTTCTCTTGAATTATCTCTGTTTGCAACCATGATCACAGGGTCAAGGGAGCTCAAGTGCCGCACAGCTGGGTACATTAGGGGACTTCTCTCCATCATTTTCTTGCAAGTCATGGAAAGGAAGGAGACACATTCTTTTTTGAACAGCTGAATTTTCACAGGATGTTCCTTGAGGTTTTTTAGATGCTTTTTCTAAACCTTGCTTTGTACCAAATCCAATGTCAAGCTGTTTGAGTGGTACATGGTTTGCTTTGTCTTGAAGATCTAGTTTCAGCAGCTTGAGAGGTGTCTTTAACTTTTCCAGTTCTTCCCTTTTGATATAGCTTGATAGCAAGTCTCTCATGGTTGACTGTAGCTCCTTTGTTAAAAATGGGACCATTGGAGCATCGGTCTGAAATTTTTCCAAAAATGGCTTCAGCTGTCTAGCAACAAATGCAAAAAAAATGGAGCTTGGCCACAAAAAGAGGGTCTGCAGTAGCCTCCTTTACTGTGCAGTATGATGCTGATGATGGAACTTTACTTTTCGGAAGTTTCCTGTGGCTGTTGATGTACGTCTGTACTGCGGGCCAAATTTCGTTTGCTCTCTCTGCAACTGCCAAGTCTTCTACCCATCGATGAGCACAGAACTTCAAAGGAAATGTTGATGTTTTGGTCATCTCAATGAAATCCTCACGTCTGGCTGGTGAGTCATGGAACAACTGCCAAAGAGCCCTCAGTACATCTCCCACCTTCCAACCTGTTTCTTTCTCTCCACTTTGAAAGCTTCCATGCACAACATGCAAAGCACAGCTTCCCAAATTTAGCAACTTTGATGCATCAGGGTCTGATTGGCTCTTGTCTTCTTGGAACAGCTACAAGAATTTCCAATTGACCATCCATTGAGATCTGCAGGAGCTTCTTGGGATCAAGTGGTGAGAGGGTTTTCTTAATTTTCTCCAAAAGTTTCTCTGCCTGAGTATGTCCCATAATAGCGCACAGCTACTCTCTCTTCATGATCACACCAGTAACGGACAATAATATCCATCTGTTCCTTCTGTGTCACTTTATTCAAGCATTCATCAAATGACAACATAACATTGTACCTTCCTGACATCTTTGATCAACTCCTCTTTGAAATATGGGCACAAGCCAAAGGATAAAAGGTAAGCAGATTTTGTTGCACCACATGCAAACCGTTTGGCAATTTCACTGTCTGGGAACATTTGACTAAAATTGACTGACACATCAGAGCTGGAGTTGAATGAGTAGTGTGACCTGACCATTTTGATTACCCAACGAATCTCAGCTTCAAGCACAGCTTGGCTTGAAAAGAACTTCGACAGTGTTGAGCTGCCTTGTTGGCCTGAGCATGTCGCCTCTTCATTTGTATTGGACACTTGAAAAGCTATGCTTCCCTGACAGCCACTTTCTACATCTACAGTGGTTACCTGTAAGTCTTTGCTTTGTCTGCAAATGTCCTGTCCTCTGCCTTCAGAAGTAATTTCCCTGAGAAAATGTGTAATTTTTGTCTCCTTTTTCATTTGTGTAGCAACCTTTACATGTCCTTGTCCTCGTTCATGACTCTTGAGTGCCGAGAGACCCATGTTACCAACATCAAAGGATTTCTTGCAAAACTTGCAATATGCCCTTTGCACATCTCCTGATACTTCCCCTAGCCATTCCCTGAACTGGGGAACTTCTTTCCATTCCTTCTTAAACTTGCACTGCCTCCCTGACATTTGTCTTGCTTATTTCTGTAATTTAAGATCAGAAGTGTTACAGATGCAATGACGGGTATAAAGCACCTTTACATGTTCTATAGGTTTATTTTTATTACCATCTCTTTTTGCATCCTATCCTGTTCTAATTTTGTATCCGGTCATTGGAAAGCACACATTCTATATTTATTTTAAGTTTTGTTATATATTCATATTGTATTAACCAACTATTTAATAAAAAAAATCACTAGTAATAATATAGTGTTTTAACAAAATATCAATGAACAGTATATCACAATTGTATAAATAACGCAACAAATTTAATGTTTTAAAATAAATAAAATTTAAAATAGGAAGAGGAAAGGTAAGATGCTTTAAAAATATTCTATCTTAATGAGTGAATCATTGGAGTCACTCTATCAAACGATTCATTCAAAACACTTTAGGAATGAAGAAAATGACGGTCTTCATGAATGGGTCATGAATCGTTTCGTTTACCTGCATACCAGTGAACATTTGCTGCAAACATTCGAGCACTTAATTTCTAGCACCTGAAAACCGCCAACACGAGACAGCGTCATACGTCACAGGGAGCTTAAACAGCGTGAGCTCACGTGTCAAAACTCAGCATCCCTGAACAGAGCGCTTTCTGTTACGTTAATTGTTTCAACCAGTTGTTGGCCAATTCTTTAATGATCAACAACATTTAAAAATAATAATTTTCCAGGACAACAAGATTTTTTCCAGGACAATCTAGGTTTTCTCTCATTTTCTATGTGTTTTCCAGGACTGGAAAATTGGTCATTAATATTCCAGGATTTCCAGGTTTTCCAGGACGCGTGGGAACCCTGATTATACTACTCAAAAATTTGAAGTAATATGCTTATCTGGCAGTAAAAATTTTTATTATTATCAATGTTAAAACCGTTGTGCTGCTCAATATGTCTGTGGAAACTACAATACATGTTTTTTTCAGGATTCCGTGATGAAAATAAAAAGAACTCCACTGATTAAAAATAAAAATATTTTGTAACATCGTAAATGTCTTCACTGTCACTTTTAACCAATTTAGTGCATCCTTGCTTAATATACGCATGTAATTCTATCAAAAGCAAACTTTTGAATGGTAGTGTAATATGACAAAATTACAATATTAGCTTTTATTTATTGATATATTGTTTTTATTTATAAATTTGTATTCTGTTTATTAATGTAGCATTTTGAAACCGCCTACGATGCATTAAAATATTGCCTCTGTTGCCAACTCATTAGGTTTTGGAACTGAGCTTTCTTTAAAAAATGAATTGTGCTATTCTGTGAGGGATCACATCCTTTCTTTTTCACCTGCAGGTTGGACGACTCATTGTAGAACTCTCCACGGATGTAGATGTAGGCAGCACGTGCTCCCATGGCCCTGCCAGCCACCAGACAGCCCTCAATCAGCTTGTGAGGATCATTACGCATGATCTCTCTGTCCTTGCAGGTACCGGGCTCTCCCTCGTCAGCATTCACCACCAGATATTTAGGCCTGAGAGGGTGAGAAATAGATACTCCTATGCTTCTGTATGTCCTGATTTGATCCTAATGAAAAGAGCTTTTACAAGCCTTTACATCTGCTTTTGCAGAGTCATGTGACTTATGAAACCCATTAATTGTTGAGATGCAAACCTACCTGCCATCGCTGGGCTTGTTCATGAAGCCCCACTTCATCCCTGTGGGGAATCCGGCACCTCCTCTGCCACGCAGACCTGAGACCTTAATCTCATTCAGGATCCAGTCCACTCCTTTATCCAAAATCTCCTTGGTCTTGTACCAGTCACCTCTCCTCAGAGCACCCTTCAGCCTGAGATATATGAACAATTCACCACATTAAACACATGCACAATGCTGACAATAATGCATACATATATGTGTGTGTGTGTGTGTGTGTTACTTATAAATTACATTTTTACAATTGCACTTATAATAAATTTAAATTTTAATTGTTTACAAAACACCAACATAAAAAAAATTCCCAATTCCGAGAGAAAAAAAACCCCTGAGTGCATGATATAAACAAGCAATTCTAAGGGGAAAAAAGTCAGAATTTAGAAAAATACACTGGCAATAGCATGGGAAAAAAAAGGTTTGAATGGTAGATTTTGTAGAAGACTTGCAATTATTTTATAAATACATTGTTTTAACCCTAATAGTCCATAGAAAAAAAAACAAGCTTCCATAACAAATAAGGAAGATTCAAGAGTACGTTTAAGTCCTGTCTTTAGATATAATTGATAATACAATTTCATATTTTTTACCTCCAGTCATGTCGCCCATATAGGTTAGTGAATATTCTGTCCTGGTCAGCTAGAGGTCCGAATTTGGTCTTCTTTGGTGTTTCCTGGGTGATGCACACTGATTATAGCTCATTTCCATCGACCATCAATTATGCAGACAGTGGATTTGAGTAACAAGTCACCTGTTGAGCTGTGCTGCTGTTGAACCGCACCAGTGTCATGGAGTTTGGGGGAGAGGCGGTGTTGGCGGCTGCAGTAGTGCGTGATGCAGTATATGCAACCACAGCAACCGGGGCACGTGAAGCCCCGGTGGTCAGAACCCGGCTAAGAACGGGACAGCCGAGACAGGACAACATCTTATCTGAAAGATATGAAGGGACCAATGAGCACGAACCGTCCCATAACAACCAAAGCTGTATCACATGATGCCGTTTAATAACAACTCCAGTCCTAATGACCTTTACTCTTATTGTTAACTAAAACAAACTATTAAAAAGTCTTTCTTGGTAATTTAAATAAAACTCAATTTAAATTAATTATACTGTAAATATTACATAAAAAACTTAAATCTATATGACAATTAGAAATGTTGCTTTGCCAACTTACTAATGAAGGAACAATGATACTACAACTAAAATAAAAAATAGATAGAAATACCAAAAATTGATCATAACAAAATTGCTAAACTTATTTAAAAAATAAAAATAAATAATAATAAAAGCTGAATATATATTTGTAAAATGAATTACATTGTTATTGTTGTATTGAATGTTTACATGTTTTTTTAAGAACAAAACGACCAGAGGGAAGCATTAAACACCCCGAAATAATAGCCGTTTCTAAAATTTATTCTCAACACAAGCTTTTGAGATTCAATAATGTAGAATAATCAATACATGAATAAAAAAACCTACAAATGGATCAACACTTCAGACAAATTTTACGATGGGGACAGTTACGCAAGGCAAGAGACGGGAAAAATTTAAGCAGCAGCAATAAACAAACATCCATGTAGAATAGATCAAAGATGCCTCCATATGATATATTATTGCATAAACACACAAGCCAAACTTTCTCAGATATTAAAAATGTAACTCGTCCCGAGGTGACCTCCAGATTCACGCTCTTGACATCTGAGGGACTGCGGCATTGCACAGATAACGCTCGGATATATTTACAGAAGGTATACGAGATTGTCAAAAAATTAGAAACTGTCAAAACCTCGATTTGTAAACACATATATCAAGTGAAAAAGCCGAGCTTACCTTCGTGATCTCCCTGGATCAGCGTTATAAAATGTACAGCGGAAGGAATATAGCGACCGACCCGGATGTAATAACAGCTTTGACCTGTTGGCAGGCGCTGTTGCACAGATAAATATATACTATTAAAGCCTTCAAATATGATTAATATACATTCCTTCAAATGTATTGAAATTAAGGAGAGACCAAATTTAAAGACGGCAACTTGCTGATGACAGACACAAAATGTATTGTTGATAATTCTGAGGGAACTATTAGTTCTCTGGCTTTGAATAGCCTATCATTAATAATTATTTCAAAATTCTGAATATTGAATTTCACTCTGTCTAAAAGCGAGATCCTACAGCTGAAAAATAACAACCTATCCACTGTGTGTGATATTCCTGTTAAAAGTATGGTAAACTGTTTGGGAATCAAAATCTCTAAATATAGACTTACTGATGCAATGGTCCCTCCTTTTTAGACAAACGTAATAACAGTTTTATAAGAAACTCATTTAATTTTGGATCCAATCCTCCATGTAAATCAAAATGGTTTAAACCTCATTGTATATCTTGTCATAGTATTTGGACATTACCATGTATGTATTTTATTAAAGTAAAAGTGGGTTTTTGTTAAATGTGAGCCAAAATCTATTTAAAAGAACAAAAGACTTAAATTAAACTACTTCAGTCTGTGCACTGAATTTATTTAATACACGAGTTTCACAATTTGAGTTGAATTACTGAAATAAATGAACTTTTCCACAACATTCTAATTTATTGAGAAGCACTTGTATTAACAACAAAGCCCTTAATTTAGAACCTCATGATATTTTACTTTGTTTTCAAAACCCATATTTATCCAATAAACAAAATTACATAATTGTTAATTATCTTAGCAAAGTTTTATATTCATAAATCAAAAGTAATTCACAATAAACCATATATATTTATATATATATATATATATATATATATACACTCACCTAAAGGATTATTAGGAACACCTGTTCATCTTCTTCTTCTTCTTCCTTTTAATGGCGGTTGGCAAACAACTTTTAAGTGTGCATTACCGCCACCTTTTGATATGGAGTGTGGATCGGAACACCTGTTCAATTTCTCATTAATGCAATTATCTAATCAACCAATCACATGGCAGTTGCTTCAATGCATTTAGGGGTGTGATCCTGGTCAAGACAATCTCCTGAACTCCAAACTGAATGTCAGAATGGGAAAGAAAGGTGATTTAAGCAATTTTGAGCGTGGCATGGATGTTGGTGCCAGACGGACCGGTCTGAGTATTTCACAATCTGCTCAGTTACTGGGATTTTCACGCATAACCCTTTCTAGGGTTTACAAAGAATGGTGTGAAAAGGCAAAAACATCCAGTATGCGGCAGTCCTGTGGGCGAAAATGCCTTGTTGATGCTAGAGGTCAGAGGAGAATGGGCCGACTGATTCAAGATGATAGAAGAGCAACTTTGACTGAAATAACCACTCGTTACAACCGAGGAATGCAGCAAAGCATTTGTGAAGCCACAACACGCACAACCTTGAGGCGGATGGGCTACAACAGCAGAAGACCCCACCAGGTACCACTCATCTCCACTACAAATAGGAAAAAAAGGGCTACAATTTGCATGAGCTCACCAAAATTGGACAGTTGAAGACTGGAAAAATGTTGCCTGGTCTGATGAGTCTCGATTTCTGTTGAGACATTCAGATGGTAGAGTCAGAATTTGGCGTAAACAGAATGAGAACATGGATCCATCATGCCTTGTTACCACTTTGCAGGCTGCTGGTGGTGGTGTAATGGTGTGGGGGATGTTTTCTTGGCACACTTTAGGCCCCTTAGTGCCAATTGGGCATCGTTTAAATGCAACGGCCTACCTGAGCATTGTTTCTGACCATGTCCATCCCTTTATGACCACCATGTACCCATCCTCTGATGGCTACTTCCAGCAGGATAATGCACCATGTCACAAAGCTTGAATCATTTCAAATTGGTTTCTTGAACATGACAATGAGTTCACTGTACTATGGCCCCCACAGTCACCAGATCTCAACCCAGTAGAGCATCTTTGGGATGTGGTGGAACGGGAGCTTCGTGCCCTGGATGTGCATCCCTCAAATCTCCATCAACTGCAAGATGCTATCCTATCAATATGGGCCAACATTTCTAAAGAATGCTTTCAGCACCTTGTTGAATCAATGCCATGTAGAATTAAGGCAGTTCTGAAAGCGAAAAGGGGTCAAACACAGTATAAGTATGGTGTTCCTAATAATCCTTTAGGTGAGTATATATATATATATATATATATATATATATATATATATATATATATATATATATATATATATATATATATATATATATATATATATATATATATATTATTCTGTCTTACGTTGTCATGGTTGGTAAACCGTGATCTCTGGGTTTTGCACTTTGTGGGTGAAGTCTGTGTGTTACGCATCAGCACTGATTAGTTTGTGGGCGTCTCCGTTAATTGTCATCAGCAACAGCTGTCACTCATTACTCATCCCTATATATTGGCTTGTCTAGCGTCTTGTGTTCGTGAGAGCGTTGTTTCATGTTTGTAACCTATGCCTTGCTTTCTTGTGTGTTTCTGTGTTGGATGTCCGTGTCTCCCCGGAACCCCATCCACTCTACGCAACCCACCACCAAGCAACACCACTTACCTTCGGCTCGCTTCCCCGCAGTTCCTGTGTCACCCTCTCCTGCTGCCAACTCACCTCCGCCTTTCGGATTCGTCATTCCTCACCACCATCTTGGACTTTGCATTCCTCCCAGCGTTATTTGGGTCTCAGTTTTTTATTGTCTCATTGTCTTCATTAAATCTCATTAATCTCGCACTTGCTCCTTCACCCAGTCGTTACAGAACGCTCTCACCAAACATGGAAGCAGCAACACCACTTCACTGTCTGAATTCATTCACCACAGCGTCAACCGCATGGATCAGCAGCAGGAGAGCATCGTGAACACCGGACGCGCGATCCAAGCGCTGGTGACACAGGTGTCCGAGCTCACCCAGCAGATTCATCAACTCACCTCTCACACAGGGCCCACCGCACCGCCTGCGCCGCCCCACCCCCGGGAGACCTTCCAGGACCACTTCCGGCCAGAGCCGCGACTTCCGGCGCCAGAGAGTTACTCCGGTGAGCCAAACTTTTGCAAGACTTTCTTTAACAAATGTTCCATGCATTTAGCATTGCAGCCCCGCACCTTCGCGACAGAGGAGTCCAAGGTTGCGTTTGCTCTTACCCTACTCTCTGGCAGGGCCGCCTTATGGGGGACGGCGGTGTGGGAGAATCAACATCCATGTTGCACCTCATTTCACGCCCTCTCCGAAGAGATGAAACGGGTGTTCAATCGAGCCACAGCCGGCAGGGAGGCCGCTCACCAGCTCTCGGACCTCAAACAAGGAGAATCATCGGTGGCGGACTATTCCATTCAGTTCCGCACCCTGGCGGCCGCGTGCCAGTGGAATGAGGCGACGCAGTGGGATCGATACCTGCATGGGCTGGCCGACCGTGTTCAGAAGGAGATCTACCTCCTCGAGCTGCCCTCAACGTTCAATGGCCTAATCGACCTGGCACTCCGGGTGGTAGCTCGGATTAACCGCCTGGGTAGACAAGTCAGTCCTACACGCCATTACGTCTCTCCGGAAAGGGGCCGCTCGAGTCGATAGAACATGGTCGGTCCCGTGGACGATCACGAACCCATGCAGGTGGGTAGAGCTCGGCTTTCCCTGAGGGAGAGAGAGCGGCTGAGGTCCCAAGGACTATGCTTATATTGCGGTGGCTCGGAGCATTCCTTCCATTCCTGCCCGGTAAAAAGAGCCAGCCCGGTAGCAAGTTTGAGGCTACTATCGGGTGGGATCTCCGCCGGGAAGTCCTCAACCACATCATCGACTCTCCTTCCGGTGAAACTGCTGTGGGAGAACCACACGCACGACTGTCACGCCCTTCTGGACTCTGGGGCCGAAGGTAATTTCATTGACTCTCTCCTTGCACGTCACTTGAACCTTCTAGTCCTTCCTGTGTCTCATCCCATCCATGTCACCGCACTCAATGGCCAGGAACTGCCACACGTCACCCACTTCACTGAACCCATAACTCTGCTCACCTCAGGCAACCACAGTGAAACCATATCCTTTTACCTCATGTACTCCCCTGTAGCTCCCATTGTTTTAGGTCACCCCTGGTTAATCAAACATAATCCACGAGTGGATTGGGGTTCCAACACAGTCACCTTGTGGAGTGAAAGTTGTCATGAGTCTTGTCTGGTTTCTGCTTGGCCTGTTGTGCCTGTTTCTGTCTTTCAGAAAGAGACCATGGTGTTATCAAACGTGCCCGCAGAGTACTTGGACCTGAAGGAGGTGTTCAGTAAGTCCCGTGCTGCTTCTCTTCCTCCGCATCGTCCCTACGACTGTGCTATAGATTTAGTGCCAGGTAAGTCTCTGCCTGCCTTTAGGCAGAGTCAGCCACGGGCCTCTCTCCGTTTCAGGGCAGCGTAGGTTACCAGCCACCAGCTTTTCCTAGTCTGGAATCTGAAGCGCGGTCCCCTTTCGCTCACGCATTTGTCCAGAGGTGCCACTGCACCTGGACCAGAGCCCCCGAGACTCTGCTCCGGATGAGGGAGCGCACTAAGGCCAAGGCCAATCGCCACCGGTCAAAGCCTCCCGTTTACGTCGTGGGTCAAAAAGTGTGGCTTTCTACTAACAATATTCCTCTCCGTTCCATTTCTAACAAATTAGCTCCCAAATTCATTGGCCCGTTTACTATCACCAATATCATTAGTCCGGTGACAGTCCGCCTCAAACTACTTCCAGCGTACAGGAGAATACATCCCGCCTTCCATGTGTCCAAAATTAAACCCGTGTTTTATTCACGTATTAATCCGCCTACCCCGGTTCCCCCACCGCCGCGTCTCGTAGATGGGGAACCGACCTATTCGGTTAATCGTATTCTGGACTCCAGACGGAGGGGACGAGGATTCCAGTACTTGGTGGACTGGGAAGGTTACGGTCCGGAGGAGAGGAGTTGGGTACCTGCCAGAGACATACTGGATCACTCCCTTATTGATGATTACAATCAACAGGTAGGCCCTTCTGGGAACTCCAGGAGGCGTTCTTAGAGGGGGGGGTACTGTCACGGTTGGTAAACCGTGATCTCTGGGTTTCGCACTTTGTGGGTGAAGTCTGTGTGTTACACGTCAGCACTGATTAGTTTGTGGGCGTCTCCGTTAATTGTCATCAGCAACAGCTGTCACTCATTACTCATCCCTATATATTGGCTTGTCTAGCGTCTTGTGTTCGTGAGAGCGTTGTTTCATGTTTGTAACCTATGCCTTGCTTTCTTGTGTGTTTCTGCGTTGGATGTCCGTGTCTCCCCGGAACCCCATCCACTCTACGCAACCCACCACCAAGCAACACCACTTACCTTCAGCTCGGTTCCCTGCAGTTCCTGTGTCACCCTCTCCTGCTGCCAACTCACCTCCGCCTTCCGGATTCGTCATTCCTCACCACCATCTTGGACTGTGCATTCCTCCCAGCGTTATTTGTGTCTCAGTTTTGTATTGTCTCATTGTCTTCATTAAATCTCATTAATCTCTCATTAATCACTAATCTCTTGCTTCCTGCCACTCCTTCACCCAGTCGTTACATACGTGCATTATATTTGCGTGTACTTGTATGTCATGGCATAAGATAAAATATATAAATATGATTCTTCACAGTCAAATACTTCATAGTTGTATTATTTTGCCCCAAGTATAAATAGTACAAAGTCTACAAACCACTTTATTTGGTATGAAGTGTAAAACAATTAAATAAAGAAAATGGTCATTTCCAGAAAATAATAATCACACATTATGCTGGTAAACTGTATGTAGACTCATGCACAGCAACTGTATTCAACAGTTAATAACATACTTTAATAATATAGTGGCAAATGAAACACATCAAATTAATATTTATATTCAAAAACTCAGTTGTTTTTCCATAATACTCCTCATCTCTATAATATCACACATTATGTGGGGTAATATATATGTTTTTATTTCCAACCACAGAGAAGAGTAAAAATGTTACTAAGAAAATATAATTTGAAATTAATATATCGCTTGCTCCCAAGTAAATATTTTCCTCAAAAGCACGTCAAAACAACCTTCTCTCAAAGGGTTATTTTGGTCATAACCGATTATCACAGATAAGTAAGGGCTCAGGCCAAATGGAAATAAGTTTAATCAGCGATTATGTGACTCATATTGTTTAATACTTTAATTTGAAGTTAAGAAGAAAATGGGCAGATGTCCCAGCTCATCCGTGTCTTTCAGTGACCAGACATCTTTTCTTACAGTGAATCATTCTTAGTGCTCAATGTTGATCTGGAAAGCAGACAGAATTCAGTATATTATTGTATTTTAAAACAACTAATAGAAAGTATTATTTTCAACTTTTTTTGCATTGGTTACCTCGATTTGATTAGATTTGATTATAATCACTGATACATCCAGAGACCTTCCACCAGCAGCACGACAATAACGAAAGGATAAGTGGATAATGCAACACTGTTCAATGCTGGTGGCTGTCTGGAGGTTTTAAAATGAAAGCAATTTCAAAATTAAAGAGTTAAACACGAGTTGTACTGAGAGTTAACATATTCAAAATTGCCTTGGGAGATATTTTGCTAAATGCAAACTTTACAAGCAATTCCTTGACTAAAGGCTACTATTACTTGAAACTACAAGAGCTTAGTAGAAATTTAGAAATAATAAAACTAATTTTTTTTAACGTTAGGGTATGTGCTTGTGCTATGTTTATTTAAATTGATTGTATATTTAATGTACTTGTATTATAATATATATTGCTGCATACATATTTTTTTTACCACATTCATCAAGGTCCCTGCTAAACTAATGGTTTCTGACTGAAATGAATTAAAGGATCACGTATTTCAAGAGTATCTACAGGACCTGTATTGTTTCAGTCATTCATTTCAGTCAGAAACCATTAGTTTAGTGAAGTGACATTCACTTCACTGAATGTCACTTCACTAAACTAATGGTTTCTGACTGAAATGAATTAAAGGATCACGTATTTCAAGAGTATCTACAGGACCTGTATTGTTTATTTATTTTTATGTTCCTATACATTGCTTTATCAAATTAAGAATAGGAAACAACTATTTTAATCAGATATATCACACCACATTGCAACTGTACATTAATACACCATGATTTGTTTCTACATTCAGTCATCTTCGGTGAGTCTCCGGTCAGTAAAGTTCATCAGTCCCCATCATCCTCCACGCTCTTGTGTGAATGCACAATACCGTTTCCCTCCCGCTCGTGCTCAAGCCGGTCCACCGCTACGCTCTCAAACGCCCTCCTCATTAATGGGTTCTCCTCTAAGACCTCATTAAAGCTGTCCACGCTGAGCGAATAAAGTCTGCAGTATGTGTCCGCTCTGACGCTGGCTGTACGCCGTCCACGGGTCAGCAGACAGATCTCTAGAAAAGAACAAACAAATCAGCTCAAATCAGTTCTGTAGCAACCATATATTGTTGTTCATTGTGCTATTATCTACATTTCTGTTTTTAGTTTTGGTCTACTATACAATAGTATCTGTGTACTGTAGAAAGTTTTCATGAAGAAAATCAAACTCACCACCGAAGTAGCAGCCGTCATTCAGTTTCTTCTCTTTACTGTCATGAGTGATCACACTGACGCAGCCATGCTGGATGAAGTACATCTTACGACCGAGCGTCCCTTCACGGATGATCATATCACCCGGCTGAAAGACCTCAAAGCGCAACTTTGTGAGGAGCACTGTGACAAAGTGAGGATCCGCATTTGCAAAGAGTGGCATGTTAGCCACCAGTCCACGGCAGTTATAGTTGACAATCTCCTGCAGGTCAAACACACAGCACAGGATGGATTAGGAATACCAGTGTAATCTACCAATCCATCGAGCAGTTTAGTCACATGTTTAAGTTCTAAGTCAGCTAAGAAATGATTTAAGATTAAGGAGTAGATGGATAAGGACTTGTCATATTTAACGTAGACATGCTAAGGCCCCGTTCACACTAGTGTGTTTTAATTTTAAGATTTTTAGAATTAAAACGATCCGTGTTTACCCTGGTTTTTTTTAGCTGTGTTTCAGAAATGATCTCCGTCCTACACTGAAAACGCATGTCACGTGACCATTCATGCACATTGGGCATGCGCGTAAAAGTGTAAACAAGAAGTTGGTTGCTAGCAACTTGCAGGTTCAAAAATGAGCATGATGGCGAGGAAAAGCAAGGTCTTTGTGTAGATAGATGATGAGGTGGAACTGTTACTCAAAGTAACTAATGATTACAAGGTGGCTGGAAATGTCGATTGGGAGTCATGCCAAAACAAATACAGTGACACACTCGACAGAGACATTATACGGTTACACAGTCATCAAGGATACGCAGAGATCACGTGGGCAGCCATGCCATCATTTTTGAAAGTCTCCGTTTTGGTCCATTTACACTGAAACGTAACCCTGGAGTTTTCAAATTAAAATGGAGTCAGCAGCATTTTCGAACATGGAAAACGCCGGAGTAGTGTAAATGATAGGCATAACAGTTATGCATTTTAAAAGGAAAACGCACTAGTAAACAAGGCCTAAGACATAACAAAAAGAACTGTATTTGAGAAATAAAACCTTTTTGTAACTTTTTACATTAACCCACATGGTTTACTAGGGATGATTTTAGATCAACTACTTTACCTACCTCTTGGTCGTGTAAATTTATTTTATTTTATTGTAATACTTTCAGTATTTTTTTTCCAAATATATATTTCCAAAATGTATAATGCGATATTTGCATGCGATAAATACTTTTTTTATAATTATTTACTATATACATTTATATAAATTAGGGCTTGCACAATTGAACATTTCAGTCAACTTGTCTGGACAAATGTTTACCTTATGTAAATAATAGTTTGTGTTAACTTATAACTTATATAATATATATTTATTTATTTATTTATTTTATTTTGCTATTATTAAATGAAATATGAATTTATTAATTGTCCAAACAAAAAAACTGACATTTTGTGACTGACTATTCCCTACCGTAGATGTCGACCTATATCAAAATGATCAAATCAAATAAGAAAAGTCATTTCTGAGGGGAAGCAAGTGATCTGACCAAAACATGAGAGAAAGAAGAAATATAGGAGAAACCTCTTTTAGTGGGTCATTAAGTTCTTCAAGGATATTTTCTTCGTCAAATATCTTGCCCTGGAAGCGGTGCTCATAATAATCGTGGATCCTCTGCCTCATGTCAGCCGGCAGCTTGTGAAAGGACATGTACTGTTCCACCTGTTTGTACTGTAACAAGCCAAACAAACAAAACTGTGACAAAAGGGAAAGAAAGCAATGTCTCGTAAATGTTTTACTGAGCAATAAGTACCTTCTCTTGATACTGCCGATGGGAAGAATCCAAGGACTGGATCAGGTTGGTGGCATTCCCCAAGAACATGGCATAGCAGGTGGCCCCAATGATCATGCTGATCATCGTGAGCCAGACGTCAGTTGGTCCCTCAGGTGCCTGAGCACCGTATCCAATACACAGCATATGGCTCATGGACATAAAAAGGGCATAGGAGTATTGGACATCCCAAGTGGCATTCTGACAGAGAAAGACATATTGCAAATTTAAAGCAAGTGTAAATGTTTAACATTTTCTTTAGGTAGCAGAAGTGCTTCTTCTGTTTGTTTACAAACTAGTTAATGAACAGAAAACACTACACTTCCCAAGATCCTCAAACATACCACCATGTTGTTTTTGGCGACCCAGCAGTTTGGCGGGAAATCTTGCAACATGGGCACCATGAACTGCATGCAGCCATCCCAGTGACACAGCAGCAGCATCATTCCAATCAGATTCACTATGCGAACTACTGCGCTTGCAAGGTCATAGGTCATATGGAAGATCTGCAAAAAAAGAAAAAAAGATGGTTGTGGTTATGAGGGTGCAGTCTTGTTTACTGTTTGGCGAATTTTGACAGGTGAAATCCAGTCATTTCATTTGATTTGTTAAGTTGTGATGTACTGAATACTGTTTCTGGGTCCAAGCCTCTATTCGTTTCAACTGTACAATCTCAACAGCCATTTATGAGCACTGTTTATCCATTTTACACATTTTAAGTTAAGCCCCACTGAAGTGGCTTGAAACGCTTAACATTATTCAATGTCATTTCCACTGAAACAGTAAGTTAGGGCAGGACATATTGACCTGTTTTGTTTTTTTAAATAACCAATAGTGTTCAGTTTTTCTTACCCTCAACATTGCGGTTTACGATATCTAACTTTTGTCATTTGTTTGATCTTTTGCATTGTATTTCAGCATGATGTCATCAAAATCATTGATCTGCATTGGGGTATATAAGAAACTGTAAGTTTTGAATGCTTTATCTTGTAATTATGAGATTTATCAATGTTTCAGAGCTTATTTATATTCTTAAGGCTAACATATTCATACTAAAAATAACTAAAACGTCACCGTGTACACAACAGTTTTATTGACACATGAAAGAAGAATCACTGTCTGGCCATCTGAGACGTTGATTTAGAGAGAAATGGCATTATAGGACATTGTAACGGAGTATATGAAGTATATGAATTGTGAGGAAAAATGCACAATGCTCAACTACTCAATGCTCAATACGGTTTATTACTTACTGTCAACTTAATTTAAAGGTTGGCAATGTCAAAATGCAACATATATTACAGTGTACAGAACTTCATAAGTAGGGTGGGGTATTTTTAGAAATTTTCTGGTTCGGCTTCTGGTTTCATTTAAATGAACTGTTTTTTACTATTTTACCTTCACTGAATGTAGCGTTACTGGAAGGTAGTAAGTAATGTTGAGTAATGCCAGTCCATCAATCATAAAGTCCCTATTTTACAAATCATAATGCAGTCAGGAGATGGTGTGATGCAATGAGTGGTTTCCACATTTTTAAACATTTAAAATGCATTAAAATAAATATTTTCTATCACTTTGTTTATCACTCTTGAAATGACCTGTACACTAAATAATCTAACCCTCTTACTTGCATAACAATAGCAGTCTATTTATTTAGTGGTCCAAGTTGAAGCCAGTATGTATATTAATGACAATATGGGACAAATATAATGCAATTTAGTGGCGGCAGGTGCAGCGCGCTGCCATTAGATGTACAGTCAGACAAAACGATGTGCAGTTATCAAAGGCGCGAGTGCACATACAGTCGTGGGAAACAATGTGTACGGCAATTAAAGACGGGACAGCGCAACGAGTTTGTGGATGCGCGTCATTGGAATCAATGTTCTCAGTAATTAAAGAGGCAGGGAGGCGTGTCTGTTATTCGGTTCTTGACATCCTTTACGAAAAACACAGAATATTCAGAACACCGGCGCAAGGCTGCTCACAGCGCTTGGTCACGTGTTGCACCAGAACCGTTTTCAGAACCGAAACTTAGAAATTGCTCACGGTTCCGGTTCTTTTTAAAGAACAAAACTGGTTCTGAATAAGAACCGGTTTTTGGTTCCCATCCCTAACTGTCATAGTGCATTTTAATGCTTTCCTCAGACAAAAGTCACATTTTCTGCAACTATATTTAATTCTTTGCTTTTCTACTCTCGATATCCTCTACCCTTTTCTCTTCCTGTCCTGTTTTGCTCACCTCTTCCCACTGATGAATGTAACGTATAAGTCTGGACAAGCGCAGCAATCTGAGCAGACTGAGGATCTTGGTGAAGCGTACGATGCGCAAAGCCCTGGCAGTGCGGTACACCTCTGCCGACTCAAGTCGCGCCTCTAGATCCACCACCAGGAAGATGTAGTCCACTGGAATGGAGGAGATGAAATCCACCAGAAACCAGCCTCGCAGGTAACGCCGACTGATCACTTGTGGGTCCAGAATGATTTGGGAGTTATCACCTTCCATAATGCCAGTACGAAAGTTGAGGACGAGGTCAGCCAGGAAGAGGGTGTCGGAGGCCACATTGAAGGTGATCCACGGAAGCGTATTCTGGTCCTCAAAGAAGGTGATGCCCCAGGGCAGAATGACGAGGTTGCCCATCATCAGGCACAGCATCACAAAGTCCCAATAGAACCTGTGTGTGAAGATGCATGATGTAAGGAACAGAGGATGGATTGTGGAGTGCTGTATGTACATTAAAATTCATATCTACAACCAACCATGTCATTCAAATTAAAGAATTCACCAATTAATATAATATAATAATTTTTATTAAAAAAATAAAATAGAGTACTAAAAGTATTGTACACTGACTGACAGACAGACAGACAGACAGACATCTAAACATCTAAACATCTAAAGAACTGCAGGCTAAAGAACATCTGGCATAAAACCAACACAGCATTTCATAAAAAGAAGATCATACCAACAGTCAAACATGGTGGTGGTAGTGTGGTGGTCTGGGGTTGCTTGATGACTTGCTTTAATTGATGGAACAATGAATTCTGCTCTATATCAGAAAATTCTGATTAGAATGTAGAAGTAGAATGTCCAGTTTGTGACCTCAAGCTCAAGCACACTTGGGTTATGCAGCAGGACAATGATCCCCAACACAACAGCAAGTCCATCTCAAGAATGGCTCAGGAAAAACTAAATGAAGGTTTTGGAGTGGCCAAGTCAAAGTCGGGGCTTCAGTCCGATTGAGATGCTGTGGCATGACCACTGATCTATATAACTGGATCGCTCATCGCGTTCTAAACTGCCAACAGACAGTGAAGCCACCGGAAGTGTTCGATCCGCCATCTTACTAATCCCTACCAACAGAGAGCACCATTGAGTTACATTCAAACCGCTGTCCTAAAATAACTCTATTTGAAGCAAATCAGTCAAAAGGGATTAGTTTTTATGTTATGTGTATGTAAATTCATCTTTACTTCAGATGTTATCTGCAGTGTTTAAGGTCTTTTGGGGCAGTATAAGCGATATATTCAAATCATTTAGGTGGGTGTGTCTGCTGCGCACTAACTACACAGGTAACTGATCCAACACAAAATATTTCTTTATGAACATAATTTTTCAGGAATTGTTAATCATAAACGTATTATTATCAGAAATGTATCTGAATATATTACAATGGATAATACAGTTATGTTGTTAATATTGCTCTATAAATGAAAAGCTTAACTTACTATCTGGGAAATAAAGCTTTATGTCTTTAAATCCATACTTTATATAGTCAGTTATTTCTCTGAATACATTTTCAGAAAGAGCACTTTGTCGTTTGTTTTATATGTTGAGGTCATGTCTGTCTGATGTTTATCATGTTCATGATGTTCGCTACTGTAATGAATGTAGCTTTTTAATAAGTAGGGGAAATTCGCGACCTTTAAAAAAATAACCGTTTACATGCCTAGGGTGTTTGCATTGTAATAATGTACAGAAATACTTCAGATTTATAAATGCTGACTTAGGTGACGTTTTCTAGTTAAAATCATACAGTTTCCTATTAATTCAATAAAACGTTTACGCACACTAGGGATTACCAATATGGCAGCGCTGCGGCTTCACTCCAGTTCTATATTATAGATCAGTGGGCATGACCTTAAAAAAATCCATTCATGCTCAGAAACATTGTGGGAAGTCGTGGCCTAGTGTGGGTTGTGGGTTCGAGTCTCTGGCTGGAAAAACCATGACTTAGATGCCCTTGAGCAAGGCACCGAACCCCCGACTGCTCCCCAGGCGCCGCAGCATAAATGGCTGCCCACTGCTCTGGGTGTGTGTTAACGGTGTGTGTGTGTGTGTGTGTGTGTTCACTGCTGTGTGTGTGCACTTTGGATGGGTTAAATGCAGAGCACGAATGTCACGTCACTTTCACAAAACCCTCCAATGTGGTTGAATTGAATCAATTATGCAAAGAAGAGTGTGCCAAAATTCCTTCACAGCAATGTGAAAGACTCATTGCCAGTTATCACAAATGCTTGACTGCCGTTGTTCCTGCAAAGGGTGGCACAACCAATTATTAGATTTAGGGGGCAACTTTTGACATAGTGCCAGGCAGGTTTGGACAGCTTTTCTCCCGTAAAAGATTTAATCATTATTTCAAAACTGCATTTTGTATTTACTCGGGTTATCTTTGTGTTATATTCAAATTTGTTTGATGATCTTAATCTTTTCAGTGTTTGTTTGATGATCTTAATCTTTTCAGTGCGACAAATATACAAAAAAAAATGTAAAAACCAGGAAGGGGCTAAAACCTTTTCAGGGCACTGTGTATGCGTATATATATAAATTAATAAAATAGAAATATAAGAAAATTTATATCAGTCACTCATTCATCTGTAATTCATCCAAACACTAATATTTTTTTTTAACTTTAACTTAAACATTTTATTTATCTTTAAATATTTATTTATATTATTTTGATATACCTCTAAATCAAATAACACAAGTTACAAAAAAATGTGGAGAAAAATTCAATGCAGTATTTCCTTGTGGTTCAAAGATCCAGGCTGATAACCTAAAGGTCAGCGGTTTGAACCCGTCTTTCAGGGTGCTATAGGGTGACTGTCCCTGTAACTTAATAAGCCGTCTACCTATGGCAATATCACGTGTTTCGTGGAAATAAATTCAACCAGCCCCAGACGTTTGCCGATAAATAAAAGATTTTCTGAGAAACAAATATGTGACTCTGTAAAGCACACCTGGCAATCTATTACACATGAATTCATAATGGACATACATTTTGATTCAAAAGTTCAAGCACATTAATTAGTATCAATAAGTATCTACGACCTTGATTAAACAGGTTAATTACGTCAATTACACGTGTTGCAAAACATTCCTCTCCATGTTAATTACTAAAGTGGTAATGGAGAGTCGTAAACGTACTGTACCGTATGCGACTGTTTAAACTGGATATGCAGCCTTTTACGCACTAACGTACATGTGCGCAGTGGTTTGAAGTTTCCATCTGTGCTCAGATTTTCCAAAGCAGTGCCAGTCACCTGGAATGAATGGGTATTTTGAATACACTTTCTTATGATATATATCATATGGTTGGCATTTGATGTAAGAATGAAAGCAAGAGGTTGTATTATCAGTATCAGACATTTCCAGTGATGACAACGACTGACCTGAGCTCTAGGTAAATTTGAGCACTTTAATATGAAAGTTACGAACTCTATGATATTTCTTGTCACAACCCTAGTAAAAAATATTTATACCAAAATATATTTGAAATACATTCAATTCATGCTAAGTATACTACAAATACCTTTACATATTCATGTACTTAATAAACATTTAGTATACTAAACTGGTATACTTAAAGTCCTTCAAATCCTCATCGATAGTGATATTAAAACACATCTAGGCTTAATATTAAGAAATGTGCATTATGCAGTAATCCAAGTAGTAAATTAGTAATCCAAACAAAGTTTCATTATAATTGTGTAATTGTATAAATGTCAGTAAATATGTTGAACTGTACTTTGTATGAAATAAATGTATTTTAAATATATTATTTTTTTACTAGGGAATCTGTAGCTAAAATCTACTGACAGCCTTTGTGAATGGATAAAATAAAAGAAAATAAAAATTCTGTGAATGATTAATTAAATTTAATTTCAACCATCTTAACCATTAGCCATCCTCATATACTCAAATCAGCTGACCACTCATTAGCTAAATAAAAAGTATTGGTGGTGATTCAAGTTGATGACCTTTTTACCTTCACCATAATTTCCGTTAAATTTTTTTTTAAATAAGAAGTTCTGAAAAAACTTACAATAATAATTGTTATAATAATTTCTTTGTAAATGATTCTCTACATTTACTACATTTAAATTATTCTCCATTATGTGCTTCATCATGTTTTCTATGAGAAACAAACAGTACTGTACACTGAACAGTGCTGTTATTGTTAACTAAAACTAAAAAGATCTGTAAAAAAAAATCTATTCACTGAAAATAAAACCCACAAAAAAAAAAACTTTATTTTGTGTTAAATAAGTAAGCAAGGCAAAATGTATAAATTGTATTTGGTTTTAAGTTGAAATACTAAAATTATTTAAACTGAAATTTTCCCCTGTTAAAAAAGTATAGAAATGTAAGTAAAAAAAGTGTTGAATGTTATCTGGAGTTAAAGTAATTAAGAACCGTGTTACCAGCACCTGGCCAGGAAATGTAAGAATCAATTGATCTGTGTTGATAAAATGGTAACAGTAACTGGCTCATGGGTTTGTTTTACTGCATCTAAAACGAAGACTCTGACACATTAAACAAACTATGGTAAAATAAGACATAAAACTGGTGATTCTATTGCCCAAAATTAATTAAAGATGGAAAAATGTTGGTTTTTAAACGTATTTTTCACTTTGAAACAGGTTTGGAGATTTTGAGTTCCTCTTACCCATCATGCCTTGCGTTCTAAAAACGCAATCCGTTTATCCCTTTACATTCTGCTGCTTTCTCTGTGCACGTGTTTCAGACAAAGAGCATCAACCTGACGCTCTGAAACCAAAGTGGGTCCTTCCATCCACAGACGCTGATACCCTTTCCAACTGGTAACTCTAGAAGGGAAAGCACTGTAACTGACCTGTGCTGCATTGTGCTGTTTACTGTGCTGATTGAGAGGTCTGTGCTTTAAAGACCTGATTTGTGGCGTTAAGTGCTTGTTGACATTGTAGGATTATTGAAAGCAATTTTTGTAAAAGTGACCTTTAATTGCAAGGTGTTTTTTACACTGAAGAAAGGGGTACTTGCTTTTTGAAATAAGTCACTTACTTAATGCTAGGCCCATCCTTAAATTTTTCATAAAAATCCTTCAATGCAAATCTATGAGTTTTTTCACCAGTTTTATTTTATCAGGAAAAAATCTTAAGTCTGGTGACTACAATCAACATGATCACACCATTCTTCAACATGTTACACAATCTGAGCACCGAAACATAACACTTACTCTTCACCCTAAGTACGTGCAAGACTAATAGTGAAGCACCACTAATAATGGTTAAAAGTACTAAATACTTTACATTACACTCTAAATGTAAAAAAGCACTCAAATAGATAAACTGATGGCCTTACTTATTAAAAATTATTTATGTATATAAAGTAAATGTTTTAGCTGAATTTCATGTCAAGTTGATGATTTAAGGTCTGTATCAAGTTCATAAAAAGTTATATGCAAATAATTAAATTATAAAATTATAAAAATTTACATTTACATTTTTCACAATTATGCGCTTCATTTTATGTTTACAATTTATATAGAGCAGTATTGTAATTATTAACTTAAACTAAAACACAAAAACATTAAAGAGGTCAAATGATGCTGCTAAAAAGAACATTATTTTGTGTATTTGGTGTAATGCAGGGGTAGGCAAGTTCGGTCCTAGAGAGCCGCAGTCCTGCCCAGTTCAGCTTCAACCCTGAAAAAAAAAACCCTCACCTGCCTGTACCTTAGTAATCCTGAATGGATTGATGAGCTAGTTCAGGTGTGTTTGATTAGGGTTGAAGCTGAACTCTGCAGGTTTGCGGCTTTCTAGGACTGAACTTGCCTACCCCTGGTGTAATGCAATGTGTTTATGCCGTTTAAGGTAAAAAAAAACAACAACATTATTTTCCATATAATGCACATTATTGTTTCTCCTCTATGCCCCGCCTTCTGAAACACATACATTTTTACAAAATTTATCATTCTGAAAAAGCGAGATGTGCTCTGATTGGCCAGCTATCCAATGCACCGTGATTGGCTGAATGCCTCAAGCATGTGACGGAAATGTTGTGCCCCTTAACATATGCCATATCTCAAGGCCAGTAGCACGAGACTCAATCCAGGATCTCTGCTCGTGCACATCCCATCATCGGTTCTCTTTTAGCAGTTCAGTCAATGTACTGTTAACTCGGGATATTGGTTTATTTCGCGTCAGAGGCAGCGCAAGGCCCGTTTATAAAGTGAATAACTTAAGTAATTTGTGGATTAGTGTGTACTGGAGATGCAAACTGTTTCAAACGATTCAGTTCGATTTGGTGAACTGGTTCGACCGGTTCACTAAGAAGATCAGGTTAAATAGAAAGATTCGTTCGCGATCCGGACATCACTACATGAGACAAAACCAATAAAACCCATTACAAATTAGGCATTAGTTGCATCCAGTTGGGACATAATTACTGAATTACTGATTATAATGACGTATACTTTATTTTTAAGCGTTGTGTTGCGTAACGCGGTGCTTAAACATAAAACCATATCTGCATTTGTGATCTGAGAAACAACAAACAAGCCTACTCTACACTGCTCAAAATTCACGTTTGAATCATCAATGGCAAATTATTTAAATATGAATAATGTATTAATAATATACTTACAGACTATGAATCAGAAGCACCAGACTGTCCTTGCAATGTTTGAACTGCCCCACTTTATAGAAACAGCAGTTGTGCCACAGATGCATTGCAGGCTACTGGTTCAGGAAACAGTTCTCATCCTCCATAAAATGCGCTGCACATGTCTGAATGTTTGGGTTGGACTGTTCTGGAACAGTTGAATACAACTTAACCACTGATTTCTAGTCGTGTCCTCTTTTGGAAAGCCAAACAAGTAGTTTTGCTTTCACAATGAAACACAGCGTCTCCGACATGGCAGCGGTGGCAACAGAGAGAATAAAAGTTGCGCCTTCTTTCTTTGTGTGAACATTTTGGCAGCGTTATGCAGATCTTCTCACATAGTGACGTAGAGATGTGAGGGCGTGTTAGAACAAGCCGTTTAAGGAGGGCGTGGTTGACTCTTAACTTTTATAAAGTATATCTCTTTGGATTTGAGACTTTAGTCTTTGAACTTTACAGATCTTCTTTATGCACCAAGAGCTTGTAACACTCCAAAGAGAAAAGAAAAATTGAAATCGCATCATATGACCCCTTTAAAAACGTTTACTTAAATGGAATTTAAAGAGAAAGATATCAAGATATAAAATACATGTATTTTTAGTAACTAATTTTCATTTTAGTTTAAGTTGAAATACTAAAATTACTTTAACTAAACAAACATTTTATATTTAAAAACTATTGAAAATTGACAAAAAAGAAAATTGAAAACAAATATTACGTGTACTAAAATAATAGTGGAAGAACAAAGTGTAACATGGAAACTCATAAGGCTCAAAAAAAAAAAAAATCTTATATATCTTAAAAAGCCACACGGCACCTCCAACAGTTGATACATAAGACAGGGTAACAATCAACTGATAATTTTAACAAACTCATCCTGACACCACAAGATAACAAGCTACTAAAGGTAACAGCTGAATAAACAGCAGCTGGGCAAAAAAAAATAGCAAACATAATTATGCACACCCCATGCATGATGGGGAGAGGGCAAATGGGTCAGAACCGCAAACCCATTTCTTCAGTAGCCTTCTTGACCTGAACAATTCAAAAATGACTCTTGCTTTTATTGCTTGTTTGACTCAGCATATTAAAAACAGCATCAATTTTGTTACCGTACTACCGTAATCAAGAACATTTGGTTATTTACTTGGTAAGTCTACTGCAGCATTCGCAACAACTCTACCCTTGTTTGACTTTCTGCCAAGTCATATTTTCCCTTTCCCCTGCATCACTCACCTGAAGTCACTGTATGGATGTATAATCCAAACCCCAAATGACTTGATCCGTTCCTGCTCGGCTGCAACACCCTTCGCACTCCCAAACATTCGCAGAGAAAACTTGTTGACCCCTGGCTGCAGGATGGAGCTGAACTGTCTCTGGAGAAATGTGGACTGGTCAGCGAAGACCCTTTCCTCTGATTCGGATGGCGGAGGGGCTCCAGCAGGCCCTGTTGACTCTCCCATGGCTTTGTCGGGGCAAGGCGGAGTAGATGTGGTCACAGTGGTGGTTGCTGTTGTGCCATCTAACCCTGCGGTCACCTCAAGGGATTTTGAGGTGGGACTGGCTCCTGAGTCTGTGCGTTCCTGGTGGTTCACAACAGACAGCAGCCTTCGGCTCACGTCCTCCCCAGCTCGCTCTCCTCGCAGTAAAGTCCTCGAAGAAGAACGCCAGTTGGTTAAGGAGAAGCTTCCTCTGGAGTGGAGCTTCGAGTCACCATTTGAAGCCGGAGGCTCTCCATCACCATCCATAATTCAGATCTGATGTTAATGCAGGTTCAGGTTGATGACTACTTTGGCAGGTGGAGTCTCAAGAAGACAGTGAGGACATGATGCTTTCCAAATCCAGAATCCTTTTGTATTTGGAAACCAAGATTTGTAGCTATACAAAACCTCAGGTTATCAATACGAATTGATTTAAACGTGATTTTAACACTTATTTCAGATGAATGAATTAGTTAACTTGTCTTTAAACACTCACAATGCAAACTTAACCTTCTTTTTAAACTCTTTCTTGAGTATATTAACACAAAGCATTAGGTCTCAACTAGCTTTTTTCATAAAAGCCCAAACATGTTACTGTATTTAGCCTACTGTACGTTTACCAGTACGTTACAAACGCACTCCCAAAACATCCGAGGAGAATCCAGACGTCTCTCTCTGCGTTAATTCATACGCCCTTGTAAAGCTCCTCCGGGAATAAGTGCATTTATTGTCAATATTATTTGCCGGTATCCACTTTCCACACATTTACCATCTCGCTCGCGCGCGTTCTCCTCAGAATAAGCGCGGGTTTTCTCGTCCTCAAATCACGCGGCAGTTATTAGGCTACATAAAGAACGGGATGAATCCCGCAGAGGTTTGAGTATAATCGGCTTCTTGGTGGCAGGCGCTGTCTTTATCTCCCTCTCTGCTGACACCTGCGTGTTATCTGTTCAACAAGCTGTCGGGATGAACAGGTAAGGGAGAGAGCGTCACACCTCAGCGGCTCGGCTGGGGAGGAAATGGGCGGGGCCAGCCTGTGCTAGAGGACACGGAGTACGCTGGAGGCTCACAGGTGTATTTACCTGAGGCTGCTGGGAGCTTTAGAAATACATTCTGCCTGTATGCAAATTGTTTTTAAAATGTAGTAGGCCGATTTGTTTTTTGTTTTTAAATTGTGTTTTCTAGCAGTACATTAATTTAATAATGTAGTATGTATTTATGTATGTATAAATATATTCATTTAAAATATATCATATAATTTAAACAATGTTTTTTTTTAATAAGATTTTGTATTACTATTTAAAAATGTAGTAGGCTATGTATGAGTGTATTTATAATACACAATGTTTTATTTTATTTTTAATTTAATTGATTTATGTATTTATTTAAAATATATTATACTTTTTGTAAAAAAATAAAATAAATTAAGGTTTTGCATTTTTTATTAGTGGTTTTTGTTGGTTTCCAAAATGTAATTCAAAACCCTCCTAAAAAAATAATAATAATTTTGTGAAATCTGTCCTCCAAATTAAATTTGATATTTATCCCAAAATAATTTTATATATATATAATTAAAATATATTTATATTCCAAAATAAATATAGGATAGTGCTAGTTGTTGGGACATTAAAAGGAAATTACACATTTATTCAGACCAAACAATTTTTCCATGAATGTCAGGTCAGAGCACATTTTTACTGGGGTGAGTTGTCACGTTTTGTTGTATTGTATTGTTGTAAATTAATTAACTGTCATTTTTACTGTACATTTACCGCAAACGATGGTTGGATATTATTGGGATGTTAACTTTTCCATTCTTGAAGTTTCATTGTTTTACTGTTTTGCTAAAAGCTATAGCCTGCCTATTTAAATATAAGATTTCATATTTCTCAAATCAGTGTCAAACTGCAGGTTCCAGTTGTGACAACTTACCCCATACAGTCTATGTGTAATGATATGGGTTCATAAAAGGACAAGTTGTGGTAAATGAGCTGTAGCTCACCATGGCAAAAATGGTGGAAATCTTTTTCGTAGCCAAGACTTTAAAGTATCAGGCAAAAATATAACATAATAAGTGTGACAACTATAGTAGCATTGTTAATTCTTGCACAGTGTAGTGCAGGCCAATTGTTACTCACATCAGGCCATAGGTAAATTCAGTGACTCAATCGTATAGTATCTTGTTTCAACGACTGTCAATCCTGTAAAGTGCTGAGTATCTTGTTCCTGAGTCTGAGCATAAGTGAGATGCTTTACCTTTGGCAAACAAGAGGAAATAATTAAAGACACTGCCTTTGCTATACACACACAGGCTTTCTGCAAAGAGGTGGGGACACGGCCAAATGTGCTGGCTCATGTTCTGCAATGTTGTACTGTGTATCCACTAATTGAATTGTCCTACGTAAATACAGCTACTGGGTCAGTTTGACCAACATAGTTTTGTTCATATAGGTAACTGGGAAAATGTTGCAAAATTCTGGTAAAATTATCTGCAAAATGATCGAATGTTGATCATTTTATTGGAAAAATTTTACGCAAGAGAAAGCCAGAATCATAACTGGTTTAGTTGTTTACCAGTTGAGATCTGAGAAACTGATTTGAGTTCAGTTGTTACTGTAAATCCTCAGTGAACTTGAGTGTTCAAAATAAAAATATAGAGGTACAGAAACATGGAGACAATAAATATAAACCACACATACTGTACAATGAGTCTGAGATCACCAGTGAAAACTCTTCTAATTATTAGTTTTTTTTATTTTAGTTAGGTGCTTAAAGGGAAAAATATAAAATATTTATTAATTATGAATTAATTTATTTGTTTTGTATATATTTTTTAATAGCTACTAAAGACTTTTTAATTATATTATTATTATTGTATTATATTTTAACACTGATTTTCACTGAGGTCTCATGACTTATCATAATCATGATATCTTATCATGATACACCATAATCAGATTATAGGATATTTCTGGAATTGATAATTCGCCTCAGATATTGAACTGATAGGCCTATTTATCAGCAGCGCTCTTGAGGAAATTCCTCTTGGGAAGCAGGAATTATACTGGATCAGTCGGATGTCCCATCATTACAGTCATTTGAAATGGTTCTCTTGGTCACATGACTTTACACGGATCTGCATTTGAGACTTGTGCTCCATTCATACTGAGACTGAGTCCTTGGAAGGCGCCAAAAAGAGAGTTGTCACTTTTGGTGGGGGTCTTGCTTTTTATGTTTGCCCTCTGTACAGGTGCCTGGAAAACGTACATACAGGCTACTATAAGTTAGCCACTGTATTCTGTTGTTTCAGCAAATATAATTTTTAAGTGAACACAAACGTACCTTCGTGAAGCGGTGTGGGCTTCTGTAATGTGCCCTCATCGCGGTTCTTTCTGCGTTCTTTTGCGCAAATTTGACTTGCCTCAGTTTCCTGATCGGACAGAATGCAAACAATTACTTTTTAATTTAAGCCATAAAGATTAGCTAATAAGTGTCCAATAATTTTATAAACGTGTTTTTGTACCTTTCCCTGTTCAACTCCGCTTGGTAAGTCCTCAACCAGGATGAGTCGTGTGCTGTCTGACCGTAGCAGCAGGGGGCGCTCTTCCGGCGGACGGTTTTGCCTTTCCGGCTAAATCCATCCTTATCCCCGGTCATGCAGCTGGTCAGCTGTCGGAAAGGGGCACACAGGGATTTCTTCACCACTGCATCCATCTCTCCTTTAGCGTTTCTTAATGAACTTGAGTCTTTCCCAAACAAAGTGATACTAATGTTCAAGATTGTAAAGAAGTGTATTTCAGCTACTCCAGTGTCGTATGACACCTAGAAAACCTATAAAAATAAATGAATAAATAAACAAATCAGATAGACCAATCAATTTATAGCAAACAAAAATACAAAAAAAGGAAAAAAAAATTATGTTTACGTATGCATCTTTACATTTAAAAAAAAATTAAATCAAAATAAACAATTTGAATTTTAAATTAACAAAATGTTCACAATTCACAATATTACTATTTTTACCGTATTTAATAATAAATGCAGTATCACTGAGCATAAGAGACTTCATTCAGAAACATTTTACAAACCCTATATATCTATAGCCTACTGTATTCATTGTGCAAATATGCTATTTACATTTAATAAATGTAAATAGCAGGGGGAAGTCGTGGCCTAATGGTTAGAGAGTCGGACTCCCAATCGAAAGGTTGTGAGTTCGAGTCCCGGGCCGGCAGGAATTGTGGGTGCGGGGAGTGCATGTACAGTTCTCTCTCCACCTTCAATACCACGACTTAGGTGCCCTTGAGCAAGGCATCGAACCCCCAACTGCTCCCCGGGCGCCGCAGCATAAATGGCTGCCCACTGCTCCGGGTGTGTGTGTGTGTGTGTGTGTGTGTGTGTGTGTGTGTGTGTGTGTGTATTTCGGATGGGTTAAATGCAGAGCACTAATTCTGAGTATGGGTCACCATACTTGGCTGAATGTCACTTCACTTTCTCACTTTTTCTTTTCACTAATAATCACATCTACACATATCACGTATCTACTAATGTACAAATAAATAAATGCATCCATTAATTAATAGCCTATAATAAATAATAGCCTATTAACTTAACTTATTATATTAATTCAGTTAATCAATTAATAGTAACAGATAATTAAAGTAAAATAATATAACATTACTACATTTGATAATCAAATTATAAGTATATAGTAGATAAAATAACAATCTTAAGTTCTTAATTTAGCATAAAGGCCTGACATACCTGACATTTGCTGAAACTCTTCAGATGTATGTGAATTTGAACCAACCTGACGCCAAACTCAGGAACTCTCTGTTATCTTTCCAGCAGCAGTCTGGATGAGCTCTATGTTTTTAAAGCCAGCTCCCTCCCTGCATCTGTCCCAGCTAATTCCCAAATGACGTAATTGTTTATAATCACATTAGTGATGGCGGACATTTCACAGTCATGATGTTGCTAATATCAGTTTAATCACAACTATGTGTAAAAATCTATATTTTAGGAGGGTGAAGCTGACCAACTATTTTCTTTAAACTTACAGCAACTTAAAAGTTTGAAGAGAAACACCTGTTGTATGATTATTGATCTTAACAGATTAAGGGTAAGATCTTTCCTGCCAACAGATGGGAAGGTAGGAGGGAAAACAGACGGAGGAGCTTACAGACAACATCAGATGAACGTGAATGAAGTCAGCGTTGAAAGAAAAACATTTTTAACATCAACAGCTGGTACACTCCTCAGCCTCAAACAACCTCTAGTTCACAATTTGACAATACAACATTTTTCAAAATTATATTATTAGTATATTATTTATCTACTAATACATTTTATTTGGGCCATAGTGACTTTTTTTTGGCACTCTTTGGCAAATACTGTATTAAGGTTGCATGTTGGGTATATTGTTGTTTTAGTTTGTCTGTTTCTCACTTGACAGTAGGCCTGGAATGACTAAATGACTGTAGTAGATTACGTCTGCTAGAGTGATGCTTTCTAAATAAAGCTGGGTGGATGATCAGAGAAACGGTGCTTGTATTGTAGAAGAGCTTTACTGTGGTTGTCTTCACACTAAGCTGTGCTCTTTAAATCTTTTGGCAATGAAAAAGAAAAAGAGGGCCAAATACAAATACATCTCTGGATTCTTTTATTCTTCCATCGTTCATAATATTTTAGACTTGACGTGTTTTTATGTTTTATACATTCACATATTTTTAGAATCTCTACCTCTTTATAATTAGTTTTAAGGAATGATGAATGTTTGCTGAAGATTTACCTTAAGTCCATCCGAGATGTAGATGACTTACAGTAGTTTATTCATAGGAACAAATTTGGAGAAAAAGCATAGCATTACAGCACTTGCTTACAAGTAGATCCTCTGCAGTGAATGGGTGCTGTCAGAATGAGCTGAAAAAAAAACTGCTGATAAAACAGCACGAGAATCCACACGACTCCGTTCATCAGGTGAAGGGAAATCAATCATTAAGGGGTTTTAACTTTTTGGACAAAAAAACTAACCCTTAATCCGAAAACAAAGAGGAAAAAGGAAATTCACCGTTGTCCTCTCACATCAAAGTCCACCAACAGATTTGTACAGAACTGTTTAGTTGTTTATTTATTTGTAAACCGTTATTGATCTGTTCATATTTATCTCCTAATTCAGAGAATTATGCTGATGAAACTGTGACTGTTTCAAACACAGATCTTTTTATTTCAGTAGACATTAACTGATGGACTGGAGTCATGTGGAATATTGTCATGTTTTTATCAGCTGTTTGGGATCATTCTGATGGCACCCATTCACTGCAGAGGATCCATTGGTGAGCAAGTGATGTAATGCTACATTTCCCTAAATCTGTTTCCAAGAAAAAATACAAATCTACATTTTGGATTTCCTAAGGATGAATGCAATTTCAGTTTTGGATAAACTATTCCTTTAAATGCATGCCTCATATCCATCTTAAATATCAAGACTGCATGGAACAGTAGTTTAATTTTTAATACTCAGATCTTCAAATGACTCCAAAGGGATGTGTTTTCTAAACACAGAAAACTGCAAATTCAATGTTTTCTATCGAGTTATAAAACCAAAGGCTGATAATAAAGTGCAGAGTTTCATAGCATTCAACTCTAGTTAAACACTGCACTAACACCCAATTAAGTGCCAAAATTTTAATTTAAATTCAGCAAAGTATATCATCTACACACATACAGTCAATATAGAAACAACATTTAAAGAATGATGTGATTGTAAAAACATTTGCCTAGAGAGCCGCTGTGAAAACTTTCACAGCAAGCAGACAGGCCCTTTATTCTAGTCACAACATATCTATTTGTATTTACAAATGTATACAGACAAATCCATACAAAGATACAAAATGAGATGTCTGGTTCACTAAATAAATACTGTAAACGTGTGCCGAGGGAAACAATCACCAGAACACTGCTGGCTCTGTTACTCTGCGTTGCGATGCATCGGTGATTACCAGCGAAGGGCTAAAATGCACAAAACAGATTTGCCCGATAAATAACTACATTGTAAGAGTGATGCGGTTTTGTCAGTTACTTTGGAGCGTTACGTTAATGCTTTTCCCCCCGTATCAAATACATTTTCCTCTGCTTACGGCTGTCCAAAAATATCATTAGCCACAATTGGCTGGAAGAACTGAACTTGAAGGGAGTATTTATTCAAAAACCCTTCAAATGTCCTATCAATCACACATGCATGACACTTTACTGGGATCTTCTAGATGTCCCAAGCTCCTCACATTCTCCCGCTGCACACAGAGCTGTTCTCACATTATGGGAAGATGACTGAGAAATCATATACTTCTGCTTTATTGAACTTCTCTTGCATTAGAAGACTTTATGAAAAGTCAGTTCAGCTCCATGGTATCTCTCTTGGCATGCCAGTCCTCAGGGTTTTTTGGCGTAAGACGTTGGTTGAAGACATAGGTCACTGTCACCGACTGATGTCACGGTTGCCCTCCCAGCTCTTGCAGGAGCTCTGATCACCGCTGCTGATGGTGCTCTGAAAGAAAGGATGTCTCAGGGCTGCAGCCAGAGTGAGACGCTTCGTCGGCTCGTACTCCAGCATGGCCTCGATCAGATCGAACAACTGGTGATGCTCTTCAGCTTCAGACAGAAGATATCTCTGAGAGAGAGAAGGACCATAAAGAATATTGTATGAGAACACTGACATCTGACCACCCAGATTTATATGCACATTAAAAAACCTAATTGTGAAAATGTAAAAAAAAAAAAAAAAAGTGTCAGAATACTTAAATATTCAGGCCTGAAACTTTGTTACTTACCCGTAAAGGTTTGCAGTTTTCTCTGACGTATCTTCCTGCTGAAGAGTTCTCGTCCCAGTCCAAACGTCCACGATAAAAGTATTTCTGTTTCCTGTGGGGTGGAGAGATCACTTTAGCACAACCTGCTGCACGAGTAAGAAAGAAAGACATGGAAACTATACTTTGAAGACAAGCTTTAGAAAATTACAATCAGTGTCAAAAAGGTACCTAGTCTTACGAATCATACGGGAAGGAACAGGGCCTGAAATTCTCTCCATCATGGCTAAATGCTCACGATTATCATGAGTCTGAGAAGCAAAAAACTACATTAACATGAATAAACATTACATAGTTTGACTCTTAATACATTTAGATATGTTTTGTCAAGATTCACAATACAGGTGCAACACATCTGTGAGATCTGTGTGTGCTTGAGAAAGAGCGCATTAGAGAGCGCATCTGAGGTCAGTGTGTTAATGGCAGGTGTTTGGCTTCAGTGAGCTTATGTGGACACCACTAACCCTTTGGTCAGAGACTATCTGATCTTAAGCTGCTTAGTGAGCATAAGAATGGTAGACTGTGTAGATCTGCAGTCGGTACTCAGAAAGCTGGCATGAAAAAAGAAGTAGTGGAGTTAGATTTTGTACCTGGAAGAGAGTGAAGCCAAGGTAGTATTCAAAGAGTATGCAGCCTATACTCCACACGTCACACGGCTGACTCCAGCCCAATTCTGCAAGAAAAAACAACTGGGTTTAATATTGAGTTATGGAGTCATCTAATGGTGACATCATGTTACTGCATCATAACCAGGAAACTGTACAGTATATTTAGTCAGCAGGAAGTGTGCAAACTGTTAAGGTCGAAAGTTACAAAAATGTGAATAAATCGCAATTATGAATCTCTGCAAGGAGTGTAGGTGCATTAAACCTATACATTAAAAGCGGCACATCTGCTTTTAACATTTATAATAAGAAATGTTTCTTGGGCAACAAATCAGCATATCAGAATGATTCCTAAAGGATGGCGTGACACTGAAGACTGGAGTAATGATGCTGAAAATTCAGCTTTGCAATTACAGAAATAACCAATAACAAATAATTAGCGTAGCCTTGGCTAGCAAAAGAGACTTTCAAAAACATTTTAAAATCTTACCGACCCAAACATTTTTATATTTAGTTTACATACAAGCAGGAGTACCCACTAACTTATTTATATTTATAGCAAAGCAACATATTTTTATAAGATGATATTTCAGAACAGATTAAGGTTGGGTATAAGCTTTCATGGCAACCAGTCTTACGTTGGACAATTCCCTGCAGTCTGTTGAATGAAGTCATTGTGGCCTCCAGCTGGCTCTAATTAAATTCTTTGTGCTGGAAAGGAAGAAGCTAATCTTTCTTTCTGCAGCAATTAACTCATTCTTGTCCTGTGACTCAAATAGCCACATTTCATGCTAATACCAGTTATTTTGTTAAAATTTACATTCAGAGTATTGTGTGCTGCTAAAACATGCCGTTTGGTCATGTCCTTACCTAGAATAACTTCAGGTGCTCTATAGTGCCTGGTAGAAACAATAGTGCTGTGATGCTCGTGGTCAAATGTAGCGCTGCCAAAATCCACCACCCTCACCGACGTGTTCTTCACAGTACGCTCATCTCGCTTCTACCACAGACAGAAAGATGAGGGGCATCAATTATCATGCACTTCCTTAATTTTTTCTTTTAATCTATGTTAGTGGTCAACTAAGAGATTTTTCAGCAGCTCATGCTAGAATGTTAACATGCACACAAAAATAATGACAAACTCTTTCATTACCTTCTCCACATTGTATGTGATTGTGAAGTCAGAGTTGACAAACAGAATGTTTTCTGGTTTCAGGTCTGTGTGGGTCAATTTGTTTTCATGCAAAACTGCAAATAAGGAGAAACAGAACAAATCAGCATATTCATAAATACCATGAGTAGGACTGGCCATTTAATACATAGCAAATGGAGTCCAACTTCAATGAGCTTTTTGAAATAGTGTGTTTACTTACACTTGACAGCTAGGCACATCTGGTAGGCCATGTGACGCACTTGACAGATGGAGTAGGGCAGGTAATTGTTTTCTTTGAGGAAATCAAAAGTGCTGAGAGCCAACAGCTCAAAACTGATACACATATGGCCATGATAGTCGAACCAGTCAAACATCTGAACACACAGACTAAAAATCGAGAAAAAGAATTACCAATACTGTGGTCTTTAGTATACCTCAAGGTAAGTTTGCACCTAGATGCTCTTCAATTTTAAGTACTGCATATGTGATTGCTCAAAACATGCTAAATTTTGTTAAACATTAATTTCATAAAGTTTCTGATCCAAACTCACTTCTTATTCTCAGGATCTTTCTCATTGATTCGTTCCAGTACGTTGATCTCTAGCCGGGCTGCCTCTTTGTACTTCTCCACATTTTTGATGATCTTCAGAGCGATGTGTGCTCCACCCCTTAACCAAGCAGAAGAGCATTAATTCAAACACCGCAGTTTCACTTCTGTCAGTTCGCTTTTTAACTGCCTACAAGATTGAAAAAAAAAAAAAAATTATAAGCAGTAAAGAAATTAACTACATTGATTAATAGATTTCTTGTTTCCTGTAGAGTGACAAATAAAACTACTGGGAAAAGATGGGATGGTTCTTATTTTTCTGAATATTTTGTTAAAGGAACCATAAGCCCATAAGCCCTTGCTTTTCTTGCTGCCTGTAATTATCACACACTGAATTTCTGGCCCCAAGAGCAGATATTTCCCAGCCTAACAACTAGACAGATATTTTAACAGCCAAGCAACAACTTTCATTTGAAGATCACACCATGATGGTTTTGTAATAAAGCAGCTGATTGGTTGCCAAGTGATGACGCTCACCTGCGATGATCAATACATTGCATCACCCTCCCGAAGGTGCCCTCGCCCAAAGTGCTGGCAATCTCATCTAAGAGACAAATAGAGGGAAAAAGATGTAGAAAAGGGGAGGGGAGATGTAAAGACAGCAATTAGACAGCGTATTTAAAGAGGCATCCTAAACAAGCTTCCTAAAATCACATTTTTAACCAAAACGATCTATACGGGTTAACCTAAAAAAAAAAAAAAAAAAAAATCTGACAAGAGGCAATATGAAAGGTTTGAGGTCTGGTCTGAAAAAAAAAAAAAAACGGCAAGTTTTTTCCAACAACAAAAATAATCTACATTTCTGTTTGAAAAATGGAATGGATAAATACAATAAAATTCACTAAACGATTTTAAAACTATGGGACTGCTTTAAGCTAATTCATAAACAAAAAATTACTGTATATTCTATGAAAAAAAGACATGCACAGCGACTATTGAAATTCTGCGATTGTCACAGAGCAATCTAATCATTAAATCTAAATGACTGACAGCCTAGGCGCAATGTGAATCTTGACCAGAATAAAACGCACATTATGGAGACGTGGAAAAGCTAAATCTTGGAACCTGGCAGTCAGGATCATAATTCTACACAGCATCACAATCACCCCAACCCCACTGAAAAGAATAAAATAAATAAAGGAGCTACTAAAGACATGTTGGACATGCCTTCCCCCTTGCCAGTTCCGGCAAAAGGGGAGAACATTCTACGACAGCGTCATCATCACCACCAACATCATGATCATGACCTCCTGCCCTCCCCTGTGTGTGTCTGCTGTGTGCTGGTACTGATAGGGAGAAAGGTTACGATATAGGAGTAGAGGAGTAGTAGTAGTAGTGGCAGTGTGTACATCTCTCTTGCAGGACGTCGCCACTCCGACAGATCAGGTGACCCTCCTCGTCGTCCCTCACACACAGTGCCCTCGTCCCGCTGGCACTCCGCTGCTTCGGCCACGGTCACAGGTCAGAGGTCACGCCACGACCGCAGAGGGAGGAGGGGAGGTGGGCGGAGCGGGGAGAGTGGAGGGGGGCAGCCGTAGCCATGGCGTCGAAGATGAGCAGTGTTGTAGTTGTTGTAGGTAGGTTTGGTGGTCATGGGGCGATTCGTATGACACCACGTGAGGAGATATATATAACGATAGGGATATAGTGCAAGGGATCAAGTCAAAGATAACATTTTACCCCTCCCTTCTTGCTTGCTTGCTTTCAAACTCCCCTCATCCCTCTGCCTAGCAACCCTGACAAAAAGTCACAAAAAGCAACCTGCATCAACATTTACTCATAGAAGAGCAAGTGAGTAAAGGCATTGCTAATTCACAACTATTACATCCATAACATCTCCAAAGAAAATGTTGCTATAGTGGGAGACTGGAAATAAGATGAAAGAGAGCTGAAATTATGAAACTTATTTTTGACATCTAAACTGTGTGAAAGAGTTATATAGGTGTGCAGATACAGCAAGATAAAGAATCGATGATAGATATGAGTTATTAACTACGGAGGCTCTCCCAACAAAGCTATTCACTTCTTGTATTAACATTAATGTATACTAAATTGAGCCTCGCTATTTAATCTTACAGATGGGGCTAACACTGAAAGCCAAGACTTGGACTATCACTATCAAAAAAGACAAAACGTCAACAAAAAGAACATAAAACAAAGGAGATCATACTTACCCAATCCTGGGGCTGTGGAAAAGAAAAGCATTATGGAGAAAGAAAGACAGGAGCGTGTAGAGGTAGAGATAGGAGAAAGGCTTTGGGGTGGGAAAGAGCAGGCTCGGGTATTGAAGTACTCACCGAGGACGATGGGCTATAGGACCTGGTTCTACGCCGCCTTCGTTTGTGCTTACGCCTGCTGCCTTTCCTCCGGTACGAGTCCTCGCGCTGCCGGTCGTGGCCCCCGCGGTAGTCGTAGCTGGGCGAGGCATCGCGGGAGTAGTAGTTGCTCGGCGTCCTGTGTTCCCTGTCGCGATCCCTGTCCCGGGTGCAGGTGTGGTCCAGGCGCCGATAGCTCTCGCCGTAGTGTCTGTCGTACGGCCTGCGGTCTGAAGAGCGGTTGTCATAGCTGGAGAGAACATACGTGTCATTTAACACTGAATTCCTTCCAGGTGAGCACGGCATACTACCTGGTTTTGAATTAATATTCATTAAAAAATTATAATAAAATATATAGGATTTGACACTCCAAAATGAACCTCAGATTGCCATGTTATCAGTTTTAACATTCAACATTTTTATTTTAAATAAAGTCTAATGCATACAAATTAAGGGTCTTCAAATTTGAGAAATGATTAATTTGCAATTAAAAAAAAAAAGTGGCAAAGGATCTACTGATTATATCTCATGTAGAACTACTAAATGCAATAAAAGCACCATACATTAATCAGATTAAAAGAATTATATTAGTGCTCTCAAATTTAATTAATTTGGATTAATCGCATCCAAAATAGGTTTTTGTTTACATAACGTGCGTGTTCTGTGTATATTTATCATGTACATATACATACACACTATATTTAATATATACACATGCATGCAAATGTATTTATATACAAATAATAAATGTACACAGCACCCACACACAAAAATTAATGTAAATAAAACTACAGTTGAAACAGGATTATTTGAAATATTACTACAAAGCAATTCAACTTTTCTATTTGAATATATTTTACAAAGTAATTTATTCCCATGACACCATAGCTGAATTTTCAGCAGCCATTACTATAGTCTTTTCAGTGTCACATGATCCTTCAGAAATCACTCTAATAAGCCGATTTTGTGCAGGAAACGTATCAATGTTGATATATAAGAATATTATAATTATCTTAATTTACAGCACAAATAAACTGAAAGTGTGTCAATTTAACGTTCAATATTATTCTTCGGTTTAGTGGAAATCTGCCTCAATTGCTGTCAGCTTGTATCTTTTTGAGCGGAGTAAGGCATCAAGCACTGGTAACCCATGCAATTTGATCAATGCTTCCTCAATCATACCTCCTGGATCTGGCATAACCGGCATCCTGTCTGTGCCCTCTCCCTCTCCTCTCACGTTCACTGCTGGAAGAAAACGTGGGTGAGCGGCGATGCGGATGTTTTCTCCCTCTGTCTCTGTCCCGCTCACGATAACGATCTTGGTAGTTGCTGCGGCTGGCCCTCTCCGAGGACGAGTACCGTCTGGAGTGCGGCATCTGCTCAAGGTACAAACAAACATATTAAGATAAACAAGAAAAAAAAAAAAAAAAAAAAAAAAAAAAAAAATTATATATATATATATATATATATATATATATTTATTTATTTTTTTTTTTTTAAACGGTCACTGGAATCTCTTTAATATTTTTTATATGTAACATTAACATACATTTTTATCTTTGAAGTAAGACGAGAACCCAGCATAAACACTTGAATGGTTAAAAAAAAAAAAAAAATTTAAGTAGAGTAGACTTATACATGATAAAAATAGAGGAAGTGAGAGTGCAATAGCCTGTAACTTTTATATTCAGAAGAAAGGGATCCAAAACAATAACTACTTAAAAAAAAAAAAAAAAAATTAATTTAATATAAACAATCAGTAAATGGAGGAAAAAGTCAAACTGTATCATACACTATTATTCACCCGTGGACAAGTAAAAAAAAGTCCATACGTGGACAGTTTATAGATGTAGGTCTAACTAACAGATCTTAAAACACTTGAAGGACATACATAATTTAACGTTAACACAACGAAATCTGAGATTTTAGATTAATAACAAGTTACTGTGTGTTTTTTATTGTATGGTTAACACACGTTGTTAGTATTTTGCAATACTGAATATTGAGGAGAGGACCACTAAGGGTCTGCATGGAAAACAACTTCTACATTATACATAAAGAACATTGGATTTTACGCATATGTATTATTTTAAATTTTAAAAAAAAGTTACACGAGACTAACGTTAAAGAAGAGTTAAGAAATGAGAATTAAGATGATTATTTGAATATGAACATGTATTTAAACGCGCTAGAGAACATCTAAAATCTGGAAAGAAAGAAACACAAACAGAAAGCTGACGGGTTATAATATCTCAAACTATATCAAGAGCTAGTTATTTGAGCCAACTTCTATATTTAGTGGAGAAACCGAAGAACGAGCTACAAGTAACACAAAGAAATACCGAGTACATCGAAATTAACGGTAGTGATAAATGTGAGCAAATATACAGATGTTTATTACATATAACAACAAGAAAAACGACATTTTCGTTTAAAAGAACGGACAGGCGTACCAACTAGCTTAAGTTGTTATGGTTTTTCATCAATATTTCTTTTACACTTTTAATAACAGGGTATAATAGTCGTCTCTATTGTTATAAAATGTGCGACAGTGTCGAAACATGACATGAAACCACAAAGTTTAAAAACAGCATATAAATACTATATATTTTCGCGCTAACTAGCTGCTCTCTGCGTCGACGGCCATTTTGAGATCTTCTAATCTTCAACGGGCCATTTTCAAATACGTAATTCGACTCAGAGTGGGGCAAAAAGTGACAGACAGTAAAATAATGTTTTGTAATCACCGTTTTAGCGGCCAGCCCTGTGCGTTTGTCCCAAAGAAAATCCGTGTTGACGCTTCGGCTCCAAAATCCTTACTCAAACAGTGAAAAAAAACAACTTCCGGTCCCTCCTCCAACGTTCTTTATACGCGCGCGTGCCGTTTGCGCATCCGACGTAAACACAAACTGCGCAACATTTATTCCAAGATTATAATCCGCAGAAATGTGCAGCTACCAAATAGCGTAGTTACTACAATACCACAAAAATGTATTCACATAAAGAACGTAAAGTTGTAATAGACAAAAAAGCTTAATATATTTGAAAGGGATTCGTTTTTATTTTACAGTAGTGATAATTGTATTAATTTTGTTTAGTCTGATATATAAAAGCAGTTTTATTCACCCTTCCCCAACATGATTATTATTTAGTGTCGTTCATACACCGCTTTTTAACCTGCATATTTGACTGATAATAAATGACATACAAAACAAATATTACACAAAACATAGTTTTTTGATATTTGCAAATTTGATTTACATTTATTAAGTGACTTCACATTTCTTGTAGACATTAAAAACAATAAAAACAAACAAAACAGAAATAAAAGCAATGAGACAAACTTTAATATATTTTAGACTTTTCATATTCATTGGGTTATGACTGGCCACAACTATGTTTCTGATGGCTTGGTTAAACGGTTTACAATGATAACACCTCAAGGAGAGTTTTAGTGATTTTTCTTGAAAGCAGTGTATCAGAGGAGCCTTCCTGTGCACCGCAAAGAGCCACAACAGCAGAGCAGAACCTTGCCCTCCACACTGCCAACCTCATAGTTATAGTCCCATGTCAGCTCCGTACCCGCCCTGATGCGCCTGGTGAAGACAGACAGAAGGAAAAACTGAATAAGACAACTTTCTGGATAAAACATTCAAAAACATAACAAAAGCATTAAAATTAACATTAAAAATAGCAGAGTTAAGAGTTTCCAAATAAAATCTGGGTTAACCACTTATTAGGTAAAACTTTAATTCCTGTATTAGGAAATCAAGTTGGTTTTAATCAAGGCACTAACTTGCTGGTGAAGAATGCCACCCATGGAAACCGCAGGTCGTGTGTGTCGACAAAGACGTTCTGAACAAACAAATTCGGACTGCAGCTATGCTGTTGAGAAATGCGCGATTAATAGTAAAAAAAAATTAGATAGAAGTGCATTATATTTACAAACTTGTATCACTGTTGACACATCTACAGGGACGCATCTACAATCTACAGAGTTTGGCTTACGTTGATGAAGCGGCCGAGGTTGCCCTCTTGTCTCGCGTCAATGATGTAACAGGTTTCCTCGCCGTTGAACAGTCTGCGGGTGTTTTTGCCAGTCACAGCCGTCTTCGTTTTCTCATTCTTTGCGTCCAAGGTTTCTAGAGCTTTTACTCTTCTCTGGGATGACTTTACAGCAAAGCAACGCTTTAGACCTGAGGTATCTTCACCTACAGACAAATTATAGACTGAACAGATTCAATGAAACATTAAAAACAGAAAATGAGGAACAGAAATTGAGAATATAGAGAATAGAAACTGACCGTCCCCTCTCATTTGTTTGGTCACTTTCTTCTGAGCATCTTTATATGTTTCATGTGGCTTATAGAATAGTTTTCGCTCACCTAAGAACATGTGATTCATTAAACAGGTATAAAAAATAAAATAAAATTAAAAACATCAAGCAAGTTTGCTACATGATACAGCCACATGGATAATGTAAAAAAAGTTGCTAGATACGTATATGCCTTATTGTCAATGCTTATTCTGTCTTTTATCAAAGCACATGGCCTAAACATTTACATTATCGTATTAGTTACTAAATAACCATCACTAGCCAAGTATGCAAACCAGGGTGATTAAAATCATGTTTTACTGAAATAAAATAAAATAAAAATGAGTGCTGTCAAACAATGAATCACATCAAAAATAAAAGTTTTTGTTTACATAATACATCAGTGTGTACGGTGTACATTTATTAAGCATTCTAAGCATGCATGTATATATTTAAGAAAAATAAGTTATGTTTATATAATAAATATATTTATATAAATGTATATACACATGTAAATGTTTTCAAAATATATACATAATAAATAAACACCATAGTACACATTCATATTCAGTGGCTGTGAAAGTTTTGGCACCCCTTGCAGAATCTGTGAAAATGTGAATAATTTTAACAAAATAAGAGAGATCAACAAAATGCATGTCTTTTTAATTTAGTACTGTCCTGAGTTGTATATTTGACATAAAAGACGTTTACATTTAGTCCAAAAAAAAATTGTTTTAAAAAATTTCATTGAGGACAACTGAGGGACTCAGACACAACTATTAAAAAAAGGTTCAAACATTCACTGACGCTCCTATTGTCCTCAGTGTGAAAAGATTGAGCCCAAAATCATACAGTCACTTCTGGAAAGGGTTCAAATATGGAAAAGATGTTGGAAAACTGAAAAATCTGCGGGACCTGGAGGATTTTTCTGAAGAAAAGTGCTCAGGTTAACTGTTCAGAACAAACAAGGGTCTCATGAATAACCATCACAAAACAGAAAGACAGTCGTGGACCATCCAGGTAACTACACAGTATTAAGAACCAACTCACAAACTTTTGAATGGGGTTATTTTAATAATTTCTAAATGTAATGTAAAATAATAAACGTAAAATATCTTACTCAGGACAGTAAAAAAAAGAAAAAAAAAACAACAGATTTTGTATAATCTCTCTTAATGCCCCGGTACACTTCAAACGAAATCGAATAACAAATTGATATGACGTCATTTTGAACAAAATCAGGCTGAAACGAAATTCGTTTTGAGTTCGTTTCAGCAGTTCAAAACAGCTCACCAAAGCAAACTTTCAGGGGGAGTTCACTTTGGGCCCTAAACACCTTTGAGATTCCATTGGTCCGTGGCGGTTGCGCGTGTGTTCTGAAACTCCACCTTCTTTGACACACAATTTTTTCTCTCGGTTCGTTTCTCATTCTGCGGAGGTCATTAAGGAGAGCAACATCTACTGAATACACTGGAGTGTTGAACAGCTGAGCAGAACAAATATATCCGCACCTGTACTAATGCTCGTGGACAGACTTTAAAGATTCAGAGAAAGTATTTAATTCCTAGAATGAAATTGCAACGAAGCTTGGTGGAGAAACATACGAGACAAGTTTTCCAAAGCCATGAAAATAATGAAAGGAAAGAGTAAAGATATAAGGTAGCAAGTAACAAATACATGTTTCAAATAAATGTAACATCATACTGCTGCTGCTGCTGCTGTTGTTCTTTCAATAAGCAAATTAAAAGGGTATACAGTAAATGAAATACCAAACGAATATTCAATAATAAACCTTTGTTTTTATCAAAAGTAAATCATGACACCACATAAAATATAAAAAGGTTTAACAATTTATCCAGTTTAATAAAATAAATAAACACTTATGAAATAAAGTAACAAACTGACTCCAATATTTTTTTTCCACATCATGCTAAAGTTTTCAGACTATGACCCATTCACACTTCACATAAAGGACTGACGTATTGTATTGCAAACATGATACTTGATTCTTGATCTGCTGCTAATCATTATATTAGTGTGCATAATATTCTGACAATAGGTGACTCTCACACACCGACAGTGTTGTGCCTGAACGCGTTCATTGAACGATAGTTCATGAACTCGTTCATATTTTGGGCGAACGTGAACTGAACGTGCTGTATTAATGCCTGATGAATGTTACTGTGAACTCGTTCATTCTGGTGTCTGTGAACGGCACGCTCTCTAGGTTAACTTCGTTCAGGTTAGGTTAACTTCGTTCAATAGGGTGCCAGATTTCTATAGAGCCTTCCAGGCGAAAACCCGCCTAAAACACACCGTAAACGGGTCTTAATATGTAGCGGAAAAACACCCAATCTGGCAACACCAGCCACCGTCCGCCGCATGCGTGACGCGTCATCAAAAAAAAAAAAAAAACAGCAAACGACAGCAGCATGTCGCAAGAAGGCGTATGATCATTTAAAAGAATTTTATGATGTTTATGACAAGGTCGGTGAGAATGGGAGACAAAGCATTAAAGCAACAATGGGGAAATGCTGTCCCCTCAATGCTAATGTAAACCCTGGTTGGATAAGGATTCAAAATTGGATATGAAGATGAAATCTGACGCATAGCTTCATTGTTAAAACTGATAAAAAAATTGCTGTCTGTGATTCTTTATGGGCTGTGGCAATAATTTTGAAAAATAATAGCTCGCAGCAACGTATGGAAAAAAAGAACTATGAACTAGTTCATTTTTGGAACTGTGAACTTTAGTTCAAAATTTTGTAGTTTGAACTATGAACTGAACTAGTTCATTTTAAAATTTGTGAATTGAACTTTCCCAACACTGCACACCGAGATTGCCAACACTTCTTCATTTCATCGTTGTTGTGTTTAGGGGATAGGCGCGGGCATCATGACACGTTTACATTCATCTACACCCCGCCTCCAGCAGCGTGGGGGTGTCGGAAAGTTCATTTACAGTATACCATCGTTCAGCCTTTTGGATCTTTTTTCCCCCCAAAAGAAAAACAAAAATGAACATTATTTGAAGTATATCGGGGCCTTTATTTTGTTAAAATTATTAACATTTTCAGATTCTGCAAAGGTTCCCAAACTTTCACGTGCCACTGTATTATGCAAGCAAAAACTTTTATTTTGTATGCAATTAATCATCTGAATGAACTAAGTGAAAATTAGAAATGGTATCTTAGCAACTAACTGAAATAAATGTATGAACATAAATGAAAAAAAAAAAAAAAGTAACCTAAATTTTGAAATAAAATTCATCCTAAGTAGTAATGGTTAAATGATCAAAAAACTACAAATGCACAAAACAAAACATTAAACAAACGACAATACAAAAGAAAATATAAAAACAAAAGCTGATTCAAAACAATAACAGCATAGAAAAAATACTAACATAACAGTGCATCTTACCTTCTTTCTCCTCTTGTTCTGTGTCCAGCTCCATAAGTTCTTCTCTTTCTATGGATAAAGAAAAAAACAGAAGATTTCATAGTTACACACAGAAATAAAAAGACATGCAGTTGTTGGCTTATGTCTTCATATGGTCGTAAGGTTGAATATTTGAACACACCTTCACCACTGCTGGAGTCTTCTTTGTAGAGAGTGTTTTTCCATAATGGCCCTGTTTTCATTGTTATGGTCTTCTTGTTGGTTTCCACCTCTGTGTCCGAACAGTACGCCTCGCTTTCATAACCCTCTTTAAGTTTCTCCACACCCTCAATGAAGTCAAGGTTGGCCAAATATTCATTCCCAGACACTGTGTCGTCTTCATTCACTCGGTCTTCGTTTACTATTTTACCTGTTAGGTGATAGATGGAGGTGATGAGGGAGGAATTTTGTTGTGTGCAAAGACCTAATAGGCATGTTCACTAACCAGTGAAAACACACACGAAAGTGCCCTTGGCCACATCATCTTTACAGCGGATGCCCCATCCCTTGTGCTGTGTCATGAAGAGCTCCAGCCGCAGCTGCAGACCGTGCTGAACCAGCCGGTTGCTGCACATTCTCGGATCACAACGGCACAGAGGGTTACACTCATACAGCCTACAGAGATGGAAGGAAAGAATCATGATTACAGTATTTCTGACAATAAAATAACCACTGATGTGTTATATCTGATATAAGAGGGGCTCTACTGTAACCAAATGATAATAAGAGAGAAAACAGAGAAAAACAGAGTTTGTTTCTAACCCTGTTGGCAAGGTAGTGGGCAATCTCTTATGTGTGTATCCAGCACTAACATCCACTGGACCTCCAATGCATAGGGACGTAGCCTCGATGGTCAGCTGGTGGCATGCACACTTTGACCTGTCATACATACAAATACAAAATGTTTAATAGCAGTTTCTATCATTTAAAAGAAATGTTCTAAGTTCAATCCAATTTATGTAATCAAATAATTATCACTTGTTGGCAATCTAAAATCAGAAGGTATATTTATTATTTATTAAAAACAACTTTTCTGGGAAGGCATATTTTGGGTATGATCACAAGAATTATGACTGCCAGAATATAAATTAGTTGGTCATAAATGGAATAATTTTTTTTGGAAAAATCTGCATAAATCATTTTACAAACCTTTTAAGTCCATCTGCAACAAATAAGCAAAATGTGCTGCAACACACAAACTGAATCATGACTCACGAGTCTAAAGTATCTTCTGAAGTAAAGGACAACATGGCACAGCTGTAAATAAACACTGACATGTACAAAATCCCCGGATAATTCCTTTAATTTCACAAATTTTCACTCACAAATGCACACTCAAAAAACTGTACCTGTCCTGACATCCATCTGTGCAGTCACAGCCGATCAAGAAATCTGGGCTTGTATTAATTGAAAAACCCGGAGCTGGAACCCTGTCTTTGGTGTAACTGATGTTAGGAGCAAGCGTATTGTCCACTTCATTAATGCAGGGCACCGGCAGCACCTCTCTGCCCTCTGATATGTCCAGCAGGTAGAGGTGAGGCTTGCCGGTTGATGTGGAAGGAGGTCGGGCGCGATTCACAAGAACAAACGGGTCCATACAGAACATTTCCAGGAAAAGGAAGTCACAACGTGTTTCTAACAAGTATTCCTGCACTTCCTGCATGTCGCACAGGCTCCGCCCACAAGGAGAACGATAGAAAATGTGGAAAAACACCTAAAGAGAGCAAATAGTAAGAAATGTTCCTTGAGCAGCAAATCAGCATACTAGAATGATTTCTGAAAATCACACAGAAAACAAATTCAGATTTGCATCAAATGAATATATATAACATTTCAAAATATAATTAAATAGAAAATAGTGTAATAATATTTAACAATATTAGCATTCTTGCTCTTTTTCTTTTCTCAAATACATGCAGCCTTGGTGAGCATAAAAGACCTCTTTCAAAAACAGTAAAGGGGTCATTTGACGAGGCTAAATATAACATTATTTTGTGTATTTGGTGCTATGTACTATGTTTAAGCAGTACATTATTGTTGCTACTCCCTGCCCTGCTTTTCTGAAACGCATTTTTATAAAGCTCTTCGTTCTGAAAAGCGAGGTGTGCTCTGATTGGCCAGCTATCCAGTGCTTTGTGATTGGACAAATACCTCAAACGTGTGATGGAAATGTTACGCCCCTAACCATATTTGGAAACAAGCGTCTGCACGACATGGCGGCGGCAGCAACAATACTACAGCGAGAATAAAAGTTATTCCTTCTTTCTTTGTGTAAACATTTGGGTGGTATTATGCAAATCCTCCAACAGTGACACAGATATGTTGGGACGTGTTTAAATTAGGTGTTTTAGTAAGGTGTGGACGAGTCTGAATTTTAATAAAGAATATTTATTAGGGTTTGAGACTATATGGATCTTATATATGCATGAACAGCTTATAACACTCTTAAGACAAAAGAAAACTTGATGTCGCATCATATGACCCCTTTAAAAAATCTTAGCAACGCCAAAGTTTTCACCAGTAGTATTTATTGAAAGTAGATGAACACGAATTGGAGCAACTTCCTCAAACACCACCCACCTTTCCTTCGATGCGCCTTCTGGCCGTCATTCTCCGAAACTTAAAAAGCAATGGTATAAGAAGTGGATTTTGACCACGATGCATGTCGACTTGAGACGGTCTCACCCCATCAAGACATGCTGGGCAACAGCGATGATGCAAGTATATGGACTTGTTTCGGTGTTGCATTGAAACACAATCTTCTTCCTCAGAAACCCACTCTTCTTCCTCATCAAGGGCAGGTCGTTTTGCACTTCTAGAATATAGAGACCAATGTGATGTGGTTGGTGATTAGTATTCCAAATCATTCTGTATTTAAAGAAATAGTTCACCCAAAAATGAAAAGTAGCTGAAATGCATTCACCCCAAAGGCCATCCAAGTGTAAAAGATTTGGAAATATTTAGCATTACATCACTTGTTCACCAGTGTATCGTCTACACTGAATGGGTGCCATCAGAGTGAGAGCACAAACAGCTGATAAAAACATCACAAATATCCACACAACTCCAGTCCATTAATTATCGTCTTGTGAAGTGAAAAGCTGTTTAACCATTACTACTGGCCAAAAATCTACAATCCATAATAATGCTTCCTCCAGTGGCAAAGCCCATCCCCTGTTGTCCTCTCACATCAAAATCCACAGACATGTTTGGACTGTTTTTGCTATAAACAGCACTTGTGGTGATGCTTTTATCAGCTGTTTGGACTCTCAGTCTGACGGCACCCATTCACTGCAGAGGATCCACTGGTGAGCAAACAATGTTATACTAAATTTTTTCAAACATTTTCTCATTAAGAAACAAAATCAATGTTCATCTCGAGTGGCCTGAGGCAGAATAAATGTCCAGCAAATTTCAATTTTTGAGTGAACTGTGCCTTTAACTAGGACAAGCCCATTACTCACCTTAAATTTGAGACAGTTCGTAAGACAGGTGAAAGCATTGTCAACTTCTCAAGGATGACCTTTGGCTGGAAAGCAGCCGACATGATCCTTTGAGGGCTAACAGATGAAGTTTTGGTGACTGTGACCCGCACAGGAGTTACAGCTGTTGAAGTGACAGTCGCTGCTGTCGGAGTTGTGCTGAGCTGAGGCGTGGCATTTCCTGCTAAACAACAGACATGGGCATGAATTGAATTACATTACAAAGAGAGACAAATTAATAAAAATATCCTGTTCTCCTAAATGTTTTCATTTTTTTCAATAAAAAGAAACTTGAACATTTAGATTAACCTGTTAGCCAGCACCCCCCCATTATGAGACTCACAGCTGAAAGTGCTCTACCTAACTTATAATTGTAACAGTTCCTTACTTCAGTGTGTTACATACATAACATTATTCAACCAGAGTTGATAAAGCTCAAAAATATTAAAAGTTATAGACACTGAAGTGCCTTGAAATGTTTTTTACCACACTTAATTTTTTTAAAATTTGATATCCAAATACATGAAATCAGTCCTGGAGCAATCTAGAAAAGTAATGGGTTGAAAGTCACATGTCTCATGAGTTACTATTTCAAATCTGAAGAAGATACCATGAAAAATGAGATTCCTGCAATCATTTTTCTGAGACTGTCTAGTACCCCCCACCCCCTCAAATATAAAATAATATTTACCAACTGTATTGAAGGGTTCTACAAACTATTGTAGTCATTAAACATACCACTGCATATTTTTTTCAATTATAAAACACTAGATAGAAACTTAGACATCATATAAGTGATTTATTTGAGCACTAGAAAGATACAGTAAGACAAATTTGAGTAAGAAAAATAAAAAAGATTTAACTTTGTATGCCAATTACAGAACATCCTGAGATTGCTAGAAATGCAGCATTTACAATGAATTACAATGAAAATACGCGCTGATGGCCAGTTATAGAGATGGTAATAACACACATGCGCCATAAAGTCAATAAACCACTCTCTATTCACATAGATGGCGTTTACATTGATAGTCGTGATTACACAGTAATAGTGAGCTGATTTGCACTCAAACAGATGGTAATCATGCAGACACAGGCACACTCAACATAAAACACTCTCACATATATAAAAACTGTTGAAAAATAAAACAAAGAAAAAGGGATCGCTAAGTTCCACCTCCATCAGCTGGCAGGTGCGTCATGAGCCGTCACGAGGGAGCGCCAAAATTCAAATATACTATCTTTCGCCTATCTTTCCCTTTTTTGTGGATCGTCTCATTCTGTTTGTGACACTGTACACTACAAAACCATGCCGTTTTTTTACTACCAAGATGCAGTTTCTGACCGTGAGTTATTCAATAACTGACACAAACAGTTCTGTCGCTGAAGAACTGAAACGTAAACAAAGGAATTATGATCCATATTACAATGTTACAATATTGCTTCGTTGGACTAAACGTGCTTCATGAGATGTCGTTCAGTGGACCCTTACCTTTCTACCTTTCTAATTTACAGCTGTGGATGTGTTTATGACTCGTTATTACGACGGATCTGGTATGTACAGCATTTCCATTGCTCATGTTTTTATGTGTACTGCTTACACAAATGTAGCAAATACAGTCTTTATAAGCTTTCCATTGAAAAACATCGATCTGTCGTCGATGCTTGAGTCTTAGATCCTTATAATGATATATAGTTTGTCAAGATTAAATTTGTCCCGTTTCATTTACCGTATTTTCCGCACTATAAAGCGCACTTAAAAGCCTTTAATTTTCTCAAAAAACGACAGCGCACCTTATAATCCGGACCGCCTTATGTATAAAATTTAAATTAAATTAAAATTAAATTTAAAAATTAAATTAATTTAAATTTATGCATTTAGCAGAAGCTTTTATCCAAAGCGACTTACAGTGCATTCAGGCTATCAATTTTTTGAAAACAGTTCTAAAATAGGCCATTCATTGAAGCTGCACCTTATAATCCGGTGAGCCTTATAGTGCGGAAAATACGGTAATCTATTCGTAAACATTGACACATGTGAGTTGAGGGGTGTTGAGTACGCAGGCGTCGGGGTGCAGGCCAAGAGCTTAAATGTGCGAGCACATTTTTTTTTGATAACAAAATATTGATTTTTGTCATTGATAATGAGCATGTTCTATATCGCAACAACCCTCTACATTGCGAGTACAGTATTTTTCGGACTATAAGTCGCACCTAAGTATAAGTCGCATCAGTCCAAAAATACATCATGACGAGGAAAAAAAACATATATAAGTCGCACTGGACTATAAGTCGCATTTATTTAGAACCAAGAACCAAGAGAAAACATTACCGTCTACAGCCGCGAGAGGGCGCTCTATGCTGCTCAGTGGTAGGCTACAGGAGCACTGAGCAGCATAGAGCGCCCTCTCGCGGCTGGAGACGGTAATGTTTTCTCTTGGTTCATGTCAAATTAATTTTGATAAATAAGTCGCACCTGACTATAAATCGCAGGACCAGCCAAACTATGAAAAAAAAGTGCCACTTATAGTCCGGAAAATACGGTAAATCACTCGCATATGCGACTAAATCTTCATTCTGGTGACTAAATGATGTCTAATATTAGCCAATGGCTAAGTATAAATTTAGCACAGATATATTTTTACTCGCGAACACTCGGACTCTGACTGAGGGCTTCAGAGTTTCAGTCTCCATCAAGCGATTCGTGATATTTCTCAGTTCATCTCAATGGATACGGAACGCACCTGTATTTGATGTACCATAAACTCACAAAACCTGATTAATATTCATGAATCCAGCAGCTCATTAACCCTTATTAATCCTTAGTGTGTTTTATAGTTCTTATTATTAGAATTCGTATCATTATTATCTCGATCAATCTAGCAAATAAAATATTTACTAGCCAATGGCGATTCGAATGCCAAGGTGTCCGCAGAGGATTGGCCAATATACTGTATTACTGAATACATGTACATGTCTATTTGGGAACATGCATAATAAAGGCAGGATGTGCACGAAACACAAAAAGTCTACCTGTTATAGCATGCTGTTGTGTTTTCTGTTGAGACAGCTGATGTGGTTTCTGTTGAGGTTGTTGTTGCTGTGTTTTCTGTTGAGACGGCTGTTGTGGTTTCTGTTGAGGTTGTTGTGGCTGTGTTTTCTGTTGAGACGGTTGTTGTGGTTTATGTTGTGTTTTCTGTGAAGGTTTTTTCGGCGGTTTATCTTTAGCCAGACGTTGCTTGATATTTACAATGTGTTCCAACTTGTCTGAGCCTTTATAAATCCATTCTTTCTGCTTGTCTTTCTGAAAGACAATAAAAACAACACCACATTTATCAGCATTAAAACAGCCAATCTGTCTTGAATATGAAATACTGTGACGTTCCCATGAAGTACCCCTTTGTCTTTCATCTTCCTTAGTATAAAGACACTAAATTGTAAAATGCAGATGATAGACGAGTACCAGCTTCACAAAGAAATATGCGTCCCACAATGGATTCCTTTTCACCTTAAAGCAGATCTGGATCAGGCTGCCATCTAATTGGAGCACCGTGCAGGACTCAAACTTGCCATTCCGTATTGCCCTGGTGTCTTGCCCCGCTCGAAGCACCACAGCAATGGGGTTGGGATAGACACGAAGATATTCCTTCACCTGTAACTGCAATTTCTCATTCTCAATGTCCTTCCACACCTTTTTCACTGCAAAGAACAACAAAAAGTTAACAAAATTCCCTTTTAGCAGTCAAGTGATTATATGGGGTCTTAAAATAACTGACTGAAATGGAGTAATAAAGAAATGAAGAACGAGAATTTCTCACATTGTTTGCAGACAAGATGAAGTTCTGGAAGTGCCAGGTAAGCTGCGTGACCATCATCAAAAAACACCAAGAACCTAATAGAAACATTTAACAAAATAGATATTAGGAATTTAGTTATTTTATTAAAATCATATACAGTACAAGACTAAAATAGAGACAATGGATAAATACTAATATTTAAAAAACAAAACAAAATAACCTGGACATTATGCTAAATATTTCCCGTTACGTTCTATGAAAGGGATAAAAAATGATTATGAATGACCTGAGGATAAGAGAACTATCCCTTGAACATAAGTTCACCTCATGCGATTCTTGCGCTCAGGAAGCTCAACCAGTACGGCAGCATTATACGAGGCCTTTCCTTCTTCATCTTTGCTGCTGGCCACAACACGACAGCCAATAAACAAATCCTTAAGTATGGGAGGCTGCAGAGAGGCCACATGATAAGCAGGCAGCACCAGCTCTTTACCACTTTTAAACTCCACCTTATATCTGAGGCCATCCTCTAAAAGGAAAGAAAGATGAGACAGGTCACAAATGCAACCCAATCTATTAGATTCCCGCCTTCATTTTAAGGTTTTAAAAATTTACAGAACAGGTCAGTCTTACCTTCTGTTTGGACTTCTTGTACTGTTCCTTTACGCCACAAGTTGTGTTGCCTTTTCCCCAAAACCGCCATGCCAACTTTAAGTTTTTTCTCTTTATGTTCTTGCTGCTTAGAGGACTTACTGGATGAAGACTTTGAACCTAAGAAGATCAGTGACCGAGGACAAATACGGTTACTGTTTGTTATCAGTAATGTACAATCACAATACATTTATTTGTATCAGAAATTCAACCGCACAATGTTCCAAATATTAATCAAATATTAGTATTATATACACACACACAACAGTTTTAAAGTTTGGGTTCTGTAATTTTTTTTATGTTACTGAAAGCCTTTGTGAGTCTCTTATGCTCACCAAGAATGCATTTATTTAGAGTAAGAACAGTAATTTTGTGAAATAGTATTACTTATCTATTATAACTTGTTATTTGACTATATATTAAAATACAATTTATTAATTAAATTTATTCCAGTAGTCAATGTCGCATGATCCTGCAGAAATCATACTAAAATGCTGATTTGCAGCTCATTTGTTATTAAAAGCAATGTTGAAAAGAGTTGTGCTGCTTCATATTTATGTGAAAACTGATTTTTATTTTCAGGATTACTTGATGAATAGCAAATATACAGCGTTTATATAAAATAGCAATATTTTGTAACAACATCACTTTTGATCATTTTAATGCATCCTTGCTAAATGAATGCACTGATTTCTTAAAAAAATGTAATGCCCCCCCTCCCCCAAATTCAACAGTTGTGTATTTTTTAATTAAAATGCATTACAGAAACCATAATGTAAGAACATTCTTAACATATTAGTTCTGATACATCTGTTACACAATATGTAAAGCATGAGTTAATATACTGTGAAATGAACTGTACAAATAAAAAAATAAAGCTTACTTCCGGCAGGACTGGAAGGTTCTGCAGAAGCATCACTGCTGGTGCCATCATCAGTATTATCATCGGATGACAGTGATGGTGATTTAGGGGGTTCAAAATCACTGTCTCTCAATGAGTCTGATTTTGATTTAAGGGGTTCAAAATCACTGTCTCTCGATGACTCTGATTTTGATTTAGGGGGACCAAAATCACTGTCTCTCGATGACTCTGATTTTGATTTAGGGGGTTCAAAACCACGGTCTCTCGATGACTTTGAATGTGGTTTAGGGGGTTCATAATCACTGTCTGACGAAGACTCTGACTCAGGGGGTTCATAATCACTGTCAGCAGGACTAGCAGAGAAGTACTCTGTGTCAGAGGGTTCATCATTAAAATCTGCGGGCGGCTGCACTCTCGTTGTTTCGGTTTGAGGGCTGGAAGTGCTGCTGACAGGGGCAGAGTTTTTTGAAGATCTCAGCCTAGTCTTTGGACTTGTCTCCGTTACAGAGGGTTTGTCAGATTTGCTCCTTGTCTTTGGCTGTTCGTTCTCATCTGTGGAATCCGAATCCTGGTAGGCATTAGTTTCAGCTTCTTCAGAATTGTCCAGCAATGATGCATATTCAGGAGTCTCTGTGGTCGACTCTGGCTCGGTCTGGTTTGATTCTATGTTTGCTGTTTGTTCACTGGCAGCAGTTTCCATTTGTTCTGAACTGCTAGAAGGTGAAGACCTTTCTGAAGGCATCACTGGTGACACTTGAGGATCAGTCTTCTTTGATGCTACTGATGCTGAATTACGGCAGCCACTAGTTTTCAGGATTTCAGGAGAAGACACTGCTGTACATTTAGTGCTACTTGTTGCTTCGTGATCTGAATGAAGGCAGCTTGACTTTTCTGAATCACTTACAAGCAAAGACATTTCAGGAGTTAATGCTCTCAGCTGAGGTTCATTTTTAATTGATGCAATGGATGCTAATTTGAAAGGTTTTGAAGTGCTTGGAGGCGAAGCCTTTTCTGACTTTACTACTGTCAACTGAGGGTCAGTCTTTATTGCTGCTATGGATCCGAAATGAGGACTGGCAAAGGTTTCTGAAGGACTCACTGCTGTCAGCTCAGGTTCAGTCTTTATTAATTTTAAGGATGGAGAATTAAGAGTAGCAGAAGTTTCATGTTGTTTTGAAATGCTAATTTCCCAAGGGGTTAATGCTGTCGGTTGTGGTTCAGTCTTAACTGTTGGTTTAGAATCAGAGTTATAACCGGCAATAGGTTTGTATTGTTCTGAACAGCTGAGAAGCGAGGACATTTCAGTTACTCTCGGTAGAGATTCGGTCTTAACTATTGGAAAAGGGTTTTCAGGCTGATTTGGTGTGAGAGAATCAGAAAGCCTGGTCTCAGGGGTCGAGGCTGACGAGGGTCTGTTAGGGATGTCAGAAGATGATAACGGTGATGCAGCACTCGTGGTGGAAGTTTTGTTCACCATCTGGACTAAATCCTGAACGAGTCTGGATGACTTCTGAATGGCCACAGTCACCTTTTCAAGCTAAAAGAAAAGAAAGAATGAAAAACAGGCCGAAACCCAGAAAGCAAGACACAAAGAAAATGTGTAAATAAGACAAAAATAATTAAATGTATAAATCAAAGAAAAATGAATAAAAAACTGTCAATGAAAACTGTCAATGAATGAAAAAATTTAATAAGAAATACATAACGAAAAATAAGCACAAAGTAACCTATCAGCATGTGTGACACCAATTATTCAGTTAAAATCCTCACCATTGGTTCTAAGGTTTCTTGGGTGGCTGCAAGAGAAAAAACAAAAGTGTTATCAGATTTTTAATTTCAACGCCATAATTTACAATATCTATATTTCCAAGTACTTTCCATTCAAATGTATGTCACGTACCTCCCAGATCAATGACAACAATATCATCATCATCTCCATTTAACAAACTATTTTCCTGCTTATCCTCCTCGTCATCTGTAATATGAATGACGTCCTGTGGTTCTCCTCCTTCTCCTTCCTCCTCCTCCTCTGAATCTTCATCTCGGTATTCCAGTCCCAGCATTCCATAAAGACCCTTCATCACTGACTCGCACTCAAGGACTGACCTGATACAGACACAAAACACAGTCAAATGGCAATTGTGATTTGGAGATACTGTCACCAGGCACTAAGAAACACAACTACTCACTCGCAGGCATTGCTGTACAGAAGGCGGGTGTAAGTGGCTTCCCTCTCCTTCTGCTTCACCCAGTCCTCCACCCGCGAAAGTTGTTCACGTCTCTGCATCAGATGAGGGTTTCGGTCCACCTCTGCCTGGATCCAGCACTGCAGGTCATCCTTTGTCATTTTCAGGAGGTTATCATCATCTTTTCTGCTACTCATGACTTTACTGTTGGAGCAACATATTGAAAACTGTCACTTGTTATTAACTGCTAATATATAGAGCATCATACACCACAAACCTATTTTTCAGTTTTGATATTTCACATTATTTTCAGTTGAAAGGAATAGTTGACCCAAAAATGTACCTTCGGGGCATTCAAGATGTTTATGAGCTTGACTTGGGGAGATTAGATTTACGTCACTCACCAGTGGATACTCTTGCAGTGAATGGGTGCCGTCAGAATGTGTGTGCAAACAGCTGATAAAAACATCATAATAAACCACATGACCCCAGTCCATCAATTAACATCTTGTGAAGTGAAAAAGCTGGATGAATTCCATCAACATCTCACATTTTCAAGAGATTTTCATTTATTGGGTGAACTACTCCTTTAATTTGGATTTGAATTCATATTGGAATCTAAGAAATTAAGCTCTATTCTGTTTTTATTGTTGAAGTATTTGTAAAACATCTGTAATGCACATAATGTATAAACTCTTGAACATGCACTTAATGTGAATCAGAGGATACAAGTGTCCTGCACTCGAGCCAATACTCTTGATCGGCACTTGGTTGAACTGTAAAGAGGCGTGACAAAAGGAGGAAATAAAAATATATCATAATAACGTTTATAACTTCCTTCCCTTTAAACTAAACAAAATTAAGGCCTACTAGAACACACGTGGTCACTGCAATACAGCAACCGTGTAAAGCAAGATAATAACAAAGTGACATAACGTTACATACTGTCTAGTTCCCCAACTTGCTGCTGTAATGAAGTATATTTGAATCCTGAAGACACTTACATATGAAAAAGCGAGCAGCTGCACGATTGTATGGCGGACACTATTTCGCTCGTTTAACTTAACGTTAACGTTATATGTCGGCAAAGCACAACGTCTGCCAGCACTGCAAGGAAGACTCTTTATGGATAGCGTACAACCTCCGACACCACATTAAAATAAAAAAAGTGCGGAATAAAACAACTAAAAAAGCACTGAGGTAAACAATGTCCTGTCTGATACTGTATCTGTGAGTTGGCGGATGCAGTCTAGAAGAGACATTCTGATTGGTCCAGTGCACATTGACGCGGGAGAGTTTGCCACGCCCACATCAACTTTACTGTACGGGCGTAATTTAAGTATGTTAGGCGTAATTTAAGTATGTTAGGTCTAAATGTAAATTTTTGTATCTTAACGCGTAGTTAAACGTGCTCCCTATCTAATACTATTAAAGATTATATTTGTATTATATATTTTATTTCAAGTGTAATTTATCGTCTAGCTTCCCTGTGGAAGAGCCATTGCATTCATCTTCTGTTAGTTTTCTCAACGCTCGCATGGATGGACCAATCACAGTCATTCAGTCATCGCTCGCATGGATGGACCAATCACAGTCATTCAGTCATCGCTTGCATGGATGGACCAATCACAGTCGTTTAGTCAATCTGTGTTTACAGTTTTTTACAGACGCTAGGACACATTTCTCAATACTTAGGTCACTTTTGCAAAACTCTTCACACAGTTCTCCTAACCAACTTTCAGCTTGGCAAAGCAGTTCATTTCACATTCAAAATTCACTACAACAACCAAAACACTTTCTTCAGGTCTCAAATCAACTCATTCTTCCAGAACACTATCGAAGGTCGACAGCCGACGAACACACTTTGTCACTCACAAAACAAGGACCTAAAAACACTTAACAACATGTAGCATTATACAATGTTTTCTTGTGTAAAACAAGGACACATCTCTGTTTATAATTTATTACAATATATGTTACTGGAATGAATCAGACATGATTCAGAATTCGTCAATATTTAGTAATTCCAAAATACAAGAATTTGTATACACACCATCCACTGATACAGATAAAAATTAATGCTGATCTACTCGGTCTTCTCCATTTGGCTACAGGTTCTCGTCCACATCGCATCTTATGTCATCTAGGGCAATACACCTCGGAGTCTCGGAGAGAATCTTTTGGCATGTCTGATCCATCCCTGGCGATCTTCTGCTGATATGTCCAGGCATCCAGCATTCATTGCATCCAGGAGGGACATTCGATCACGTGGATGGTCAGATTTATAATTGTTTTTATAGCATTTAATTTTAAGATGTAAAATATATTTCATTAAAATATTACTGTAGAAATGTAGCAAATTGCTGTCTTATTCTGTTTTGTATTATGTTATTGTTTTGAACATAGGTTTAACAGTTTTGAAAACAGTATGTAAGCATGTGCAAATTGGCCTGTACATACAAAGAGTTTTGGCAGTTGTTGTGTCTGACTGAGAAAAGAATTCATGAAATTTGAGAGATGTAGTAATTGAATGCATTTTGTGCCAAAGCAATGATAATTGATCCTCAGTTTAGCCCACATAGACTTCTGTTGTGCTCACTGTGTGAAAAGTTTTGCAAAAGTGACCTAAGTATTGAGAAATGTGTCCTAGCATCTATAAAAAACTGTAATGTTCGATGGAAAACGAATGAGAAATAGAGATCTGGAGATGAATCGAAAAAAGAATAACATACATATCATGTAGACTTGAATTTGATGCATTATTTGAATAAACACGTAGCTGGTACAATTGTCTTTTTTAAGATTTTAACTAATACAAATTTAAATTACCAATTGGTAAACAGTTATTTCAGCAGAAGTGCAAAGAAAATTTACATATAAAATAATACAGGGTAGTTCAGTAATCCTTTGCCTTAAAAAGCACAGACCAACTTAATTAAATTTAAATAGAAGCTTACTAGAAAAATTAACAAAACTAAAAACTGAAATAACATTTAGTGATCAAAATGTTAAACAAATCAAAACTAATATTCAGCCCTTTGTCCAAAACTCTGCATGTATAATGTCAGTCAATATGTAAAAATACAATACAGCAAAGATAAATAAGATTAACAAATTATGAAAGCATGAATTATTGATATGGTTGAGTTGAGGCAGTAGCATTCATATTTTTCATATATTAAACCCTTCTTGTCATTTACACTGTTAGGCATCATTGGTGGTCTTGGGTTCACCTTGATCCTCCTCCACCTGACCAGAGCGGTTTTTCTTTAGAGGGTCTCTGAGAGACATAATCTTCTGTATCTTCAGGAAGGTGTCACAATCTGAGTGAAAATTATTCTTCTGAAAAACATAGTTAAAATTAAAACAAGCTCTTTAAAAGAATTAGAAGAAGAATGATGATACTCACGTTGAGAGAAAGACGCAGAAGCCCACCTTCACGCTGGCCTTCCAGAGAGGAGAGGAACACCTTGAGGGACTGCTCAGTCAGTTTATTTCCTACATTATCAGAAAATAAATTGTTACAGCAGAACAAATATGTTTCACTCTAATACAGAAATGAAATCAATTCTGAAATGAAATCACCTGAGAGATTCATAGAAGTAAGGCATGTGTTTCCTGGATGAATGACTTTCCCTTCAGTGTGCAGAATTCCAGGATCCAATAGAGGAATCACTGTCTCATCCACTCTCTGACAAACAAATGCTTCCATGTTTAAGAGGAAATAACTTTGAACTATCTATCTATCTATCTATCTATCTATCTATCTATCTATCTATCTATCTATCTATCTATCTATCTATCTATCTATCTATATATATATATATATATATATATATATATATATATATATATATAAAGTTTAAAAGCTTATTCTTACCTCTTGTTCAGATACTAGTTCAGATACTAGTAGATTATTGTCTTTGCCTGCTGATTTTCCAGCCTGACTACGGGGAACTTTATTATCTAAGTAAAAAGCATAACTTTTTTTTTTTATATGAAATACATTATTTAAAATATAAAGCCCGCTTCTGAATCTCAAAGAAACGGGTTTCAAAGGAAGTTAATTACCTTTCTTGGCCACCTTTGGCTCCTCTTTCTTTGCTGCATGACCTGGCGCTGGTTTCTCGTCTTTCTTAGGGTTGTCCTACACACAATAAAGTAAAATCATGCAACAAACATCATGAAACAACTGTAAACCATTGTGTTATATCTCAATAAAAAGAGATAGACTCTAAATATTTTGAGAACAACACTCCTCTACCTTCTTTTTGGTGGGGTTCTTTGTAGTCTTGTTGAGACGATCTAGAGAAGAGCTGCTGCGGACGGAAAGAGGCCGCTCATGTGAGTCTGCAAGACTAACTAGAGATGGCTGGACCATTGTTGATTCTTCACCTTTAATTAAGAGCTTCCTCCTCTCAACTATCTCCTCATGTGTCAAAACAAAGTGACCAAGCACCTAAATAAGTAAATGAGAAAAAGATGAATGGAAATATGCATGTTCAATGTGTCAAGTAAGGAAAATATAATGTAGTTGTTAAAAGGAGTATATAAGTATACCTCAGCTAAATGGGCTGCTCCATTATCCCCTATTTGATTGTAGGATAATGACAGACACAGCAGGGAACGGTTGAGACGCAGACCCTTTTAAAAAGAGGCATAGGTCATATTAAAAACTCAGTTTTCAGTATATGAAGTCTTGATATCATTAGAAATGTCTGAACACCTTCAGATGGCAGACTTCAATACACACCTGAGCAATGTGAATTGCACCTGCATCACCAATACTATTAAAGGCTAGGTTGAGAGACAGGAGGTTTTTGTTGGCAGAGTGTATAGTGGACAGAGCCGAGCCAATCAGATGAGCTCCTTCCTCTCCTATATGATTATTACGTAGTGATAAGTCCGTCAACCTAGCATGGACATTATTTGAAAAGTGCTGAGTGACAAAAAAAAAAAACTACAAATAATGCATTTAGTCATCATGAGATGCATTGTAACACACTTAAATGCTATATTGCAAGCAGCAGGCAGTGTGTGTGTGTACCTACTTTGATTAAATATTTTATCTATCTTTATAGAACACATTTGTAATCTTTAAAGTTTTTAAGACCTCATGGCCTACGTGACTGAGATTGGGTACAAGGGGAGCCAGAATGATTCATGTGAACACTGCATGCAAAGATTATTAAAACCTTGACAGTTCATATGTGATATATATATATATATATATATATATATATATATATATATATATATATGCATGCCTCTGGGACCCCTGGGCACCTGGAGATGATTAAATAAAAAAGTTATCTTTAAAAAGAGACAGGGGGTAAAATCTCAAGGTAAAAAAGGTGAATCGAGAGAGCAAATAAATTATTGTGGAAAGCAAGGGCAATAAAATGGTGACGTCTGCTTATTGGACAGTGACTGATAACAAAATTGTATAAGAATGCAAGCTTGGAAAGAAACCAATTAATATGGTAAGCAGGCATCTTGGCTTTGTATTACTCCTGCAAGACTGAGAAAACTTTTCTCTAGTTAGCCTTATTTTAAAGACAAATTTGTACCCAGAAGTTAACTAAATCTGACAGAACCTCCTTTTAAGGGAAGTCATCATTTTTAAAATAAATAAATAAGTTTTTACTGCAGTTTAAAATAACAGTGTTTATTGTAATATATTTTAATTTGATTGTAATTTATCCCTGTTATGTCAAAGCTGAATTTTCAGCATCTTTACTTCATTGCAATACAGTGGTGGCCAAAATGATTAGAGCACTAGTATTTTCACCAGCTAACAAATGGTTTTAGGTCTGTTATCACTATCTCTTGCTGTAGTTTTTCAGTAGGAAATATCAGTTTACTTTTCCAAATATTTATTTTGCCATTAATTGTAATAACAGCCAGTGCTCCACACAGAGATCTGATCTCATCCTTGTCCCCCTTGTCTGTTTGGATGATGACACTGAAGGAGTGGATGCCGAGTTGCCATAACCTTCATACTGATATTAATTATATAATTACATGATTTCTTGTTTGACTATTAATCAAGTTATGGCAAGAGTGAAATGTGTAACCTTATGTGCGCTTAAGAGATATTAAAGAATCCTGTTCTCTATTTCTTTTCCTCAAGATTAATGTCCACATATTATGTGTGTGTATCCAACCGTAATGATAAGACACTCCCAGTGCTAGAAAGCCTTGAATTTTAGATAAGTTCTCTGTGTATGTGTGTTAGTATCTGTCTGTACAGGGAAAAGCTCAGACAGTCCCAGGACAAACGATCAACTGCCAGTGTCCAGCATATCAGATATACGTCTTTGGAGAGTTTATCTAGGTTTTGGAACCAATCAGAATTTTGTTGACTATGTATTGACGCAATTAGTATCCTCTGTCAGGGTATAACTGTGGTTGATTTTGAGTTGTACAGGGGCGGCCTACGAACTCCGTCGAGAGTATTGAAGCTGACTTCTGCTGATAAAATTGCAAACTATTTTCTTCAAGTAAAATTATTATTATTAATTGAACTCATCTCTGACTCCTGGTCTTCATTGCGACATATCTGGTCCTTGGGTTTTAACTGTAAATTCCCATACAAAATGAAGAAACAGAACAAACTAATACAGACTCAATCCAGAAGAACTGTTGCAACATCTCCAAGATGCTTCAAGAAACCTTCCTGCAAAGCTACCTGAAAAACTATGCACAAGTACACCGAAGGTAAAAGCTGCTTTAAACACAGAGGATGGTCCCACCAAATGTTGAATTAATTTAGTTAAAAGAAGTTATTTGATAAAGACAATCTATTTATGACATTATTTGTGACAGCATCCTCCTTTTACATGTTTACACAAGTGCCTAAAACTGTATGCTGATTTGCCGCTCAGTAAAGATTTTGTATTATAACCAATGCTGAAAATTTTTTGCTGTTTTTGTTGTTTGATCAAATTAATGTATCCTTGCTCAATAAAAGTGAAAAAAGAATAAAAACCATTCATTTAAAAAAAAAAAGAAAAGAAAATCCCACAACATTTACCCCAAACTTTTGAATGGTACAATAGATTGTAAGCATCAGGTGTATGTATGTTTAAAAATGAAAATGACTCACATGCTGTCTTCCCCTATGAGTAAGTGATAACTCTGCTCAGGGAGTAGATTACCCTCTAAAACCACCTTCCTATCAAGAAATTGGTAGGTAATGTCATCAGATTTGCCAGTATCTATTACCATAATTTACTTTCTGAATAGATCTTTTGCATGTGGTGAAAAGCACAAACTAGAAGGCTTATAGTACGCTAGTGGATATGATTTATCAAAGATGATAATTTAAGCCTTAAATAACTTTGAGATTTAATTAATGTGAAATGAATGAATTAATGAAAAGTTATTTCTAACACACTGAATGTGGGTCTCAATAATACTGGCAAGACATAATTCCAAGTCATTCTAGCCTTCAAAAACAGTTTGACTGTCCTTACCTGAGATTTGAGCACAAAAACACTGTGTTTCTAATGGAGGTGAAAGTGGAATCCGTCAGGCCTGCACGCCACATGCTGGAAAGTATCACCATTAATGGGAAATTGGCATAACATGGTGTTTATTTGCAACAGCAACACTCATAAACACACACACACACACACACACACACTCAAAGTCTTACTGTAAGCACTGTAGGTTACTAAAGGAAGGCAATAGCCTGCTCAACACCTGAAGCACCACCTCATCCACCTTCCATCCTAAAATTAACAGCAACAATAAACAAAGGCATTTTGATATTAAATATTTCTTAGGAGTGTGAACAGTTCTGTCTCATTGTTTACAAAGAAGCCTTACCGGATATTTTTACTTCCTTTACGCTGCCGTGGTCTTCATTCTCCAGCTCTATCTGGAGGCAAGGCTTAGAAGACCACGTTGTCATTTGACTTTCTAAAGATGTCTGAAAATGATTGTCCCCTTCAGTCCAGGTTGGAGTTTTTATTATGAAAACATTATGAGTTTTTTAATATGGGAGACAAATAAATAGCATTAAGTATAACATTTCATCCTAGTAGAGTCAACATTACAATGTATGTTTTATGTACAACAGTATTTACCCATAATTCCTCTATTTGTAGGTGTTGACTGCTTTATCTTCACAGAGGGGATCTCTTTCACACCCATGAGTTTGCACAGCTCTGTGAAGTCCAGCTCCAGATTTCCTAAGCACAGGTAATCATCTTCAAGTTCAAGTTAGTGTGATCAATACAAAAACACACTGACATTGACTTTATGTGCTCTAGGGATTAGCACACAGCATTTGAACTCCAACAAATAGCATATCTTCAGACATTGCATATATTTTGGTTATTTAATACGGTGCATGTAAGGTTACATGTCCAGTTCACTTAGTTTTGTCATGGCCATGACATAATAACTTGTTGGAACGTGATATTATGGTGTGGGATATTATCAGGGATGGATTCATTCATATTTTAAGAAATAATTACATTATTTAATCATTATATTAACCATAGTCCTTGGCTACCAGCCTGTATTATGTGGGATAGTCAGCATTCAAATTAAGTTTATCATGAATAAATGTTACATAAAGTGCATAATATAAAATAGGCCTACAATAAAACATCTCTATCCACCCTACAGTCTTTTTAAGTCCATTAACTGATTGTCTTTTCCTCGTAATTATTATTATCAGCTGATTATTATTGGATATATTTTTATATTAATTTATATTAATTTTTTCCCCTTCATTTCTATCTCTTAACTTAACGCTCTGAATACTTTTGTAAATAATAGTCTACTGTAAATGCTTGACATGCCAATAAAGCTGACTGGAACTTTTGCTGGAATGCAGTTTAAATTTAACATATATTTCCTTTTATTTCGGCTATTTAATAGACCATAATTATAAATAAGTTTCGTTGAGGAATTAATCATTCACGTATTTTCATTTGTAAATGAAAACACAACACCCACATTAATCATCACACATGGGCATGAATACAATAATGAAGTCAAAACTTTACTGGCATAATTGTCAGGCGTTTATTTACCAAATTATCGGTAGGCTAGCAAATACTAGCATAATTATACAAAACCAGGTAAAGCGATACACAAATGGAAAGGGAAAATAAGCAAATATAACAATAAATATAAAAGTACAGCCCTAATAAGTTAATGTAACATTAATAATAATAATAACAATATAAAAATATTAAATTAAATGTTTAATGTTAATAAAAATGTTATCTATCAATCTATTTTTGATAATCCCGGTTTGCTATGGTAACGCAGGTTTGTTTACGCATTAAACTCGCGGCCAGAGAAAAATATGTTGTTCCCTCAACATAACATTTCGAGGCCATCCCATAATATCACGTACCCACCATCTAATATGACGGTCCCTCAAATTAATATGTCGTAGCCACGACAAAACTTAGTGAACCGAACATGTCATCCTACGGGCACCGTGATTTAAAGATCACATGAAGTCAGAATCTAGTCAGTCTATCTGTGTTTACAGTCACTTACCTGCAGTTTTAGGCGGTTCTTCGTCAGTCACAGAATCCACCTTATCCACTTTCTCCTTGGAGGATTTTTCAACTCGTTTTTTCATTTTTTTTAATGCTGAAAACTAACCAGCAGTTGTTTAAACCTTAAACAAAACTAAACTGATTAATATATAAATGATTAATAATTATAATGAATATACGGTTGAGCAGCGGTTATTCAGATCTGTCGCTCACTCAGGTTGTATTCCGTTGTCATGTCAACAGCTGGGAGTAACCCCAGAGTGCAGTCTGGACGATGGGGCGGGGCGACACTTCGAGGAGGAGCGACACGTGTCGACGTTCAATTTGAATAATTATTGTTAATAATTGTTATAAATTGCTCAATTTATTGTTCTTTGTGGATTCTAACAGTACACTCTGTACATGGCTTTAGTTCTTAGGTTTGATTTTACAGAGGTATGCCATTACATTTGTCAAGTTATTTGAACAGACATGCATGATTATTGTGTGTATATTATTATTATTATTATTTTTCAGGATGACATGATCAGGAGGTGGTGGTGTTCTGTTCTCCTCCTGGACAGCTTCACTCCGCAAATGTATGTAGCTGTTTGAATGTTGCTACATGAAACATTACTCTTTACTATATCTAGCAATATACCTACCTCTTGACATTTGTTCTTTTAGAGCTCAATCACTGAGGGGAGGAACTTCACCATTCAAAAGACAATGTATTCAGGCAGAGTCCAGCAAAGCAGGTTATTTGTGCACATACATTCATTAAGAAATAATCATTACATGTGTGTACATGCAGAGGTATTTTAGTTATTACAGCTATATAGTTGTTCAGATATGAAATTGGGATTATGTACAAGTACTATATTGGTCAACACCATGGATTATTTCATATATAGCTATCAGTTAACATCAGCATCAAAGACATTTAAAAACATTTCATCTTTCATCTAATGTGGATTTTGTTCACCATATAAGACAGAAATATTTATATTCAATGTAAAAGATCTTCATGTGGATCATGCATACAAATATATACAAATATCTCACTGGATTATTACAATTACTGGCAAAATGAATGTGTGGAAATGTAAACTAATATATCCTACTGACACACTACAGCAAAAGATATAAATAATTGGCTTAAAACTATTTTTTTCAATGTGAAAATACTAACATGCCTAATACTTCTGCACAGTACTGTATATATTAACATTTTATTAGTGGTATTATAAAAGAATGAGTATGCAGTTGTGACAACAATCTATAGAGTTTGTTTAAAGCAAGGTTGTCTGTAGTCAGTGTTTATATAATGTTTAATAACTTTTAGATACTTTTATAAATAAACCTATGTATGTTTTTGATTCAACAGCTTCTCCTGGAAATCCTCAGTGAAGTTTTGTCAGCGGGTGACTCTGCATATTTGACACTTTCTCTGGTTTGCAGATGGTTTAGGGATGTGGTCACTCAAGAAGTTTTCCGGAAAGCGGCACACTTTGCCTGGCTAGACAGTAAGATTTCCCCCTATTTAATGCTCATTCTCCAATTGAACTTTGTAGTATGAGGCTGTTAACCTTTTTTATTATTATTATTATCTTTCCTGTATTTTGTCTTTACACTATAAGTTGTGGCCAACTGGAAGAATTGTCCTCCTGTCTACCAGAACGAGTTCAGATGGATGTACAGCATCAGGGAATGCTTGCAGTTCAGAGCCCTTTTCAAGTTTAACCCACCAGGGTACAGGGAAAAGGCCGGCGTGGTGATCTTCTGGGCTTTTGTTTACACAGGATTTTGTTCCAAGGACTGTTTTTTTTTTTTTTTTTTTGCGGCATGAAACATTTGTGTGTTCATTGAAGGGAAATAGAGAATGAACTGAGATCAACTGGTTTTAATGTATTAATTGATGTCATTTAAAGTTAAACTTTGCAGTCTATAATGTTTTAATAAAAAAGCTATGGCAAACACGTGCATGACAACAGGTTTCAGTCATTTACATCAGTCTATCATTCTTTAAGGTTTCTCATATTTGATGGTAACATCATTTGCTATGCATTGCTCATAATGAATTCTTAATTTAGTTGTGACAATTCAGTGTAATTTTTCAATTACCAATGATTTTGATAAACAATGAAGTGTTTAAAGGGGTGATTAAATGTATTATGTTTTTATATAGAAGCGGGTAACTGGGAAGTCGTGGCCTAATGGTTAGAGAGTCGGACTCCCAATTGAAAGGTTGTGAGTTCGAGTCCCGGGCCGGCAGGAATTGTGGGTGGGGGGAGTGCATGTACAGTGCTCTCTCCACCCTCAATACCACGACTTAGGTGTCCTTGAGCAAGGCACTGAACCCCCAACTGCTCCCCGGGCGCCGCAGCATAAATGGCTGCCCACTGCTCTGGGTGTGTGCTCACAGTGTGTGTGTGTGTGTTCACTGCTCTGTGTGTGTGCATTTCGGATGGGTTAAATGCAGAGCACAAATTCTGAGTATGGGTCACCATACTTGGCTGAATGTCACTTCACTTCACTTAAATAAATTCAGGATTAATGAGGTTTTCAGTAGTGCAGTTCAGAAAACAAATAACAGAAAGTGATGAGTGTTTTTGGGCAAGTTCTTTAGAACCTGTATAGTTCCTTCCTTGCAAAAAGTAACCATGGATTTATTGTAGTAAAAATATTTGTTGGCATATTAATTACCATGTCCTGTAATTATAAAAACACCATAGTTTAACTACAGTTTTTGTAGCAGAACCATGGTAAATTTTCGTAGGGGCTAAGGGAATGTTCAGTATATTATTGGTGACATTCAGAGACTGGTGACAATTTGTTACACACACACACACACACACACACACACACATATATATATATATATATATATATATATATATATATATATATATATAAAATTTGAATATATAAATCAAGGTACTCCATGACTATCTACATAACCATACTTCGCATTATATTGCGTGTCATTTTCAAAAACCAGCGAGTAATGCCGAGGTAGCGTCTACAGCCGTTGAGGGAGTAATTGTAAATTAGACCATTTATTTCTGTTCTGTTCGTCGTATTCCAAAACTCTTTGTATTTATACGGATGTTGTGGAAACGCAACAATAAATGCAAAAACACAACATTTATATTCGCTTTTTAATTTCTATTAAAAGTTTATTCATCTGAGTGTCTGCTTCCGCATTCCAATCCTGCTCACAGCGTCATAATTCTCTATACCAATAAGCTGTAAAATCGTCACTCATCTGTACACCAATAAGCTCATCTTAATCATAAACCAATAACCGCTGAGGTGGGCGGGGCTACACGTGTCGCTCCGCCCCAACGTGTCGCCACGCCCCATCGTCCAGACTGCACTCTGGGCTACTACACAGCTGGCGCCTCACTTGAACTATTATTACTATTGGTATGGGCTGAAATATGTGCCACTAGAAACTGAATTTGAATTGCTAAACTTGAATAATTGCTTTGAATAACTTAATTTGAATAACATAATTTGAAAGTGTATTATTTAATTTGAATCATTGCATTGAAAAACTGAATCTGAATTGTATAATTTGAAATTGTATTTATTCAAAAACTGAATCTGAATTGTAGTCTAATAAAATTTGTCCAATAAAATTTGATCCTCACTTAAAATTAAACTCTCTATATATCTTCACATTCACTTCTCACAATTCAGATTCAGTTCTCAAATTCAATTTCAAGTTACTGAGACAGACATCCGGGTAGTTGGAGGATGAAGGAAGAGCAATCGAGCACAGATCGATAGATAGCGTTCATTGGCGCACAGGAGCCAATCAGCACCTACGTTTTGAAGCATAGTACGTACCCACCATGAAACAAGGAAGAAGTGCTTGCCTTGCCGACTGACTTGACCACCATGGATCCGCCTGGGACAAATATGGTTATGACAATTTTTTTTTTTTCACGATCTAACTATCTTTAGATTAATGTTGTAGCTGTTTTGTAGAAACGGGGGAAATTACATCTTTCTCGAGATGTTGCAAACACAGTAGCTATTATCCCACGTTTTTGTGGTTATGTAGCTCTGGTAACAACATCTTTGCTTGGCATTTATTATTTCTAAGCATTTGCCTCTTCCTCCGGTGAAAATGTTGTTGCCGCCAAGTAGACTGGTCATGTCTTCAGCGTGATTATTTACGATAACTACTCCTCGTGATTGTCATTGTCAAGGTACTGCTTACTAAGAGGAAGAGAGAGAGTAGTAAGCTTGTATGTCTCACTATGTTTTTACAAGGAGACAACTCAGAAATAGTAAATTCAACATATTTGCTCACAGATGCAATACCTTCCCATGGTCCTGTTGGGCCCAGTGCCCAACATCAAACTTTAGTATATTTTTTTAGTCAATAAAAAAATGTCAATATATTGTCGCATTTTAGTTAGATATATCCCTCCAAGCATCTGTCTCCCCACCAATGGATTAATGCATTGACCAGTTGGATTTAATACTTTTTAAATTGACTGAGCTGTTACCATAAAGGCTGACTGTGCTGTGTGATATACATTTATTTTCAACAGTACAAAGGTTTTTTTTTTTTTGGTTGTCACTGTTCCCATATGATTATTATTGATCAGTTAGTCCTGACCATAGCAAAATTGCTTTCTCTCAAAAGTCCACTTTTTAACTTTATTGTACACATTTTTACATTTTAATTTTATATTATATTTCATACTTGTGTTTTGTCATTTCAGCAAAGCTGACTTCATTCCTTCAACTTCAAAACAAAAGTGAGCATTTCTAGGTTTGTACGCTTCTATAGTCTCCTTCAAATGTAAATAACCTAAGACTCTCAAACTTTTGGGGCCAAGTACCTCATATCATGTCAAAGAATCCAGGGATCACCTGTAAGCTATGATCCTACAGAAGCAACAAAAAAGTAAATGGCACAAATTTGCAAACACACAATAGAGAAAGAATAATTCACGTACATACACCACAGTTTCTGAGAAACAAGAGGCAGGTGAAAGAATTTAAAGCAATGTTTGAATGCAAAATAGACTGAGTTGAACAGATTACATTTATGTCTGTTTAATTGTTTTTATAACAACATATAAACATAAATCATAACTTGATTTTGAAAGATTTGTAAACCGATGCTCTACGGTTAACAATGATTTTTGATGTTTCCTGCTTCTGATGTCTTCTGACCCCGTTCTGCATGATGTCAAGAAAGTCTTCCAGCATACTGTACTGTATATTACACCGGCAGAGAGGAAATAATTATTGTTATTATATTACAGTTCCTAAACATTTTTATATTTTTATTTACCACAGAAACTCTGTCCCGAGACACTCTCGAGTTACGTTGAGACTGATGATTCCCCAATCTTCCAATATGGACTTCACATACTGTAGGATGAACTGTTTCCAGTTTCAGCAAAACAGCAAGGATTCATTAATGGATGACTGCACCTTAGAACTCTTCACTAACACTGCCTGCATCACCTGGGCCACAGAGAAAACAATGTTACTGCCTGTACATGGCACAATTAACCTTTAACCTTACAGCTGAATCAATGCAGTAACACTGTTAACTATTATTGACATTGTACCAAATGTTCAGACTGAATATACAGAGGAGAACTGATCCCCAGTGTTTTTGGTTAGTCTGGTTTCTCCAAAGGTTTTTTACTCCATTATCTACATCTTGCAGATTTTTCTTTATTAACCACTGTTGCCTATGGCTTGCTTGCTGTATGTATGAAGACTAAAGCATTTGGCACCAACTATTAAAATAGTGAGGGTGTTTTTGACCATATAGACACAACAGTATGTCTTTCTGTAAAAATTCTTTGAAATGTTATGTATTTCGAAAAATGTATAAATGGATTACATTGATAGTGTGCATATTGCTTGACAATTTATGTGTAAAAAAAAAAAATCAGTAGAATTATTATTATAATGTACTATTTTATGTACTGTGTTATGAGTTAAGGTCAATTACAATTGTAATTTCTGTCATCATAATTTAAATAGTGTGATAATTACTGTATGATTTTCTTTGAAAACAATAGTTTCTTAAATAATAGACAATCAGTAATTACAGTACATTAACTGCCTGTAAGCAAAACCATATATAACAACATAATTAATTATTACACTTATTACGACCACTGGCACGGCACCAACAAACCAAAACTCAATGGTAAAATCTCATGTGCCCTCCAGAAGTTTGCGCTCTGCAAGTGAACGACACCTCGTGGTGCCATCCCAAAAAAGTTCTAAATCACTCTCACTGACCTTTTGCTGGACTGTGCCCAGCTGGTGGAATGACCTCCTGATCTCTATTCGTACAGCTGTGTCTTTACTCATTTTCAAGAAACATCTAAAGACTCATCTTTTTCGCCAGCACTTAACCAACTAATACTAGCACTTTCCTTTTCTTGTCTTTCATATTTAAAAATAAAAATTCTTATCACACCAGATCCATGGTGGTCAAGTCAGTCGGCAAGGCAATCACTTCTTCCTTGTTTCATGGTGGGTACGTACTATGCTTCAAAACGTAGGTGCTGATTGGCTCCTGTGCGCCAATGAACGCTATCTATCGATCTGTGCTCGATTGCTCTTCCTTCATCCTCCAACTACCCGGATGTCTGTCTCAGTAACTTGAAATTGAATTTGAGAACTGAATCTGAATTGTGTGAAGTGAATGTGAAGATATATAGAGAGTTTAATTTTAAGTGAGGATCAAATTTTATTGGACAAATTTGATTGGACTACAATTCAGATTCAGTTTTTGAATAAATACAATTTCAAATTATACAATTCAGATTCAGTTTTTCAATGCAATGATTCAAATTAAACATAGAACTTTCAAATTATGTTATTCAAATTCAGTTATTCAATGCAATTATTCAAGTTTAGCAATTCAAATTCAGTTTCTGGTGGCACACATTTCAGCCCATATATTGGCGTCACCTAGCGGATGGCGGGAAAAAGAAAACTCGTAAAGTACACCGTTCTTGTACATAAAACCTTACAAAAATGACAATAGTATTTTTTTCTTGCCTATATTAAATACAATAAAAATCATTTTTCAGATAACTAATAAAAAAAGGACAGATTTACTTGAATTCATACGTTAAAAAATTGAGAAAGCAGGGTAGTATAAAAACTTTTTTTTTAGCTCCACAGAAAATAAAAGTATATATTTTGCATATCATACATGTATTAACTGCAGTAACTATTTTTCTGGAGGTGTAAAATGACCAAGTAAGAAGAAGATGAATTATAGTAACTTGCTTTAATAAATGCTTTCATAATATAATTCTTCTGTCAAGACATAGTGGTAATATTGTTTAAATGTAATATACTTTAATCTCTATGAGGTTAAAGTCTAAGTTTTGATAAAATTAAAGAGACATGAAGAGGCATATATTTTAGTGATCACCTTGGATTAATTTTGAAGCAGAAATGATGCAATTTTAATAACGAATGGCAGATAAATGCCTCAAGATTTAATAGATGCATCAGTATATGTGAAAACATCAGTTAGCATTAATTGGAGTTCAAATGATGGTACGCAATAGTTAAAATCCACTTTATTTGAAGATGTAATGACTGTCCATACAGTTAAAATACGATTTGTCTGTATACCTGGAGTTATAACGGTTATGAGCTAATAAAGAACTGGATCACAGATTCTCTGCTAAATGTATGAGCAACAGGCAAGTATATTCACAATAATGTAGTGCTTTTTATTAAAAAACAAACAAACAAACCAAATAGAATATAAAACAAAAAAAAAAAGTAAAAATCAACAGCATTTTTCATGACTTTATAATTACAAACTTTGAACCAGAGTGGAAGAAGTTTTGACAAAACTGTACACAACATCACAAAATGCCTGCCAGTCTGTCCATATACAATGCTTGCATCTTATTTTGTGATTGTCTAAAAAAGAACTAAACAAATCGCACAAAAACACACAAATACAAGAAATACAAGCATTATATTTATGACCGCTTTCACAAAAAAACATAACAATCATTTCTCATTTGAAGAAAAAAAATTAAAAAGGAGATTAAGAACATGATATTGGGTTGACAGCTTTTTTTTTCTGCCAAAATATCATTTTACATTTTTATGTTGGTTTGTTTTTTTAGTGTTCAACACTTTGCAGCAAAAAAGAAGAAGAAAAAAAAGAGGAACATTATATCTTTTTCTCCTCGAAAAGTAATAATAATAATAATAATAATAATTAGAATAATGTTAATATTAATTATTACAGTGACGGGTGCCAGGTGTGGGGTCTCTGCGGCGTCCCGTTCCACAAAGCCATCATCCGACGATCCTCTCTAAAGCAATGAGCTCAATTTGTGGTTTTGGGTAGCAAAGTTACAGACGGTTCGTCACTTAAGCCGGAAATTTGTAGCGATTATTAATCATAATGTCTGCCGCTTTCTAGTCAAGTTATACGTGACAGTTCTTGTCAATACAAATCGCATAATAATCATAAGAATCATAATAATAATAACACATATAGGGCTGAATCCTGTACAATACAATACACAAAACCCATTATCAAGATATTGCTTTTGGAGGCATTTCTCACATTTTCCTGTCTGTTTATATACATAGCTTGGCACTATACAGCTTTCTTTCCTTTCATTTGTCAGTTTTCATCATTTTTTTTTCCCTTGTCTGTCCATCTAAGGGGTTTGAAATACTTATCCGTCATAGCTGATGCATTAAGGGCTAAAAACTCATCATGATTTTGTTTATAAACATTCTCCATGGCAACATAAAAAGGCCGTTAAAAACAATAAAAGAAAAGCAAAAGAAAACAACAACACGAAAACCAGAACCCGACCCCGTCCCACCCGCCCTGCAAGCCCCTCACAAATAATATAACATTACATGATACACAAGAAGTTCTTGTGAATTTAACGGTTTATTAACTGCTGTCAAGCCCTTAGTTGTTTCCTCTTTTGTATTTATATTATTAGAATGGGCTCACACACACACACACACACACACACACACACACACACACACACACACACACACGCACACAAACACCTTAAAGAATCTCACACACTACCATAAACAAAAAAACTCTCGAGATAACAGCATTCTAAGGCGTTATGTAAAGCCAGTGTGCCTCCACTGCTAGATTTTGTTTGTTTTTGTATTTATTTTGAGCTGGTGAATTAAATACTTTTTAAAAAGGGGGCGGGGCTGGCAGCCATTCTAAACCAAACACAATGCCCACGATAACAAGAGCGAAACATTCCAGCCCAGTCGCGAAGTCCCGAGCTCACAAATATGGATACCCCTGTCGTGCTCCATTCCTAATGTAATTACAGTATAACAAATAAAAAAAAACAAACAGAAAAAGAAGGTAACATACTTATGTTTTGCTTTATCATACAGCATTGATCAATACTGCGTGAGTGTTAGTGTATCTTATCCGTACATCTCCGGGAGCGAATGATGTCCTTGTTGTTAAAAGTGCAGTTAGCCAATGTTCTTTCTCAGCTCTGTCTCCTTTCTCTCTTTTTCCCAGTCTATGGGCAGTGTGTGTGCGCTACACTGCACCTCCTATGATGATCCTGTTTATTTAGTTTTTGCCTCGTTTTCGTTCTTGGTTGCACTCAAGTCATTCCCGTTGTCGACCACAAGGGGGCGCCAGACTCCCATGTTTTCATTTGCGCCGGAAACGAAGGCCAAATATAGTACCACTTAGTCACAGGAGACATTTGACAGAGTTCATCTGCAACAATTCGGTTAGAATTTCAAAGCGTTCTTCAGTTTAAACTTTCCTATGTCTGACACTTGTTCTTTTTAAATGCATCAAGGTTGATGACTTGCAGCAAATTGCATGTCCTCAGTGCACGAATCTCGGGCTGGTCTCTCTTGTAGCTCCTTTAGAAAAAGCAACCGCAAGATATAAATATCAACTTGTCGCCTTTCACCTCTGTTCATTATTCTCTTGCTGCTCTGCAAGCGCGCTCAGCAGAGAGTGTAGTCAGCATTACTTCCTGCAAATAAATTCGCTCAGCCCAAGCGTCCGTCTGCGGAGGCGGCGACCAGAGCCTTCCTCCAGAAGATACGTCACATCTATCGCTGTAAGAGAGACATGACCACATTAGTTTGCATCATAGAAGAGGTTACAGTAGATATGTAGCAGAGAGGGGCAAAATGAGCAGATTATGAATACACATGGTGTTTAAAAAGTGTTTAAACATTTTTATTTCATAAAATTAGGCTTCTGTAAATAATTTTTTAATATATATACACATGTATATATATTTTTTATTATACAGAATAAAATAGGACATATTAAATAATGACAATTAGCAATAACATTATACAATAATAATAATAATAATAAATATTATTACTATTTCCCAACTAAAACTGTAAAAATCTGAATAAAATAATATATTACTGACTTAAATGATCATTTATGGCTGAATCTCAGAATAAGGTCAAAGATAAAATTCTAAAGATAAAAAATATAATTTGAAGTATAATGTAAAAGTTATATTACAGTTATATTATATTTTAGAACAAAGTAATAATATTATGAATAGTATTCATGATTAATAGAAATAAAATCATTTACAATCGAAAACTGTAAAATAGAAATTATTGACAATTAATAACATTTATCAGTGAATCTTAACAGAAAATGTCTAGGTCAAAATTCACTAAATAAACAAACAACACCATTTTACATGAAATATCCAGATCAAATCTAAACAAAAATGACAACAATATATATTTTTCTGTATAGTATAAGACACAAAATAATATCATATGAATCATTAATTTTAATATGAATAGTATCAGTATGAATATCTATGTAATGTCATTGATATAATTAGGGTAATCTCAAACTGTAAAATATGAATAAAATAACAAATGATTGATCACATTCACACTTTTGGGGGAATCTCACAGAAAGAAATGCCCAGGTCAAATTTTACCCCCTACAAAATAAAAATAAAATAATAATAATAATAATCTGTGATATAAATGTATTATAGTTTGCATTAAATATTCAACTAATTATTTGAAAAATGTTCAGTAAAGTCCTTTTCAAATTCAGCATTTGTGTTTGGAGCAACAAAGATTGGTACTGAATGCCAAAAATGAAGCCAACAATAAAGAGGCTTTTACAACATCATCAAAAATTATATTTTTATATTTAACATATTGGTGATACCATTGAAAAAAATAAAACCGTGTGATTACAGGAATGAATTGGATGGGAAGGAATGCAATGTAATAGAGGTCGACCGATATATCGGGCCGATATTTGTAATTTGTTTATATATCGGCATCAGCCGTTATCCGTGTTTAGCAGCACCGATTTAAAGTCGGGCACGTCGGTGGGCAGCCCCGTGTTATTGGTGCGGTGGAAAGTGCTGCTGCCGCATGTGAAGGACCCCAAGCAAAAACTTTTGGAAGATTCAACAACAGTCCTGGGAGATAAAGGTAGTCAGAGAATTTCACTCTGTAAATGGGGTGGAGAAGTTGACAGCTCTCACAAACACTGCAGCGTGATTGAGGGTTCCGTTACTCCGCCGCTCACAGACAGCACCGCGCTAGGAGAGACAGCTGTTCTGGAGCTGCACAGAACCGTGAATCACATTTGTTCGGAAGCATGGTTTGATGCAGACAATAACCAGTTTTCCATCCAACTCATTTGTTATGCATTTGTATTTAGGGATGTCAATATTCCGTCATTTAAATTAACGATCAATTAATAACCTTAATATTTATTAAGTATTTTTATTATTATTATGTGCAAAAGCCACTTGGAAAAAAAGCTTTCTCATGCGAATTAAAGGGGTTTTAGTCTGAATAAAATGCTAGTAGCAGGACTGTAAAATGAATAGATGTGATTATGATCATTTGATAAAATGAAGAAAGCGGGCCATACGTCGGAGATCATTTTACTTTGTTGACTGTTTCGCTTTAAGGAGACCGCTGAATGCCCCTCTTTAAATGGTTTCGTGGTGCTCGTTGTTGTATTTTAAAACGCAATTGCAATGTTTTCAAATGACACTATTTTAAAAATAAAATTATCCCAAATGTAACTGTGGCACTTGTGGCTGTGCTGCCTATTCGTTTGAAAAAATCAGATCACAATCAAAGTTAGATTGTGACAGTGCATGAGTGCTTGCATGAGAGGACGAGCGAGCGCGGGTTTGGTTAGATGTATTTGGAGGTTATTACTCACGTCTCATTCTGCACATATCCAAATGTTTCAATATTCGTAATGTATCTGAATGTTAAATTATAATATTTTTTATTTTTTTTCATGTAAACTAGAGGGAAAAGATCATCCTCTTCACATGAGCAAAAACGTGCATAACAGCAGAGTGGACTGGTATACTACGGTCTATTTAAACTGACCAGTGTAACCTTTTATGTTTGGTTGACTGTACTTTATTTTAATAATGAACAGACAAATGTAAGTTTGAAATTAGAATGCACCTTAGATGTTCTGTGTCATTTATACCAAACACAAATGTTGCTGGTTGCTAGTGTGTTTGCAGCACTACTATTAGTTATTTATTTTTTATATATATATTTTTTTATATATTTTTCAGTTTGATTTTTATTTATAAAATTGTATTTATTTAAATGTATATTTAAGTTTACATTTATGTTCCAACAAACTTGAAAAATTCTGCTTGATAAATGCTCTAAAACTTGTATGTAAATGATTACCTGTTTTATATATTTAATATTTGTTCAGTTTATTGATTTGTTTGGTTAACTTTGGATACATTTTTTATTTTAATACCGTGCAGTGCACAAAATTAAGATTCGAGAGATGGTTCAAGTCAGTGCTTAATAAATGATGATAAGTTTAGAAATGTTGTGCATCCACTTATTATTAATGTGACATTTTAGCATGCAAATGAAGGGGAAAACTTCAAGATATCGGCAGCACATATCGGCCATCGGCTGACCCTGACCTCCAAACATCGGCATCGGCTATAGAAAAACCCATATCGGTCGATCTCTACAATGTAACTAGATCCTTTTGGTTAAATCAATATTTGGTCTCTTACCATTCTTGCTGGGCACCTGGTGCAGCAGGTCGAGCAGAATCTTGTTCAATCTCTCTCTCTGTGCTTCTCTTCTTCCCAGGATGGATGGATGAAGAGGTGAAGAGGAGAGTGAGGAAGAGCAAGGGGCATCCAATGCGTCTCGCCCTCTCTCTCGGGAGCCCTCGTCCGTCTCTCTCTTCTCTTCACCCTCCTCTTCTTCCTCAATGTCTTCCTCCTCCCCACCTGTCCTCCTTTCCGGTGACGTGGAGATCTGGGGAGCAGGAGCACTGGAGTCCTCCTGAGTGGTCTCCATCTCTCCCTCCGCTCCTCTCCCTCCGTCCTCGTGCCCATCTCTCGAGAAGCCAGCAGACAGGGGGTCACATGACACACTAGTGGAGGGCTCTTCATCACACGCTGATGCACCTTTGGGCCGCTCGCTCTTCCAGGCAGAGCGGCCGCCGTTCCTCTTGTAGTTATCCGGCACATAGTGAGGCTGTAGAGAGAGAAAATTAAAATACAGTGAGTGGAAGCAACTGGCATACTTAATTCATTACGGTTTAAATAAAAACTAGCTGATCAAGTAGTTATGAAAAAACACAATCTTTAATCAGATTTACAGATAGTCGATAACATCACTTTCTACCCCAACGAAAACTGTCAAAATATGAATACAATTACAAAATATGGGCTATAACAATGAATGAGTGACTCCCAAAATGTCCAGTCGAAATTTCAAACTTAATTAGAAAAATATTAAATAAAAATAAACAAATCAAAATTATTGTACACACTCACTCAAACTCAAACACACAAACATACAGTAATTATTAATATAAAAACAAATACTACTATTAATATCAATAAATATTACAAAGAAATATATATTAAATATTCTTATAGCATTTGCATATCATTGCTCTTTTGTTGTTTTTGAATGCTTCCATTGTCCTTAGCTGTAAGTCAATAAAAGTGTCTGCTAAATGACTAAATGCAAATGTAACGTAGAAATTACACAAAATAATTAATCAAAATAAATAATTTAATAATCATTATGTCGTCATGCAAAAAAATCTTCATGGTTCTAAAAATCAGTTGTGTGAGATTCCTAGCTTATACAACTACTCACTGAGAAGTCCCTCTTCGGTGTCAGTCTTTTGGGGAAGTGGTTGAATGCATAGGGCTTGGTGCACACTGGGTACCGGTTGCGGTGGATCTTGTAGAACAGGTGTGCGGATTTATCCAGCCGGTAGTCGCAGATGTAAACGTCCTGTTCCTTTACCCCTTTCGGACGACCTGAATCCATTAGCGAGAGCATCCGGCATTAGCATGCAAAGCGTATGGTGGTTTTCAGCATATAACACCTGGTTCAGTGCATTTCTTGGATCTCACTGTTGATTTGTTTATGTAAAACTGTTGTATGTGTGAATGCCTCACCCTTGCAGTAAGTATACAGGTCCAACACACAGCACGTTCCCACCACCGCCTCCAGCGGTATGATCTCATACAGAGGCACTCGGAACAACTCGTTCTGATAGAAGCGGCGGGAAGGAGAGTGGTGCGTCTCATGGGGACGGAAGTAGTGATGACCAAAGGCAAACCTCTCACCTCTAGAGATAGAGAAAGTGAGTCGAGATCAAATCTAAGGTCCATGCAACTTTTATTTAAAGAAAAGCACTGACAAGGATTTAGTGAAGACATGTTCCTTTCAAACAAGAAGCCACTGAGCCTAACCTTTACACTAAACATTACGGTGATAGCAATGTTTTTCCATGGGGAATGCTTAATTCTGACACAAGAGCGCAAATAAGTGTTTGAATTTGTGACGTGTGCGGTTGAACGAGCCGATTTGTTGATTTATCTGAAGTTGACCAATCACGAACTAGGAAAACCCCAGAAGAAGAAACACGAACACGGCAGCGCCACGGCGAATGTGGACTATTGACCAGGAGGATAAACTCGCTGAAGTCTGACAGGAACAGCAAACGCTGTATGATGTTTCTAGCAACGTGGGCACAGGAATTGTCCTCACAAACCATGTTTACATTGTAATACCTATTTCAGATATTTATAAACCTACAAGAACACACACACACACAGGGTGACCAAACGTCCCGGTTTCCTATTGCTGAAAAATAACATGTACGTGTAGGAAACAGTCACGGCTCGTATCAATATTTTATATGCAGTTATGAGAGAGGGAGAGCAGTTATATTAGGCGCGTTCGACTTGAAGCAGCGCTGCACAGAATGATCAACTGTATGACATCAAAGTACCGCGAGAGCGATTCGAATGCATTGGATATGTGTGCTCTCTTTGATACGGTACTTTGATGTCATACCTTCTGTGCGTGCAGCGGTGCTTCAAGTCGAACGCGTCTATCAACTTCGTGCGATTGCTTCTGGAATTCGCAGGTTGTAAAATCGTGTCGTATATCATCTCGTCTGTACGATTTTCAGATAAACTCACTCGTGCCGCGTGCGTGGACATACGATCTTCCGACCATCCGAATTCGCACCGTGTACGCCCGCCTTAAGTCGCACTTTTTTTCATAGTTTGGCTGGTCCTGCGACTTATAGTCAGGTGCAACTTATTTATCAAAATTAATTTGACATGAATGAACAAATGAACCAAGAGAAAACATTACCGTCTACAGCCGCGAGAGGGCGCTCTATGCTGCTTAGTGTAGGCTACAGGAGCACTGAGCAGCATAGAGCACCCTTTCGTGGCTGTAGACGGTAATGTTTTCTCTTGGTTCTTGGTTCTAAATAAATGCGACTTATAGTCCGGTGCGACTTATATATGTTTTTTTCCCTCATCAGGACGTATTTTTGGACTGATGCGACTTATACTCAGGTGCGACTTATAGTCAGAAAAATACGGTACTACCTTTCTGTACCTGAATGAATGTGGTAGTTGTGTTGCTGTCTATGCAGGGTCAGAAAGCTCTCAGAATTCATCAAAAATATCTTAATTTGTGTTCCATAGATGAACAAAGGTCTTACAAGTTTGGAACAACATGAGGGTGAGCAATTTATGACAGAAAATTATTTTACACATTATAAATTATACACATTTTTGGGTGAACTATCCCTTTAATCCGATCAATACCTTAATTTCACAACTACCTTACTAAGTATTAATAATTAGCACATTTGGAATTTATTGAGTGTAATAAGTGTAGTGAATCTCACTTTTCGTTTTTCCAGAGTTTCTCAATACGGAAGATGTCCAGTTTGTCTCTGTTGATATGAGACAGGAGCCGGTATGACTGGCGCACCGGCTGGCCTTCTGTAGTGCGTCTGCTGTCTCTCATGAGGTACACACAGTCACCTGCAACAGCCACACGCACACAAACACATTTGGAACAAAATATTACAATATACACTACAGCCGGACGTTTGAAAAAATATGTCTGAAAATTGTCTCATGCTCAACAAGACTGCATATATTTGATCAAACAGTAATATTGTGAAATATTATTACAATTTTAAACTTACATTTTTAAATACTTTAATATTACAATATTTAAATATTATTAATTGGCACTCAAGAAACATTTCTTCTGATCAATAGTTGTACTGCTTAATATCAATAGTTGTAACGGTTGTACTGCTTATTACTTTTTGGGGATTCATTAATAAACAGAAAGCTCAAAAACTGAAAAATAAATTTTAATATAAATATCTTTATGGTCTTTTTATCTACATAATGTGTCAATGCTGATTAAAAGTTTTTATTTCTTTTTAAAATAAATTAAATACTGACCCCAAACTTTTGAACAGGAGTGCAGGTTTCCTTTCATTTCATTTCACAAACACACACACACACACACACACACACGTGTACCCTGATGCAATAGTAAGTCATCACGAAGAAGGCAGATATAGTAGATGGATCCTGACTGGGCATAACTGGGTTGGGGCACCATTGGGACCTCCTGTTGAAACATGACAGGAAAAGCATAAAAGACAAACACACAAAAAAAGCTTTCAAAAGTTCCAAACTTCCTGAATGAAGGAGTAGATCTAATCCTGGGGTGACCTTTAAAATGTTGTGATAAGAGACCATATGGCCGTGCTAAACATAGTCAGAGATGAAGAAAGAATTGTAAAGTTACACAGACTGAAAGGTCACATACCCTGTCCACTGTACGAGGGTCACACTGCTCACAGAGATAATGCTCCACATCGGCGTCCAATCGCATACAATCACAGTGCTGCCACACCTGACAGACAGAAACAGAGAGATACATTACCTATACTTCCCCCAATTACACATGGTTTCAAACCAATACACAACATATACAACCACAACAATACACAGCATGCATAGTGATAGAATAATGAATAATTAAATTAGTCTATTAGCTTGTGGTTTTATTGTTACCTAAAACTAAAAGTACTGAAAATAATTTTTTGGTAACTGAAATGAAGCAGAAATAAAAGAAACTATAAATATTACATGAAAAACAAACCTGAATGGACATTAGAAAATGTTGCTTTACAAACTGCTCTAAATATAAGTTTAGGTTGACTTACTAAAATGACTAAAACTAAAAATGAAATAAAAATAAAGCTAATTCAAAATATTAAAAGAAATAAAATAAAAAAAAAGCACAGCAAATTTAGACATGATTAACAGATAGAAATGTGTCAACTGGTAGAGATTTTGGACTATCGTCTCTATCGTGGTTACACACTTATGAGATGTTGAGGTTGCTGTGTCGCTAAATGGTAGTGAAAAATTACTGTGGCATGCGTTTTTAAGCATTGCATTGATTTTAAACCCTTGAAATGCAATCAGCAGCAAAACAACTAAATTCACTAAATGTGCACGCTGTCTGAGAGACTGTGTCTGAGCGCTGTTAGAGAGGTGCGCACACATGAATACAGTGAGAGCACATAGAGCACAGGTATATTGAGCAATTTATTTTTTTCCACTTTATAGGCCTTGACCGGTTAAATACACTTGTATATGCCAAAATGCAAGTACAACTGCTGTATATATTAGGGCTTGCATAGACTAGTCGAGTAATCGAGTGATCGACTACTTCAACCACTAGTCGGCGCTGTCGGAAACAATCGACTAGTCGAGAATGCATTAACCATAATGCGTACAAAGAGTTTGCAAGTACGACATGAATTTTAGAAAATTCAAAAAACTGCGTGTAGCTGTTACTTTCTATGACCTTATCTATGTTGCATGTAAAATTAAAATATGTAATGTAATAATTAGGGGTGTGCCTAAAGCCGAATTCCTTATTCGCAATGGCACGGATTGGAGCTTCAAAAATTAATAACAGACAAATAAATTCAGAATAATTCTGCCTGAATACTCGGCTGAAGCTGGCACACTCCGGAGTTTGCTAGATATATGTTTAAAAGGCAATGATTTAAACCTGAGGCTACGATATGATACGAATGAATGGATTAAGCACAGCGCACTCACCAATCAAACAGCCGTGTTGCGCGTCAGTCTCTCAAAAACCAAACCAGTTCTAGCAGGCTAATACTCAGCTTCGATATGGATACATTTTCTACTTGTCCTACGTGTTTGCATCTTTATCTTTTGCTGGTTTGCGCGGCACACGCACATTTGTTTAGTGAAGTTCACTAAACATTAAGACTCGCTTAAAGTGTTCTGCATAATGAAAATGTGCGCATCGAATTGATTCAGTCGTGTTCAAATGATCACTAAACGTTTGTCATGACATCTCTCTGCTGGCATGATAAATGTTATTTTAGAAATTAACAATTATTTTATTTTAACACGACATACTTGTTCAGTGATAACTATGAAAAAAAAAAGATAGCCATAACGGTCTTGTCAACGTTGTATCTGAATGCAGATAAAAATGTTGTGATTATTACAGACACAAATACAGATACAAATACTGGCTGTTACAGGAAAATTTAAATATGTTATGTCATAATTATAACGTTTTGACAATTTATGTGTGTAATTGTTGCATACGGCTATTAATTAATTAGCATTTATTGATTAAAAAAAACTATTTAATGTCTTTTCATTTACAGTAGCATGAACCACAAGTAGTCGAGTAACTTGAGTATTTTTTTAATAAAAAAATCGACTAGTAGAAATCAGCAGTCGTGCAACCGCTAGTGTGTATATATATATATATATATATATATATATATATATATATATATATATATATATATATATATATATATATATCTATATATATATATATATCTATATATATATATATATATAGTCAATACTGTATTCTCAAGACTCTGTTATATTCATTTACCTAGATATGAAATCTGATCACACTTTGCCAGTCTACAAGGTGAAAATCTTTAGTTTAGTCTCTTTTAAAAGAAATGCCACAGAACTCTCCTCAAAAAGGCGATTAGGGATTCAAATCCCTAATCTTAAGTATGAGCACATACCATGCACTTCTCACACTGGATCATGAGCCCCTCATCCTTGTACATGCCACAGATGCAGCGGATCACATCATCGTCTTTGTCATGGCTGCCCCCTCCATCATGGTGATGGTGGGCGTGGTCTCTCTCTAGCGAATCAGAGCTGTCGGCCTCACTGGCCGTCTCGCCCACAATCTCATCGATCTGTACAGCAGCCTCATGACGCGCACCGTAGTACGCCTTCCTCAGCCGGCACACGTCACGACCCACAGCAGACTTACGACCATAATATTTCTGTTGAGAATAAGGAAAAGTACAAGAGAGATTAAGGAAAGTAATGCAGAATATGCCAGAGAAGATATTTTGAAGTGATTTGTCATACTTGGAGTACTTCTTACATTAACTACAATGGTTTTATTAACTATAGTTATTTTCAATATCATTACTTACGTATAATGACATCGCAAAGTCATCATCATACATCAGTAGACTATATCATAGCCTACTATAATCATATTTGTGAGTGGGGTGGGTAAACACACGTGTAACAGTATACTGGATGGGGGCAGCTCTTAAAGTCACAGCAGTCTAATAATCCTGCTGTCTGTCATTTATGTTAATCAAACAGAAAATGAGAGAAAATCTCTCAGTGCTCTTGACAAAATCACTTTTGTAAAAATAAATAAATTACTCATATCGTGACATAAGATTTTGTTCATATCACCCACTCCTATTTGAGAGCAATGCGTATAATAGGTATATGAGTATAAGTGGGACTAACCTCAGCATTACGAAACACTTTCAGCATGTCTGAATCGAATGCCTCGACGGTTTTGTAGTGTCCAGTGAGGATCTGCTTCTCTATGGTACTGAGATCTAGTGGATCGGTGACCTTCTCATAGTACTGTACATTCCTGTTTTCGCATATGGACATATCACAAAAGGTAAGTATTGGCATGAAGAATGAAGATGTTACAGTGACCATAAAACACATCTTTGATTATTCTCACTATAGTTATTAATACCTCAAAATGTTATAAAAACTATATCTGCAAGGCACTGACAACCTTTGTAGACCCTTTAACTGCACCAAATATTCAAAAAGTACATATTTATATGGAAAATCATTTGTACTAAGAACATGATATTTTTCTCACCTCTTCCTAGAAGGGAGATTAAGCAGCGGAGCAGCAAGAGTCTGACCAGATGAATCTTCAAATAACAAGAAAGCAACTGATTATCTGAAATGTCATATGCAGTGTGTTTAACTCAGTCTCATGACGCTAAGGCAATAAAACAAGAATGCACTACAATTAGATTGAAACTAAAATCAACATTCTATTTGAAATCAAAATCAAAGCTTTTTGCAGAATCACATAAGAAACTGATTGAATTTTGCATAACTAAATCATTTCAAATGAGATTTCCATCAAAACAAGCAAGTAATGAGTGTCAGCACTTGGTAATAAGTTCACAACCGATTGCAGTCTAGACAACCGACTGTCTCACTAACTACAAATGCATGTTAAAATCAATGTCTACACCATGATTACGACCTTTGCTTCTTGCATAGCATAATAAAAATTATTATGCAGTCATTAAAGTGACTGGGCAACAATAATATAAATGGCAAAAAAATGCAGTTTTTATTTATTTTTTTAGTATGATGGTGTTTGTGTGAATGAATGAGTGGCTGTTTACCCTTGTAGCTTGTGATCATGTCACATATCTCCTTGAAGATGTGTGCCAGGCGTGCAGTGCGTGTAACTTCCGTGTTCTCCTCGGCTGCCGCAAGTCTGCGTGTGCGCACAGAGCGTGACGTCTGCAGCGCTGAGAACTGAGTCAGAAATACATCTGGAAAAAAGCATCACACAATGCTAACCGTGCAGCATTTACCTGAAGACTCAAAGCAGAATAATGACAAACTTGAGATCAAGCCGATGAACTGTGCACATGTCTACACACCTGACTTGATGTTGCCATCATCGCGGATGACTCCTCCCCAGCGTGTGTAAAGAGACAGACCACTGTTCTCCCTCTCTCGCTCTCTCTCTCCCTCTCGCTTCAGAAGTTCCTGTTTCTCCCGCATCTTCTCCCAATTCCGCAGCAGGAAGACTCGATGTTTCAGCACAAAGTTCCTAAATTAAACAAGAAACCAGCGGACGATGTCTGAGTGTGAGAGACTGGTCTATTATATTAGAGGTTGTTTCTTATAAAGTCACTCTGTTTATTTCAATGTGCCAAATGTAAAATTAAATTATGTTTATTGGTAAATGGTGCAAAATATGACCCTTTAAAACCAGTGTGTGATGGCATCCTACCGCTCTCTGTTTGACATAGGCTTCATTAAAAGGTGCTGGTAAAATTTGCTGCTGTCACTGGACTCTTCCTCCTTAAAGGAATAAATACAAAATAATGGTTTTGCATTAGGAAAATGTTGTGCTAGCAGCTACTGTAGCAAATAGTAGTGCATCATTATTGAATGAACTGTGTCATACCCGTTTCTTCAGCGAGTGTTTGGACTTGCGTTTCTCTTTCAGTCTCCCCAGCCTCCGGGCTCCGCCCCCTGATCCGCCCCCTTTCCCAGGCAGCCCATTGATTCGCTGGCTCTTGCCACCAATGATGCCACGGCAACCCTCTGAGCCACACTTGCAGACTTGCTGCATAGCAACAAGAGCAGAGAAACATTATAATTTGGCAACAAGAGGAAAATGTTAAACAGCTACTACAGGTCCAATCCACCAGCATATCAAAAACCTGATGTTAAAGTGTTAAAAAAGGGAAATAAATGTAAACAATAAGAGGTAATAAACCTTGTTAATGTGAAATATTATAACAAATAAAAGCTTACAAAAACAAAAAAAAAATCTCAAGTCTTCTAAACTCTGTGGCTGAAATTCTTAAGCGGCTATGAGTGACTGAATTAACACCACCGATCCGGACGAATGAAGTACAAGCATCCGCTACAAAACACAGCTGCATACACACACTGTGCACATGTATGTACATGCTTCAGACAGGCACGTTCCTGACATGAAGGATACGGGTGGCCGCAACTCTTCCAGCGTACCTGTTCTTCTGTGTTGAAGGAGTGGAAGTTGTAGTCATATGTCAGCTCTGTTCCGCTGTTGATGTCTTTCAAAGCAAACAGACCAACACGGTACACTCCATTCACCGACCTGAAAGACGGACAGACAGACAGACAGACGATTTAAACTCAACTCAACCTTAGTCAAGTTTCTAAAGCAGTAATACAGATTGCTGCAGGGCATCACTACTCTAGCCTCCAGTGTCACATGTTCCTTCAGAAATCAGTCTAATAACCCGTTTTCTTGCTCAAGAAAAATTCCTTTTTTAATATCAACACTGAAAACAGTTGTGTTGTTTAACATTTCTGTGGAAACCATGATACATTTTTGCAACATTGTAGACATCTACTGTCACTTTTGATCAATTTCCTGGTGAACTGTAGTGTAACCATGTTAAAAGCCTTGTCTGTCTTACTGCGTTAATATATTATTGTATAGCTATGAATACATATAAATGTTGAGCCTCGAAAGCAAATGAACTCAAGCGACAAAGCATTTTGGGTTTGAAATTGAACAAGTAGGTTGAGTTGTACATTATGCAATAAGGTAGAATGAGGCCATTTTGCCACAGATGTGCGTGTGTGGGTGTGTGTGTGTGCTCTAACAGCTAACCACTGGGCAGCACAGCTGTGTCCCCCACCCTAAAACACAAGCTACAGATAATCGCTCTTCTGTGACAAGATGGATGATCTGCCACCATCCAGCCTACAAGCACTGTTTTTAATGTGTGTATGTGTGTGTGAAAAAGAAAAATGTAGACAGAGCAAGAGATGGAAGAGATTACATTTTTCTGTGAACTGTGTGTGAACACCAACACCTAATGTGTGTGTAATTGTGTTACGGTATCAAGCAGATGTTGGTCACTGACCTGGATCTTGAGTTCACAATCCTGTTGCTAATATATAACCCTTCAGATTTTGACTAATTAAGCTCATTTATGAAACAACAGTTTCAACAGCAGTGACCTCTTCTGCTTTCATTTGTTCAACATGACTATGATCTATTCATAATACAGCCATTTCTAAAGGATAGAGTCATTGCTCACTCAGTACTTGTGGTCACCCACGTCCCCAGTGACTCATCGTTAAAAATGACCTTTCGGATTCAGAACGTCAGAAGCTGATGGAATTTTATTACCGTGCTTCTTCAGTGACTCATCAACGGTTTTGTTTCACTCACCATTTCTGCATCTCACAGTTGGGCTCGCAGCTGTGGTTGACAAAGCGAGCCTCGTTGCCCATGCGGTAGCTGTCGATGACCATGCCGCTGTCCAGGTTCAGACAGTAGTGACCACTGTGGGAGAAGTACTGCTCCATCATGCGACTCCTAAAAACAAAACAAACTTGCTGAATGTATGATAATATTCTTAAGAACAGCAGATCAAACAGTCAAGCAAGTATGACTAAACTAAAAGCCTTTCCCGATGTCGCCCTCCTCTCTATCTCCCACTTCACTTAGAAAAAACGAAAAAAAAAATAAAAAAAATGCTAAAAAAAATAAAATAAAAATACTGTAAATAAGTTTCTTGCACAGACCAATCGTTTCGCTTCATAAGAACACTTGCAATTAAATTTCATATTTGAAAATCACCAAAGAAATCTGACAATAACTGTATCTTAAATCTTGTTTATTTTGCTCTAAAAGCATTATAAAAAGTGTATTATTCAGGCTAGATCAGCCACTGCGCATGTGCAGTCCTAAGCGCACGTCTCAGAGCGCTGACTGTTTCTGCTGTAACCGGGACTTCTAACATCAGCTGTAGTGATGCACCGACTTTACCGATTAGTGATCGGCTCTTTCATTTAGAAGGCGGAGTTTCTTGCGATTGAGCAGCCATATCGAGTGTTGCATTTTTCCCCATTCAAAACTTCACGAGTGACACATCTTGGGTATTCTACAGCCTTTGGTTGCTACCCTCTAATTCTTAGTTAGAATGTTTTAAATGTTTATATCTTTGTGCAATTTTGTGCATAGTTTTAATTCAACGCTATTACAAATGGTAATTTAATTTTGTTTTACGTATTTTTTTAAGGTATTGTATTTCTAGCTGTATTAAACATCAGATATGTTCTAATGGTTTGCGATTTTGTCGATGTGCTTTTGCTCTGATTTTGTGGCAGTATCCTGTTTATAAAAAATACTGTTTTAAAAATATATATATACACACACATACATACAGTACAGACCAAAAGTTTGGACACACCTTCTCATTCAAAGAGTTTTCTTTATTTTCATGACTATGAAAATTGTAGATTCACACTGAAGGCATCAAAACTATGAATTAACACATGTGGAATTATATATGGAATTATATACATAACAAAAAAGTGTGAAACAACTGAAAATATGTCATACTCTAGGTTCTTCAAAGTAGCCACCTTTTGCTTTGATTACTGCTTTGCACACTCTTGGCATTCTCTTGATGAGCTTCAAGAGGTAGTCACCTGAAATGGTCTTCCAACAGTCTTGAAGGAGTTCCCCGAGAGATGCTTAGCACTTGTTGGCCCTTTTGCCTTCTGTCTGCAGTCCAGCTCACCCCTAAACCATCTCGATTGGGTTCAGGTCTAGTGACTGTGGAGGCCAGGTCATCTGGCGCAGCACCCCATCACTCTCCTTCTTGGTCAAATAGCCCTTACTCAGCCTGGAGGGGTGTTTGGGGTCATTGTCCTGTTGAAAAATAAATGATGGTCCAACTAAATGCAAACCGGATGGAATAGCATGCTGCTGCAAGATGCTGTGGTAGCCATGCTGGTTCAGTATGCCTTCAATTTTGAATAAATCACCAACAGTGTCACCAGCAAAGCACCCCCACACCATCACACCTCCTCCTCCATGCTTCACGGTGGAAACCAGGCATGTGGAGTCCATCCGTTCACCTTTTCTGCGTCGCACAAAGACACAGTGGTTGGAACCAAAGATCTCAAATTTGGACTCATCAGACCAAAGCACAGATTTCCAATGGTCTAAATGTCCATTCCTTGTGTTCTTTAGTCCAAACAAGTCTCTTCTGCTTGTTGCCTTTCTTTAGCAGTGGTTTCCTAGCAGATATTCTTCCATGAAGGCCTGATTCACACAGTCTCCTCTTAACAGTTGTTCTAGAGATGTGTCTGCTGCTAGAACTCTGTGTGCCATTGACCTGGTCTCTAATCTGAGCTGCTGTTAACCTGCGATTTCTGAGGCTGGTGACTCGGATGAACTTATCCTCTGCAGCAGAGGTGACTCTTGGTCTTCCTTTCCTGGGGCGGTCCGCATGTGAGCCAGTTTCTTTGTAGCGTTTGATGGTTTTTGTGACTGCACTTGAGGACACTTTCAAAGTTTTCCCAATTTTTCGGACTGACTGACCTTCATTTCTTAAAGTAATGATGGCCACTCGTTTTCCTGTACTTAATTGCTTTTTTCTTGCCATAATACAAATTCTAACAGTCTATTCAGTAGGACTATCAGCACAACACTTCTGCACAACACAACTGGTGGTCCCAATCCCATTTATAAGGCAAGAAATCACACTTATTAAACCTGACAGAGCACACCTGTGAAGTGAAAACCATTTCAGGTGACTACCTCTTGAAGCTCATCAAGAGAATGCCAAGAGTGTGCAAAGCAGTAATCAAAGCAAAAGGTGGCTACTTTGAAGAACCTACAATATGACATATTTTCAGTTGTTTCACACTTTTTTGTTATGTATGTAATTCCACATGTTTTAATTCATAGTTTTGAAGCCTTCAGTGTGACTCTACAATTTCCATAGTCATGAAAATAAAGAAAACTCTTTGAATGAGAAGGTGTGTCCAAACTTTAGGTCTGTACTGTGTATATATATATATATATACAACTAAGTTTCCTTTTTTAGAAAAAAATATTTTTACTTTTTAAATGCATAGAATGCAATGCATACATCAAAAAGGAACATTTAATTATTAACCATTGTTTCTGTTTGTACTTGTACTGTGAACAATGACAATAAAGTTGACAGATGAATTGAGTGCAGGATGCAGGATTCATATTTAAATAGACTGTTCCCGCTTAATATTTACAGATATTAGTCCATATCGTGATTTGATGAAAGTGCAATGACCTATTTTTGATTAATTCATCCAAAATTTGGCAAATTTCCATGCCATGTTAAACTGTAAAAATCAGTTTTTATGACTGGATTCTGCGATTCCCTCCGTGTTTTCTGCATCGCGGAAATCATAGGACCCTAGTTGTGGTATGTCAGCTCTATCTTGCAGTGGACACACGCCACAACATTCTCTTTACGTTTGCCCGCACCCTCAAATCAAAACACTGCTGACTCCTTGCAGTATGCGACTTCGGACGCAGCGCTTGTGTCTCCTTCCGCTTTGTGGGTGACGTAAACGTGTTGTGTCACATTAAAAACAATCATTGCAAAAGAACCAGTCGTGAGATTTAAAATAAATTAAAAAAGAGGCTTCGAGGCAGAGGAATTTGCCTTTTTGCCTCATTTTTTGTAATCGAGTTACTCGAGGAATCGTTTCAGCCCTAATATATATATATATTAGGGCTGAAACGATTCCTCGAGTAACTCGATTACAAAAAATATATTATAATTAACGCAACATAATACTGAAAAGATTAAATAAAACATTTAATTCCTGAAAAGGTTTATGAATAGCATTTGAGTTTCACATTAAATTGGAAGTGACCAAACTGTTGCATGTTAAAACTAATTGAAGTATGTCTCTCCTCTTGTTTAAAGCCAAAATGAGGCTAACCTGAATTCCTGTTCACTGACCACCTCTCCCAAGTACTCGATGATGAATTGGCCGGAACGTAGGGGCTGCTTGGTTCGAATCCCCCAGCCCTTCCCTTCAGCCCGGAAGCGCTCGAGGCACTGCACCCACTCATGCCTCTGGATACGCTGGTTATCACACTGATCATCACATGGACATGTACTCGGAGAACACTCAGCAAAGATCATCCTGAGGCAGACAGAGATAAGAAAACCATAGGTTCCACAGCTGCACTAATGAGTAAACAGAAGAGAAGGCGTACACCTCTTACCTGTTTAGACAGTCATCCTGACAGCCCTTTTCACTGTGCTCTTCAGGCGCCCTGCAGTTACAGGTAGTGGCTTCATACCCAGAAAGAGGTTTCACATCCACATAGACATCTAAGAGGGAAAATATTACATTAGTTTCAAACCTTTGCAAACATACGCATGCAAAACACAAAGTGTACAAAAATGAGAGCAGGTTAGTAAGGAAGGAATCTACAACTCCCGGTCCTGTCAAATCAGTATATTTATGTAAACACAAGCATGTTCTGCTCTACAGAGTTGTTGAGCTTATGGGTAGTGACAAAAACAAATGAAAATCTCCTTACTGGATCTGATCTTCTTGTAAAGAGGCACGTCAGGTCTCTTGTAGAGCTACAAAAGAACAAAGATGTATCCTTTAGTTTATGGATTAAACTGCTTCAAATCATTTTTAAAATATTAAAACTTGTTTTCAGAAAATATATCCTGAACTAAGTTTATTTATAATCACCTACATTTTTTACATAAAGGAGCATAAACCTTACTACATTTTGTAAGATTTATACTTATACCAAGGGAAGACGCATTTACCAATGGAGGGAAGAAAAATTAACTTAATGAAAGGTATATTCTTTGAAAACTTAATAATAAACCTATTATTATTATCCTGCAAAAAATGTATCTTGTTTAAATGATGTTTATTGGAAACCAAGACCAAAACACTGATTAATAAAATAGTTTTGAAGCAAAATACATAAAATGACAAATGCAGCTGTCAACTCAGAGAAAGATGTGGTTTTAAGGAGCTACCTGATCATGTTTCCAAAGCCACAGGATGTCATAAGGCAGCTGGAAATCAACACGTTTCTGTCTCAAGTATTTCCCTGGACAAACACCGAAGACAAATAGCAGTTATTAATTCAATCTCTTTGTCCTTTCACTTGAGGCTGTGCCATTCCAATATTGAATCAACTAATCACCTCATAACTCATAAACCATAACTAATCAGCCTGATTGCCCATGGGGCCATACATAATGAACTGGTTAGAAATGACAAAGAAAGCAGTATACCGGCAAGTCCACAAGCTTACTCGTTGAAATAATAGTTCTTTAAAACTGTTAGGTTGAAAAATGAATCCAAATCAAACTGTCCACCAAACTGCAATTAGATATAGAGCTAAATTAACTGATGCATGTGAAAATCTGCAGATTATTAGAACACAACTACAAGCTAAGCTTAAATGAAAAACTCACCAACATGAATGGGGGCAGGAAAAAGGCCATACTCATGTTCACCTGGAGTGTATTCTAACTTCTCCTTCTTTAGCTGTAGCAGCTGACTGCGAGGACTGATAGGGAAATGGAGACAGGTTAAGTTTATTTTATGTATGTGAATGTTAGATAAGACGGGCTTGAGGAGTCTGTTCATCCTTACTCATCAGTCTTGTACACATCAGAGTAAAGCCCAGCCTTTTGAAACTTCTTTTTGGGTGGTCTAGCAACTCTCTTCTCCCGCTGACTGGTCACTGATGGGTTTGGGGCTTGTTCCGCCGCAATAGGGCCTGTGCGGTCTGGGGGGGATTGGCCATCAGGTTTTCCCTCCAGAGCGCTGCAAAGAAGCAGTATTATGAGATTAACCCCCGGTTTCACAGACAAGGCTTAAACCTAGTCCCAGACTAAAATGTAATCCTGAGCCGTTTCAACTGAAAGGAATTTGCACTGACTGATTTTAAAATATATCAGTGCCTTTGTTTTGTCACAAGATGCACACCAGTAATGTTTTTTCAAAGGCATGTTAAATATGTTTTACTCACATGTCCTAACTGAACTATGGCCTAATCCTGGCTTAGTCTAAGCCCTGTCTGTGGAACTGGGCCTAAGACTTTTGTGGTGTTTAATTCAGCATTCAATTGATTTGATCATTACAGCAGCATTAAAGGTGTGGAGGAATATGAAAAGGAAATTTCAGAGAAAATAAATTTGATTTTACAGAAGGTTTTTTGTCCAGGATATGGATTGGTTGATTTTGATTTCATGTTGATTTGTAAACAGGTTTTGGAGATGTCACGCAATGTATCATATTTATTTCAAGCTTGCATGCTGATCCGTGTTCATTCAAAGCTGTTACTCCAGTCTTTAGTGTCACAAGATACTTCAGAAACCATTCTAATATGGTGAAATGGTTCTCAGTTACTCATTATCAATATTGAAAACAGTTTTTAAGATTATTTAATGAATACAAAGTTAAAAAAAACAATTTATTTGAAAACTTTTTATAACTAATGTCTTTACTGTCATGTTTGATCAATTTAATGCATCCTTGCTGAATAAAGTATTAATTTCTTCAAAAAAAAAAAAAAAAATCAAAATCAAAATGTTGAACAGTTGCATATTTTGTACCACATACCTGCGAAAACAATGCATTTCCTCCTGTGTCAACCATCCCCTCCCTCCGTCTGTTCTAGCTCTTGCCATCACATCTTCCTCTCTAGCAGCTGGTCGTTCTTCTTCTTCCTCCCCCTCTCTTTCCTCCGCTGGTTCCTCTTCTTCCTCATCGCCTCCTTCTGTCTCCCTTTCCCAGCGTTTTCTCTTGCCTCCCTTTCTGCGCTGACTCTGTATCACAGACTCAATGACGTCAACCACGGTGTCTCCCTCCCAAAGTCCACTTCCTCTGTGCCTTTCAGGTAAAGGGTGGTTCTCTTGTTCAGATGTCTGTGGTGGGGGCGATGGGGAAGGCGAGGGCAGCGGGTGCTTGCGGGGACGCCCTGGGCCTCGTTTTTTCACCATGTTGTTTCCTGTGCGTGCTTGCCTCTGGAGCTTCTTTGCACGAAGGATCTTGTTGACATGGTGCAGGTTGTTTTTGGAAGGGGGCCGGTGGGAGTGATGTGAAGGGGGGGAGTCACGACAGCATGCAGGCTGGGAGGAGCACGTGGAGGGACTAGCCTGGCGGCTGGAGGGCCGGGGAGCTGTGACGCTTCCAGGCTGGTCGAGAGTGCAGTGAGAAAGGCAAGAGGCAGAGTGTGAGAGGGATAGGGGAGGGTGGTGGTGATGGTGGTGCCGATGATGGGGACCCTCAGAAACCTCAGGAACAATGGACTGGCCAACTCGGTTCTGTGTGCCAGACACATTTCCTGTGATATAAAAAAAAAAGTGGGTTGAGTAGCTGAAAAACTAAACAAATTAGAACAACAATTAACAGAAGTCTCCCCATTGCCCTACATCCCATCCCATGTGTAATGTGTGTAACAACAATCTAATAAAAAGTTTAAAAAAAAAAAAAATCTAAATCAAATAACGGCTGGTGTACACCAAAGAACTGTTAGCAGCATGTATTGCTGAATGGACTTTTTTTTATTAGCAGGTAAATAACAGAATGGGGAGTTGAGGAGATAAATTGGATTATAAATTGTGTAGAAAAGATACTCATCTCCTAATTGCCAAATTCTGATGTAGATGAAAATAACTGCCTCACAGATTCAGCAAAAAAAACAGCTACATGTGTTCATGTGTGCAGGGCCTCATTAAATGTGTTCCCTCTATCCTCCATTATCCCTTTAATTAACTTACTCTCAGTCTAACTCACTTTTGAACACAGTCTAGTCTATTATGTTCTCTTCATCTTATCTTTCAATCAGTCAAACCCATCCTTCCGTATCATTCTATTTCATTGTATTTTTTCCCCCACAATTTCTCCATGCAAGACGCGTACTAGTCGGGGTTTAATACTTATGGTTAGCGCTTTGCTGAAAAAACATCATAATGACTGCCTTAGCCAGCACATCTATATTCAGAGTCTTAGTCTTATTCTTGTTTTTTATCAGCCCCATTTTTCTCCAGCACTTAATCCTCCTCTTTTACTCTCTCATCAGTTTCTTGCTTTCGCTGCTACAGTGAATTAATGGTGCAGTCAATGACCATTGGATGACCTCATGTCCTGAGCTCTAATCCTGGATTACATACTACACTTTGTCATCTCACTAGGGACCCTCTATGCATGAGCACATATACACAAACACACTGTCCACCCATCACAGCATGACTGAGAGCCTGTTCTATTATGAAAACTGCTCCATTTCACCTGGTTCAGCACTGTAACATTTGAGCAGGTGTGTGTATGTGTTAGTGTGAAGAAATTTAGCCTGTTTGGAATCCCACAGCTGTTGGACTGCAGAAGAATTTATGCTGGAACTAGCCTTTAGTAGACTAGGTTTTATACTGTAGGACCTTTAATGACAAGCTGCAACTTCAACTAGTCTCATATCAATCCCTTTAAACAAACCATGCAAAATGTTTTTGATTTGATGGCCTGGCCCTGAAATCAAATCGGAACACTGACAGGAAATACTGGAAAAGAATCATAAATTTGTGGCATGCACTGAAGTAAGTGACGTCCAATAAAATTTTAGCACAGAATTATGGAGGGCGCTGAGGTAAAACTATATTTGGGGAGTGACTACATATCACTGCATTAATTTTGCAACCTTCACAATGTCAAACTAAATTTGGGTCACCTCAGGAAGCTCAAGCCCAGATTTGCATTCAGTTGTTTGACAACAATATGTAAAAAAAAAAAATATAAGGACATTATTAAACTGAGCATGGTTGTAATGTAAACCGTAGCCATAGCACATACATATTGCATGTCTAGTAACCTTCACAATATTAGCATTAGTTATCAGAATATGTAAGATTTCTCACTTACCCATTTCTCTTCTTTCTGCAGATGTGGAACGATCCCTTCTCACCGTCCGATCCAACCGTGAAAGACTAGGGCTCTCTGATGTTCCACCTTTTTTGCTGCGACTCCCTTTGAGGGATGTTCGAGAGAGTGCAGATGTGAACAAGTTGGTGTGGTGGCTGGTCTCTGCCTCCTCAATAGGGGAGGCAGCATCTTCTTCATCACTCTCTGAGCACTCAACTGTATTTTGCACTTGTCCTTCAGAGAATACACCAGACCCAGAAAGGGATTGGTTTCTAGAGAGTTTGGAGTAATCAGTTTCAGAACTTCCCATCCTGAACCAGGAGTTAACAGGATGATGCCCCCGGCTCAAGCTGCCCAAAGACAGTCGCGAAGGCCCAAGACAAGACATAGAAGCTTCTTTTCGCTTGTACCGTTCTGCAGAAGATGAGGAGGAAGAGGAAGGGGAGTTGGCAGAAGCTGCCTGTTTGTTAGCACTGGAGTCAGCAGAGCCATCTCGGCTGAACCTGCAACGCTGCAGGGACTCTACACTCCCTCGCTCACCTCTTCCGACCCCCAAACCCTCACCTCCTCCACTTCTGCCTCCAATGCTACCTACAACTCCACCAACATCATCACCCTCCTCTTCCCCACAGCGATCACGGTGCTTGTGCCTATGCTTGTGTTTGTGATGCCAGCCAAATGACAGCTCGGATGACACTGCAGGATATAGTACTGATGAACGACCACCACCTAGATATTCCTGCCTAAGCAGCTTATGTTTCTTCTTGTGAAATTTTGAGGGGTTAAGAAGCAAGTGAGATGGGTGATGATGATGGACATAGGAAGGGGGCGGAGGTGGAGGAAAAGAAGGGGAATGAACATGGTGGGATGGGCCAGAGTGGGGAGCCTGGTGATGGGGGTACAGGGCACTTGCTGGGGTATAACCACGATAGTAGCCAAGTCCCAATGGGGCAGAAGAGTATGGTACACCATAAGAAGGGTGATAAAAACCTCCACCGGAGAGGGGAAAGCCTAACCCAGGTACAAAAGGTACTTCTGATATAGATTCTCTGAGCTTAGGTGGTCGCCCTCTTTTCTTTTTCAGATCTGGCTTACGGACATAATGAAGTGAATCACATGGGTAGGCTGGGTGGGGTGAATAATATCCACTAAAATTGATTCTGAAGATTGTGGGCAAGAGGTCTCTATGTAGATAGTGATGTGGTGGTGGATTGGTTCCACCTCCAAGGCTGCTGCTGGCTCTGGCACTTCCCAAGGCAGATCCACGGCCCAGGCCTGCGGCCCCAGTACCCAGACCCAAACTGCTACCCAAACGAAGTGTAGGTGTGCGATGACCAATTCGTATTTCACTGAGCTGCACACAGATCTCATCCAAATCAGCCAAAAAGTCTGGGTCTTGCCGACGTGACCGCAACTGCAGGTACTTCTTCTTGCGTTTGCGCTTTTGCCTTTTCAGTTTGTCATAACTAGGGCAGCCATGTCCACGGCGTTTGCACTTATGCTTGTGCTTCTCTTTATGTCCAACCAAAGCAGGAGATGGGGCAGCTGGGTGTGGTCTTCTTGTATCAGGTGATGCCCTCGCTCCAAGCGGGGAGGGTGTAGGTGAGGGACGTTCCAAGTGAACTGAAGAGGAGTGCCTCCTTCTACCTCTCGAAGAAAGCCCCATTCCAGCTCCCAAGGCTGAACCTATGACACCAGGCATTAAGAGTCCACTTGCCATACCCTGCGAAACCCCTACACCAGCTAAGCCACTTGCACTACCAGCCTTTTCCCCACGGTCTGAGGTGCTGTTGTTGTCTGTCCCAATGCCACTGTCACTGGGTACCGTCTCTTCGCTGTGGGATTCACTGACTGGGGAAGGTGTGGCCTCCTTCAGCTCACTAAGAGGAGCAGGAGACGTGGGCAATAGTGGCCTTGGAGGAGAAAACTTTTGATAATGGTAGTGCTGCCTGTATTGGTGGTGGTGATGGTGGTAACCACGGCAAGAAGATTTCTTTTGAGATGGGTTTGCTGTGGATGAGGAGGAGCTTGCTACAGTGCGAGCAGAGGGGGCTGAAAATGTAGGTGGGGGAAAGGAGAATGAGTGGTGGCCCTGATGGGAATGGCTGCAGTGTGGGTGGGATGAGAAATGCACTGAGCCAGGCTCAACAAAACTAGCATCACTAATGGGACTCTGGCCCCCACTTGATTGCGAAAGTGATGGAGAAGGGAACACCTCAGACGGAGGCAACTGGTGTTGCTGGTTTTGCAAGGCCTGTGACTGGTGATGATGATGTGGGGATGAAGTGTTTGGTGATAAGAAAGGATCAGGAGGTGGCGTGGGGGCACCTGGGGAGGGATTAGCTGATGTTTTTGGCTTACGACCCCTCCTTTTACCCATATATATTGTCCCCTTTTTGCTAACATTTATCTGGGGTCCTAATTTGCCCCCAAATGTAGCAGCAAGTGATGATAAAGGTTTTGTAGCAGCACCAGCCCCTGGCGCTACACTGCTTCTAGAGCTTTCCTGCTCAGTCCCTGGTTTTGGCCCAAGCAGTATCTGGCTCAGGAGCCTCTTCCGTTTTACTGTCTTCATTTTATTAATCTTGCCTATAATTGTCTTCATAATGAGCTGCCCGTTGCCTTTATTACGAAAAGGTTTTTCACCAACTGAAGTATCCCCTGACTCAGGAGCAAGTGTTGGGGGCTGGGTTTCTTGTGGAAGGTTTGGTGGCGAGCGCTTGGGTCGCCCTCGCTTTCTTTGCATGGGTTTAGGTGGATTAAAGTCCACTTCAGGGTGCAAAACAGGGGGATCCTGCTCTTCCTTAGATTTGAACAGACTGGAGTAGACTTTTGAGGGTATCAGTTTGTTTGCGGTGTGGCCACGTGCTGATGCATCTAACCGAGGCATTTTAGACTTGGGCCGTCCCCTCTTCTTGGGTGAAGAATCAAAAAATTCTGAAGCAAAAGGGGACATGCAATTACCAGTGGGAGTCCGTTCCACTGGTTGCCGTATAGGAGATGAGGAGGAAAGCCCTGATGGATCATGTAAAGTCTTGTGGGTGCGACTCACTGCCTTCGTCCAGCGGGGCCGTCGTCCTCGCCGCTTCTTAAGAGGCTTTGAATCCTGCTCAGTTGGTGATGCAGGAGATAGAGCCCCAGTGTCGTCGCACAGTGGTGGTGGGCTCCTGCTGGCACCAGAAGGGTATGAAGGTGAAATAGTGCATTTGTTGGACTCAGCAGGACTTGGTACCCCACTAACACGACTTTCCTGATTGGGACTACGTTTGACTGGGCTTGAGCTCTTACCACGCTCACTTCGAGGAGCTGACAAAGAACACCTTTCTTTAGAATCTTGCTTCCCTGGCATTGCTGGTGTGGAGCCCTTATCTAAATCTCTGGCACTGTCCATGTCTTTGTCTCGGTCACGCTCTTTGTCTTTCTCAGTAAACTCCTCTATCTGGGAGGGGCTTGCTCTAGACCGTGAGGCTAGTGAGCCTGGCAAACCCATGTGACCGCCTGTACTTCCTATTCTTTCTAAGGAAGAGGATGAAGAAGAGGAAGATGGTGGTGATGAAAGAGAAGCCGTAGAGGAAGAATGAGATAGGCAATGCCCAAGACGAGACTGAGATTTCATTCCATTGGTGGTACTGTTGTCAGTGCTATTACTTGTGGACGTCGTCGTCAAGCGACGACTGTTTTGAGACAGTGCTGTACTAGTGGTGGTGGTGGTTGTGCTGCTGTTGCTACTGGTGACCCCCTTTGAAAGTCCATCTGATTCATCTTTTCCAGAGGTGCCAGAAAATTTCTCCAGGATACTGTCCTTATTTTTGGACCCATAAGGGCGACCTGGAGGCCGTGATACCGGTGGTGGTGGGGCAAGGTGCACCGCCCTGGAATAGGTGTTCCTATTGGCCATTGCCCGTTCAGGGCGCTGCAGATTAGAAATTAAGGGAGGCGAGCTACTGTGTGCTGGAGCTGGTGACACCTTCCGGGCTTTTGGCTTAGGGCACTTTGAAGGCGGGCATGTAGCTATGAGCTGAGCAAGCTTCTCAGTTACTGTAGGAGTACCCCAGGTAGAAATTCCCCTTTCTTGTTCTTTCTGCCCCTCAGGAAAATTGTACTGAGGAGTTAAGATACCATCTGTTTTGGGGTCCTGTAGTGATGTAGCAGCTGGGGGCATTGTCGGTGGTGATGGGGCAGGAGCAGAGTTGATTTGTGGAACATGGTTTTTCTTTCCAGAGGAGGGTGATTTGCTTTCTGTCATGGGGCGATGCAGATTAAGGGGTCTCTCTGGAGAAGCAACAGATTTTGCATCAGCTTTTCCCTCAGACTTACAGGCAAGTTTTGAAGGAGCCTATGCACATAAATAGAAGGAAACAATGAAAGTAATTTTACATACCTTTAACTCAGTGTAATATGAAAATCATGAAACACAAAGAAATAATGATGTATTGAAATAATGACGAGAGTGTGACAAAACTCTGCTGTTTTTCACTTAGTTATTACCAAAATAGGCTAATGTAATTTTATGTTTATGCTACTGTTTATTGATTGAATTTTGGAACATTACTACTTGTTTTTTTTCCCCTCCAAATCAATAAAATAGCAGAATGATTTTAGGGGGAGATGGGAGGAGAAAGGAAAGATGTGTGTGAAACAGAGGAGGGGAAGAGTTACAGATAAATAGGGTTACAAGTTGTTATTGCACAAAATCGAGGCAAAGAAATTTGAAGAAACAAAAAAAGATTGAACAGCAGGGTGCCCTGGATAAAAACAAAAAAGTGTGGAATGAACAAAAAATGAAGAAAATGAGTGTTTACGTGACCTAAAGAGAGGAGAGTGAGAAAGAAAATATGGCAAGATTTGCAAAGCTTGTTTATTTGATGAAACCACATTAGCTTAGTGAAAGGAAAGTGGAATAAGAGGGTCGTTTGAGTTTGTCTAGAGCTTCAATTATGTCACTATTGGGTTGCATGTTGTGTAACTTCAGCTAGTCTCTTTCTTTATTTACAATGTCTTAGACATCTGAAATGCCGTGTTAGAAGTTAAACAACCTTACCCTTTTTGCTGGAGCACTTCCTTTCACAGGAGTGACTGGGCTGGTGGAAACAGGAGGAGGAAGAGAAGGTGAGGGAGATGCAGCAGCTGGAGCACTAGACGATAGAGTTGCTCCTCGGCTGACAGAGGGGCTTTTCTCTCCTTCTTTTCCACGACTTGGGCTAGAAGTGTGGCTGTTCCCATCATTGGCTCCAGCCCCACGATTAACACGCGCTCCGCCTCGTCCTCCACTATGCCTTACAGTTGCTCGGAAGGCTGGACGACACACATAGTTCTCCAGTATCTTGGGAGGCTTCTTCATGCGCTTGGCCTGTAGGCCTATCTTGAGCTTGACATTGCCCTCAGAGTAACTGGTTTCTTTGACCGAGAACTGTGTGGGTTGCTGCTGCTGGTCACTAGTCCCACTTTCAGCACCACAAGTTTCACTTTGTGACCCATCTCTTGGTTTCTCTCGCTTTTTTTTTTCCTCTTCATCATCCTTCTTTCCTCCTACTCCCTCTTTCTCACGTTCTGCTGGAGGGGCGTTGGCAGGGAGCGGGGCCGGCGTAGAGGGCCCCCCCTGTGTCCTCTGATCCATTGGTGATTTGGGGAACAAGGGGGGCTTGAGTGGGACAGTATGTTCTCACTCACAGGTTTAAGCAGGTACTGGAGAACTGTGCAGATGTCAGGTAGGAAGAAGGAAGTGGAAATGAGGGAAAGGGGAAGGGGGAAAGCAGAGGTTGGAAAAAATCCTTGTTGGGTTGAAGCAATGTCGTCCCTTCCCAAGTGCCCAGCCCTCTCACCTTCAAACTGAGGAGATAAAAACAAGAGAGGGGGTGTTACGACCAAGAGACAAATAAGCCACACTTCTGAGACAGCCTTAACCTTTAATTTAATTATTAACACAGAATGGCTTTGCAAACATGGATCACCACCACAGATACGACTTTGAATGATCTAACTAAGGACACAGAAAGGCTAGTCACTAATATCCAAACTATACAGAGACTTTAGATTATGGATTGTTCCGAAATATACACTAAGAATTATGGTTTTGCGGCAATTAATTAAATTTTTTTTTTTTACAACTACACTGATAAACATTGTGTTCTGATAAACAAATATGATCACGTGCACAATTTTACAAGATTAATGCTTTAAAAAACAACAACAAAAACATATCATCTAAACACATTTAACCGGATAAAAATCAAACAATTTGACAAAAAGCAAACTTTTGATTTTTGCCCGGCTGTTCTATTGGGCTCGGCACTTTAACCAGTAGACTAATTTAACGTGCCAATGTATCGGTTTACCTTTTCATCAAAACTGGAGATAAGGTTTTCTTGTGGTAGCTATGTATGATAACACAGATTTTGGATAGTTATCAGCATTTTGTTGTACATGTCAACACTCAATGTTTCATTTCAAGGTGCCGTATCAACCACTTTTACACTACTTTTTTGGAGTCCAGACCCAGTACCATTTGTTTTTTTTTTACAATCACCTTTCTTATAAATTGACCTGGTTTATAAAAGACAGATAACAAAAACATTTTTGGAATGCACAAAAAAAGTACTGGGGGCTTGACAAAAGTAACCTTATGCCCCTTACACTCCTCCAAAACAAAAGGCCACTGAGTAATTTAGTACTGCACCGACCACAGGTGCTTTCTGAGGGTCAAGTCATTGAGAGGCGAGTCCAAGCAGTGACCTCAGCATAAAGAGCCCTCTGGGAGACAGAGGATCCAGTCACCTTACTGAGCCCTTTTACGACTGCCAATCAGAGAAGCGCAGAGTGAATGAAAGACCAGGAAAGAAAAGGAAAAACAGAGTGTAGAGCAACAGAAGCGGACAGTTTCTTTATTTCCTGCTGAGAGCCAAGGTTTAAAGATTACACAAGTCTATTAAGAACGCCTAGGTCATTGGAATGCTACACGAACGGTCACGGCTGTTTAGTGCTCGGCACGAGAAAAAGCTCCAAGAGCCATTTTACGTAGTGTTGTTTCATTAGTGTTAGTCTTTTATATTGAAAAAGTCGTTTTCTGTGTAATCACCACAACTATAAACCGCGCTCCAGAACTTGGAGTCCTGCCTTCCTTCTCTCTACTCCCACTTCTCACGGTTTACTATAATTACTCACCCCATTTCACTTAAACACGCCCTTTCTCTGCCATTCGCCCTTTCCCGTTTCACACACTGCCATCCAAAAAAAAAAGAAAAATCACACCTCTCTTGTTCTCTGCCCGACCTACCCTTTCACCCCGTTCGGTCACTCTCTTCGTCCTCTCACTCATTCAGTCTCCCTCTAACACTCACTTGGAAATCTAACAGTACAGCGGTCAAACTAGAGTCGTTGTGCTCCTGCTAATCGAAAACACATTACCCCAGCGCACCCTCCCTATGTCTTTTTTCCTTGGTCCGTCCCTCCCTTAGTGACAATCATTCCCCTATTTCCTCAGCGCTCTGGGTTGTACTCCGCTTCTCATTTCTGTGTTATCCGCTCTCTCTTCCCTCCTCTCTTTGCGGAGAAGATTCCAAAAATAAATGCTACCTTGCATTGTAAAATGGCTCAGAGAAAAGCCTTGAGCGAAAGCTGGATGGAGAATTGCAGCATGCTGTCGTTTGCAACAATCCAACACTTTAAGTTTACATTTATGCATCTGAAGCGATGGGAATCGAACCCATGCTCTTGGCGTTGCAATCATCATACTCTACCAGTTGAGTTACAGGAACAAAAATAAAAAGGTAACCAACTAAAAATGGTCACGTTACAAATATAACATGCTTCTTACTACGATGAAAACTATTACTTTTCATTCCTTTAAATACATTATGCATATGTAAACACGAACACTATACACGTGTGACCAGATATAGCTAATTTTCTTAGTGTAACATCAAAGTAAATTTATAAACAAACAAAAAGGAGAAACACTCGAGTCAGTGATTCTTCTGCTTCCTCCTCCATCCACGCTCCTTCAGCACCTGTCATTCACGACTCTTTAATCTATGCTTGTTTTGGCAAGACAGATACATAATATACCAACTCTGTGTATTTAGACAGTCTTTCTTCTGCTATGAAATTACGTGCCCGCGTTTCTTCTATGAGCACTGAAAGCCACAACGTCCAGCCAGCCAAAACATACTGCAGGACAAATTGGGAGGCAGTGAGAGTTGAGTTATAGTTTAGATTTAGTGAGCCTGAGGGTAAAGGAGAAAAAGCATTGGCAAACTACATCTAAAAACTATTAAAAATATGGTGTAGAGGCCTTACAGCAGACAAACACCATCTCCTCTTTTTTTCCTTCTTCCTTTTGGATGTAGTTATAGGTTGTCTATGCTGCTTCAAAACCAGCATTTAAGCTACAAGATCACATCATATTAAAGTTGCAATGAAACACAAGTAGCTATTCTTTTCTTCCATATTGTGATGGACACTGACTGATGATTGAAAAAAAGGAACAAAATAGTTCATGGCTCCATCAATGGTCCATCTAAGTTCTATCCATCAGTTGTCAAAATAATGTCTAGATGTCTTTTTTTTTGTTTTGTAAATTAACTTCTATTTTTTTTTTTAGACACTTTTGGGATTACTTTTAACCGGCTAGTCTCAAAGTGATTTTTAGTGCAATTCGTTACATCAACCATGAACATGTTGTAGTGTCTACATCATTTTAGTCTTTATTTTGAATGGTATCGTTAATATTGTGAATGTTCTCTTGGTCACAAAAAATAAATGCAACTTATTTGCAATGTATTTTCTCAACTAAAAATGACATTTCATATATTTTAAGTGTCCCACTGTAAGCCAGGCAACGAGTGTACACATCTCTCAACGATTCATTCATTCATCTACTACAACATCCAGCTCGCAACTTCGCATCAGAAAGGACCACAAAACGAAACTAAACGGTCTAACACAAGATTAGAAGCATTGGGATCTGCTATTAATCTGCACTCACATTTCAAACACGAGTCTTGGCTGGATCCTTTCCGACCACAAACTTAATGCCTCAAATCACGCCTATCCACTCAAACAGCGCTCGTACAGCGGGAAGTTTAGATCTGGTTTCCTTGACAGCGGTGTCAGAGGTCAAAGGTGGCTCAAAGGCTCCAGACACCACTTTCTACGCTTCCCAAGACCTCTGCTCCATTAGGAAAAATATAACCAAGCAAAGGCGCGCGCAATTTGCACGTGCAACGAACCCTATTGTAGGCGAGGTTAAGTGATGACGATCTACTAAAGGTTAGTTTCTATCAAATGACCACGTAAACCTCAGTGGCCAAAACGCCTTGATAATGAATACCGCAACATTTCCTAAACAGCAATCTGTACTACTGACAACAAACAAAGCTCTTGCGCTACATTACATGCATCAAAACACTGCATTTTCCTCACTTGTTTTGACATATGTCTTAGTAAACCAAGCACTTCGTTTAAAGCACGTTTTCAGTCTAAATGCAGATGTAATTAACAAGTTGCTCACCTTAACAGCGTTCCAGAGCTGCGTTCACATAGTTTGCGATCAAAATCCTCCCTTCGTACGCAACAGCATGCTCGCTCGGATATTTATCTCGAAATCGCTGAGGTCCCCTAAAATAAAGCAAAAGAAAACACGGTCACATCTCTAGAAAGAACATTCCAGCCAATGCAAGGTATAACAAAATATTCGTCTAGTGTGTATATCCACTCATCCAACAAAAAAACGAGCTGTAACGATATTTATCTAACGTTACGTGAGGCGCATTGGTCACGGTTTATGATCCTAATATAGCTAGCATTGCTCGTTAGCAAAGAGCATATCTTAAATTAGAACGGTGTGTCAAAAATTAGACAATAATAGCACATTATTAGACTAAGACTATTACTACAAAGAGATGTCAAAATACCTTGCTGCCATTGAAATTTTGAAAGACAAGGTAAGTTGGCTTTTCCCAACATCGCGGCTATAACCTCACGTATACAACGTCAACGGTCACTCGATTCACGTCTCCGTGTTGTTTACTAACGTTACCCCACAAACGAGTGAAATCACAGCGGGTAGATCGTACCATTAAACACACACTCTACAGATCTGTCCTGTCAGGCACATTTGCTGGGATGACTGGCTTTAACCCCGCGATTCGTCCACTCGACTAATGTAGTAATGTAACGAAGCTGTTGGAGGAGATCACATTAGTTAAGTGTTCCCTTCTCGCGAAGACCGTCAGTAAAAATCCAACAATAGTATAAAAACATCCTCGGATGGGCCAAAAGAAGCGGGACTCGGAAATCTAACGCTCTTCGGGATGAGCCCTGCACGGGTTATTAAAAACACGAACTGTCAACAAAATGGCGGCTGCTGCGTTGAATCAACAGAGCACCCGAAATGGATCTCTCCCTCAAATTCTTCGCCCTCTCCCTCGTCTTCTGCACGGTGCTCGTTACCCGTGATAATCCGATGTGTCGCCCGAATCCCTCTCCGGGTCCGCGTTAGTCGAGGTTAGACGCGTCGGAATGGGCCTCGCTCGTTAATCGGGCCTCGTCCATGTCTGCTAAGCCCGTATCGTTTCTGTTTCTGTCAGGGCATTCTCACAGTCAGAGCGGGAGGAGGAGGAGAGGAGGAGAGGAGGGAGGGGTGTCGAGGAGAGCTGTCTAAAGGCAGTTTGCTATGTTTCCTTCCACCTATTTTTATACGCAATTTAGGATATCACATTAAAAAAACGCTGTATGCAAACGCCAAGATACGCATAAATTCTACAAACGCGCATTAAAAACTTACGCACTCAACTAAGTGGGAAAAGTTACTTGAACTAGGCTACTAAAAAAAAAAAAGTAATGTGACTTTGCAACGGGGCAGCATAAAACTGGACGATCTCATTTAGACCTGCCGCTTGATATTTGAAGATTGAAGTTGATGTTGACTTAACTGGATTCCTGTAAAGGGACATGATGAAACTCATCCAATTAAAAAGTATTGGGGAAATGTTAGGAACATGAGTCAGACAAGTTTAGAAGTTTTGGAAGGATAGCAGAAGAAGAAGCCCAGTCGTGTGGAAGAATGCATGTAGAAATGAGCCCTGCTGTAGTAGTCAACCCATTTCACCTGGCTTACTCCCTTTACCATTAGTAGGCCTTAAATGACAAAAATAGAGTAATAGTGAATATGTCAATGTCAATGTCAATGTCACCTTTATTTATATAGCGCTTTAAACAAAATACATTGCGTCAAAGCAACTGAACAACATTCATTAGGAAAACAGTGTCAATAATGCAAAAATGAGAGTTAAAGGCAGTTCATCATTGGATTCAGTTATGTCATCTCTGTTCAGTTAAATAGTGTCTGTGCATTTATTTGCAATCAAGTCAACGATATCGCTGTAGATGAAGTGTCCCCAACTAAGCAAGCCAGAGGCGACAGCGGCAAGGAACCGAAACTCCATCGGTGACAGAATGGAGAAAAAAACCTTGGGAGAAACCAGGCTCAGTTGGGGGGCCAGTTCTCCTCTGACCAGACGAAACCAGTAGTTCAATTCCAGGCTGCAGCAAAGTCAGATTGTGCAATATGTCATGGTTAAACTCTATCTAGAACAAAAATACAACTCTGCAATTCAAATTTTCTGATGGTTCCAAAGTTCACCAGACGGGACGAGCATCAGCAGCTGTATATGTCCCAACTTATCAAATCAAAATTGGTTATAAAAGAGTTTCCGATCAATTAGGAGTTTACACTACAGAGAGTTATCAGGTGGATGGAGGACACTCGGCCAGTGAATGCGCTGATGTGTCAGATTCATTCTCTTATCTAGTCTTATCAGTGGAAGATCTTCAAGACAAGACATTTTGTATGAGATTATTTTATTTATGTATTATTAAGATCTGTTTCCTGTGGGCTCCAGCAAACGTGCGAGTGCAAAACAGGCGCTGAAATTATGACATAAAGAAATTATTATTCCACTAAGCAAAGAAGAATTTCAGGCTAAAGTTAGAACGGAAATAGAAATGAGATGGCAAGAAGTTTGGAAAAGAGGAGGAGAGAGGAAGACTTTTTTTCATATTCAAAATCAAGTTGGGGTTGAAAGAATTCATTTTGGTAGTAGAAGAGAAGAGAAGATACAATTATGACAAGAATTTGCATTGGTCATACTGCGTTACATTTTTCACTATATAAAATGAATAAGCATGATCCTGGGAACTGTAGAATTACCAGAAACAGTAGAGCATACACTATTAGATTGTTCTGCTTATGATATTGAAAGAGGATCTCTGTTGGAAGAATTAAAAGAATATAGGGATTGAAAATATTACACTTAAAACTCTGTTGAATAATAGCTTGAATCATTATAAAATATATAATGCTTTAATTTCATACTTAAAAAAAGTACATCGGTTTAACGGGATTTAGAAGTTTTTTTTAATTAAAAATATTCTTTTTTTATTATTATTTTATTACTATTGCATCAATGGTCCACACTCCAGTCCAGTAGGTGGCGGGAATGCACCTATCGTTTGTTTGCCAACCGCCATAGAACTCCAAAAGAAGAACGATCTCATTGCACAACATCTGAAATGCTAGTTTTGTCATTTGTAAAATATTTGATTTATTTTGTAACTTTGGATGAAAACATACTTGTGGGGCGGATACAAATTAAGCTAAACACTTTTAAACAAAATGCAGTATTTATTTGCTTTCCTCAGATGAAAATGTAGAGCAATAAGACGTTTGATATTTAATTGCTAAAGAACGTTCATTCCCAAACCTGAAAGGGGGTCGTGTTGTCGTGCGCTCGCGGCAGTGTTTACCCACAGTGAAATATCGAGACTCCCGTGGGAACCGGAGCCTTGAGGCGGCTTGTGTAACTGTACGAGTGAGCACTCAGCAGAATCCATTCATTATCAGAGCAGTAACGAATCCTTTTCGTTCACTTTAGGGCCTGTTCACATTCATGGCGATATATAACTGTATCATTTTAATAACCGTTCTGTGTGAAGATGGAAGCCCATACCACAATTATAAAGGACATTTCTGCAATCTTGAAAACAGTTGTGGGGGTTATCATTTTGTGGAAACTGAGATAAATTTTTCTAGAATTCTTCGAAGAATAGAAAGTTCAAAAGAACATAATTTATTTGAAATAGAAATTCAATTCAAGTTTATTTGTGTAGCGCTTTTTACAATACAAATCGTTACAAAGCAACTTTACAGAAAATTACGTTTCTACAATATTTAGTAGTAGCTTATAAGTGGTGACTGTCAGTTTGTGTATGTATGACAGGATTTTTCAGAAAAATTAATACAAGACGTAACAACACTTAACAGCAAGAAATCTTTTGTAACGCTATACATTTCTTTACTGTCACTTTTGATCAGTTGAATAAACCCTTGATGAATAAAAAGTAATTAATCACAACTTATTTAATCCCACACAAGGCTTAAAAAAGTATTTGTAATTTTGAAATTAAATATTATGTAAAATAAATGTGTTTATCTAAATTACACAGTTTTGTCTCTTTTTTTTTTTTTTTTAAACCCCCATATAGTTCACACTCTCTGATGCCTAAAACTCAGATTAATAATAAGTCTTAATAAAAACTAAAAATATGTATTGTTTGAGAGTGCAATTTGTAACAGCTTGGCCTATGGGTTAAATTCAGTTTTTTTTTCTTGTAAACATTTGACCTTTATCTGTGTGATAAGTGTGGTATAAAATTCCAAATGACACTCTAAATGGCCATATTGTAAAGTGAAATTATGAGTGGTACTGTCTCAATATTAAAATATATAGTCAAGGAACCCTGAGGATTAGCACCAAAAAACCTCTTAACCTGTGAATACAATAAACATGATTATTTTTCTATCTTTGCACAAGAAAACACAAAAAAGCAACACATACAAGAGCAATGACAAACAGAAACGGAGCAGATGTCATCCATTGACAGGTAAGGGAAAGTGAACTGTGCACTTACTTCATTGTGAGGTATTGAAACAAGAGCTCTGAAGAAACTATAGGGTAAACGTGTGCCATGCCATTAAATATGCATATGCAACTTGAACTGCATCCCCTGAGACATCTGTATCATCTATCTCAGTACTCGTGAGCTCCAGTCCTGCGGCCCACCTGAGAGACGGTGTTTGTTCCAAACAGGAATTTTAGTTGAAACATGTAAGTTCAGGTTGGACTGTAAACATCACTGGTAGGATTTTGGGCACAACTGTACTTTGCAAAAACACAATTAACAGATTTAAATGCTAATCAGACCGATACTGACTGAAAGAGCCTCAATTAAAATGTCTTTTGAAATAGAAGGCACTCTTTTTAGGGGCTCTGTGAAGCACTGATGCACAGGGCTGTGGTGCTTCTCTCTGTCCTGGATTGATCAGAACACACACACACACATATACATAAAATATATATATATAAAAGGAGACTTTTCAAGTCTCAAGTGTGTTATGTTCCTCTACATTCGGCGCTGAGGGATTTGCCCCTGGAGGTCCTGTCTGTGGCTGGAAACCTCGGACTTCACCATCCAGACTTTTCCGGCAGACAGGGAAGTTGCCATGCTATTAACATAAAACAGTACAAATGAGGACAGAAGAGTAATTGTCTTATTTCTTCATGTACACTGCTATTCAAAAATTTGGGGTATCTATTTTTTTTTTTAAAGAAATTAATACTTTTATTCGGCCTAAAACATATTAAAATTATCAAAAATGACTGTAAAGATATTTATAATTTTACCAAACAAATTTCATTCCGGATAAATGTTCTCTTTAATTTTCTGTTCATCGAAGAATCATGAAAAGACTAAAATCTTAAGCAGCACAACTGTTTTCAACATTGATAATAATAATAAATGTTTCTTGAGCACCAAATCAGAAGGATCATGTGACACTGAAGCCTGGAGTGATGGTGGTGAAAATTCAGCTTTGCCATCACAGAAATAAATTACATTTTAAAATACATTTAAATAGAAAACAGTTATTTTAGATTGTAATAATATTTCACAATATTCCTGTTTTGTTTGTTTTTTTTTATCAAAAAGTGCAGCCTTGGTGATCAACTGACATTTTTATTTTCCAAAAGCATTATAAAATCTTACCGACCCCAAATTTTTGAATTACATGAGATATGGTTTTCAAATATCATTAACATCTAAACACGTTTCAGACCTGCCACCTCAAATTCATGTTTGAGTATGACTCTGTAAAAATGTTTTAGAGAGAAGACGGTAAAGTCTGTTCAAGTAACGTTGACCACAAAGTTTATTGCGCTCATAAATCGAAACCTGACATTTTAAAAACCCACTGGAAATTCCCGAGGGTGAATTGGTCTTTGGGTTGGTCTTCAAATTGACGTCACAACTGACCAGCTCTGTGCTTTAATTAGTCCATTAGAGTAAGGCTGTTTGTCCTCTGTCCACTAGAGGTCCTTCCAAACATTTTGCTTATGAGTTAAATACAGTATAACGAACGATTATAAATGGCCAGGCTACCACTATTTACAACAGGCAGCACTAAATTAAGCCTTATTCTGTTAAAAACATCCAGCACTAAGGTCATTTTATGAGACTCATACCAGTTGTAAACAGGGTGCAATACAGTTGCTGTGAAAAAGTAGTGCAGACAGGGCAGCTGTCAGACAGATTCCCCTTCAGAGTACTCCTCTCTGCACACAGGGCATTCCAGCCGGCACGCTGTGAGAGAGAGATGTAGAAAAAAATGTGCATTGTGCACAAGAAAAACTGAGAGAGCAATTGTCAAGTGCTGCTTGTACCGTGAAACAGCCTTGAAAATTAAAGGTTTAGACCACCCAAAAATTGTGTATATGCCTTATCTATATAAAATATTACCGTAGACTCATATTTTCCCCTTGTATTACTGAGTGATGAGCTATAAATCAGTTTGTTCATTCAGTTACACATTTCTTAAAGGGACAGACCACCCTAATATCAAAATTCTGTCATCATTTACTTAATCTAATGTTGTTGCAACTTGTATAGCTTTCTTCATTCTGCTGAACACAAAAAGAAGATACTTTAAAGAATGTTGGTTTCGGCTCCCATTGAGTTCTATTGTAATTACATATAATAGAAGTCAATGGGAACTGAAACCGCTTGGTTATCTTTAGAATATCTTCATTTATGTTCCACAGAACAAATAAAGTCATACAGGTTTGGAACAACATGAGGTTGAGTAAATGATAGAATTTTTATTTTTGGGTGAAAACATTTTTTTGCAACTGAATCAACAAACGATTTGTAGCTCAGCAATAAATAAAATGAGGGGAAAAATGTGAGTCTCTGGAAACATTTGATATAAATATGGCTTCTACACAATGCACTGCTGTCAGAATTGTACATATTCATCATGTTTTAACACTTTCCAGCTCACCCTCTCCATACTTAATACAATAGTCTGCCAGGAAAGCAAGACAAATGCTTCCTGGAGGTGACCAGAAATATGTGAACAGCCGTGTTTTGCTTTTATAGCACTTAAAATTAAGTGTGCATGGTGACTCAGAGGATTATGGGAATTTACCAGCCTGTTCTGAAGAGATGCTAACCGTGGGGAGAGATGAGATCATCTCCTTCTCAGCAGGAGGGGGCCAGTATTTTCAGACTGACCAAGCAACTGGAAGAGAAAGAAAAAAATCTGCAGTGGTTGATAAGGATGGTATTTCTAATGCTTCTTTCATTTTAGCAATAAAGTTCTATTATGAGTTTGGGGACAGATTCAAGAGCGAACAGGCAAAATACTGTGAAGACCAAAAAGGTTTAGGACATGAGTCATATCAGCAGATTGTCACTGATGTCAGTGTGACTCACCTGTGTGATGACCACATCTAAACCTCCTTGTCCCCAAGCATAATCTCCAGGGTTCGAATGCAGCGTGCTAGACCCGAGGAACAGGTTACTGATAAATCATTGGATGGATTTGTAGGCATCGTCTTGACATATGCAAATGAATGTGTTTGTAGGACAAAAGGGCACATTGAAGTGATGGGTTGATATGAATATTGTTTAAGCCCAGCCAAATCCAAAATGTGTTTGTTTGATTGATTGTTTAAAAGGAATAATATTTCAGGAACATATTGTACCTAAAAGTATGACAGTAAACAACAAAACATACCATGAGGAGGTTTGAGAACCTGCACTGTCAGAATTGGAAAACAGACCAGCCAGGAACTGCTGGACAATCCTTCATTAAAGAAACAAAGACAGCACTGTTGCATTAATAATAATAAAAAAGAAAGGAATACATTCTACAAAAGAAAGATTCAGAGACATGAGCATCTATCTGCACAAATTTAAAAGCAATAATGACAGATAATGATTGAATGATGATTAAAATTGTGAATCATTTTATCAATCAGATTTTCCTTTCAGGAAAAAATCTGTGTGTTATATACATATATATACACACATATAATATTTTATTATTATTTTAAATATATCATTCAAAAGTTTTGGGTGGGTAAGATTTTTGAAAATGTATTTTAAGGGTTCATTCATTTGATCAAAAATAAAATAACTTTTCTATTTTTATATATAGTATATATTGTTACGTGCCCCTTTTTAAAAAAAAAAAAGATCTAGGGGTGAAAGGGGTGTAACAAATAAACGGTGGGGAGAGACTGAGAGAACTGCCGTCTCCAAGTCCCAGGGCTGATACACAAGAAAGCTCAGTAACACCAGTTTGAGCAAACAAACAGAGGTATTTATTAAACAGAATATGAAAAAAAAAAATACTTAAGGCTTCAGGAGGGGAAAGGTCAAAACAACAAACAAAAAAAAAAAAATATTCCTCTGGCTAAGTTTTTATGAAGTAACTTACCTATCAAAAGAAAATAAAAATAAATTACAGAGATGCTTCCCTGACTTCCTCTCTAACTTAAACACAGGAGAAAAAAAGGGTAATTTCTAAAATAAATGACATCCACCTCCCTACAAGAAAAAAAGATATTCCACATCCACTTAAACAGTTACAAAAAGAAATAAAATAAAACTGAAACACTCTGCTACTCCAAATAACTTCACATTAACACTATAGGTGAAGCAATCAACAAACACGGAGATAGATCTCAATAACTTCAAGCTAACACTATAGGTGAAGCAATCAACAAACACAGAGATAGATCTCAATAACTTCAAGTCAAATCTATAGGTGAAGCAATCAACAAACACAGAGACAAGAGTTTAAACCAGAGCTTAAACTGCAACGCTGGGACTGGAAGATGGCAGTTGCAAGGATGGAACACCTCAGCCTCTCTCTCTGGGCTGCAGCTCTGCCGGTTCCTTTATACTCCAGCTAACGAGCTCAAAACAGGAATCAGGTGACACTCATTAGCCTGCCAAGCAGAGAGAGCAGGAGGAGTAAAAAGAGACAAGATCAGTCTACCACACACACACACACAGAGTAAACACAATTGTTAATTAAATCATATGACAGAATAACTTATGTCCCTATGGACGTAACAATATCATCTTCAGTGTGTCACAGAATCAATTTCAAAAACACTTTTGCTGCTTAATATGAATTGTGTAAAATATGATTAGTTTTTGGACCAGATACATTACTAGGGATTGCCTGGCTAATACAATTAAAACATTTTGAGGAATATTTAGGTCTCCTTTCTCATCATATTTGCAGGGTGCTTAAAATAGTCAAGACTGATTATTTTTATTATTATTGTTGTTGTTTGTATAACAAGATACTTTTCTAAATTGTATTATAATTAAAAATAATTCAAATTAGTCAAGTAAAATCCCAATACAAAAAAAACCCCTGGATACACTAAATATATTATGAGCAGAGGTGGGTAGTAACGAGTTACATTTACTTCGTTACATTTACTTGAGTAATTCTTTGGGGTAACTAATACTTTTCGGAGTATATTTAAAGATGGGTACTTTATACTCTTACTTGAGTAAATTTTTGGGAGAAAATCTGTACTTTTACTTCGTTACTGTGGGCGACGCTCCTCTCGTTACTTTATCTTAATGCAATAAATGTTATAAATGCTTCAGTTTATTCCAAACGCGCCGTCTACTTTTCTCTGGGCAATGAACGATGCCCATTCGCGAATGATTCATTCTTTTGAGTCAATTCTGTTCAAAGGCTTGATCAAACCAATCGGCAAACGAGTGAATTGGTTCATGAATCAGTTTGAATGAGTCGTTCAGTTCCCTGCCGCGCGCGCTGAGTGTCTGAAGCAGTTCACTCAGAGTTGTAACGTTTAAGAACAGAAAGAGCGCTGAAAACGTGGCTGGAACTGCACTGAATTGAAAGCAAATCTGCAAAGGCTATTATTTGCTAGCGATGGAGATCCTTATTAGATGAACACCGCGTGTGCTGTCTACTGTTTAACAGGTAATAACTTGGGCTACATTCGATTACAGTACACGATACCACTGTGACATTAGTTTGTTGTACGTGTGGCTTATAACAGAGGGGAGTCAAGTTGAATGCAGCTTCCAAAAGACAAAAAATTGACGATTAAGATTCTATTAATTTTAATACAATCACACCGGCGTAAGAACGTTCAGCGAGTCATATTATCAGCTGCTAAATTCAGTTCTGTGATTGCTTGCTGGCGCTGAGCCAAAGATAGATGTGTTTTTACAGCGCTGCGCATTATAACCAATCGCACATGATTCTTTTGAGCTTATTAAAGCATTGGCCAATCAGAGGCGTCATCGCTAAAATGCCGGTGCTTCCTTCACTCGCTCACTGACTGAATACCTCTTTCTGGCTAATTCTCTCGTCAGAAACAACAAAGTGCAGATGTGTGTACGAATCTGTAAATAAGATATTGATTTCACAGTGTTAACAGTTTCAGTGATTTTAATGGGAGTTTCTGAGAGTGATTGAAATCTAGACTGTCAGTGAAAATGATCTTTTATAATGTAAATGTTATTTGCTCTCTTTCTGAACAATGAAAGATTAGTAGCAATATTTATATCACATTAACTTTCAACGTTAAATTCACATTTAATATAAAGTCAGTCGTATTAAAAATATGTTATGGCATGACACCTATATCTGTTACTTAAGTAAACAGACAGGGTTTTATAATAAATTACATAAATTGAAGTAAAGGCTGATGAAATATATACATTTATACACACACATATATTACATACATTTTATCTATATATCTAAATAAAAATAGGCTCAGTATATATGACCCAAAGTAACTAGTAACTAACTACTTGAGTAGATTTTTTATCCGATACTCTTTTACTCTTACTCAAGTAACTATTCAAGACTAGTACTTTTACTTTTACTTGAGTAAATATTTCTAGAAGTACTTTTACTTTTACTTGAGTACAGTTTTTGGGTACTCTACCCACCTCTGATTATGAGTGTTGCAACTGTAAACTGTCAACAGGTTCTCTCAATAGAAGAAAACATTTATATTTATGAATAAATCATTTGCATGTTGAAACTGAATGTTAAATGTTAAATACAGATATTCCTTCTTTCAGAACTCTTAGTAGACAGCAGCTGTAACAAGGGGCCATACACACCCCTCCACAGCCTGACCCTGAGCCTGTCTAGAGTTACGCTGCTGGCTGTTTTGTTGAGGGAGGAGCATAGGCTCTGCACAGTCGGACAATGTCTCCACGGACGCTACAGGTCCCTCTGTCCCAGGGGCAGGACCACCAACTGCTGCCTCGACCCCTGAGCGGCTGCGGAGCGCATCTGTGACAGAGGGGTCAGAGAGGAGTGCTGAACGTTCCATGTAGAGCAGCTGCCACAACTAATGGAAAAGGAAAAGACAAAAGGCTCATAGAGAAACAAAACCATGACTGACCCCACTTAAGGAATCCTTTCCATTTATATACAGTACTCTACACATATTGTAATAACAAATAACACATTTTAAAGTAAAAAAAAAGAAAGAAAAAAAAAACAGATAATATTAGAGGTATTTAGTATATTATAGTTTTTATAAATGTTTTGAATTAGATTTAAATGAATTATTTATTTATTTATTTATTTTCCACTTTTTATGAATTAATTGTTTTGCTTTGGCAAGGCAACATCTTATATAATAAGATAAACATAAAAAAATGGATTTAATGGATTTAGTTAATGATATAAATATGATTATCAAATGATCAATTATGGGAAGGTCATGGGAAAAAAAAAATATACCTCTGTGAACTGTGAAGCCATGTCATCAGTGCCTACAGCAGCAGTACCATCTCGACTGTGAAGAAGACTAATGAATCATGTTTTACTCATTGTAAATGACGAACATCTATATATATTATCTAAGTTGAGTAAACAGAGATGTATGGAATTACAGTAATAAAAAAACCTTTTGGTCTTGATCATTAGTTACTGACATAAAAGCAAAACTTACTTCGAGTTCTCTGACACCTCTTCAAAGAAGCCAGATTTACATCTTGGACAAACATATTGTCACGCTGTCTAGTCTCTGTTTCCCTGGGTGTCCACTAGTGGGCTCACTTCCCCTTAAGCTCTTCACCGTAGGCACTAGTATTCCTCTAGTCTGCTCCTGTCTTCACAGTAATTGCACTACTGTTAATTGCACCAGGTGCAGTCACTTGATTGTCATTAGCCTCCTTATAAATACCTGTCTTTCCCTGTTGTTTGTATGGAGTCCTTACCCTTCGTGTATGCAGCTTTCTCGTCATCCGAGTTTCCCCTTCATCTTCTCGTCTTCCGAGTTCCCTTTCCTGTTCCCTATTTGTTTATTTTTGTACTGTCTGTTTGGCTTTGACATCTGCTTGTATTGACAACGATTTGGATTACCCCTTGAATAAACATCTGCGATTGGATCTTGCTCTCTCCCTGTATCTCTCTGCTGCGCGAATCGTCACACATATTCCTGTTCAAACACACATTATTACAGCACAATAGATGTAAAATAGTTAATCTATAATGTTTTCTAGATTATCATCGATCAGATTCCAGTCCTAAACCAACTGCCTTTAAATTTTGATGTTGATTTCCTTTTTTTATATAGATAAATATGGGCTTATTATGCGTTCACCCTAATGAAAAAATGTATACTATAATGTTTTTGAAAAGCATTTATTTCATGCTAAGTGTACTACAAATGCATTTACATATTTCTGTACTTAATAATAATACCCTGCAGTTGTACTTCTAGTATACTAAACTGTTATACTTCAAGTCTGTTAAACTGGAACAACTTGTGTATTTAATGCACTTGAATTGTGTGGAAGTAGTGCTGAAGTCCAACTAAAAATATACTGTGCTAATTAAAGTGAAACTATTGCAAGTATACTTTCGGTAAATTTTTAATATTCTGCATTTAAAGACCAATATTATTCAAAGATAATATTATATGATACAATCCTCATTAATAGTGACATTAAAACACATTTTAGCCTTAATATTAAGAAATGTGTATTGTGCACAAGTAGCACTCCAAATAAAGTTGAGTTATAATTTTTGTCATATGTATGTCAGTAAATATGCTAATAGATTTGAACTATAATTAGCATGAAATAAATGTATTTTAAACATATTACTTTTTTTTACTAGAGTGACAGTATAAAATGAAAGTAATAATAAAATGTAAGATTATAGACAGGAGATGTCAGAGATAGTTGTCACTGCAGTGAATAACTCTCAGGTTGGATGTATTTATTTTACTATAATTCTAACTACAAAAAGCAATTTAAAAATCACATTAAAACACCTGTGACAACTTCGCCTGACATGACATTGATTAAAAAATACTTTTGTCCTAAGAATACAGTTCATTTCAGTTATAATCTAAATTCATTACATAGTTTACCCTTGAATGACTGTATGCCAGTGCAATTTTATAGTATCTTTACTTGTCCACCCAACAGATATTACCAAAAAAAAGGATGGGGTGTTGGTTAAAGGATCGGAGGATTAAATTCCTGTATATACACATATACATATACATACACACAAAACCAGTCAGTATCTGGTGTGAACACCATTTGCCTGACACAGCGCAACACACCTTACTTCGCATAGAGTTGATCAGGCTGTCAATTGTGGCCTGTGGAATGTTGGTCCACTCCTCTTCAATGGCTGTGGCAGAGTTGCTGGATATTGGGAGGAACTGGAAAACGCTGTCGTATACGCCGATCCAGAGCATCCCAAACATGCTCAATGGGTGACATTTCCGGTGAATACGCTGGCCATGTAAGAACTGGGATGTTTTCAGCTTCCAGGAATTGTGTACAGATCCTTGCAACATGGGGCCGTGCATTATCATGCTGCAACATGAGGTGATAGTCGTGGATGAATGGCACAACAATGGGCCTCAGGATCTAGTCACGGTATTTCTGTGCATTCTAGGGATGCATCGATCCGATACTCAGGATCGGTATCGGCTCCGATACTAGCATTTTCTGCGGATCATGTATCGGTTCAGATAAGACCGATCCAAATCCCATATTGTGCTAAAACTATTCTGTGTTATTGTTGAGCCCCACGAAATGCACAAAAACATTGTAAAGCACCAAAACATTTTTGTGCACTATATTTCAAGTGTTCTGAAGCTGTTCTATAGTTCAATGTGAGGTACAGATTCATATTTAAGTCATTAAATTCAAGTTCACGTAAACTCTTGTTTCCACTGCGGCTGTCTGTCGTCCTCCATTAAGCAATCAAACTGCGTTCGGTTACTACAGTCAAAACGATGAAACTCTCTTCAAGAGCGCACAGTAACTGAGGTTTAAAACTGTTAAAAGAAAAGGCTTTTTAAAACTAACGCACAAATTTAATACACTACGTATCAATATCTCTTCCCTTTGTACTAGTGATGTCCGGTTTGCGAAAGAATTGTTCGATTTAACCAGTTCTTCTTAGTGAACCAGTGGAACCAGTTCACCAAATCGGACTGAATCGTTTGAAATGTTTTGCGTCTCCATTAAGCATTAATCCATAAATTACTTAAGTTATTCACTTTTTTTTAGTCGAAATAAGCCAATATCCCAGAGTAATTAATTTACTCAAACAGTACGATGACTGAACTGTTTTGAAGACAGAACTGAAGATGAACAAAAGCCGAGCAGCCTGTGTGTTGTACTAACTTTTCTTACATGGACTCGGAGGGCTGTGCAGCCTGTGCACTGACTCTGTGTTGTTTCAAGCTCATCATTCTGCACACAGGATGCGCATAAGCGCTCTGTGCCACTCTATATTTGCGCCTTTAGTATTATAATACTTTTCTGCACAAAGATTATTAATAGCCTTTCTTATTCAGCCTATCTATCAAATGTTGATGCCTTTATTACTGTGCTATACATTTAAAAACAAACGTTTTTATGTATATACTTGTTTTTCATTCATGTATTTTACAACAATACAAAGATCAATGTGTAACATCTTACCAGAATTTAAATATTTCACTAGATTTTATAAAATTATTGTGCACCCTTGATTTTTCTAGAGTATCTTTTGCTATCCACTAACCTAGTTTATAATAGTATGTTTGTCATAGATTGTGATTATATATTTTTTAATTTGTTATTTTTCATTCAAATCTATGTAGTAGTTTGTGTTTAACACACAAAAGAGTGATGATCAGGTAAACACAGAGAAGTATAGAAATTCTACATAGAATAAAAAAAACTGTGCTTGTATCGGATTGGATTGGATCGGTATCGGCAGATACTCAGAATTTTCTGTATCGGATCAGATCGGATCTGAAAAAAATCATGTTATCGTTGCATCCCTAGACTGCATTCAAAATGCCATCAATAAATGCAGATGAGCTTAACTGAGACGGTTTCTGACAGTTTGTGCAGAAATTCTTTGGTTATGCAAACTGATTGTTGCAGCAGCTGTCTGGGTGGCTGGTCTCAGACGATCTTGGAGGTGAAGATGCTGGATGTGGAGGTCCTGGGCTGGTGTGGTTACACATGGTCTGCGGTTGTGAGGCCAGTTGGATGTACTGCCAAATTCTCTGAAACGCCTTTGGAGACGCCTTATCGTAGAGAAATGAACATTCAATCCACGGGCAACAGCTCTGGCGACATTCTGTGACGCTAACAATGGAGGACAGGAGGCAGATGCAAGTAAAGGTAGTTTATTGACAGGAGTTGTGATGGATGAATGCTGGTGAGTGACGCAGGAACCACGATGGCAGCACAGACAGGTGGGTAGGTGATTTGAGTGCGTTGGTAGCGATGACGGTGGTGGTAGATCGGTGATCCGTGGTGATAATCCGTGAGTGACTGTGATAATCCAAAGGAGACCGAAACGGGAAACAGGGCAAGGACAGGAACACAGGAGCACGAACAGACATCAACACATGGACCTCAAACAACGATCTGACAAACAGGAGACGAAAGACAGGGCTTTAAATAGGCGGTTGGAATGAGATGCACCTGCCGCTCATCAGGCGATCAGTGGCAACACCCACATGAACCAATCAACATGACATAACATGACTACAGCTGGAGACGGTGCATTCACGAACCGTGACAGTACCCCTCCTCCTAAGGACGCCTCCTGGCGTCCCCAGAATCTCTTACCTGTCGATTGTAATCATCGATAAGGGAGTGATCCAGGATGTCCCTAGCAGGTACCCAACTTCTCTCCTCCGGACCGTAACCCTCCCAGTCCACCAAGTACTGAAATCCGCGTCCCCTCCTTCTAGAGTCCAGAATACGATTTACCAAATAGGTGGTCTCCCCATCTATGAGACGCGGCGGGGGAGGGACCGGGGTAGGCGGATTAATGGGAGAATGAAATACGGGCTTAATTTTGGACACATGAAAGGCGGGATGAATTCTCCTGTACGTAGGAGGGAGTTTAAGGCGGACTGCCACCGGACTAATGATTTTGGTGACAGTAAACGGGCCAATAAATTTGGGAGCCAATTTATTAGATACGGACCGGAGAGAAATATTCTTGGTTGAAAGCCACACCTTTTGACCCACGACGTATACGGGAGGCCTAGACCGGTGGCGATCGGCCTTGGCCTTGGTGCGCGCCCCCACTTGGAGTAGAGTCTCACGGGCTCTGGTCCAAGTGCGGTGGCACCTCTGGACGAAGGCGTGAGCGGAGGGGACCGCAACTTCGGATTCCATACTGGGAAAAATAGGTGGCTGGTAACCTACACTACACTCAAAAGGAGATAGGCCCGTAGCTGATACTGGTAAGGTATTGTGGGCGTACTCCACCATAGACAATTGTTGGCTCCAGGAGGAAGGATTCTTGGAGACCAAACATAGCAACGCTTTTTCCAAATCTTGGTTGGCTCTCTCGGTTTGACCATTGCTCTGGGGGTGAAACCCTGAGGACAGACTTACAGTCGCTCCCAGTAGTCTACAGAATTCTTGCCAAAATTTAGCCACAAATTGGGGTCCCCTGTCAGAAACCACGTCTATCGGGAGGCCATGTAAACGAAAGACGTGGTCTACGACGGTCAACGCTGTCTCCTTGGCTGAGGGTAATTTGGGCAAGGGAATAAAGTGGGCCGCCTTCGAGAACCGGTCCACCACGGTTAAAACTACCGTGTTGCCCTGGGAGGGCGGGAGGGCGGTAATAAAATCTAGAGCGATGTGGGACCAGGGTCTCGAAGGAACCGGCAGCGGTTGGAGTAACCCATCAGGGGGCCGATTGGAAGTCTTACCAGTGGCACAAACCGAGCAAGCCAAAACAAAACTGTGAATGTCGCGAGCCATACGTGGCCACCAGAATCGTTGCTTGACTAAAAATCTAGTACGGTTAACCCCTGGATGGCAAGCTACATTCGAGCAATGTCCCCACTGGATAACGTTGGACCTTAATCCCTCCGGCACAAATAAACGGTTCGGTGGGCACCTGGGCGGAGGCGTTACCCCTTCTAAGGCCGTTCTGACCTTCGATTCGATCTCCCATGTGAGAGTGGAGACCACTAATGTCTCAGGAAAAATACACTCGAAGTGGACGGGCGTTCGGAATGGTCAAAAATACGCGACAAAGAATCGGGTTTGATATTTTTTTGGAACCCGGGCGGTACGAGATAGTAAAGTCAAAACGTCCGAAAAAAAGTGCCCACCGAGCCTGCCTGGAGTTCAACCTCTTGGCGGTGCTAATGTACTTTAAATTCTTGTGGTCAGTCCATACTATAAAAGGAACCCCCGATCCCTCTAACCAGTGTCGCCATTCCTCCAATGCCATCTTAACTGCCAACAATTCTCAGTTACCAATATCGTAATTTCGTTCTGCCGGAGATAAACGATATGAAAAATACGCGCAAGGGTGGACCTTGTCGTCTAAGGGAGAACGTTGAGATAACACCGCTCCTACCCCCACCTCTGATGCGTCGACCTCCACCACGAACTGACGTGTAGGGTCAGGGGTAATCAGAATAGGGGCTGAAATGAAACGGCTCTTCAGTTTGGCAAACACAGCCTCAGCTGTGTCCGACCACCTGAACGCAGTCTTGGCGGAGGTCAAGGCGGTCAGAGGTGCGGCTAGTTGGCTGAAGTTGCGAATAAAACGCCGGTAGAAGTTAGCGAACCCCAAAAACCTCTGTAGGGCCTTACGGGAATCTGGGCTTGGCCATTCTACCACAGCCTTAACCTTCTCGGGATCCATGCGTATTCCCTCAGTCGACACGATATACCCCAAAAATGGAATTGACTGTGCATGAAATTCGCATTTCTCCGCCTTGACAAAAAGCCCATTCTCTAGCAACCTCTGAAGCACTCGTTGGACATGCTGCACATGTTCCTGGAGAGAAGAAGAAAAAATCAATATGTCGTCCAGGTAGACATAAATGAACTGATCGATCATATCTCGCAGCACGTCGTTGACGAGTGCCTGGAAGACCGCTGGGGAGTTGGAGAGCCCAAAGGGCATAACCAAGTATTCAAAGTGCCCTCTGGGGGTGTTAAAAGCGGTTTTCCATTCATCCCCCTCCCTGATCCGAACCAAATGATACGCATTGCGTAAGTCCAGTTTTGTGAAAATTGACGCTCCCTGCAACCTCTCGAAGGCCGAAGACATCAACGGCAAAGGATAAGTATTCTTTACCGTGATGTTGTTCAGTCCCCGGTAATCAATACAAGGTTGCAGAGATCCGTCCTTCTTTCCCACAAAAAAGAACCCCGCCCCCGCAGGAGAAGAGGAAGGGCGGATGAATTTAGAAGCTAGAGAATCAGAAATATATTTCTCCATAGCCTCCCTCTCTGGAACAGAAAGTGAATAGAGTTTGCCCTTAGGCGGAGGCTTACCTGATAGTAAATCTATGGCACAGTCGTAAGAGTCCGCTCCTGGGAGTCCATCCTCCGAACACTGGCGCTGAGGAAAACTTCGAGGGAGGAAGGTTGATTACTCGCTGCCTCCATGTTGGTCAGATCGTTCTGTGACGCTAACAATGGAGGACAGGAGGCAAATGCAAGTAAAGGTAGTTTATTGACAGGAGTTGTGATGGATGAATGCTGGTGAGTGACGCAGGAACCACGATGGCAGCACAGACAGGTGGGTAGGTGATTTGAGTGCGTTGGTAGCGATGACGGTGGTGGTAGATTGGTGATCCGTGGTGATAATCCGTGAGTGACTGTGATAATCCAAAGGAGACCGAAACGGGAAACAGGGCAAGGACAGGAACACAGGAGCACGAACAGACATCAACACATGGACCTCAAACAACGATCTGACAAACAGGAGACGAAAGACAGGGCGTTAAATAGGCTGTTGGAATGAGATGCACCTGCCGCTGATCAGGCGATCAGTGGCAACACCCACATGAACCAATCAACATGACATAACATGACTACAGCTGGAGATGGTGCATTCACGAACCGTGACACATTCCTGCAGTCAGCATGCCAATTGCACGCTCCCTCAAAACTTGCGACATCTGTGGCATTGTGCTGTGTGATAAAACTGCACATTTTAGAGTGGCCTCTAAAATTTGTGAACGATATTTGAGAGAAACAGGCCTTTTGCGTACACAGAATAAGTCTTGGATCTTTGAGTTCAGCTCATGAAAAATGGGGGCAAAAACAAGAGTTGCATTTATAATTTTGTTCAGTGTGTGTGTGTATGTATGTGTATCTATATATATATATATATATATTAGTGCTGTCAATCGATTAAAAACTTTAACTAGATTAATCACACATTTTTTCTGTGATTAATCGCAATTAATCGCAATAAAAAAAGAAATGTTTTTGTACATTTTTAATATATTTTTTAATGTAATAATTTCACAGTTAAATTTAAATACTTGTTTAAATGGCATCTTTTTATGAATGAAGGCCAGTATTACTGATATTAATACAGCTACTGATTTTTTTTTTTTTTTACATTTATTATTAGGCTTCAAAAATATAACAGTTTTTAATTTAATCAAACTTAAAACAATGCTAACATAAACCCATAATAAATGTCATGTTTACTCCTGCCCTTCCTGTCTTAACAGTTAGGAAATATACAGAAATTTAATAAAGTTATCAAAGTTATATGCAGTCTGCACTGCATAAACTATAAATTAAATAGTTAATCCTTATTAAAGCTACAAAAGTTATTTAGTCAAGAGCAGCGAGTCATTTTCTCTGTTCCCTTTGTTCTTTAACTTTACTGACAGGAAGCTTTATTGGCTGCTGTCCCTTTAAGAGCAGACAGACACGCGGATCTCACCGTTTATATACTGTCTATGGATCTCGCCTCATTCTCTCACAACTCTTTTTGTTCATTTTAGACTTTATATAAATCATTTAAGATTGCTCTTATGAGGATAATCGACAAAACTGGCACTTTGAGATGTTTATTGTTAGTTCAAGCGCTTAAGAGAACTGGATTCTGGCGTCCTGTCTATGCATTGTGTGTGTGTGTGTTTGTGTGTGTGTCACATAAGGGCATTCACAGACAGCGCATTCTCTTTTGTCTTGCCGCGCTTGAAATGTTTAAAAGCATTTAAATGAATAAGAGCGTGATCATATAATGTAAAGCTAGCCAACGGATGGTAGAAAATACGGATGCTGCGTTAATTGCGTTAAATATTTTGTTAACGTTGACAGCACTAATATATATATATATATATATATGAATTATTACTAAATGACATGCAAGCATCCACCTTTATGTCAGACAACCTGTCCAGGACCTGCAGACCTGCCAATCAGTGTACTGCATGTGTTTTTCTACTTCCAGAGCAGCGGTGGACTCCGCCATCTTCACTCACTAACAGCTTCGGTAGAACACCGCGTCGCACTCGGAAAGAAGCGTTGGTTGACAAGGAGACGCATCGTTTCGATCAGTATGAAGTAGGGCTGTGAATCTTTGGGAAGGCAGCGATGCGATTCGATTCAGGATTCATAGGTTTTCGATTCGATTCAAGAACGATTTTTGCAAATTTAGAACGATTCAATTCGATTCGAATCACAATTAAATTAGATTCAATTCGATTATAACGATTTGATTATGCATTTTTAACTGCAATCACAGGATTATTTAAATGTTTCCCCTAAAATCTTTAAATGCTTAGTCAGGGGGCAAATTACAGCAGCCTTTAAGGTTAGAGAACCATAAGGAAGAAAAAAAAAAAACTTTTTTCCATTGTTAAACGCTAGTTTAATGATGCGAAATGGCATACGTAAAAATTTATGTAATGCAAGATTTAAAAAAGAGCTTAAAGAGTATTATGTATAGGCTAACATTTTGTCACACCAGGGGCATAGCCATCATTTCAGAAGTGACAAAAATATCAAATACAATAATTTTATGTATGTAGCCTATGTATTTTCATAATTATTCTAATTTTTATTTTTATTTATTTTTACAAGGAATTTTCTTATTTTTTTATTACTTTTAATTAGCTGTAAGAAATCAAATACACTACTGGACAATAATCAATCATTTGTAATCAATATTTTTTTTTCTAATGGCAATTTTATGATTGTTTTCTATACTAGGCTACATTTAATTAGCAATTATTTTAGTTTTCTGCACATAATAAGGTAGAATATATACTTCATAGTTTATGTTCTGTAATTATATGTCACTTAGAAATGCATCATTCATAAATTTTATTTATTGTGGGGTTTTTTTAAGTTTCATCAGTTCATTCTGCTTTTATTAGCTGCAGATAAAGGCTGGCACGTCTATGAGAGTGAGATCACTTCTCTTTTTGTGTGTGAAAACTTCTTTATCTCATTTTCACAAAATAAAATGCTATAGTAGGCTAGCTATTTAACTTTTCCTCTCCATCCTGAAAGAAAATGCACCAGATGTCTGTTTGCTAAAGCTACAACGCTACTTTCATGCATCTGATTTTCAGATAAACCTTGTGCTCTTATTTCAAGGTCGTCATTAATGCTGTGATTATTTTAACAGTTTCCTTCGTACATTCGGTTCATCCGCATTGTTTAAACATATTTATCATTCAATGAAACTTTGCATATGATTTAGACACTTACATTTCTGCTCCGTCCATGGAATAAATACAGTTTTCGACTGCTCAGGTAACGCTGTCGGTAAGATGCTGAGTCAAGCCATTGACAAACTACAGAAAAGTAAAGCTACTTCACTTTAGTATTACTGGCCACAAATCCTATAGAACGCACGTCAGCTGCGTCAGAGACGAACGGAGTGCGAGCGCAATCCTGTGACAGTCAGGCGGTAAACAGTGGAGCGCGTGAAGGACAGATAAGAGGCAGATTCACGAACACTGTTCAATGTCTCCATTAATTTGTGCTTCTAGTAACTTAATGTGTATATATTTTGAAAGTATTAGATTCGCTATAGAAATCACGATTCATTCGATTCTTAGCATTTTGAATCGGTTACTGTCCGAGATCGGCGATTCATGATTCAAAAACCATGTTTCAAGATCGATGCATATGCATCGTCAGGGTTTGTAATCGATGCACCGAGAAAACGAGTGAATCGTTACACCCCTAGTATGAAGGTAAAATGATGTAAAAAAGAATTGCATATGCAGGGTAATATTTGTGGAAGTGTTCATAACACTGTAAGCGTAAATTAAATTTGAATGCGCAAGAGAAGCTTTGTAAAGGTGTAAATCGCGTTTCAAGCGTAAGAAAAATGATTTGCAGCATTTTACTGTTACTCTGTTATTCAAGTATTGTGAAACTGCAGCTTCATGCTAAAGCAAAATAAATATGATCTGCATGCTTCTGACTTCCATTTTCCCACAATTAGAAATAGAAATGTAGAAATAGCGTAATGATGTGCGGATCAAGCTGTTCCTGGCGAATAAAGTGTCATAAATATATATCCTTTCATTATAAAACTCCCCTTTCACTCAGCGCCTGTAAAGTGGAGCAGGACAACATTCCACCAGAGTCCTTGTTTAAGACTCTCATCAACAAAGGTTTTTTTTTTAAGTAAGTAGATAAATATCACGTGTGCACAAGTGAAAACAACAGTTTAAAGAACTGCAAAACGGATTGACTGCATAGATCTAAGCTGTATGTGAAGAACTGTTGAAAATGTCGAAATGACTTGTGCATGTAGTTCAAAAAGTTGACAAAATAAACCATACAGCTCCATCTTTCTTTTCTCTGTGCAGCCCCGCCCCATACCTACTCTGATTGGTTCGATTATCTTTCATAGACATACATGATAGGAAATGTGTGCATTTTCCTCCCATTACCTGCTTGTATGTAAATAGAATGCTTTATTAAAAATGTTTACTGAGTTTGGTCTTTTTAAAACACGTTAAGCATTTTCCTTTTAGGCTAATGGTTTTTTATAGGAGAAAAATGCTTAACACTTAATTAAATGCATTGCGTTCTTATTCTGGACTCATCTGCTTGTCTGTGAATAGAATGCTTTATTAACTCAGGTGTACTGAGTTTGGTCTTTTAAAAACATAATTCATCTATCTGAATACCTGATCCTCCCACTGTGGATAATACTAAATTTTAATTTTAATTTTTACTAAATGTAGTGGGTTGTCCATCTGTTAGCCTAAAGATCAGCCTAATTTAGCAAAACAATCATTTCAGGGACATGGGACTGTGCGTTATAATGAAGGCTTTGTAAAACTGCACAGCGTTTTTAGTTTTTTTAAACAACATACTCCATCCTACACCAACTACGCACACATTTCCCATCATGTATGTCTATGATAGACGATTGAACCAATCAGAGTAGGTATGTGCAGCCCCGCCCCAAATGCAGCCCCGCCTCGATCTGCGGGCTGCACCCGGCTGCTTCTCTACAATTTTTGCAAGTGTGAGGAGACTGTCTATGCAGAGCAAAAGTGGGCGTTTATCACCACGTGGGTGTTTTCAAACTGCTGGGTGTTTCTAAGTCATGCAATCTAAATGATCCCCCTTACCAAAACCCACCCCTAAACCTAATGTCACTATGACGTCAACCAATCAAGTATCATGGTCTAAAAACACTCTGATCTGGTAACTCCCATTACTTTCCAGCAGAGACCTATACTTGAGTGTGAGGGGGAGGAGGAGTCCACCTTCTTCTTCTAGCCAATCAAATGGCCTCTGGCTGACCATTACTCTTATCTGACTGCTTCAATAAACACATCATATGCCAAGACATTAATCTTTGTTTAGTTCAGGATCATTCTTGCTGCCGGAATGGTACTTTTAACATATACATTAAAAATAAACTCTTAATTAAAACATGCTCCTTTCATAAGCTGTGTTCCTTTAGTCTAGAATCCCATGTGCTTACACTGAATTGCATAGCTGGTGTTAACATTATTTGATTTGGCTTTACATTGAATATGAAATTTGCTTACACCACTGAGCTGATGTTTAACTTTATAATGAAAATGATGTTATGTGACAATGCTCAACACTATGGTATCAGAGTGCTATACTTTGTAAAACCTTTTTACTATGCCATTAAAAATGAATTAATTAATTTTTCCATTTTTCAGGTTTCTGTTTATGTTATTTAACACTGATCACTTTCATGTGACTGATCAACAGTGGTGTCAAAAGTATTGCAATTCATTACTCAAGTAGAAGTATAGATAATAGGGTTTAAAAAGACTTTTGCAGAAGTTGAAGTATCAACTCAAGCTTTTTACTCAAGTAAAAGTGTAAAAGTACTGGTTTAAAGAACTATTTAAAGTATAAAAGTAAAAGTAATGTAAGGGGAAAAAATGTCATTAAGAAAAAAAGCTTAGGCCGCGCCACAGGGGCCTAATGTGCACTACCCCTCCTCCTCGAAAAAACATTTTTATAAAGGCCATAGGCCATAATGACTATAATGTTATATTAAAATGTTCATGTTTAAAAATTTGGGATGCACTAGGCTACCTGTTTCAGCCACATATATGCCCATTGAAAATGAATGCACTTTAGTACAATGCAAATACATTAAAGGACTAGATATGATGACTAGTTGCCTATAAGTATTGTTATGGTGGAAAAAGTCAAAGTTCAGAGGCATGTCATCAATAACCTTTAATGGAATGTAAATGTACATCCAAGCTTAGTTGCAGGAATCTGCGAGGGCAATGGACAAGAACATTGGTGTACCCAGGGCAGGCTTAGTAACAATTACTCTTGTATGGTTGTCTATTTACAATTTTTCATTTATTTTTTTTCATTTATTTCAGTTTGGTCATATACAGATCATTCAAACAAATCATTCGAAACATAAAACACAATAGATGACCAGGTGCAGGCAGAAGCTAAAGCTTATTGTGCCTGCCCTTAACTTTAGAATCATAAATGCAGCACATTAATGACAACATCTGTTCATAAAATTAACACATTAGTGGACTATTGTCCACACCAAAAGCAAACCTATTTAATTAATTTTCATTTAAAATAAACATAAACATAAAACAATAAACATTATAGTGCTGTCAAAATGAATGATTAATCCAACTGATAAATCAAACAATAAAAATGACTAAAAATCCTGATACCTTCTTGATTGATACCTTCCTGCTTACTGCTGAATGTATTTCACAATCTGGGTCATTATTTAATACAAAACAACACATAATGTTTCTACTGTATCTCTGTCACTCATTCTGATATTTAGTTAAGATGAGTGCTGTCTGTCACTGTCTTTAAGCAGTTTATACATAATGTATGTATAAAGTATGTATGATTAAATTAAGTATATTTAAATAAGTGTTATTAAAATATGTGTTAGAATATGTGTTAGATAGGGCTAGATTGTCGCTGGAGGAAACAGCTGTGGTGTGATGAGCGGTAACAAGCGAAAACTTTACAGTATAGATGAGAAACAGACTGCTCCCTCGTGACCTTTTGTAAACTGTATTTATGACAAAGAACTGCACAGATACGGATATTCTAACAATCTATCGATAAACACATGCCTTGTGTCCTCTTGTGTTTAAGTGCGCTTGCGCTGCACCGCCGCGGTCTGCGGATTGAAGAGCGCACTGAAAGACAGAGAGGAGACCGGTCTGATGCAGTGTTCATGTGAAATTTAAGGGGACTGACTCTGAGGCGATCGGATACCGGTTCCATACCCAACCCTACTTTTAAGAAATATATTTTTTGATAAACGAACCCAAAACTGGCTGTGTCCTTGCTGGAGTGTGATGTGATTTGTTTCATCTGCAGGTGCGATGGATCGCGTACAAACCAATAGGGTGACGGAATGGTATATGTTTACACTTCTCATCCAACCACAATCAAATTCACTCCATCCGGATGGCATGATTTATCTGGATAGGTTTTTTTTTTGTTTGTTTTGTTTTTTTTTGAATGATGGCAAGCCGGAATGAAAACAAGCCGAAATGAAATAGCAGTAACGAAGCTATTTTTAAAATGTAAGGAGTAGAAAGTACAGATACTTGCGTGAAAATGTAAGGAGTAGAAGTAAAAAGTCGGCTGAAAAATAATTAATCAAGTAAAGTATAGATACCCCCCAAATTTCTACTTAAGTAATGTAACGAAGTATTTGTACTTTGTTACTTGACACCTCTGCTGATCAAGGCAAGCTATTATATGAAGCAAGAATGAGTAACAAAATGCTTTTTTGTGTCCAGATTTGACTAATTCAAAAACTTTGATAAATCTGTCTTTAATAATGTCTAAATATATATCCAAATTCAAAGAACTAATTATGTGGAAATCCAAAGTTCCCAGCCACTATAAGGTACACATAGCCATGTTTATATAGAGAGAGCTAAACAGCCATCTACTGGCTACACGATAGTATAACAGATGCTAAATTGTGAGTAAATTAGAGATAAATATTTTAATAAATATTTTAGTAATATTTTGTAGAATCTAAAACATGTAATTTTGTAATTACATGTTAAATAAAAATATATTACTGTTGGTTCTATTATTATTTAATTTATTATTGTGTTTTAAAAATTATTCATGTATTATGCTAGTGCAGATACTAGTAACTAGACCTTCTTTAAGTATCATGAAAATTACAATATAATATTACAACAAACTAATATTTCATATAGCCTGTTGATGATGAGAGGGAAACTACACAGCTCAAAATTCAGTATAAACACATAGTCTATTGGTACACAACTTATAAAATATCATGTTTTAATTAAGTTGTTATTTATGTTTTTTTTTTTTTTTTACTGTATGTGTACATTAAAAATACCATTCCGGCAGCAAGAAGGATCCTGAAATAAAAGAAGATTAATGTCTTGGGTTATGATGTGTTTATTGATCAAATAAGATAAGAGTAAATGGAGAGTCAGCGAGAGGCTCATTTGATTGGCTACAAGAAGGTGGTGGACCCGCCCTGCCCCTCATGCTTGTAAAACTTAGTGAGAGAATCATGCCAAAATTTTAAGCGCAGAGAAAAGAAACACAACAGTTTATTTTGGGAACTTTTTGCCCCACATGCACAAGTCATTTAGATATTTGCAACAGTTTGTTTTTTTTTACACATAGAGATTGGTTCTATGCAGTCAATACTTGAATTACACTTACAAGTGACAGTAAAATGCTGCAAATATTTTTTTCTTATACTTGAAATCAGAGATGTATAAAGTACTAGAGACCCAGACTTGAGTAAAAGTACAAGTGCTCTATCAAAAAAATTACTTGAGTAGAAGTTGAAGTGCTCTTTAAGCACCACACTTAAAGGCAGGGTAGGTAAAAAAATGTATAAAAAACTTTTTTTCCAAATTTGTTTAAACTTTATTTATATATCAATACATAATTAAAATGTAAGTACTCTGAAAAAGAAGGTATAAAAATCGAGTGTCTGTAGACCTCTCACGATTAAAAGACAACTCATTATTTCCATTCACTCCACCCCCTCCCTTCTGGGCTCCTTCCAAAGCCTCTACTACGGCTCGCTAAGTAATGTTATGTTAGCTATATTACGCAGCTACGTGTGCTAATGACACATGCTTCATGAAAAAAATATGTATGATCAAAACACAAAAAGAAAGATTTACCTGTCCAGCAGAAATAAAGCCATCAAGGAGTCCCTTTTCAGCCCCTTGAGTTCCCTCAGTTCTCGCCATCGCTGGAAAGCCACGCCGATATTAACTCGCGTTTTATTTCTTTGTTTATCCAAAGACTTTTTGTTCATTGCCTTTTCTTGTACTGTTACTGCCTTCCTTTTTTTGCCTGGTTTGCCTTCGCTAACTGCATAGGCTGGTACTGTGAATTTTGCTTGCTGTTTCTCTGCCATTGTTTTGGTATACCTAGGATCCGTGCCTGTTGAATTCCTCAAATCAAACGTGCGCGCGCAAGTGGGCAGGTCATGTGTGGCAAAAGGGTGGTTGCCATGATTGCGAGAGAGTGACAGTCGCCTATGCCAATCCTATGTTTCGTCCCGAAATGGAAATAATGAGCTGTGTTTAATACAGATTAAACGGTCTAGAGTCACTCGATTTTTATACTCTTTTTATCAGAGTACTTACATTTTAATTATGCATTGATATATATAGAAAGTTTAAACAAATTTGGAAGAAAGTTGTTTATACATTTATTACCTACCCTGCCTTTAAGTAGAAGTACTAAAGTATTCAACATTTTTTGTACTTAAGTATTGCAAGTAGTCTATTTGAAAATTTACTACTCAAGTACTGAAAGTAAAAGTACAAGTATTGTGTTATGTAGTTATTAAAGAAAGTAGTCAAAAGTTTGAACATATTGTTTTTACTATTTCAAATGATTAACCTAAAGGACAATCACAATTCCTCTGACTGTAAGTTTTTGTAAACAAAAAACAGATTAAAGGGTTAGTTCGCCCAATTTGCTAAATTATGTCATTAAAAACTTACCCTCATGTTGTTTCAAACCCGTGAGACCTCCGTTTATTTTTGGAACACAGTTTAAGATATTTTAGATTTAGTCCGAGAGCTCTCAATCCCTCAATTGAAGCTGTGTGTATGGTAACGTTATACTGTCCATGTCCAGAAAGGTAAGAAAAACATTATCAAAGTAGTCCATGTGACATCAGAGGGTCAGTTAGAATATTTTGAAGCATCGAAAATACATTTTGGTCCAAAAATAGCAAAAACTACGACTTTATTCAGCATTGTCTTCTCTTCCGTGTCTGTTGTAAGACAGTTCAAAACAAAGCAGTTTGTGATATCCGGTTCGCGAACGAATCATTCGATGTAACCGGATCTTTTTGAAACAGTTCACCAAATCGAACTGAATCGTTTAAACAAACCAATATCCCGGAGTAATTCCATAGACTGAGTAATTCATTTACTCAAACAGTGCACTGACTGAACTGATATGAAGAGAGAACTGAAGATGAACACCGAGCCGAGCCAGATAACGAACAACAGACTGACTCGTTCACGAGTCAAGAACACTGATCTATATATATAACTTATATTATAGATCAGTGGTCAAGAACCGTTTCTGTCAGACGTGTCCGATTCGAGAACCGAGCAGCTGATGATACTGCGCATGTGTGATTCAGCGTGAAAGCAAACCGACACACAGAGCGTCTAAACCGAACTGATTCTTTTGGTGATTGATTCCGAACTTCTTCTTCTTCTTCTAGGATTTAATGGCGGTTGGCAAACCAACTTAAAAGGTGCATTCCCGCCACCTACTGAAATGGAGTGTGAAGCGCATATTTGGAAAGGAAGTTTAAACTAGATCTACTCTTTAAAAAAAAAAAAAAAATTATATATATATATCCATATAAAATTTACACATAATGGAGTTTTAAATCCTATTAAATAATCCTGTTTCCTTTAAAAATATAAATAACTCATGATAAACTCTTGATTGTTTAGCACCTTGTCCTAGGAGAACCTGAAGGGTCAACTCATTGATTCCTACACTTCTTAAAGCATGTCTTAACTGGGACCGCTCTCTTTCATAAGCTTCGCATTCTAAAAGGACATGCTCTATATTTTCAACTAACCCACATTTGTCACAATTTCCATTCTCATGTTTACCAATTCTTTGTAAGCTTTGATTTAATAAACAATGTCCAATACGCATTCTTGTTATTAAAACATCCTCTTTCCTGTTTCCGAATCTTCTTCTCTCTGACCCAACTTTTCCTTGAATGCAGTAAAAATGTCTACCTTTCTTTCCTTCATTCCATTCTTTCTGCCAAATTTCCTGTATTTGTTTAGCTATTATCACTTTAATTTCTGTTTTACTTAATGCCACTTCAATGTCAATTTGTGAATGATTTAATGCCTGTTTAGCCTGATTATCAGCCTCCTCATTTCCTTTCACACCCATATGCGATGGAACCCATACAAGATTCACCAGAAGTCCATACTGTCTTGTTCTGTAAAGACTCTGCATTACTTCATTTATCATGTCTTGCCTTGCTGATGATGTTCCACTTTCCAAGCTATTTAGTGCGGATAAAGAATCTGTACATATCACTACCCTTGTTGGTTGGATTTCTTCTATCCACTGAAGTGCTAGACATATTGCAATAATTTCTGCAGAGAATACTGAAAGATAATCTGATATTCTTTTTGCTATTCTAATGTTAAAAAGTGGAATATATACCGCTACTGCTGTTTTCCCAAATTCTGGATCTTTTGAACCATCAGTGTATATTTGAACTGCACTATAATAACTTTGATCAATGTATTGCTGTATATTAAAATTTCCTAATCCATTTGTATTGTTATGCTTTTCTTTAAGCAATTGAGTATCAATCAAAGGCATTGGGAAAAGCCAAGGAGGAATTGCTGACCTAGCCACAGTAGGAGCAACATTGAAGTCACTTAATCCCATTCTCCGGGCTTCCTCACTGGCCTTCCATCCAAAACTTGATAACTTTTTATGTCCATATTCCCAACAATCCTCCAACACCATTTTAACTGGGTGACTGTCCAAGTGTCCCTTTATACTTATAAAATACCTCATCTTTAACTTGAGCCTACGAATTACTTGAGGCATTACACCCATCTCTACTTGCACTGCTGTTATTGGAGAGGATCTAAACGCTCCACAACAAACTCGCAAAGCTTGTGACTGAATTGCCTCTATTTTTACGAGTTGTGTTTTGGATGCAGTGCAATATACCATACTGCCATAATCTATTGCTGATCTTATTAGAGCACAATATATTATTTTAAGAGACTGGCGACATGCTCCCCAATCAACTCCTGCTAAACACCTCATGATATTTAATGCTTTTTTGCATTTGTCAACCAGTTTCTGGATATGCATACTAAAATTCAATTTCAAATCCATCCATATACCCAGAAACCTCACAACTGCTGTTTGCTTCACTTCTTGTCCATACAATCTGATGTTAATGGTAGGGTTACTTTTCCTTTTTGCAAAACAAATTACCTGCGTTTTATCTACTGAAAACCGAAATCCCCATTCATTTGCCCAATTTTCTACCATTTTAACGGCATTCTGCAAACATCTTTCCACATTCTTTACATTACGCCCTCTTTTCCACAGTGCTCCATCATCCGCATATAAAGATCTTCCAATGCCCCTATCAACCTTTGTAAAGATGTCGTTAATCATAATATTAAACAGAATTGGACTACTAACGCTTCCCTGAGGTGTTCCATTCTCTATTGTGTGTATCTGAGAAAAAGCAGTACTTACTCTTACTTGTATAGTTCTGTTAAACAGGAAATCCCTGATCCAGTTATACATTCTTCCTTTAATTTCCATTTTTTCTAACTTAATTAAAAGTCCCTCTTTCCACATCATGTCATAAGCTTTTTCAACATCAAAAAATACCCCAACTAAAGCTTCCTTATTTACCTGAGCCTTTCTTATTTCAGATTCCAGGCACAGTACTGAGTCCATTGTATTACGTCCTTTCCTAAATCCACTTTGATAAGGTGATAAAATATTATCCCTTTCAATGACATATACTAATCTACTCATGACCATACGCTCCATTATTTTGCATAGATTAGACGTTAAAGCTATAGGTCTATAATTATTTGGCTGTGTATGATCTTTGCCTGGTTTTGGAATTGGCACTATGACACCATGCTTCCAGTCATTTGGTAACTTTCCTAACTCCCAAACCTTATTAAAAAGCCTCAAAATTGTCTCTAATGCTGTCTCTGATAAATGTTTTACCATCTCATAACAAATGTCATCTCTGCCTGGAGATGTTTGCTTAACCCCTGCAAGCGCTTTTTTCAATTCGTACAAAGTAAACTCTGAATCCATTGTACTTCCTGAAAGTCCCTTTTCCTCCAATAAATGAGGATATTTACTTAGTATCTGGTCCCTAGTTTTCCTCGCATCCTCTGATAAATTCGAATTACTATGAATTTTAACGAATGTTTCTGCAAATACCTCTGCTTTACCGCTTTCAGATATAATTTGTCTATTATTATATTCTAATACAGGTATGTTGTAATCTCTTTGTATCCCTCCCATCTTTCGTATCATATTCCATAACTCACTTATTTCAATGTCTTCCCCTATTCTATTACAAAATTCCCTCCAATAATTTCTTTTAGATGTCCGAATGACTCTTCTCACTATAGCTTGTGCCCTTTTATAACTTATTAAATCATTATAATTAAGTGACCTTCTTACCTTCTTGAGTGCTTTATTTCTCCTTTTTGTTGCCTCACTACACTCCTCGTTCCACCATGGCATAACTTTCTTCCTGCTGCCTGCCTTCCTCTTACCTATTACTTCTACTGCTGTACTCTGAAGAACCTTGCATATTTCATTATTAAAAACATCAACATCTTCTATACATTTACTAATGTCCTTCATTTTGCTTCCACATAACTCCTTATACTTATCCCAATCCGCTGACTTGAACCTCCACCTAGGCATTCTTTCCCCCACTCTTTGTTCTATATTTACTCCAACTTTACTGCAAATAGGAAAATGATCACTTCCTACTGTACTTTGTTTTAGTACTTTCCATTCACATTTACTCGCTAAACTTTCAGATACTATTGTCAAGTCTAATACCGAATGCCTTCCCTTATTCAAATCAATTCTAGTATGACTTCCATCATTAATGCACACTAATCTTCCCCAATCTAGCATATCTTCAATGATCTTACCATTATAATCTGTTTTTGCGCTTCCCCATGTTGAACTATGAGCGTTAAAATCACCACACCACACCGTTTTTTGACTTTCATTTCCTCCTATACTTTCTAGAATATCCTTGCTTAACCTATCACATGGATTGTAAAAATTAATTACTCTAATACACCTTGATCCTTCCCATATTTCCACCACCACAACTTCTACTTCCCCATCTACCTCAACTGTTTTATACCCGATTCCTTGCTTTATAAAAGTAGCTACTCCACCTCCATTCCCTTGTTGTCTATCCCTCCGAATAGTAGTATATCCATGTATTAGAAAGTTATATTGTGACTTAAGCCAAGTTTCCTGTATACATATAATATCTGGGCCTTTCTCTTGGTCTGCGATAAATTTCTTAAACTCCTGTCCATTTGCAATCAAACTTCTTGCATTCCATTGCAAAATATATAACACCATTAAGATCCACCACATGTTGTCTGACTATTTACTGCTTGACTATTTAATGTTGGAATCTTGAGCCTTTCATTTATCATGTCAACAGTAACATTCCCCAGATCCAAGTACTTTTCTGCAGCTCTGATAATGATTTTGATTCTTTCAGTCCTGCTTTCAGTTTGAGCTGAACAGTTCACTACTTCAGCGATAAATGTTACAAATGCCACCTTATCATCCACTACTACCTTTTCATCTCTTTGTTCTTTACTCTGTTGTTTTGAATGAATTTCTTCATTCATATTTTCATTTGTTTTAGGAATCTGGTTTACTTTCTTCAATGCCTCAGCGTATGTTATTCCTTCTGTCGTTCTAACATTTTGAACCTTGACTGCCTTTTTCCGTACCTGACAACCACCGTATCCTGCACTATGATCCCCACCACAGTTGCAGCATTTAGGATTTACACCTTGCCCACATTTGCCGTACTCATGTTCACCTCCACACCGCGCACATCTCTGCTTACCTCTGCATACTGCCGCTACATGACCGAATTTTTGACACTTATAACATCTTAGCGGCGGAGGAACGTATGGTCTTACTGCATATCTTACAAATCCTAAATAAACTTTCTCTGGCATTTTATTTTCATCAAAGTTTATCATTACTGAGAGGCTGTCCATCTTCTCGTTATTTCTAACACACTTGAGCCGTTTAACAAACTTTACTGCTGCTCCCGTGATATTTCTTTTAATCTTCTCCTCCGTGACATCTGTCGGAATCCCTGTTACAACACCTCTAACCCAATTCTTTTCTTCCGGTATCGAGCACAACACCTTATGTCCAATCATCGATTTTATACCCAGAGCTGATTTTTGCTGCCTACTGTCTTTACAAAACAACAACAGATTGCCATCCCTCAAAGTCGTAATGCTTTCAACTGTCCCTATCATTTCTTTCAATGTTTTCGTCAGCTTCAACGGATTAATCGCATTTACAGAGTCAACAAACTTCAACAATACCTTATATTCCTCTTTCCTTCTTCTAGTCTGGAGATTTCCTTTCTCACTACCCGATTCTGAAGATTGTTTCTTTCTTTTCCAAATTTTCTACTACACTCCACTTACTACTTCCATTCTCGCCGCCTCCACTATCCACATCCTCCATTTCCGGATCACTTCCGGAATCTACGCTACTTCCTTCCATCATCACTCCACACCTCCACCCGTAACCACCCTCGAGCACCTGGTTCCCAGTCTTGATTCCGAACTGATTCTGTGCTAGTGTTATGAGCGTGGGTAAACCGAAGGCTTGCAGTCAACGCCAATGACGCCATTACGTCGAGCGCAAGAGAACCGGTGAACTGTTTTCTTCAACCGGTTTATTGAATCGAACTGTCAGAAAGAACTACTGGTGATTCGAAAACTGATGCAACCGGTGTGAACGAGTCATTATCTGGCTCGGCTCGGTGTTCATCTCTCTCTTCACAGCAGTTCAGTCAGCACGCGCAGTCTTCTTAATCGCTTTATTCGCTCAATGATGTGCCAGCTTCATCAAACCTGCCATCTACAGTTCTGTTTGTAATGGAATGATTCGTAACATTTTTATAATTGTAACGAGTAACGATGCAGCACATAAAAAAAATATCGGAGTAAAAGTATTAAACTCATCGAAAATATGTACTGAAGTAAAAGTGGAAGTAGGAGAAAAAAAATAATACTCTAGTAAAGTACAGATACCGCCTTTTAGTACTTAAGTACAGTAGTGAAGTAGTTCTACTTCGTTACTATACATCTCTGCTTGAAATGTGATTTACACCTTCACAAAGCTTCTCTTGTGCATGCAAATTTAATTTGCTTCCAGTCTTATGTACACTTCCACAAATATTACCCTGCATATGCAAATATTTTTGACGTCATTTTACCTTCATAATTATGTCATAGTTTTGCCAAAAAAAATATTTATAAACTTGTATCAAAAATGTCTTATTAAAATAATAGGATACAATCAGGAAGAATAAGATACAAGTCAAAAGAAATCAGCATCAACAATTCATCTTTCCACTGCACAGAAGAGCACAAATGTGGCATTAAGGCATCTTTACAGAATTTTTGACAAGATTCAGAGATGGCATTAATGCATCATAAAAACAATGTTATGAGATTAGTGTTTTAAATATAAGTTTTGAATACAGAAATATCAATTATTTTTTAAATGACTCAATTTATACTTTAAAAATGAAACTGAAACCGCCAGTAGCTATGTGGCAAGTCACTAGGCGCGTTCGACTTGAAGCAGCGCTGCGCAGAATGATCACTTTATGACATCAAAGTACCGCGAGAGCGATAAGAGAGCACACGGATCCAATGCATTCGAATCGCTCTCGCGGTACTTTGATGTCATAAAGTGATCATTCTGCGCAGCGCTGCTTCAAGTCGAACGCGCCTATTTGTCTTTGTAACTGAATCATTAATTTAATCATTCGTTCAAACGGTTGATTCATTTAGGAACGAAGCAAGTGACTCACTAGATTTGTTTCAAAGCAAAGATAAACGAAACAGGACTGTGTCCAAGACTGTCCACAGCAGCTCAGCTGTGACTGTTTTGAACTATATTTTTGTTGACGAAATAAGAGCAAAATAGAGAACAGCGTTCTTAAAATGTAAGTCACTTAATATTAACTTTTGTATAAAATCAAAAAATGTATAAAACTGGTACATATTCAATTTCCCATTTGCAAACTCTCTTTATAAACTTTTCAAAAAGCTCTTACCCTCCATAGTTAATCGATATCTCACACACTTCCATTTTAGTTAATGAAGATCTCTACACACTGCACACTGAATCTATCATGGACATCCTCTCTAGCCATTCTCACGATCTGAAGGACACGCAGCGACAGAGAAGCATTTCTATTGGAGGTCTGAAGGTAATATAGTAACAGACGCATTGCGCAGTGAACCGTAAACACAGCGCTACGTTTATGGGCAGAACTGGGATCGCATTCGTTGTCGTTTGAATGGATAAAATATATAAATCCCTTTAGTTTTCAAATAAACCTAACCATTTGGAAGTGAAACGCTCCCCGGACTCCGTCCCACCCCGCATTTATTTTTAACTGTTATAAAATTAACATAATAAAATAAACATATAATGACTTTGAAGATACTTCAACAACAAAAGAAAAATATAAATATAAAATTAAAGGCAGGGTAGGTAATAAATGTATAAACAACTTTCTTCCAAATTTGTTTAAACTTTCTATATATATCAATGCATAATTAAAATGTAAGTACTCTGATAAAAAGAGTATAAAAATCGAGTGACTCTAGACCGTTTAATCTGTATTAAACACAGCTCATTATTTCCATTTCGGGACGAAACATAGGATTGGCTTAGGCGACTGTCACTCTCTCGCAATCATGGCAACCACCCTTTTGCCACACATGACCTGCCCACTTGCGCGCGCACGTTTGATTTGAGGAATTCAAGAGGCACGGATCCTAGGTATACCAAAACAATGGCAGAGAAACAGCAAGCAAAATTCACAGTACCAGCCTATGCAGTTAGTGAAGGCAAGCCAGGCAAAAAAAGGAAGACAGTAACAGTACAAGAAAAGGCAATGAACAAAAAGTCTTTGGATAAACAAAGAAATAAAACGCGAGTTAATATCGGCGTGGCTTTCCAGCGATGGCGAGAACTGAGGGAACTCAAGGGGCTGAAAAGTGACTCCTTGATGGCTTTATTTCTGCTGGACAGGTAAATCTTTCTTTTTGTATTTTGATCATACATATTTTTTTGTTTATTTTTTCATGAAGCATGTGTCATTAGCACACGTAGCTGCGTAATATAGCTAACATAACATTACTTAGCGAGCTGTAGTAGAGACGATAAATAATCTATAGGAGCCCAGAAGGGAGGGGGTGGAGTGAATGAAAATAATGAGCTGTCTTTAAAACAGTCGTGAGAGGTCTACAGACACTCGATTTTTATACTTTCTTTTTCAGAGTACTTACATTTTAATTATGTATTGATATATAAATAAAGTTTAAACAAATTTGGGAAAAAAGTTTTTTATACATTTTTTTACCTACCCTGCCTTTAAATAAATTCACAAAATAATCTACAGCTGTTGGCTTTTTAAACAGGAATCTATCAAATCAATCAATCTGACCATGCACGTGTTAGCCAATCAGAAAACGAGATGGTGACTCTCTGTCAATAGCGTAAGTTTGGGGCGGGAGTCTCATTTCGTTGTTTATGTGATCCTGGACAAAAAAAAAACGTCTTAAGGGTCAAATGTTCTTAACTGAGATTTATACGTCTTCTGAAAGCTTTCCATTGGTGTATGGTTTGTTAGGACACAGGACAATATTTGTCCAAGATACATCTATTTGAAAATTTGGAATTTGAGGGTGCAAATAAATAAATAAATAAATAAATACCTTTTATATATAAAGAAAGAGAGAGGGAGAGAGAGAGAGATAATCGCATTTTACTAATCAAAAATTAAGTTTTTATATATTTACAGTAGGAAATCTACGAAATATCTTAATGGAACATGATCTTTACTCAATATTCTAATGATTTTTGGCATAAAAGAAAATGTTGACCCATACAATGCATTTTTGGCTATTGCTAAAAATATACCCCAGCGACTTGAGACTGGTTTTGTGCTCCAGGGTCACATATACAGGTGCATCTCAATAAATTAGAATGTCATGGAAAAGTTAATTTATTTCAGTAATTCAACTCAAATTGTGAAACTGGTGTATTAAATAAATCCAATGCACACAGACTGAAGTAGTCTAAGTCTTTGGTTCTTTTAATTGTGATGATTTTGGGTTCATTTAACAAAAACCCAACAATTCATCTCAACAAATTAGAATACTTCATAAGACCACCAAATTTTTCCAAAATCAAGCACCAAATCAAGCACACCAACACCATGGTCATTTAACCAACTTGGTTGTGGGTCATGGGAACAGTGTGGGCAGGTGCCAAATCCTGCTGGAAAATGAAATCAGCATCTTCAAAAAGCTGGTCAGCAGAAGGAAGCATGAAGTGCTTCAAGATTTCTTGGTAAACAGGTGCAGTGACTTTGGTTTTCAAAAAACACAATGGACCAACACCAGCAGATGACATTGCACCCCAAATCATCACAGACTGTGGAAACTTAACACTGGACTTAAAGCAAGTTAGGCTATGAGCTTCTCCACCCTTCCTCCAGACTCTAGGACCTTGGTTTCCAAATGAAATACAAAACTTGCTCTCATCTGAAAAGAGGACTTTGGACCACTGGGCAACAGTCCAGCTGTTTTTTTTTTCCTTAGCCCAGGTAAGACGCATCTGATGTTGTCTGTGGTTCAAGAGTGGATTAACAAGAGGAATACGACAACTGTAGCCAAATTCCTTGACACGTCTGTATACCCCCGCCTCAGTCCATTCTTTGTGAAGTTCTCTCAAATTCTTGAATCAATTTTACTTGACAATCTTCATAAGGCTGTGGTTCTCTCGGTTGTTTGTGCATCTTTTTCTTCACACTTTTTTCCCTTCCACTCAACTTTCTGTCAACATGCTTGGATACAGCACTCTGTGAAAAGCCAGCTTCTTCGGCAATGAATGTTTGTGGCATACCCTCCTTGTGAAGGGTGTCAATGACTGTCTTCTGGACAACTGTCAGATCAGCAGTCTTACCCATGATTGTGTAGCCTATTGAACCAAACTGAGAGACCATTTTGAAGCCTAAGGAAACCTTGCAGGAGTTGATTAGCTACTTGGCATGTCACCATATTCTATTTTGCTGAGATAGTGAATTGGTGGGTTTTTCTAAAATGTGAGCCAAAATCATCACAATTAAAAGAACCAAAGACTTAAACTACTTCAGTCTGTGTGAACTGAATTTATTTAGTACACAAGTTTCACAATTTGAGTTGAATTACTGAAATAAATGAACTTATCCATTACATTCTAATTTATTGAGATGCACCTGAAATAAATGCAAAGGCAAAGTATAAGATGCATATTCATGAACTTTAATAAAACAAATAACACAGTGAAGTTACAAGAACATACAGCAGCAATACAGTAACAAAACAACCAAGAAATACTTTCATTTAGGTATATACTACAGTTACAAATCACAAAAAAAAGGTTTCAAATCACAAAAGCAACACAAGTATGTTTGCCACTGAAAACTGCACCAATCTCCGCTAGACCGCAACCACATTTTGATAAAACATTTTGAGTTTTATATCAAGGTATGAAGTTTGATTCAGTATTTACAAATTGAAAACACCTGTTTCAACTCATGAAAATAAAATATTAGTCGTGTATAACTGCATCAAAACATCAAAGCAAGAAATCCATCCACCAACAGACTAATAAACAGAATTTTGAATCTCTAAAATATGATGTGGGATTTCTCTCTTTTAAGAAAAACATTTGGCAAGTTAAACTTCACAGGTTTTAAATAGCAACCTCCATTTCCCTCTGAATATTTCCCTTTCCTTGCCATGTAAAGCTATTTACACAAAGAAAGAAGTCAAGGGAAAGGCAGAATGTGGCACGTCTTTGTTGAATCTGCAAGGCTGCTGTAACTTAGACTTACAAGCCTGTGGTATCAGGTATTTTTACGGTCTTGACAAATGATTCCAGTGACTTTTTCTAGCATGGTGAATGGAAAGACTACTGTATTAGTTGAAAGAAGATCTTCATAGACAACATTCATATAAGCCATAATTTGAAATCAACCAACACCTAGATCCTTTTTGCATGTCTGAACTAATGGCCTAATACTCAGCAAGACCAACAAATACAAAAAGAAATTCACTGTTTTATATTCGATATGAGTTTGTGTATCTTGACATGCATGCTAGAGGAGTCTAGGGTAAGTGCTTTGGTTTCCAACTCGGACAGTGCTAGAATAAGTCACTTTGTCTCCAGGCTGTGTTCTTTTCTTTCATTCAGGTCTCTCTACCGGGGTGCGGTGAAGGCGCCTTGTGCGGCAGAAACAGTGGCATCGGTGGCTGCCTGGCGCACTGCCTGATTGGAAAGCACACTGGTAGTTAACTCAGCCTGGGCCTTCTGAAAGCTTGCTCCGGTCTTCCTGTACATAGAATGAACCTGATGGGAGAAGATGCAAAAAAAATAAAAATAAATAAATCAACAGATCAATATAATTAATGAAGTATCATGATTTACAGTATTGTTCAAAAGTCTTTTTTTGTAGTAAAAACAGTCATTTGGGGAAAGTTATTACAATTTCAAATAATTATTTTCCTTGTAATCTTTCCAATCTGCTTATTTGGTATTGATTGATTTCTTATTATCAATGTTAAAAACAGTTTTTGTGGAAACCATCAAACTTTGTCACTTTTGACTAATTAAGTGCAGTCAAACCCTAGAGAATCAGTGGAAAAATCCACAGAAAAGGAAGACACAGTTTCAAAATAGGATGAAGATAAACATTTGGTATGGGTTTTCAACTTGTACTTAAGATAATATCCCTAATGTGACTGCCAGTGAATGCTGTTATTGATAATGTGATTTACCCTCTTGAGCAACACCACTCCCATAGCCGCCTGAGCAGTGAAGAGCACAGCATTTATAATCATGATCGCACCCACTGCCTTGTTCTTGCTAAGAGCGGCTAAACTCACGATCCAGCCACTGTGACACAAATGAGAGCGAAAGTAAGAAGCCAGTGGCCAAATTTGTAAGAATGGAATGACACTAAATAACAATAAACAGGTTAGTAACCAAATTTGTACAAATCTGTCTGTTTTATCACACTCACCTGAAGCCCCAGCCAGGGATACCGATAGTCATCATAATATAAAGCACCACTTGGGCGAAGAAGACAAAGAAAAATGCAAAGAAGTTGAAGGAACTGTCACTCCTATTGTGAAACGGAAGCGCACAATGACAAGTCCATTATTTTTGGAAACATTTGGCTGACATATGAAGTCTAATCGCTGAAAAAAGAAAATTGCATATAATGGTATAACTATTACACATTTTCATGATTATTTTCCATTTTTTTGTCATCAAGCATATAATAATAAAAAAAAAACATTCTGAAATCTGATTCTGCCAAATTTGAGATATCACTCTACCTGCAGAACTAGTTTTATGCCAATGGTAAATACTATAATATGAGTTTCTTCAGTAAGAAGCAGAAATAATTATATTTAATGCCCTTAAAGTAATAGTTCAGTTAATAAATATATTAATAATGATTAATTCAATGTACACATCCTCAGGCCATCCAACAGAAAATTCAGCATTAAATCGCTTTCCCACCAATGGATCCTCTGCAGTGAATGGGTGCCGTCAGAATGAGAGTCTAAACAGCTGATAAAAACATAACCATAATCCACAAGTAATCCACATGGCTCCAGTCCATCAATTATCATCTTGTTAAAATACAAATCCTTCATTAAGAGTTGTAACCTTAAACTTTGAAGTTTAAAGCTTTAAATCTTGAATCCCCCGTTGCCACATCAAAATCCATCAACATTATCATAAATGTTAATTTCGATGCTTGATTTGTTTGATTTGATTCAGACAAGATGACTTGACTTTTTACTGAAGAAAGCAATATTATGCATAGACGACTTTCCAGTATTTTAGCTGGAAGCAATGGTTAAGCAGTTAAAGACATCTTAATGATGGATTTGTTTATTACAGCATTCAGCTTTTTGCTTCACAAGACATTAATTAATGGACTGGAGTCATGTGGATAACTTGTGATGTTACTGTGATGCTTTCATCACCTCTTATTCTGACGGCACCCATTCACTGCAGAGGTGCCATTGATGACCAAGTGAAATACTGCTAAAGTTCCCAAAATCTGTTTAGATGAAGAACAATTCTTCTACTTTTTGGATGGCCTGAGGCTGAGTAAACTTTCAGAACATTTTCAATTTTGGGTGAATATTCCTTAAAATGCACTTAATATCTGAATAGTACTGAAATGGGTTTGCTACAGCTGAAAAACAAATGTACACAAGTTAGGTGTCCCACCCTCACAACAGACCACGGTGGTACATACCTGAAGGCTTTGTACACAGGCCTGTACCAACAAACAAAGGAGCAGGGGGTGAAGAGGAGAAACCAGAGTATGGCAAGGCCGAAACCAACTCCATTATTGGGATCCACACAGAACATAGCCAAACAGGAGATGAGATTAAAGAGCAAAGTGCATGCTGTGACTAAGAAAAAAAGATGAGAGAAGTGGGTAAAAAGAGAGAGAAAGAGAAGTACAAAGGAAAACTACAATCTAAGTAATTTACTGAAGTAGTGACTGATCAATATGCCTATACTAGAGAGCAACTGCTGATATATCATACATAACATGATTGAACTATACACAAAACTGCTCAAACTAAAGCAAAAGATCAACCAAAAAATTAAATTTGGTCATGAGTTTAACTGAAGAAAGCACACAATAAAGTTACAATTGAAGTATTTACTAAAAATGATGGAGGACAGATACCAAAACAGAACCTTCCAAACACTGCAAAAGACATACTAAACTTACACATCCAGTAGTAGTACATAGTGGTGACAGTGCGCTGGAAGTTTTGGCTAATCTCCACATTAATGTCCTGATAGAAGCACGGTCCCACCGGGCAGAAGGAGGGCAATGGGGGCCAATTATTCTGACGAGCTGATGGAGAAGGACACAGAAAGAGATTCATTTCCCCATTCATCAATCACGTCTGCTTGCATCACTCCATTAATGTCTTGTTCATTTCAACCAAGGTCTAAATCTTACTCCTTTGAAAATACCATCCATCCATCACTGTCATCTTTTTAACCATGCCATTTCTTTGTCCCCTCATTACTCATTCAGATCTCATCCATCTCTACACTCATTGTAAGCCTGACCAACATTAGTCCATCTAAATAATCACATCAGTGCTTAAAATACACTTGTTTAATGCTCTCATTCTTAAAAATGAGAAATTTTCAGAAAATGTGAGTGGTGGTTGCACATGTAACACCCGGCAAGATAATGTTATGAATGGTTGCCAGGTCATTTCTATGTGGTATCTAATTGTTTATGAGTGTTTATGAGTTGCTTTAACATTAAAATTGTATTAAACAGCATTTGAATGGAAATACTAATTGCAAACTGCCATGTAATGCATGTAATGCCAGCAGTAAAACTGAAGATAACTCTGGGTTCAAGAAGTTTCATTTACATTTAATTCCCCTGATAAACACAGAAATCATGATATTGCTACACTCACTGGCTCCAGACCCAAGTGAATTTGCATTCAGCTCTCTCTCTCTTCTCTCCAGCTCTTTTGCTTTTCTTTCTAGTTCCTCCTGCTTCCTCAAAAGATCTGCTGTGGTGGCATTTACTGCAGACTGCAACAGACACAGAGAGAGAGGCAGTTAACAATAATGAAATGCATAACTGTTTTCTATTACTACCACATTAATGAGCATCTCAGCACAGTATTAAATTGATGAGATATATTTACGGTTAAATGTTTGCAACTCAACAGGAAGCAAAACTATAGCTGAAATTCAGGTGTGTTTAATTTTCGTTTATTAATTAATTAGAAAATATGCCATCGTTCAAAAATGTGGGGTCACCCAGTCTGCATTTATTTGATCAAAAAATACAGTAAAACAGCTCTATTATCAAACATTACTGCAATTAAAGATAAGTGTTTTATATTTCAATATATATTTAAAATGCAATTTATTCCTGTAATGCAAAGCTGAAATTTCAGCATCATCACTCCAGTCTTCAGTGTCACATGATCCTTAAGAAACTGTAAAATGCTGACTTGCTGCAAACATTTCTTATTATTATCAATGTTGGTGCAACTGTTTTTACTACTGAATATTTTTGGTTGAAACTGTGATTTAAAAAATTCTGGATTCTATAATTCTATAAAAGCATTCATCTGAAATAGAAATCTTTTGTGATATTATAAATGACCAATTTAATGCATCCTTGCTGAACAAAAGTATACATTTCTGATCCCAAACTTCTGAACGAATTTTTTCTTTATTTTATTGTTATCATTTAGCTTTTCCCATAAATAAAATAATAAACATCAGTCAGTGGCCTTAAGATCATTCATACAAATCAGTAAAAATCTGAAAGCGGTCCAAACACAGAACTAAACAATTATAAGATTATTAATTATATAACCATAATGCAACTGTGTGCTGTAATTGTTGCAGTAAAAATTGTAACAAACTACCAGATGTAACAATTCAGTGCAATGGCCATGTGTGAACAAATATGTCTCATTTAGTTACTCTAAACAGCACCTGTGTCCCATAGGATCCATAATTCCTGGGCTCGGTTGGTGTGGTCCTGCTGGGAGGCGTCTGGGCAGGAGGTGCAGCAGGAGATGTGGCTTCATATGGAGGTGGAGGCTTCATTACCCAACACAAAGAGCAAAACAAATAACATCAGCTTAATACAAATCTAATTAAGCAAAAAGAAGCCATCATAATGATGTAGGATTGGGATGACAAAACACAATAATGAAAGTTTCTCATTTAGAATTTTCTCTTGCAGAGCAGAGGCAGCTGAAGTTGACATGAAATAGAGTTTATAATTCATTGCACTCCCATCATGTGTTAAGCATGTAAAGACTGATAAGTGTCAGGAAGGACATATTTACCGCTGTTGTGTTGTTGTCAAATGGGTTGTAGAGGTCCAGCGTGGCATAGCCAGTGTTGCTGCTGTGCTGAGTCACTGATGGATCCTGCAAACACAGGAAAACATTTCAGTTCATTTATAACTGGTGATAGATAATAATTACATATCTGGACTGATGCCAAACAAAACAAAAAAGCTCCAGGTCGCCTAGGAACTGGCACTTTAAATGTATAATCGTAAGCTAATATCATTGTTTCTGAGGCAGAAACCTTATCTGCTATAGAGGAACAAACCTTCACAACACAATAAGATAATTCATCCAATAAACTGCAAGTAACTAATCAAAATAAAAACCAATAATAGAGTACCACTCAAACGTTAGACACATGAGTGAATTTATGTTTCACATGATCTTGAAGGGGTGGTTTACTGGGTTTTTTCTACTCTTGATTGTGTTTATGGGGTGCAGTCTAACATGTGTTCATGCTTCATTTTTTTTAAAAAACGCATTACTTTTCACATAATTTACCTTTATTCCACGTCCCGATTTGTTTCCAGTTATTATGAAGCCCCTTCCTCAGAAATACGTGATGGGCTTTGATTGGTCAACTGGCTCAGTGTGTGATTGGCTAAACCGTCTCGAGCGCATCTGTACATCCCGCCCCTCTCAAGCTCAAAATGTGCTCCGGTTGTATTGTAAACAATGATGTCCTCTATATTGCTTATCAGTTTGAGCCCGATTGATAAGCAGATAATATTAATGATGAGGATTGCGCAGAACCTGTGCAAGCATCTTGATGGTTTGTTTGTTTGTTTGTTGTTGTCTCATACTTTTAGATACACTGTTGTTTGCAAATGCTACTGCTTATTTTAGATTTTAATATACAACTTTATTCTGATTATAGCTTTGATACAATACATCACAGCAACCATACGCATTTCCATATATAACGGCTATTATTGCTTTGTGAAAATAACTGTATAAATGGAAGTTTGTCAGAGCTGATCTAACGATCTGAATGAGAGAGAGAGAGAGTCGTTAGAAGACAGAATCGCGATTCATATATGCACAGATTTTTACGTGCACCCCTAGTTTTCTCTTCCTCTTCTCTAAAGCAGCACAACATGGCCTTGTCCCCTTTTTGTTGTGTATTCCTTGGGGCGGGGTTTATCTGGGTTCGTGACATAACGGACCTGGGAAGAAGCTCGTTGTAGTCCCTTACCAGCCATTTTTGTAGGCATAAAACTACCACAATTTTAAAAGACATATCTCCGTTTGCATTGAACGTTCAGTGTTGCAACTTTGCAGATATTGTTTACACTCAAACAGCAACATTACAAACGTGAAAAAAGTGAAATCGCAACGAACCACCCCTTTAAAAACCTCCTGACCTAACGCTCCAATTTAGATTGAAAGAAAAATATAAACTGCACTTATGTACAGACTTCTATATAAAAATGATATATATATATATATAGCAATAAGCAGGTGTGTCCAAACTGACAGTCAGTCTATTTATGCATACCGTGTCATATAATCATTTACCTAACTCCATTAGCTAATATATTTTATTTAGCGATACTTAAGTGATCAACAATTAGCTGTTCAAATACGAACCAGAATGTCATTCATACAAAAACCACAGTCAAGGAACTTAATATGATTGGCCTGGCCTTTGATGACAGTCAAGTCCTGTGACAGCATCACAAGAGGTAAGTTACAGCACTACACACATAAGACCACCAATAAAAACAACTCAAACAGATGTGGTGTACAATTACAAAAACTAGTACAGTTTATTACCTGAAATGGATTATGATCATCAGCTGCCTCAGCAAAAGTGGTGTATTTTGACATTTTGGTACTGGTTTGGCAAATTAGATCTCGCCAAGATGTAAAAAGAGGTTCAAGTCAACCGCGATGACCAGGTAAACACCAGAACAGTGTTGTGTAGCGGATAATTACAGGATTGTAATAGTCAATTTAAAACAAACAAATCACACAGCGACCGGTTAACACTAACTAGCTAACCAACCAACATTACAACGACACGCCACGGGTCCGTTTCAAGTCAACAGCAAGTTCTGTCCTTATATAGCAGTGGTTTATGGTCTTCTTCTTTGGCTTTTTAAATTATTTATTTATTTTCCTTTGTTATATCCTACGAGCGACACGATTTTGTTTCAGTTTTACTCTGACAGCGCCGTGTAGTGTTAGTTTACAGGAAATGTGTTCATATCACATGACAAGAGTGTTGCCAGGTTGCACAAAAAAAACAAGTATTTTAATTTTAAAACAAATTTAAACGGGCTATTCTGTTTTTCTTTTCGGACGAGTAAACAGCAAAATAACGTATTTTCGAAAATCAATCTCATTTACAAAAATATAATTAAATAGTTAAATTGCAGCTAGAAATAAACTAGTCGTTAAATTGTAAGCGAATCACAGAAAGCTATATTACTTACATTTAGTGGACATGGCAACAGAAGAATTGACGCGTTGAGGAAAAAGTTGCGCCACATGACGAGGAAGAGCCAATAAGGAAGCGCTATTATATCACATGATGAGAGAGACTATTTGTGAAAAAAGCGCACATCTGAGAAAAGCAATGAGGCGTTTTTCTTCTAAAATCTATCTATCTATCTGTCTGTCTGTCTGTCTGTCTGTCTGTCTGTCTGTCTGGCTATCTGACTCTCTGCCTGTCTGTCTGTCTGTCTGTCTGTCTGTCTGTCTGTCTGGCTGGCTATCTCTGTCTGTCTGTCTGTCTGTCTATCTATCTATCTATCTATCTATCTATCTATCTATCTATCTATCTATCTATCTATCTATCTATCTATCTATCTATCTATCTATCTATCTATATCTATCTATCTATATTCATTTAAAATGTAATTTAAAATATTATGCTGTTTATGTTCCTCTTTCAACCACTAGGCGTCACTGTTGCAGCAACGTAATTTCCCTCTGTAAAATATAGGTAGGACCAGCGGGGCAAGTTGTCACAACGGGAAGATGGCTGAAGGCTTGCAATTCTCTAGTCATGTGAGTTCACATGGGTGACAGGAGGGCTGAAAGTCAGTCATATGATGCCTCACAACACACAAATATACCACTAAGCCACCGACAAACACACACAAAATCATCCTTCTCCGTGCCATTTCATAAAACTTAGATGTGCAAATTCACTCTATGTCACTGAAGGTTCGACCTCAGACTGCAAATGTTCAGGTTGCTTTCTCTGTTATTTCTGCACCTGGTGCCAGGATATAAAGTGTTCCGCAAACAATTAATTCAGTACTTTGACTTTAGTCTTGACCAGATGTGGATGAAATTCACACATATTGAATGCCAATAAACTAGAGATTCCACCAATTGACTATGAAACAGCGTGGCTCCTGGATCCCATTATTTGTATAATCTGATCTTGGTGTGCAAGCCTCCAGTGACGTTCAAATGCAATACATTAGTCAGTGAGCATGACAGAGCGATGGCTAACGGGAATTGTACTTTAAATGTACAGTTCAAAGAGAAAAAATATGTTCTTTATCTGTGAGTTCAGAGGAAGGTTATGCTGAAGTGACAAAGATTTTCCACTCTTAATTCCCTAAACCATCTTTTGCCTTTAAAACCGCCTTTTCACTTCTCTAAGTGGGTGTGTCCGTGCTTCCTTTTGCTTTCCTTTGAAACCGCAACATTCCTCAGCCAATCAAGCGATGCATGGCCCCATGACATCACCGCCTGTGGAATGAGCTGACATGAAGTCTACACTGGTGAGTTGCCAAGGCAACCAGCAGGGATGGAGGGAGCTTTGGTGGACCGTGTGGGCTTGTGGGTTTTGCCCCCGTTTCTCAGCAGTATGGTCTCAATTAAAGAGGAGAAACCAAGATCTGGGTCTCATTTAATGCATACCACCACAATGGGCTTAAACCGCACACGACCAGAGTTAAATACATGGTGAAGACTTGATGACCTTGTTCTAGAGTTCTTGTAATATTAATCTTGTTAATGAGGTTTGCAGTAAACACACATTGCAGCAGATGTGAAACTGTGTCTCGAAGCATTTTGGCATTCTCTTGGAATTGAAAAGTGAGTCAAGAAGCCCAGACTGACAGATGGAACAAATAGAATTAATGCCGTGCAAATGTGCATTTTCTGAAAAAAAAAAAAAAGAAAACAATGTTTTTTTAGCAACAACTTGCCACCAGAGTGAAAAATGCTGAGGGCAGTTGCTAGGACATTGCTCGATGGTTGTGAGGGTGTTCTGGGTGGTTATTAGGGAGTTCTGCATGGAAAGTAAGGAAATGTTTATTGGGTTTCTGAGGAGCTTTTAGGACTTTCTGGTCACTGATATAGGGTTATGGATGGTCGCTATGCCATTTGCAAGGTGGTTGTTAGGGGTTTTTAAATGGAATTGCAAGCTGGATGTTATAATTGTTGTAATTCTGGATGGTTGCTAGGACATTGCAAGGCGGTTACAGTGGATTTCTGTGTGGTTGCTAATGGGATTGATATTGGTTCACTGAAGGGTCCCTAGGGAATTGCTAGGTGGTTTTTAGGATGTTCTGTTTCTAGGTCGAGGCTAAGTGGTTTGTTAGGATGCTGTTTATAAATATAGTCAAAATGTATATTAGACCGTTTACAGATTGTAGTGGCCTCATCTCGAGTACTTTCTTTCCCACACGCAGCCTCATAGTTAAGACACCTGATGTCAGGAGAAAGCAGGCTGGATTCAGATGCGGGTAAACTCAAGGCTTTATTCGAAACAGAGGAGAAGAGTCACGGTTCACAGGTTACACTCGCAGTGACAGGATGAGTAGCAGATGAGTCACGTTTCACAGGTTTCACTCGCAGTGACAGGATGAGTAGCAGATGAGTCACGTTTCACAGAAGTACGTATAACCGCCGGACCGGAGGGATGAACAGCTGGAAGCTACTAGGAGCTCAAGGCTTGTAAGAACAAGGGCAGAGGAATCAACTAAACACACTGGAGCCTGAGGACAAGACACGACAAGGTGAGTTCAAAGAGCTGCTAGATGATCGGAGCTATTGGTATGAATAACAACAGTCTGACAATAGACAGAGAAACACAGGGAATAATAAAGGGGAAAAAATTAGAAGGACATAGAGAACAGGTGGCGAGCAATTAAGGTTAACAACGGGGAAACAAGGGAGGCGGGGAAAACACAAACAGGCAGACGCGGTGAGCTGTCAAACCATCCCAACACACACACACCCACACCAAAAAGACAGGTGATTAGCCCCGAGACCCGACAGTACCCCCCCTCCCAGGAGCGTCACCTGGCGCTCTAGGAAGGGGCCTACCTCGATGCCGCCGGAAGTCCTCAATCAACGAGCGGTCCAGAATGTCCCGGGACGGCACCCAACACCTCTCCTCTGGACCATACCCCTCCCAGTCCACAAGATACTGAAACCCCCTGCCGCGGCGCCGCTCAGGTAGGAGATCCATCCACAAGACGAGGGGGTGGGGGGGTGGGGCGACTGCAAGCAGGATTAAGGGGGGAAGAGAACACAGGCTTGACCCTGGAAACATGAAACACCGGGTGAACCCGACCAAGAGTAGGAGGGAGCTTGAGCCTGATCGCCACCGGACTAACCACCTTGGTGATGCGGAAAGGCCCAATGAATCTGGGTGCCAGCTTACGAGAAGGCGCCCGGAGAGGCAGATCCTTGGTAGAGAGCCAAACCCGTTGACCACACACATAGGTAGGAGGAGAGGACCGGCGACGATCAGCTGCAGCCTTGGTTCTGTCAGAGGTTTGGACCAAAATCCTCCTGACTCTCTCCCAGGTGCGACGGCAGCGCTGGACGAAAGCCAGGGCGGATGGAACCGCTGCGTCGGGTTCCTGTGATGGGAACAGAGGTGGATTATAACCAACAGCACACTCAAAAGGGGACATACCTGACGCGGCCGCAGGAAGGGTGTTATGGGCGTATTCTGCCCAGGAGAGCTGCTGACACCAGGAACTCGGATTGTTGGATGCTAGACAGCGGAGCATTCTTCCTAGATCCTGGTTGGCCCGCTCACACTGCCCATTGGTCTGAGGATGAAAACCAGATGACAGACTAGCAGAGGCCCCAATCTGTCTACAAAATTCCCTCCAGAACCGGGAGACGAACTGGGGACCCCTATCTGAAACAACATCCACCGGTAACCCGTGGAGACGGAAGACGTGATCCACCACCAGTTGGGCGGTCTCCCGGGCGGAGGGTAGCTTGGGCAGGGGAATAAAATGAACCGCTTTGGAAAAGCGATCCACCACCGTGAGAACTACAGTGTTTCCCTTCGAAGGAGGAAGCCCAGAGACGAAATCAAGGGCAATGTGTGACCAAGGACGGGAAGGGATAGGGAGAGGATGCAGTAGACCATCAGGAGGGCGATTGACAGGCTTACTTTGGGCACATGTGGGGCAGGCCAACACAAACTGTCTAACATCCGCGGCCATAGTAGGCCACCAAAAACGCTGTCGGATGGCAGACAACGTTCTCCGAATACCTGGATGGCAGACTAACCTGGATGAGTGACCCCACTCAAGGACCTCAGAGCGCAGCGCAGCCGGCACCGGCACCGGCAACCTGCCCGCCGGACACTCTCCCGGCACCTGCACCCCTCGACCGGCCTCCTCAACTCGCTGCTCGATACCCCACGAAAGGGCCCCGACCACCACCCCCTCAGGAAGGATGGCCTCGGCCGCAAACTCCCCTCCCGGAGCACCGAACAGGCGAGAGAGGGCATCAGGCTTGGTGTTCTTTGATCCCGGCCGGTACGAGAGGGTGAAGTTGAATCTGGCAAAGAAGAGCGCCCAGCAGGCCTGACGCGAGCTCAGCCTCTTGGCCGAACGGACGTATTCAAGGTTCTTGTGATCCGTCCAGACCAAGAAGGGCTGCGCTGACCCCTCCAACCAATGACGCCACTCACCCAAGGCCAATCGTACCGCCAGCAGCTCTCTGTTGCCGATGTCATAGTTACGTTCTGCAGGGCTGAGACGACGAGAGAAGAATGCACAAGGATGAACCTTCCCATCATGGAGGGAACGCTGAGATAGAACTGCGCCAACCCCAACGTCCGAAGCATCAACCTCGACAATGAACTGGGCCTCCGGATCTGGAACCATCAGAACAGGTGCAGAGACAAAACGGGACTTTAAAATGTCAAAGGCTACCTGCGCCTCCCGGTTCCACCTGAAGGACACCTTAGTGGAGGTTAAGGCTGTCAGCGGTGCAGCGATCTGACCAAAATTCCGGATGTAACGCGGGTAGAAGTTGGCAAAACCCAGGAAACGCTGCAGAGCCTTCCGGGAGTCAGGGACCGGCCACTGGGCAACAGCTTCAATCTTAGCGGGATCAGGCTTGATCCCCTCCGTAGAAATAATATGGCCAAGGAACGTAACAGACTCAGCGTGGAATTCGCACTTCTCCGCCTTGACAAACAACTGGTTCTCTAGTAACCGCTGGAGAACCCGTCTGACATGCTGGGTGTGTAATTGGAGAGAAGAAGAAAAAATCAAAATATCATCCAAATACACAAAGACAAATTGATTAATCATGTCACCCAACACGCTGTTGACGAGTCCCTGGAAAACGGCTGGAGCATTGGTCAGACCAAACGGAAGAACCAAGTACTCGTAGTGTCCCGAAGGGGTGTTAAATGCCGTCTTCCACTCATCCCCCTCCCGAATGCGCACCAAGTGGTAGGCGTTGCGCAGGTCTAACTTGGTGATGACCCGAGCTCCCTGTAATAATTCAAAAGCAGAAGACATTAAAGGTAGGGGGTACCTGTTCTTGATAGTAATGTCATTCAAACCTCTGTAATCAATACAAGGCCGCAGGGAGCCGTCCTTCTTCTGAACAAAGAAAAACCCTGCACCAGCGGGAGAGGAGGAATGGCGGATGAGCCCAGCCTGAAGTGACTCACGTATGTACTTGTCCATGGCCTCTCTCTCAGGACCTGAAAGGGAATATAAACGACCCTTAGGCGGAGAAGAGCCCGGGAGGAGATCAATGGCACAGTCGTAAGGGCGATGCGGAGGTAGCGAGGTGGCCCGGGCCCTACTGAAGACCGCCCGAAGATCATGGTACTCCAGCGGAACAACAGTCAGGTCAGAGGGATCCTCCTGAGGAACACAAGACACAGAGACAGGACAAAAAGCAGCACCCAAACATGACACGTGACAAGACTGACTCCAGGCTAAAACAGAATTACTAACCCAATCAATGTGGGGATTGTGCTTGTGCAACCATGGGTGTCCCAGAATTAAAGGAGCCTTAGGGGAATCAATAATAAACAGTTCAATCCGCTCATGATGACTGCCAGCAATATGGAGGTCTATCTTAGGAGTGACGTGGGTGATGGTGGTAAGGGGACGGCCAGCTAATGACCATGCTGAAACGGGACTAACTAAAGGAACAAGTGGGATTCTCCAACGTTGAGCAGAGGCAGCGTCAAGGAAGTTCCCCTCAGCCCCTGAGTCCACAAGGGCGAGTCCAGTGTGTAAACGACTCTGGAAGGAGAGTTTGAACGGCAGCTGAGTGCGTGCTGCAGGAGAGCTTGAGCTGAGAACCGTGCCCACCAGGACTCTCCGCCTCACTGGTGGGCCCTGGCTTTTAACGGACACTGAAGGGCGAAGTGGCCTCCCTTGCCGCAGTATAGACACGCCCCCGACGACAGACGCTCCTGCTTCTGCCGTGGTGTAAGCCGTAGACGACCCAACTGCATGGGCTCCTCTTCCGAGGGCTGTCGGCCGGCTGAACTGGCAGAGGAGGACTCTAGGTGGCGCCACGGGGCGGGTGTTTGCCGTTGTTGGCGGCGCCGGCTAAGACGACCCTCAATGCGGAGCGCGAGACTAATGAGCCTATCCAATTCCCGCGGGAGCTCTATGGCCGCGAGTTCATCCGAAATGGCGAAATCCAACCCCTCAAGAAAACGAGCGCGCAGCGCGCTCTCATTCCAGCCGCATGCCGCAGCTAAAGTCTGGAACTGGATAGCATAGTCAGTGACGGAGCTCCTCCCCTGAGACAGTCGTGATAACTGGGCCGCCGCCTCGTCACCCTGAGCAGAGCGATCAAACAATTTGGCCATCTCTAGACTGAAATCCGCGAAAGTGGCACAACAGGGAGCCCGCGATCTCCATACGGCGATTCCCCATTCGCGGGCACGGCCCGAGAGGAGTGTAAGGACATAAGCCACCTTGGTCTCTTCATTTGCGTAACGCCGGGGCTGCAGAGAAAACACCAGCGAGCATTGGGAGAGAAACGCTTGACAGGCGTTAGGATCGCCATCGTAGACCGGCGGATTGTTGGCATGGGGTTCGGACTCGTGTGACATACTGGTGTGAGGAACGGGCCCCCGGCTCGTTGCCTCTCGCTGAAGATCGTCCACCCGTGTGAGGAGTTCGGAGACTCGGGCACTGAGAACGTCCACATCCTGCGCGGTGGTGTCGAGCTGGGTGGCATGCTGCCCTAACAACACTCCCTGTTGAACGAGAGCCGAGCGAAGCGGATCAGATCCCGCTGAATCCATAATCTGGTCAGACTGTTCTGTCAGGAGAAAGCAGGCTGGATTCAGATGCGGGTAAACTCAAGGCTTTATTCGAAACAGAGGAGAAGAGTCACGGTTCACAGGTTACACTCGCAGTGACAGGATGAGTAGCAGATGAGTCACGTTTCACAGGTTTCACTCGCAGTGACAGGATGAGTAGCAGATGAGTCACGTTTCACAGAAGTACGTATAACCGCCGGACCGGAGGGATGAACAGCTGGAAGCTACTAGGAGCTCAAGGCTTGTAAGAACAAGGGCAGAGGAATCAACTAAACACACTGGAGCCTGAGGACAAGACACGACAAGGTGAGTTCAAAGAGCTGCTAGATGATCGGAGCTATTGGTATGAATAACAACAGTCTGACAATAGACAGAGAAACACAGGGAATAATAAAGGGGAAAAAATTAGAAGGACATAGAGAACAGGTGGCGAGCAATTAAGGTTAACAACGGGGAAACAAGGGAGGCGGGGAAAACACAAACAGGCAGACGCGGTGAGCTGTCAAACCATCCCAACACACACACACCCACACCAAAAAGACAGGTGATTAGCCCCGAGACCCGACACCTGAGGTAAATAAAGTAAAATAAAAAATTACAGTGTTACAATTTTATTTCGTGGGAAGAAGGAGGCGGGAACCGGCAGACAATCAAATAAGCTTTAATAACAAAATAAACACAAAACAGCGCGGCAGCCCCTCACGGACGACTGCCGAGCACAAACAAAAACCAAACACAACTAAAATCCAGGCCTGGTTCTCTCTGGTCCTTCACTGTCGTCGCTTCTCTTTTGTATCCTTCCGTCTCCTCCGTGGGACTCGAGACCGGTGGGTCGCAGGTGTCGTTCATTTCCAATCACTCCACCTGCCCCAGTCGTCACAGACATGTCTCAGTTGTTTCTCGACGGTTTTACTTTGTTTCACCTATTCATAAAATACATTATACAAATGTGACATTCATCATCATTCCCATTCATAAATACTAGTATAATAATAAAAACATTTAATAATAACCTCTCCATTTCAGAGCCAATAATAGTTGAGTTATTTTCCTTCTCTGCTTCCTGTGAAGCAATGTATCATTTAGTCCCTATGCTGCAGTGCCCTTCGAACTGAACAGGTCTGTCCCCTTCAGATTGGAATCTCACTTAAAGGGTTAGTTCACCCAAATATTAAAATTATGTCATTAATGACTCAACCTCATGTCGTTCCAAACCCATAAGACCTCCGTTCATCTTCAGAACACAGTTTAAGATATTTCATATTTAGTCCGAGAGCTTTCTGTACCTCAATTGAAAATGTATGTACAGTATACTGTCCATGTCCAGAAAGGTAATAAAAACATCTTTAAAGTAGTCCATGTGACATCAGAGGGTCAGTTAGAATTTGTTGAAGCATTGAAAATACCAAAAATAACAAAAATGACGACTTTATTTAGCATTGTCTTCTCTTCCGAGTCTGTTGTGAGCGCGACTGCTGTGACTGTTGACGTACGACTGCTGACGTGTTTTCTGGTGCACCCAATAACAAAGATGACACATCAGCAGTGTCATACGTCAGCAGCGCCACTGCAGTGTTGTGAACGCACTCACAACAGACCCGGAAGAGAAGACAATGCTGAATAAAGTCATCATTTTTGTTATTTTTGGACCAAAATGTATTTTCAATGCTTCAACAAATTGTAACTGACCCTCTGATGTCACATGGACTACTTTGAAGATGGACATACCGTACATACATTTTCAATGGAGGGAAAGAAAGCTCTCGGACTAAATCTAAAATATCTTAAACTGTGTTCCGAAGATGAATGGAGGTCTTACATGTTTTAAATGACATGAGAGTGAGTAATTAATCCCAGAATTTTAATTTTTGGGTGAACTAACCCTTTTACATAGTAAGGACATCGTTAAAATAGTCCATGTGACATCTGTGGTTTAACCATTATTTTATCAAGCTATGAGAATACACGACGCATGCGCAAGCATTCCTCTGCTTGTAAACAAGGCGCAGTGTATGCGTCGTGGTACTCTTGATAATGACAGAGGACTGTCCCAGGAGAGGATAAATCATTGAATCAAGGAATTGTAGGTGGGGGGGGGGGGGGGTGAATGAACAGTGCTCTGTTCCACCCTCAACTGAGCAAGGCACAAAACCCCTGGGTGCCACAGAAAAAAAATGGCTGCCCAATGCTCTGGGTGTGTGTGTTCACTACTTACTGCTGTGTGTGTGCAAATAGTTGTTAGGTCATTTCTAGGCATTTGCTGGTGGTTTTTTTTTGAGTGCTCTGAGTGGTTGTGGGTGGTTGCAATGATTCTTGCTTCAGCAAGCACCACAAAAATACAGTCACTGTCTCTGATGTTAAACCAAGATTATGGATTTTTTCAACCTCTTCCAGAAAGTGTGTGAACTTAAAGGCAACCTCTGTACATTGCAGCACACATACACATTTAAGACATCATGGGTTATGTGAGCTTAAAACTCTTAACAGGACCGTTTAGAAATGTAGAACACACACACACAACACAGCAGACTGAAATTATGTGCAAGCTTGAATAAGTCCACTGTGAGCTTTGTTGTCTGGAACCTGGAAAATTCATCATCGGCAGAAGACTGAAAAACACAGCGGTCTCTGAACGCTGCTAAATAGAAAAAAGAAAGATACGGAGGGTGGAAGAAAGAGTTTTAACTTAATTTTGCTTTTCTTTAGCAGCTTTTTGCATCATTTACTCATACATATTATTTAATTTAACTTTCAGAACCATTTGCCCTAGATTTAGAATAAAGCAACAGTTTAGATCATGAATCTGGCTGCAGAAAGACAAAAGAAAGAGAAATGACAGCCGTTCTCTCTGACCTCATGCAGTAACTAGCTACAGATGGGATAAAGAGCAGAGGGAATATAACCTTAAAAATATGAAATTATTTTTCTTTTCTAACGTTTGCTCATTCTTTCCGTATCTCTCCCTCATTCCCCCATTACTCCTTGCCAGGAAATAATTCAACAATTGATGTACACTCATGAAATACAAATTTATAGTGCTGTTCAAAACTGTAAGTGGTTGGATCAGGAGACAGAAAACAAGAACAGACACAAAGAAAACTTTGAAGAAAAGGAATGAGGCAGAAAATATCTGTAAAAGTGCAACCAAGGCTAGTGTCAAAGAGATTTCTATATCCAGGGAAGAAAATAACAGTGAATTAGTCAGTAGATTTTTGGGGGTTTATAAGTAGAAAGGTTTATTGCCAAAACAGTGACATTAATAAGCCACATTGTGGCATAAACATGAAACAGAAACAGAAAATGAACAAGCCACAATAATAAATACACTTTTCAGCCAATGCACCAAAAAGAACAATGCAAACTTGCTATAATCTTTATACAAGTACCGTCTCTGACCCTTCAACCATCTCTGCTTTTCTACCACACAAACTTAGCACATGTCTAACATACAAAAAGTGTAAGGAACAGGCTATTTGTTCAATGATAAACTAGAGTTTTAGCACATTGTGGACAAGGCTGAGATGGAATGGAATAGAATGAACTGAAATCTAAGGATCCTTCAGTCTCGTTCATACACACGGGTGCAGATGACATCTCCGGCTCTCATGGTCTGGAAGATAAACATCAGAGATGTTAAGAAACCACCAACTAACTGATTAAACCATTCCAAAACCAAGATCCTGATCCGACGGGCTTAAACATATAAACAGATGTTATATATTCACATATCTGACCAGATCTTGTTCTCTGAATTCAAAGAATGCTCTTTTTTTTATTTCCAACCATGCAAGACTGATTTACCTAAATGAAAGATATAAAATATCTATTAAGAACAAAAAGCACAGACACTGAGCGACCTGTTTACTGTAAGTGGCCTAAATGGGAGCAGTGTGACTTCTATAATAATGTGAACTATATGGTGAGGAATGAGCAACAATCTATTATTGTAAAGTGTTGAGCTTTTAAGATGCTCATTAGAGTAGGCTAGTAGTAGTCTATTTTATATGCTAGTGGCATAATTCAGTTAAAAATATTAACATTATTTTTCAAATGGTGCACTTACGAGAATCATCTGGCCATCATTGGTCAGTTCACGTGTCCATGATGTCTCAGGCCCCTCCCCCTTCTGCAGCGTCTGCTCGCAAGTGATTTTACGGTCAGTCTCCCATTTTGGAAAACTCTGGCGAGAAATTGTTAGAAACAGTTAGTAAAGAGCTAAAAGCAGATATTTTAATTTTAAATGTCTTTATAGAGTCTCAACGTTGGTTGAAGACATACATGTTTGTGTGTATAGATAACAGTGAACTTTCACCATCAAATAAAGTTAGTGTTTAAATGTAAAAAATATAAGAAATAATACATTTAAGACATTGATATTTTCTAATAGTAAATCTTATGCAATACAGTAAAGTGAAACAGTTAACAGAGAGAAAAATATGATGTGCTGAGATGCATGGATGCGTGGCATTACTGTGCAAGGGCGTCCATCCACCGTAGCTTCGCTGAAGGACTCTCCCACCGTGAAGGACACATGAGTGGTCCGCACACTAGTGGAGGTCTGAATGGAGAGACTTTCCCCCTGCTGTGTAATCTCAACAGCTGGTTTGGAAGCTGCTGCAACTGCAATCTTCCTCAGAAAGACATTTACACCTGTAGAACACACACACACACACACATAAATTAAAAGGCAATTTATCATTAGAAATCAAAGCCATTTTTCCTACAGCCAATTTCCTGTCCTTAACAAGTGTATCCAATCTGCACTGGACTGTTTTAGTCTCTAAATAGTCACATATTTAAGCAATCAAATCTGTTACCACAGTCTTAATGTTTATACCAAGGAAATCTATACCTTTTAAATACAGAGTCAAGACAGTGGATTCATTCTCGTCTTTATTTCATTAAGGGGCAACTGTGTGCTCGGTCTAAGTGAACTCCCCCTTGAGTGAATAATTGGGGTCGAGGGACGGTGTGTCTACAGAGCCAAACGGCTGGCCGAGGGGCCCTGTATCAGGGTTTGTGTGCCTAATCACAATCCCATGAGGAAGTGAAGCAGAACATTTTTTCATGCAGCTTTCCATTGATTGTGCTCATGGTAAAAGCAAGTGTCAGTTTGACTTGAACAAAATATATATTTTTATAAACAAGTAAAAGACATTGATATTCACTCATGCAAGGGTTTCTTTTGGTTTATAGTTTTCTTGTCAGATGATATCAAAATGGTTAATTTTAAAACAAAGTAGTATTGTTGCTCATTTTTAAAGTAATAATACAAAATATGTATATTAAATTATGCAAACACTTTTTTTTTTCGAGCTTTTGATTACTTTTTTTTTACAATCTAAAGAAAGTTACACTACCTTCACATTTCTGAAACATCACAACATATTTTTTTTATTTGATTATAATTAAAAATATAAACCAATACGAATACAAAGTGCAAATGAAAAAAAAACTAAATATTTTATTTTAATTATCTTAGATATAACTTTTATAATAAACACGAATCTTGAAAACTCACCGAGAGCTTTTAGAAGTTCCTCGAAATTTTCGGAACTTTTCATTTTCCAGGATCCAGAAAAGTCAGCAAATGTTCGCTCCGTGTTCGCCTCCATGTTTCTGCGTATCTTTGCTTTCAGACAGTTGTTCAGGACCGCTCTTCTCTTCTCATCCGCCGGCGTTCAGCAGTCTCTCTCTCTCTCTCTCTCTTTCTCTCTCTCTATGTGTGTATGTGCGCGGAGTTCTCGACCAATCCGCAGCGTTTGCGCCTGTGTCGCGTCTCACTGGGCGGCCGCTACTCGCGCACCATGTTCTTCCAGTAAAGATTCAGAAAGACCCCTATTTGCCCCACCATTTGGCTTGAGCGATCGGGTCATATACCGCTAACTGCTTTAGTTGCATCCTAATATATGTTATTTGTCATTTAGCAGGCCTTTTTATCCAAAGCCACTTGCAGACTACTTGTTCGTGGATCAAGCATCAATCAGGATTCTCAAACTTTGGACTTCAGTTGTTACTTTTAGTTACATTTAGTTGTCATCTAGTGAATCTGAAACTATTCCATTCTGAAGATTTTGTCAAACAAGGAGCTTTTGTTTAAAAACTGAAATTGTGTAAAATACACGGAAACCCCCATATTATTCAGCTCCCTTTCTCTTACAAACATGCCAACAAAGACATCTCATGCTGAGCTTTGTTAGTATTCAGACCACAACAGTCAGCCATTGTCAGTCAATCATATCACAGCCTCAAATCTCGGCTCTCTTCTGTCTCTTGCTGAGAGCTGCTGTGTCTGTGTCCTAACAAGACTCTGGTTTTGAATTTGCATTTAGTTTTGAGGGAATTTATGTTTCAAATAAATTTAAACCAACCACTATTTGTTGAGGGCGAGCATGATTTCACCAAGTACAACATGTTCATGGATCAACATCCTTGTTGATCCTGGAACAACATTCCAATCAACCAATCAAAATTGAGATATCTGTTTTAGGCTTACAATCAGGATTAGGTGCTTCTATACTCTTGTTAATCAGCTATCATTTCCATCTGATTTTAGGAATAAATTATGGATAGGGTTAGGTTTATAGGGATTGGGTAAAGTTTATATTTTTGGACAATAATGTTGATCCAGGATCATCAGAAGATGTTGATCCAGGAACATGTCTTACTTGGCAAAATCACAGCGACTATTTGTTGAGATATATACACTATATATATTTTATAATAATGTAGTAAAATCATATTTATAATAGTAAAATTTAGTAAAACAATATAGAACTTAAATTAAACAAGTAAAATGTAAAATAAACTTAATGTTTACGATATCTAAGGATTTAGTTATGCAGAGGCAAAGTTGCACAGCTAATATCATCTGATTCTATATCAGGTATGTCATAAAAAGTTATGTTATAAAGTTCTGTTGGTCTCGAATAAAGAGATTCATCTTAAAATTCTTTACAACAAAAGAACACTGTATGTTTTGCCTATTTTGCACAGAAATACCAATTTTCAGACTCTGAATAATGATTATTTATTTTTTCATGTATTTCTTTATTTGCTTATTCATATTAATTTTACCATCGGCTATGACCTTAATAAATGATAAAGCATTATTAGTTTTTTTTATAAGTTCCATTTATTCTCTCCAAACCCATTCACTCTCTCTTCCTCTCACTGTGCTCTAATCTGCTTCACTTTATTTAGTTTTTGTTCCTTTTGTGCATGTCTCCACATTCCTCATACAAATGGCGTGAAAGAAGCAGTGAGGAGACAAGAAGCAAATGGAGTGTTTGAGTGGCCAAAAGGGAGCCAGGGAGGAGAGAAAGAATGAGGCCGTGTAAACTGAAACCACATCCTCTTCTCCAAATGCTCAGAGGTAATTACCAAACGATTCCTGAGTTGCTCCCCACCCGTCCCTTTTCTCTCCCTTTACCCCCTGATCCCACCCCTCCTACCAAGAACATTTCAACAAGTCTGGCTAAGAAATGATATCCCTGGAAATGGAAAAGAGGAAAAGCGGAGGGGGAAGACGAGTGAGAGAGAGAGAGAGAGAAAAACTGCATATTTTCAGTCAGAATAGAGACAGTGGCAAAAGTTCAAGCTGTTTTCTTGCTCTCACTTTGAATGCTTCCCCTAAAAGCACGTTAGCAAGTCTTTCTTTGAAGTGGTCGAGTGAATAAAGCTACTTGAATTTGAATGAGAAAACAATCCTGATCCCACACTCACCTACTACTGACCCCATTATCCAGGAGACGATGAGGAATCCATGTATGAAAGAGAGAGAGCGGAAGGAGGGGGAATATTTCTACATAAAAAGTCAATTATTTGGAGAGAGCAGTCTCTCATAACAATCACTGATGACCTAAGTGCAGATGCCATAATAAACTGAAGAGCCTTTCACGCCACAAAACATAACAGAAGTTCAATGGGCCTTATGAATGTAGAGCAGACTTATAGTTAAAGGAATGGGCCAACTTGTTTTGATATTTTTCAATTGAAAATTGAAGAAAACAAAAGTAACAATTTATTCAACAGTTATTCTCCCAAAGCTACCCTCTTCTGACATTTTGGAGAGTACCACGGCACATGTGCATGCTTTCCCCAGAATTTCATCTGCGTTTTTTACATTAAGCATGTGCATGTTTTCTCCTGATTGATTAGGGAAAGCACACACGAGTCGTGGTACTCTCCAAAATGGCAGAAAAGGGTAACTTGGGGAGAATAAAGGCTCGTTCGCACCAAGAACGGTAACTAAAAAGATACCGATAAAGATATAGTTCTAAAAATCATTCTCAATATTAAAGAATAGCAGAGTCCATACCACAACTATAACGATAACGGCACAGAGAAACGATATCATTACAATCACTTTCAGAATGATTTTTTCCTAGTTGATGAACGATTAAAACATTGACGGACAATCAGAATCCATCCTGCTCAGAATCCATCCTGCCACGGTGGCACATATACTAAAATTGGATCGATACAGAGAAGATTAGCATAGCCCCTGCGAAAGGATGACATGCAAATCTGTGAAATGCTCCATCATTTTTGGGAAGTCGTGACCTAATGGTTAGAGATTTGGACTTGTAATCCAAAAGGTTGTGAGTTCGAGTCTCGAGCCGGCAGGAATTTTAGGTGGGGGGAGTGAATGTACTGCACTCTCTCCACCCTCAATACCACGACTGAGGTGTCCTTGAGCAAGGCACTGAACCCCTACTGCTATCCCACAGAATAAATGGCTGCTCACTGCTCCGGGTGTGTGTTCACTGCTGTGTTTGTGCACTTTGGATGGGTTAAATGCAGAGCACGAATTTTGAGTATGGGTCACCATACTTGGCTGTATGTCACTTTCACTTAATTTCTTGTCTAATCAACAAAAAATGTTTCCCAGAGAGTATTATTGTAACAGGTAGTAATTAGGTTTTTCAGAGGCTGCAGAAAGTGTCATGATAAAATTTCAAAAGATGGTTAAAAATATCAAAACTAATATCAAGTTGGCCCCACATATAATAACTCCTAATCTCACACAGAGTAGTCGCTAATTTTAGCTTTTTATTTTCATTCTGTTAGGTTTCTCGGTGTCTTGTTTGAAATAAAGCTAAAATCAAATCTAATTTACCTGAAATGGCCAAGTGATTCCTGTCAAGTGATCGATTGTTGAAAATACACAGTACATGTCGTCCAAGAAGCTCAACCGTTAATTTTTTAAAGTATATTTGGCGCCACCTAGAGTTCGCGAGCTTAACTGCAGGAACTTTCTGAGCGAAAGGGCGCATTTTCCAGCCGTGCACAATTGATGGTAACACGGACGAAACATGGCGAACCACCTTCGCTTCATCGCTCGGACTGTCATGGTGCAGAACGGCAATGTGGATGCGGCCTATGGCGCTCTGAGCAGGTACTTATAAGGTGTCTGGAGACTTTGATATATGTATATGAAATGTTGTTATAAATACTTAAACACGTGACCATATCATAACACGATATATGTCAAGTGATGTAGACCTAATGTGTTCTCAGTAACGTTCGGTCATTGAGATGATACATTTGAATTAAACTTGCAAACCCAGTGACCCCTGACTCAAGACTCTGTATCAAACGGTTTTTTCATATTAGCTCATAATAACTTGAACAAAGAGCATAAGTATATTATATAATGATTAACAGGTCAGTAGATATAAGGTAATTTACTATAAAGTTTATAAATCTCACATTTACATCCTAAAGTATTTGTTGACCAATGCTGCCTGGGGTGTCATTTTAGTATTATTAATTGTGTCCTTGAACAGTTTTTATTTATATTTTTAAATAACCCTTACATATTTTAGTTTAAATTTTTAGTTTGGAGTAGATATAACATTTTAATTTCAGTTTTATTGTAAGCTCTTATCTAATATTTATGTTTTATTTATGTTTTATTCGGTTGTAGTTAACAATAAATACCCTGGTTGCCTGACCTCATAAATTGTTTGAAAAAAAATCACACTTACTAGTCTGAATGTCTTTAATCATTTAAATCTCAGTGTGCTTTATTAGCATGAAAATCTATTTGCATTGCCAAAGATTTTGCAGCATAATATAAGCTCTGATGAGAAATTATGCAATGTCAAATAATAGTGCAAATAAACAAGTAATATTAACATATTAAATGAAACAATTGACAAAGCAAAACAAAATGAGATCAAGTAACAGTCATAGGTAAATCAAATTAAGTAATAATATCAATATATAAAAAATGATTTTTGTGTTATTGCAGAAGTTTCTATAGAGGGTGCAGGTGAGTTGTAGTCTTGCAATATGGGTTAGAACATATGATCAAAAGTCTTACCATTGGTTTTTGCAACACTTTAGATTGGATTGGATTTGGTTTGAAAGGTTGCCTTGTTTTTACCTTATAACTCAATAATAGAGTATGATATTTCATGTTTACAGATATTGTAGTTGTTACATGCTCTTTCTCTGTCTTTTTGTCTGCAGAGTTCTGTCCACTGATGGAATAATTGAATCTGTGAAGCGTAGAAGATACTACGAGAAACCCTGTCGTAAGCGAGAGAGAAAGAGCTATGAGAACTGCAAGAGAATCTACAATACTGAGATGGCCAGAAAGATATCTTTCGTATCAAAGGCACAAAGACAAGATCCATGGCTGGGATGTTAAGATGACATAAACTGACTGTGTCGACCAACACATGAGTCATGCACCGTGATCTGCATTAGAAGATGAAGATCCACAGGAACATTTTATACGTACACCATTAAAAAGTAATTGGAGGACTGTGTTGTGATATTGCTGACTTAACATGTAGACTAACTGTTGTATGCTGTTAATAATAAAAAGCTGTAAAATCATAAGAAGTTTTCATGTCCTTTACAACAACATTATTGACAATAGATGCTTTGCCAATAAATATGAATTTGTGTTTTATCAGATGTAGAAAGTGTTTTTTCTGAACTTTTGAATGCTGCTATGAGCTAAAAAGTGCACATTGAGCAATGTTTAAAGTAGAAAACAAATTCAAACAAAGGGTAACAGTTTAAGAGCATGCAAAGCAGGCATGAAGGGGGAACAGATTAAACATAGTCACGTATAAATCTTATCTTTTCTCCATGCTAACATTTTAAAAATACAAAAGTTAAGCTCCTTATTTGGTGAAATGTGAGGTTTAACAGTATTGCAATTTGCTAAATAAGATATATTGCCTGGTATAACCAGAAATAAAAAAAGAGGCTAAACCAGACTTGTGTCCCATGAGTGACAGTTCCTTGAGCAAACAACAGGGGCTCTAGATGAATGCAGACGTTATCTGACTGGTTACACACTAACAGGGTGGAAGTCTATTTAAAAAGAAATGGTTAAAACATCACAATGAGTCCAAACCTCTTTACAAGCTGCATATTTTTCCACCAGCGGATATAAACGAGTAGAGAAAACTCTGAAATTGTGAGGAAATTTCATAATTGCATACTACTAATAATACAGATTTTAGCCAGCTAAAATACTAAAATACGAGTCCTCTATCCATGATATTGCTTTCTCTAGTGATAAAGTTGTCTCATCTGATCCAGGAGAGAAATATGCACTGATCAAGCACCATTTAGAATTAAAAAGCTATTTTAAACAAATATGCTGATGGATTTTTGATTTTGATGTGAGAGAACAACAGGGGATATACTTTTCCTCTGGAGCAAGCCTATGGACTTGTATTTTGGCCAGGAGTTACTATTTAAAGTTAAAAGCCTTGAAGATGGATTTATTTCTTACAAATACACAGCTTTTCACTTCACTTCGCTTTACATCCTAGACGGCCTCAGTTGTCATTTATGGGTGAAATATTTGTTTCAGATGAAGTTAATATGTAAATTGTCTGCTCTGGAGTTTTCAGTCTATGGAATTTTAGGCATGTTAAACTGAATTGTGAAGTATTTGTTAACTGGGAGGAACTTTGTAGTGTTCTTTCACTGCGTTCAAGGTCTCAGTCAAATGTGTAAGATGGGGGATGGGTCTCTTTCTCTTGAGGGTCATTGTATAGCTGTGGATGGGGCCTCAGCTCCAAGCAGCTGAAGTGGTTTGCTTTATGAAGTCATGTTTGCATTTTAGTCTATAACCATATTACATGCCTCTTCTGCTCCTCTTTCAGTTGCTTTGGGTACATAAACAGTGTTGTTCACAATTGTTATTTATTCACTCCAAAGTCTTTTACCCAGAGTGGAAGTTTGAATTATTTCCTATTTTTAAAGATAATTATTGTTCCCAAAGCTGTGTTTGTTTTATTGTTAGAATTGTGCATGTTAAACTGTGCAAAGAAAAAGATCCAAAAGCTGTATAGCCATGTGACAGTGTGACACAGATTTAACAATATTCTTGTATGTAAACTATGCAAGGGGATGGGCTGCTGGGTTAGTGAGTTCACACAGTATAGGTAGAATGGAAACTTATCCATAGACACTCTACTTCTTGCAAAAATACTGTTAAATACTGTGCAATAAAGAAAATATACATTTTAAAAAAGAAAACAGATTTAATTTAAGTTGTTTATTTCTATTTAACTGTATTTCATTTATATATATATATATATATATATATATATATATATATATATATATATATATATATATATATATTGTATGTGTACTTTTTATCCCTGTGTTCACTAAATCCATCTTGAGTGTTTGCTGCTAAAAAGCTCATTTTTAGTTTCATCTGACCATAGAAGCCAGTCCCATTTGAAGTTTCTGTCCTGTCTGATAACTGAATATGCTTTAGATTGTTTTTGGATGAGCTAGGAGAATTTTTCTTGAATCCCTCCCAAACAACATGTGGTGATGTAGGTTGTTTGACAATTTTTTTTTTTGGTTTTCTGAACCCGAGACTCAACTATTTTCTCCAATTCTCCAGCTGTGGTCTTTTGAGAGTCTTTAGCCACTCAAAATCTTCTTCTCACTGTGCATTAGGTTGATATAGACACACAGGCAGTTTCGTAACATTTTATGTTGATTGGAAATTCTTAATTATTGCCCTGATGGTGGAAATGGGAATTTTCACTGCTCTAGCTCTTTTCTTAAAGCCACTTCACTAATTTGTAAAGCTCAATTATCTTTTGCTGTACATCAGAAATATATTCTTTGGTTTTTCTCATTGTGATGGATGATTAAGGGAATTCAGGCTTTTTTTCCCCTCCTCTTTATATTTCTGTGAAACAGGAAGCCAAGGCTGGATAATTTCATGTTTATAATCACCCTGGAGTGCTCAAAATTGTGAATATGAATGGGAATATACTTTAGAGATATTTTACTCCTGAGCATTTCTAGGGGTGCCAATAATTGTGTATTTGAGAAAAACCTTTATTTCATAATGATATTTCCCCCCATTTTAAATTCTTATTATCCAATGAAAATATACATTTTTGTGATTTTTTTAAATAAAAGATAAAAAAAGAATTAACCATGCAGATGAATTTTCACAGCCTTCTTTGATCATATTTACCAAGGGTGCCGATATTTTTGGTCATATATATGCATGGCTGAGAACTGAATTTGGACAACTTTAAAGGCGATTTTCTCAGTATTTATATTTTTTGTACCCTCAGTTTCCAGATTTTCAAATAGTTGTATCTTGGCCAAATATTGTGTTATATAAACAAACCATACATAAACAAAAAGCTTATTTATTCAGGTTTCAGATTATGTATAAGTCTTATTTTGAAAGATTTACACTTAAAACTAGACAATAACACTGTTCAATGTCATAAAAAAACTGTCTATGTTTGACTTGACTTGAAATGAGTTTGTCCCTCTGCTGTGTACTGTGTCATATCAGCCTCCCACAGAGCCTGGGATTATCCACTCGATATCTTTGTTGTCCTTGGTGTTAACACCAATACATGGGGATGCTCATCGTGTGAATGGGGGCAAGCTGATCTTGAAAAAGTAGAGCATGAATAACGTGTGACCTATGTTGTGTACATTGATTGTTGACCTACAGGTGGGCAACAACCGGGTAACTGGTGGAAGTTGACGTTGGTGACCTTCAATGGCTGACACTGTTTAAAGATTGACCAGGGGCCTGTTCTTCATACATTGCTTATTACATCTGAGATGATTTGAAGGATTCCAGATCTTCTAATCGTGATAACTTCATACTAATTTGTGAAGAACAAGTGTGTTTGAGAATGTAAACTTTCAAAAAAAAAAAAAAAAACACTGTGGATGTTATCCAAGACACATTTTCCCCTAAACGAAACAGATGTAGAAAAAAAAAAAAAAAGAAAATTAGGGTTAAAGGTTCTATTTACAGTCATTTTAGCATTTAATACTATGGGAATAAATAATCTCTACAATAAAGCTGTAATTTAGATTTAAATTGGGTACAGAATTCATCAACTATAGGAAGGATTATTCATTCATCTTAATTCATCACATATTTACTTGTGACAGTGTCCTTTTAAAAATAATAACCATGAAACAAGCCAAAGCAAATGCATAATTACGGACAATATTTTGCCTGGTCACTTTGCTGACCAAAGGGAGCAGACTCATACGATCAATTGGTTTTGAGTGAAACTGAGTCAATAGCACTTGTTGTCCTGAACTGACCCCTCTCTCTCTCTATTTCTCTCTTTCCACAGTTACAGTTCTGCTATTAAATAGGAAAGGAAAGATTAATTTGATAGCAGTGATCATAAAATGTTAACAAGGGTAGTGTGTGGATTGTCCAATGACTTTCAAGGAGGCAGTTTTTAAAATAATTTTTTTCAAATAATTTTAGCAGTTATTTTAGTAAATTAAATTGAACTAAATGAAAATGAGAAATAGCCAATTTTTTTTTAAGATGCACCAATTTTAGTACTTGTAATACGTGTAAATTTACAATAAATGTATATAACTTGATAGTAGGCTATATAAGAGCAACATACTGTTGCTGTGGTTACTTCTAAAACCATTTTTAAATAAATTTGAAGGCCATCTAAAATAAATCACTGAAAACAAATGTATTCTGTTCCAAACACATTGGGTACAGTCTCTTCCTAATGTGGAACAATAAGTACCATCTGTAAAATGTGCACCAATCCGTAGTATCTGCCTCTACACACGAGTGCCACGTGCGAAGGTGGGGCTGTGAATCTGACCAATCACGGCTCAGACGCTTAGGGATTGGAATTACATTTTGTCCAATCAGCGACTCTGTTCTCATCTGTCCGCCAATGGAAACGCAGTCTGCGTTGGCTTTTGTCCAGCACGTGTAGCGATTCACATGTTATCCCTCGATGTAAACTGACGTTAGTGGAGAAAGGAAGAGGATAGAAGTCCATAATTTTTTTCTCTCAGGACAATAGTGCGTACGTCTGCACACGGTCTTATTAAGCAATAAAGTACATGAAACTACTTCTTCGCATACGAGCAGAACGACAGGTTGTGTTATACTCAGTGGCGCTGGACACCAGGTTGTTGTGATACCGACCCAGAAACAACCAACCCCCCCCCTTAAGGTAAGGGTATATTTTATATTTTATAATTATTAAAAATGTCTCCGTTATATTTCAGAAATGCTTCACGTGTTGATCATCGCGCTTGATGTTTGCTTAGGTCAAACGAAGCTGAATCATTCATTTGTTTCGTCAGTCTGGTGTTAAATATCCGGGATGACATAATTGATAAACTATAATTTTATAAAAAAAAAAATCATTAATCATAAAATCCATTTACAAAGTAGGAAATTAAGTTTTTATTACAATGTGAAATTAGCGAATATGTAAGTTAGAGTTCATCAGTGTCGGTTTGTTTTTTTAAGCTGTTGTTTTTTATCCCACATGTGGTCAGTGTTTTTGATTATCACTTTTTAATTACTTATATTTTTTATGTATAGAATATGCATTACTGTTCATTGGTTTAACAGCTGACATGATTTCATTTATGGATGATTATGCTCCAGCCCACATGGACCAAAAGCTTAATAAACACGAAATAAATAATAGTGCTATTTAAATGCTTAATATTTACATTTATTCATTTAGCAATCTAGTTTATCTAAAATGATTGTACGCCTTTCCTTTTTTAACCAGTCTACCAAACAGTCCATCTGGTGAGAGTTAATTTGTCTTAATGGCACCGCCTAGCTGCTTATTTTTATGAGGCACATGCCCTTACACAGGGTTTTCTTTAACTTAGTCATTTCTGAAATACTACACCCTGACTGTCTCAAATCTAGCTGTCCATCCAAACAACATTATAGGCACGCTTCTATATAATATTAAATTCATGTGCCTTCCAAAACTCTTATAGGTAGTTGTTTTCTGAGACACATCCAGTATGTGGTTTTGTGCCCTTTCACCTAGTTAACGGAACAGTGTGTGCTGTTTTTAATGGGAGGTATGAATTTTTTTAATTATAGTATCACTGTGATCTTTATTTCAGTTATTGAATGAACCCTGTGTTTCATGATCCTTTTTTTTTAAATCCATGCTTTGCATTCCCAACTTTTATTTTTTGGTACTTAAAGAAAAGGGAAGTTTTTATACATATTTCTATCACATATTTCTCAACAATAAGGGATTTTCTGCAAGTCCAATCAAGCCAGTAGTTCAGCTTTGTATGTGTGGTGCTAATATATATAGGCCTATATGTTTGTGTGTGTATATATGTATGTGTGTATATATATATATATATATATATATATATATATATATATATATATATATATATATATGGTCTGTCAGTTGATTAAACGTTTTAAACTAATTAATAACATAATGTTTTGATTAATCTAAAAGTAAAATAAATTTCATTGTGAAAATACCTACAAAGGATTTTTTAAAGATATTTTTGTGTTAAATGAGAGTATCAAGTAGACGTTAAAAATTGTAGCTTTTGAAATAAATATTTTATTTGATTCAACATTAAATTTATTACACATAAATTAAAGAAGATAATTTGAGAAACATCTCAGTATTTTTGTTAATACAGTGAAATCATTGGCAACCAAAACTGCCTAGTAACAGTCAAAATACCTCCTTCTATGTTCCGCAAAAGAAAGGTTTGAAAAACATGATGGTGAGTAAATGACAGAATTTAACATATTTGGGTGAACTATTCCTTTTGTGTTTTATTATTATTATTATTATATACGGGGGATTTATTGCACAAATATCATGAATTTCAGGGCGTACCTGCATTTATGGAGTTGCATCATGTTTTATTATACCTGCATCATATTTGTCAACTTTATGAAATGTAAGGTGACGAACAGGTCAAGGGGCGGAGCTAGTGCATCAACTGCGTTAAAATATTTTGATCTCATTCTTTTTTCATAACTAAGTTAACGCATTAATCTGACAACCCTGATATATCTAACGCACTATCTTTAGAAAGATTGGGGTCTGTGTGTGAATTTATTTCTGTTTTAAATAAATGATGTTCTTTTGAACTTCATATTCATCAAAGGATCCTGAAAAAAATGTAACGGGATAAAATTATTGTAAAGGGATGTAAAATGTTTATTAAGGAACACAACCGTTTTCAACTTTGATAATAATAATAATTTCTTGAGTACCAAATCAGCAAATTAGAATGATTTCTGAAGGATCATGTTACACTGAAGTCTGGTGTAATGGCTGCTGAAACCATCATGTAAATGCACCCTTTTTTTCTGAAAAATTACAGCATACAATGAAAAACATGACTTGTTTTATTTATGGTTTTATAACTATTGTAGCTGATGCTTTCGAATCTTTCTTGCCGTTTTAACAAGGATTTGCAAGACAATCCTGGTGACCGTTCCGTTCCGACTCCTTCTCCCATTGTTGCGCTTATTTTTTACATTGTCTCGTATGTATTCCGTCTTCTTCATACTGTTCAGTTGCCACATTCCTTTGAGGCAAATCACTCACTACGACCAGTTCAGTTCGTTCCTCAGCCTTAAACAGGACAACTTGCCACCTCACATGTATCCGTTTTCACACATTTCAGTGATGCTGTCACCGGGGAGTCCTTCCAAATGGCAAGTGCGAGATTCCCTCTCCTTGACCCCCAGTCTCCTGTACAACGAGAGGGACCAGATGGAGGATGAACTGGAGGTCTTTTCCTCTGAGAGCGAGGCAGCAGGAGTTGTGCCTGATCAAAAGCCATCCTCCATGGCTAATGGGAGCTTTCAGAATTCAAAATCGCCTCGCACCTTTGTGAACCAGAGGAGTGATAGAGCTGAAAATGTTAAAACCGGATGTTCCTCTGGATCTCCAGCCTACACCAGTCAGACTTCAACATCATCTGAAAGAATTCCCACAGAAGGGGACCTGAGGTTTGCACGCAAAGTGAGTCTGAAAATCTCTTCATCCTATTTAAAATCTGTTGTGCTGCAGGTCGGTTTCAGCAAAGTTGTTTTTCATGACCATTTCCAATTCAACAGTGTTGTTTGTTGATGTGCCTTTAAGAGGCGCCCTTTTAAACTGTGAAATGCACACCGTTCTTGAGCACGTTCTTGTACACATAGGCTTAATGTCATGTCAGATATAGTTTGCAGCTGGCCCATTCTTTGGTATAAGCATTGCATCTCCTTGTGACCGATGCACAACAATAAAATGTTACAAACAATGAATCTGATGGAAACAACAAAGAACCTTTGTTAAAAATAAATGCAGACTGCTCATCTCACAATGACTGTTTCTTGTCACCTGGACTAAAGGGTATCATTGATGTACAACTGTGGGTGCTCATGTTGATGCATTGATCTGCGTGCAAAGTTTTAATGTCACTAAGTTTTGGAAGTTTAGAATGTGTCATGTTGCGGCTTGTTTCTGATAAATGTCTTCAGTTCTGAAAGTTTCAGTGTGTTTTAATAGAACATCAAGCTCTTTTATTTTAAACGTGTGATTCCTTCTGTTTCTTTCAAAATTGCTCAAGCCACTGAGTTTTGCCGTTTCTAAATCTGTTGTGCCCTGTATCTTGAGATGTTTCTGTGATGATAAATGTGTGTTAATAAAATGTCTCTTACAGTGTGCAGAGCTGCACGGGTACATCAGACCTCTTTTGGAGCTGTTGAAGGGGCTGAAAACAGGTCGATATGATAAAGGTAATGCACCAAAGAAAATAAACTGCCTTTCAAAAGTTGGGTCTGTAAAGATGCACTGGATTGATAAAAGTGTCATTAAAGACATTTATAGTGTCACAAATAATTGGTATTTAAAATTAAGGCTGTTGTTTTGTAACTTTCTTTTCATCATAGAATGCTGAAAAAATGTCTCACGGTTTCACTAAAATTTCATTGATAAAAGATTTTATGACACGGAAGACTGGAGTAATTTAGAAACTAATTTACACATTTAAAATATTTAAACTCCATTTAAAAAAAAAAACTTAAATGTAAACAATTTTTACTGTATTTTTTATTTCAAATAAATGCAGCCTTGGTGAGCATAAGTTCTTTGAAAAATATTTAAAAATGCTTTTAGACTTAGTAGTTAGTAGTCTCCATCGTTTACATATAATTGTGTATTTTTGTTTTTCTTTTTGGCAGGTTTGAGCACATTTCAACATAGTGTTGCCATTGATAGACTGCGAAGGATTGTGGGTGTTCTACAAAAACCTGAGCTTGGGTATATAAGTTTATTCTTATAGACATTTCTTACTTGTATCCAATACATATAATGCCTTTTGATGAATCCTATAAAATTCCTGCTATACCTCTGTAGGGAGAAGTATATGGGCATTCTTCTGCAGCTGGAGGTGATGTTAAAGGTTTGGTTCCCTCGGGTCAGGCCTCAGCATCGGGAAGGCACCCCTTCACTCCACAACCTGCCTTCACGCTGGAATCAGGACCAGTTACATATTCCTGTGAAGGTAAGCGGCTGATATCCACCTTATTTTGTAATGCAGAAGTAAGCTCTTTTCTGTGAAAATGTGAGACTTCTGATAGGTAAATAACCAAAGGAATAACAAAAGTGCAGTAAATGGTAAACTAAACACAAAAGTTAGAAATTGCCGCAACTGCTCTTATGTGAACAATAGAAATGCTTTGAAACAAACCATGTGAGAAGAGCAATCAGTATAGCCGTTATATTGGTTAATGGGCGTTTAAATGGATGTCTGCAGCAATCTGGAATGGTTTATTGTTTGTCTTTGATTACGTCAAAACCTTCTATGTATGAAATTACATCTTTTTCTTTCAGAAACGCAGATTAAGTTGGTCAGACTCTGACTCTCAAGGATCTTCAAGCAGCAAACGCATTCAAGAGGACGATCGAGGGCTGAGCCCCAGCGATAGCGGCTCGTGGCTTAGCAGCTCTGATACCATGTCTAGTGAACTTGAAGAAGACAGTCCGATCTGTACGAATCAAAATATGACATCTGAAACCAAACTCGCTGAAAACCGCAAACTTCTAGTCAGGCAAAAGACAAGCTCTCTGACTGTAACAGGAAGACCACCTCCGCTTGTAATACCACCGTCAGCCACAGATGGCAGCAGCTTGGGCATGCAAGACTGCTCGGTGTCCTCCACAACTCCTACTTCCAACCCACCAGTAGACACGATGATTAGTAAGAAAGATTTGGGTGAATCTGCAAAAGAAGAAGGGCCCAAAAAACAGATTGACACAGATATGTTAAACACATAATATTTGAAAGTTTCTCTTTTTTTTTTAAAAGCATTAAAGCATTTCTCCAGTCTCTGTTTTTCACAAAGTGACATTTTTGTTCAGTTAGTCAGATTTTGCATCCTGCCACATCTATGTACAGCACAGACGTAATTATATGTATGGCATAGGATTTGTGCATGTACGGTTATAGACTGAAGAAGTGTCTTAAAATATATGCTCGAGCCGGACAGTTGACCGGTGAAGCATGCACAGCTTTCCATGATAAACACAGACTTCCAACAATATCTGCTGCTTTATGAACATAAAACCAGGAGGCCAGATATCAGCAGAGAGCAGACGAATGGTCTTGTAAAATGTCCAGAAGTGTGACTGCGATCGCAATCTACCTTAATGTCCTTTGACTTGAACTGAAAACCACTTTGAGCATCAGAAGAAATAAAAATGCATTATATCAGAGGATGTTTTAGAGGCAGTTTAATTTATTGCATTATTACTTGAAGATACTGAATTCACTTTAGCAGCCTTAAAGAGTCAGTACAAGTGAGCCATGGTCAATGTTTTATATTTATGAAGATACAGAAATAATAATCCCGGGAACAACAAATGGGATGCCTCGTGATCTGGAGAGTAAACGTTCATTTAATGACGATGTTTTTGCCAAAAATAGTTTGCACTTTTATGTTCTGCTTCCATGTTATATGAGTTCATTTTGTCATAGAGATCTAGGTTTTTGTCATAGGAACAATTGTTTTTTTGTACTCCCATTTTTTTTCCCATTTAAAATTTGTGAATTTTAGCATTGGGACTATTAACCATTCTGTAAAACTAAGAAATGTTCAAGTTAATGATGATGAGTATGTGGCGTGTCACACACTGTAAAGGTCACACGGAGGAAGATCAGGCTTGTGTTTTATTTAACTATTTGTAGAATATAATCTGACTTTAGAGATGCAGTATTTGGTAGTTACTTCATGAGGAATGAGAAGAACTTTATCTGTATGTTGACTGAGACGCATGTAGTCACATCCTTGTGCAGCTGTATGAGTATCGTGTGAAAAATACATGTAAGTGTATTGGTGGAATTATAATAGTGATTATATTATAAGGGAAAAGGGCATTTGAAGATGTGTTGTGATTAATATTTAATGTCACTTGACAGCTTCATGTGATTGTGAAGGTAGCATTTTTAGGAAGATGTTTTTTTATTATTACTAGTTTCAGAAAAGTCAGCCATTGTAGCACCACTGTAAATTTCTATTCATTATTCAAAACCATTTTCTCTTGTAAGTCTTTTCTGTTCTTGCATCAAAGTTTTTGTCAAGGTTGCTAAAATGTTTTCAGTATGCTTCACTTTTTGATATCATTAAATGTTTCCAAATTTCTTATATTTGATTGTTTTTAGATGTCGATTATGACAGCCCATATACAGGGTGTATATATAGAGAGAGAGAGAGGAATTTTTAAATATACCATTCCAAGTTTTGTTTTTTTAATTAATAAAAAAAATACAGTAATATTGTAAAACATTTTATTTTAATTTATTTAATTGATGGCAAAGCTGAATTTTCAGCAGCCATTACTCCAGTCTTCAGTGTCACATGATGAAAATTTATGATGAAGAAAGTTACATTTCTTAAAAAAAATTTTTTTTTAAAACCCCAAATTATTTAAATGGTAGCGTATTTTAAAACAATACATTAATTTACAATACATAGCACCACCCCACATAAAACCAGGAGGCCAGATATCAGCAGAGAGCAGACATAAAATAAACTAGATTATTTCGAAATATACCTAAAGTGTAAATGTAAAATATATTTTGAAATAAGTTTACTAATTTTTCAGGAAGTTTACTAATATTTACTAATTTCAGGAACAGTCATGGTCAATCAGTCATGGACACTGGACACACACACACACACACACACACACACACACACACACACACACAATATATATATATAAGTGTGTGTGTGTGTGTGTGTCCAGTGTCCATGACTGACCCCTGCTGGATGTTTGCATGTTTTTAGAAATATGAAATATTCATGTTTATAAATGCTTCAGTACGTTCAAAACACCAAAGTTTCTACTTTTTCAATACTGAAAATTTTGTGTTATAAAACACGTTTTCTTTGTCTGAGAAAAGAGCAAGAAAGCAAGCGAGAAAAAGAAAGAAAGAAAGACACATCAGGACATTCGGCTGTGCATATATAATACTGTTGTTGTAATATTGATAGTAATGGAGGCCCAGAGTCCATGATGTTGCAGTATCCACACATGAACCTGTGAGGGGCAGCACTGCGATCACAGGACCTGGGAAATGGCGGCTGGAAGTGCAGGCGTTAGCGGCCACAATAGTGGATCATCGCCGCGCTTGGAGTCGACTTTGGACCGTCGTTTTCAGACTGTATCTAACACCATGGAATCCATTCAGGGACTATCCGTCTGGTGCATCGAGAACAAGAAATATCACAGCGTGGTCGTGCGATACTGGATAAAGTGGCTGCGCAAATGTGAGTATTTAGCACGTTAGCCCGCTAATCTGAGTCCAGTCGTGATACAAGTACCCGATCCCGGTATCAAATCTATGTTAGTTGGACTTCCAGTATGTACGTATCTGATATTTGTATGAGAAAGTAGCATATACGTTATTGTGACTGGTTAGTTTATCTTTTTCGGTCCACTAAACAACTGTTGTCTGTGGCTAGTTAGCAAACTGCTAATCTGTTCCTATCACAGTATCAGGTCAAGACGTGGGTCGTGTTTCAAAAGCTAGAGAACTGTCTTCCTAGACAGCATTTTGGCGCCTTCCAAGGCAGCAGTTCTTTTGAGCGACATTATTTTTCATAGTAGAGGTGTTTGGGGTCAGCGGCATTTTTGGGCCAAATAGGGGTAACGTTAATTCTGGGTCAGCTGCTTAGGTGTCAGTGTCACGATTGCAGTCAGTAAAGTTTTGGGGCAATAACGGAGTTTTTGAGGGCAGCAACATTTATGGGCAGATTGGGACATTCATGGTGAGTGTTTCTTTTCAGCTTAATGTGAATATTTGGGTCCAGGAGCAACTTTAGAAAGGATTGAGGCATTTACAGTGAACCATATTTTTATGTTCTTGCAGTAGACGGGTATTTGTTGTCAGCATTTTGGGGCAGAATTAAGGTATATTTTCGGTGTCATAGGAACATTTAGAATCCGCAGGGTTTGTGTTTGTTTTGGGACAGGATGGGGTGTTTGTGTCCGTTATACTTTGGGTGTTATAGGCATGTTTTGAATGTGCAGCGTTATTTTTGGGACAAATTGGGGTGTTCTGTTCAGTGTCATATTTTGAGTGTCTCATGCATGTTTTAAATCAGCGTTTTTTGGCAATAAATGGTGTTTGGCATCAGCAGCGGTTTTGGGCTAAATGGGGGTGTTTGGTGTCAGCAGCCATTCCGGACAGAATAGGGCATTTGGTGTCAGTTACATTTTGGTTTAGTAGGCATCTTTTCATCTGCAATGTTTTTGAGCAATAAAAGAGTGTTTGGGCATTTTAGGGCAAAATGAGGTTTTAAGGTCAGCTAAATTTTGGGTGCCATAGACAAGTTATTTTTGGGTGGTAGTAAAAAGGTTTTGGGGTTTTTGAGGCATTTGGGGTCAGCTATATTTTAGGTGTCAGGCATGTTTCTAACCAGTAGTGTTTTTGGGTGATCAAGGAGGTGTTTGGGATCGGGAGCGTTTTTGGATTATATAGGGCTGTTTGGTGTAAGCAGCATTTTGGGGGAGAATGGGACGTTTAGGGTCAGCTGCATTGTGGGTGTCACAGGCTCCTTCCAAGTCATCAGCATTTTGGGGTGTAACTAGCACTTCAGAGTCCACATAATCTGTAATTTCATAAGCAAAGTTTCCATCCAGTATTTGCACTGTTCTGTTATTGGCAAAGTGGAAACGCATGAAAAAGCAGATTTTGCTTCCCTCAGCCTGATGTGCATAATGACGTCATCTTTAAATTGAACTGCTGTATTGATAACCATTTTGATGCGCTTAACCTTTTACAAACAAACTTGATGCAAATTTGGCTATAAGTGTCTTCCATGTTAGCTGCAGTTTTGGGCTTCAGGCACTAGACTGTGGTTTTAAAACAGCCATTGTGTAACTGTTCAGTGAACCTAAAATAATTAGTTTTTTATTAACATCCTCTTCAGTACTAGTTTAATTTATTTGTGTTATAAATACTCTGGTGGGTTGTTACGTTTTGAGATGGATGCCAGAAATGTTTGTTTGCTTGAAGTTTGTTATGATTCTTGGGACTGCTGGGACTTCATCTATGAACGTCTAGTGATCATATGGACAAAATTCGCATTAACCAGGCAGTTGCTGAAAGCTTTACAATTGCTAGTTTAAAAAGTAATAAAAAGTCTTTTGTGTGGAAGTGAATAGTAGTAGGTTGCAAGTGGGCGTTCTCAATACTGGTTCCCTTGACCGTGAATCAAGTTTCTTGCCGCTAAGTACAAACAGTATGGAGGCAAAAGACTAAATATAATCGAAATCTAAATGAAATCCGTACATACAAACAAAAATGAATTAGAAACAGAGCCTTCTTTCTTCCATTGCGTATGTTTATCTATGGCTGAGAGGAGAACGATCACATGAGCTCTACTGTCTTCTTTCCTATTGGCTTTCGCCCCCGAAAAGTCACTCTTCATTTGCATAAAGTTGTTGCGTCACTGTACACGCCCTATCCGGTCGATGACGGTCGCTGTCAAATGCGTCACTGGAAATCGCCAGTTCTCCATTGAAATGAATGGGATTGTGTCGCTTTGTTGTTGTGTGTTGCGTGTAGTGTGCACGGGGCTTTAGGAGTGTAATGTAATTTTTTGGATTTATAAGAGCCTTAAGGGTGAGAATGTGTGTCAGGAGGAACATAAATGCTCCATCTATATAGGCCTAAAAACTTGAGGTGTTGAAGGACTGTTGTGTGCATTGGATTTTTTGCCACATCTATTGCATAGTTCATACTTGGATAACTCTCTAATTGGATCTGTGCATCTTTGGCTGATATTCCTTTGGTTACTTTGCATCGTTTTATGAAAAATAGCTTTAAATGTTACTGCTGTTTCAATAAATAGAAAAACTTAAAACTACAGGCAATGTTTTATCTGACTTTATCTTTACTATTTGTTGCACATCCCCACGGTATAAAACAATCTATTACTAGTCATAACTTGTATCTATCTTAAGTTAAAAATTAAAATCTGTTTTTGAAAGAAGTCTTTAATTATTGATAAAAAATACAGTAATAAGTTAATATTGTTAGTTCAATTTGAAATAACGTTCTTCTATTTTAATATATTTTAAAATATAATTTATTTCTATATTAAAAGCTGAATGTTTGTTCCAGACTTTAGTGTCACATGATCCATCAGAAATGAAATATATCCTACTGATTTGCTGCTCAAACATTTCTTATCAATGTTGAAAACAGTTGTGCTGCTTTAACTTTTTATGGAAACTAATTTTTTTCTTTGATAATGAAATTTCAAAAGGATTGAATTACGGCTGCATGATTAATCGAATGCGATTGTGTGAACTATGGCTCTGTGTAAGTAAATGCTGCTCCATCAGATATTACTGCGCCAAGACGATGGTATTGGCCATGGATGGATGGCCATGGTATTCCGCCATACAATATAGTTATCCATTTTACACGCTTATAAAAGCGCAACGTTTTGTTTTGTGTTACCGTCCTAAGTCGAGTTACACTACGCGAGTAACTGTATTTAAATATTGAAAACGTGGAGGTGTTTGGTAGGTTCTCTGCTTGGCCCATATTGAATGAATGGGCTAAGCTAAGTGCTTTCAAAGTGTCCCGCGCGCCAAAGCGATTGAGTGCACGCACTGAGATGAGAGAGGTATGTATCAACTCGTCTTAGGTAAGGGAAAAACATAGTTTAATATGAAAACACGGTGGAGTATCCCTTTAAATGACACATCAAGCAGCCCTAATCTGAATCATCTTAAAGCGTGCCTTTGAATACCTGTATAGTTTTGTAATCGATCTATGTCAAACGCAGCACTAAGATTAAGCAAGTAAGTACACTTCAAATTAGGTAGTCTGTCATCGATGACAGTAGCTCATTGGAAAAGGATTGAAAATGACCTTCATTTTGTTTGCACTAATAAATGCTGCAATGACCAATAAAATGTTCCATGTTTTTTTTTTTTTTCTATATCATCATAAATATTGTTATCGCAGATATTCTTGAAATATCGTAATATAATTTTGAGGCTATATTGCCCACCCCTAAAGACAAACTCAAATAAACCATATTTTGTCATAGTCCTCCTGTTTGTTAGTCACGTTGAATCAATGAAAGCCGTTAAATGTTCTGTTTATTCACCAATCACTATAGGGATTTCTTCCGTGGGGCGTATTTAGAGTTTCTGCGCGAGAGCGCCCTCTGACCTTCGGATGGAAATTTACTACTGATTACAGAACTGTGCTTCACTGAAAGATACGCATGACAGTCGCATCTTCTGCCTAATCGTGGTTGCAGTTTCATTGCTATTTATCGTGCAGGCCTATATTGAATGTATTTATTATTTGGCCACATTATAAGTGTGTTTTTACTTCCACTTCAATTTAATGATTCCATTTCAAACTTTTGAATAGTAGTGCAGGGCTCCAGACAAAAAAAAGAGTAAGAAGCCATTGGCTCCTATAAGATTTTTTTTTCTTGAGGTGCCACAGAATAAACAGGTTTTATTTATTTATTTTATTATTTATTTATTTTTTACATTTTAACATTTCAATTATACTGTCATGTTTATGTCTCATCTTTTCTTGACTTTATCAGCAATTTAACCCATCTTGAAGATGACGTGGGAACTAAGGTTAACTTAAAGTTTGAACAAAATGTCTTTTCCAACTTGAAAGTCACAAAAAATTGTTCATTACACAGAATCTATACCAATATCATGGACAATTAGCATCACTTGGCCACTTAGTGTAGGAGTATAGTTTGAATTACGTTGCAGTGTTTACAAGCTTTACACGTTATCTGCAGTTTGAAACACTGAATGAGCTTTACATGAGACATTTCAGTAAGTTATACTGTAGGCTCTTATAAAAAAGCCTACCTTTTGATGTTAATTCATGTTGTGTACTACAGTAGTAAAGAGAAAGATTAAACGGGTTACTTGCCGCTTGAACTGAGGCGCTAAAGTGAGCACTCATGCCGCATAAAAGAGTGCCTAAAACAAAACCGTACTTATTGTTTGAATTTCGTTATGAATTTTGAATAATTTTAAATCTGTTACTTTGTTTATTAAAAAGTAACAAAGCTTTTTGTGATTACTGGACAGCAAGTGCACTTCAAATAATATGAAGTTCACACTTCTAACAGAACACCACATAGACTAAGATCTTAAGAAGAAGCCATATTAGTAATGATTATAAATGAGAATTGTTAATGATATTGCCAAAATCCACACAACTGACAGCTTTACCTGTTACAGTTTGGTCAAGATGCTGCTTTTCTGCACTTTCACTTTGCACATCTCCGTCGTATTGTTCTCTCTTGCGCTGTACAATTGTGCTTCGTTTAGCAGTACAAGTCATAACATGTTAATATATATATAGTTGCCATTGGCGACCTCAGCAAAAACTTCACTTCCAGATTAATATTTTTAGTCACAGTCTGGAGCCCTGTAGTGTATATCACAATTATCGGTGTCCTAGTCATTGGTTCATGCTTGATGCTATTAGATTGTCTTGGAGCTTTTATTACATTGCATTGTAAATATAATATTATTATTGTATTATGTTTTGAAAGGCATTGGTCATAATGGAATAGAAAGGTTCTGTGTTAAATGCGGTTGAATTTGTTCAAACATGTCATGTTAAAATGGGTGATATGCATTTGAAGTCTTTATTGGCAAAATTGGCATTTTTGCTTGTGTGTTGGTTTTGTAGATAACAGAATTCATGAAATTATGTTCTTGAATATGTTGTCAGAGAAAAGCTGCATAAATACACTATTTTAGTTGAAATTAATGGTTCAAAGTATAAAATTACTCCTTTTTTATATTTTAATGAATGAATGATTTCATTTTACGCTATTTGCAGTAGGGGTGCTCCGATCACGATCGGCTGATCGTTAATGCGCATCCCATCAGTAAAGCCGGTTCGCTAATCAGCGGTAAATTCCCTCAGGTGCGTGGTTTCACATTGAGCAGCTGTTACTACACAGAGCCGTTGTTAACTGAGAAGATGCGCAAATAAATGCTGAAAATGAACGTGGATTTGCGCAGCTTCTCAGTTAACAACGGCTCTGTGTAGTAACAGCTGTTCTATGTGAAATCACGCACCTGATGGAATTTACCGCTGATTAGAGAACCGGCTTTACTGACGAGATGCGCATAACGATCAGCCGATCGTGATCGGAGCACCCCTAATTTGCAGTATTCCATCAATGTTGTTTAGATTGGAAAACATTGGATGTATCAGTCAAACCTAGCCTAATTGCGAGTTGAACTGGGGTCATTGTTCTGAATCATAAACTGAATCAATCAGGTGACACGCTTGCTCTAGGAAACTTGAAAATGTAAATTTGTATGATTAGTGACACGTGACACTGACAGTCTAATTACTGACTGTTTCTTCTTAGGACAATGTGCAGTAAAAGATATAAAAATATGGTGGAAAAAATAGTATTTATTATCTAAAATGCTATGATGTCAGATTGCTTTTTGAAGGAAAAAAGGAGGATGGGTCAGTGATAAGGGTGCGGCTATTCATTATTCAGTATCTGTATCGGCTCCGATATTTCTATTTTATACTGGATCGGGTATCGGTCAGACAAGACCGATCCAAATCCGATATTCTGCGTATACTATTGTGTTATTGTTAAGCTCTACAAAAACATCATAAAGCACCATAAAGTTTTCGTGCACTATATTCCAAGTGTTCTGTAATCGTTCCAAAGTTTAATGTGAAGTATAGATGAATATTTAAGTCAAGTTGATGTATCCCTTCTCTCCACTGCGGCTGTCTGTTGTCCTCCATTCAGCATTCAAACTGCGTTTCATGACGACAATCAAGACAATGAAATTCTTCAAGATGATTTAATATTCCTGAGATTATACTTGATCTGTAAATAAAGATCAATGGTTTAGCATAAAAGGACTTTATCTTGCTTGTTTCTAAATCATGTTATATCATGTTAAATCACAACACTGGAGTAGAGAGCACTATGAATTGATCTTCACAAAAACTGAGATTTAAAATGGTTGATAATAGGGCTGTCACTTTTGAGAAAAATCAAATTCGAACGGATATCGAATATCATGCAATGTATTAGAATATATTCGAATATCTACGTGCACCCCCCCCCCCGCGCATATATATAAAAAAAACAAAAACAAACGTAGCCTAATGGAGATTCAATCACAAATGTATTAACAGTGAGTCATAAACAGGACTATCTAGATCATTATTTTTTTTTTACTTAATGTTTGAAACAGCAGGTTATCAACTTAGAATATCAACTTATATGAAGTGCCACCAGAGGTGGAAAGTAACGAATTACATTTACTCGCGTTACTGTAATTGAGTAGCTTTTTTGTGTACTAATACTTTTTAAAGTAATTTTTTTAATCTGTAATTTTACTTTTACTTAAGTATATTTTGATTGAAGTATTGTACTTCGCTACATTTTAAAACACATTAATTACTGAGTAAAAAAAATAAAAAATAAAAAAAATAAATCGCTCCCTGGAAACAACGGCAGTAAATAATGGGCAGGAGGGCAAACTGGCGCTAAAATCACAAGAAGAAAGATGTAGACGGTCAAAACAGGCGTTAGTGGTGCAGACACCGCAGAAAACGAAACCCCGTCATATTCTGAAGTTGAACCCGAAGGAAATGAAGTGAACCCCTGGCCATATGTATGCTCTATTATGCAGTGTAAGCTGTACTTGCCTAGGAAGACCAAACTAGCAGCTTATAAAATCTCGACAAGACATTAATCCTTCGCAAGAATGTAGAGGTAAGCTAAATAATTGCATCATTGCATTGGTGGTTAAAATGAAGCTTTGACATTTTAGCAAGAGGTTTTGCACAAATTAGCCAAAAAGACAGTGGTGAGGAGTGTGCTATTTTTTTTTTAATGATGTGCACGCGCATTTATAGTGCGTTCTTTCACTGTGTGATTCAGTCTCCTAAAATGCATTTAGAATGATCACAAAATTGAAGATATAGGGGCAGAAAATTAACATATTTATATAATTTCATATATTAAATCAAAATCACACAAAGAATGCCATCTTTTCCTCCAAAAATCATCATGAATATATACATACATATATATATATAACAGTTTAGTAAACAAGTTATTTAAGAGACTTGCGTTTTAGACACCATATTGCCTTTTTTAGCTCTATTTCTACAACAGAAAATAATTCCAAACACAGCCACCAAAGCACAGTTTTGCGTCTCTGAGCAACGTGACAGTGTTTCGTTCCTGAATGAATCAACCGTTAAAAATGATTTGGTTCAATCGCAATGACTCACTTATTAACAGTGACTTGCTGACACATACTGGCCATTTTAATTTCACATTTAAAGTATCTTTAGATTTTTTTTAAAATAATTAATTTCTTATCATTTCAAATGAGTATTCAACATTTTATGTCTTGTATATCAAAACATTATTTATGCATTTGTAACTGCAGGTTAAATGCATTCTTGTCCTGCACTAAACAGTGTAATACATCTAAATGCCACTTCCAATGAATCTTCTGCATTTCCTCTGCATTAAAAGATGAGTTTGTTGATACTGATTTGCCTGGTAACAGCCCAAATGTCTTATTATTCTAAATAACTGATTCCTTTAATTAAAACAACTAGTTTGAGATTAATAGACCTATCCCAGGGGTGTCAAACTCAGTTCCTGGAGGGCCATAGCCCTAACCCTGCTCCAGCACACATATCATGTAGTTTTCAAATAAACCTAAATGATTAGATTAGCTGGATCAGGTGTGTTTAATTAGGGTTATATCTAAACTGTGCAGGACTGTGGCCCTCCAGGAACTGAGTTTGACAACCTTGGCCTGTCCCATTTTTGACTCCCTCCCACTGTTAAAATGTAACTAAGTAATTTTTACTCTGAGTAAATTTTGAATGAGCTACTTTTTACTTTTACTTGAGTAGATTTTTAGACTGGTACTTTTACTTGTACTTAAGTAAAATTTCATTAATGTAATGGTACTTTTACTTGAGTAGAATATTTTTGTACTCTTTCCACCTCTGAGTGCCACTATGCATATCCCACAAAATAAGGCTAAAAGAAATAAAAAAAGATTCAGAACAGGTACAAACAATAACGTGACAACTTAAACAGCAGCAGGAGTAAGGCATATAGCCTAGCCTAATTCATTTCTTAATATTGTTTGCAAGAAACACCAGTCTATCAACTTGATCTGGATTAAGTGCGGCTCTCTTTTTATTTACAATGTTCCCCGCGGTGGAGAACATATACGTTCAGAGTGCACAGACGTCCTGGCTACTAACTCTTATTCGCTTGATTTGGTCATGGGCCTGCGCTACAATACGTCTAGAGTGCCCTCTACTGGATAAGATGGATAAAAAAGAAACGGTCTAATCATAGACTGTAAAGCCTGGAACACACCAAGCCGACGCCGACGAACTAGCGCTGATGAAAGCCAACTGTGTTGTCGCCTCGCATCGGGGTAAAAAAGCTGCACTTGAACACACGAGAGAACTACTGCTGACTGTTAGGTAGAATGCGCGTTCTGCGCCTGCGTGTAAATGAGACAACTGTCTATTTCTGCAGATATATTCGTCCATATTCGTCATTCAAAAAGGGAAACTGACGCTGCCGGCTGAAGTTATACAAACCGTAAACAAAGCAGCGTGTGCTTACTTTTTTGAATATTAATCCTGCTAAACACTTTCTTTATTCCACTCCTCTCGTGTTAATATTGAAATATTCGTCAAGGAACAATCAGGTAAGATGACATATCATTAGAACAGCCTCTATCTGTACCGTTTTGACTTTGCTCGCTGTTTTGCTATTATTCTCGTCCACTGACTCGTTCACTAAGCTGAACAGCCAATCAGAGTTCCCTCTTTCACTGACGGCCCGACGCCGATTCAACATGTCGAATCGGCAGAAGAAAAGCCGACGAGGACCAATTTCAGCCGACGGTGCGGAACACACTGAGGAAACTTAGTCGGCCAACGCACAAAAACTGCCCGACGGCCGACTGCCGGCTTGGTGTGTTCCAGGCTTAAAAAATGCGCTACACATGGCGTTTTAAAAACCAGATATTTTATTTATAGTTCGTTTACGGATATTTCACGTCATGTTCGAATGCATATTCGAATATCAAATAAAAAGTGACAGCCCTAGTTGATAATAGAGGTCGATAGAGGTCTTATCTATCATATGTAGGGCCCTATGATTTCCGCGATGCAGAAAACGCAGACGGAATTGCGGAATCCAGTCATAAAAACTGAATTTACACTTGACGCTCGCTGTCATTTCTGCGTCTTTCCTCTCACTAAATGAGGACGTGAACACATGAAAAACATCTCCAGAACTGCACTGAGAGTCACTTCATGAGCATCTGACCGTTTGATTTCAGTAAAACTAGTGTCATATCACATCATAAACTGTAAAGGTACGGTAACCCGTCAAAATAAAAGTCTGGTTTAATTTAATGACAAGTATTTGCCATTTGTTCTATTACTATTGTTCAGCAGAATGTACATAGCCCACTACTACTACTACTAAAATGAAACGGACATATTTTAGGGAATAATCACACAACATTTCTTCCATGTTTTATTTTTAATAGTAAATCCCCTTTGTTTACCAAAAAATAAAGTTTGCTTAATTTTAAAAGATAAATTAAATGAATGTTTTATGCCTTCATTTGATAACCAGAAAAATGTAAATACACAACAGAATTTCAGAGGGAATAAAAAAATTTCATAAGGCTATTTTAAGAAAAAACAAATTAAGTTGTTTTTATGCACTTAAATAAGTACACATGCTAAAACACAGAATTGGGTAACAAAACATATAGTGAAGAAAAAATAAAACCTTTCATAGGGCCCTTAACATGTAATTTTTGTTAAACTTTTAATAAATTGATGTGAAACTGTATAAGTTTTATGATTTTAATTAACTGGACATGCTTTTTAATTAATACAATTTAATAACCATTAAAAAGGAGTTGAGAAAAATTAAAACCGAAAAAAACGGAATCCAGAAAAATTTTAATGGAAAAAACGGAATTAGGAAAAAAATAAAACTGCATTTGGGAAACAATAAAACAGATTTCATAGGGCCCTACATATGTTGCTGCCTCATTACTGTGCTATACATTTAAAAGAAATGTCTTTTAATTTTATAATAGACCCTATATATTTATATAAATGTATTACTTTTTTTATGAATGTATTTTACAACCATACAAAGAGCAATGTGTAACATTTTACCTGATTTTTACCTACTCTAGCATTAGTTTTTAGGTACAGAAATTGAATAAAGTAATCAAATGTAAAACAGCATTGCATATTTGACTGTATAAATTAAAGATTGTTCTTTATTAAAGTTACAAAAGCTTTTCGATTAAGAGCAGTGTGTGATTTCTTTGTTGCTGTTCGATTAATATAAAGACTGTCACTTTAAGATAATGCACTGATACAGTAGGGCTACGTTCAGCCGGCTATGTCTGCTGTAGGATACTTAGCAAAACGGCATTTTGACATAATTTTTGTCTGAATTTGTCCATTTAAACACAATTCTTAAGAGAGCTAAATATTAGGGGGCTTTCTGAGGTGTGGATTTGCACGCTTCGGATGAGTGGACACTAGGGCTGCACTATTAATTGCATTCTATTGTCTTGCGTGTCTCGTTAGTAAAGCCGGTTCTGTGATTAGCGGTAAATGTCCATCACCTGCTTTCAATTGGAGCGGCACTTAATAGACAGAGCCATAGTTCGTTGACAAGCTACGCAATATCACGTTCATAATCGCATCGCATTCAATTAATCGTGCAGCCCTAGTGCACACACAAATCTTCACACTGCACGCACGAGCTCGCGTTCTTTGACTCTTAAATGTTTAAACTGACAAAGCTAGTTGAGTTTAGTTTAAACACCGATATAAACGTGTACTGTTCAGGTCTCATCTGTGTTGCGCTATCTGCACCCAGGTGATGACGGAATAAATGACTGCTCATATTCCAAGCATGCAGCATTTGCATTGAACAAGAGTTCATAATTTGTCCACGTGTTTTTTGTTTGTTTGTTTTTTTGAAATTTCTAGGAAGCCAGAATGTGCATCCATCAACAGAAACATTTATTAGCTGAACCCTGTTTGTTTTACGTGTTATTTATAGCAAACCATATTACAGATGCTTAATAAGGTTTAAGTTGAACCGCTGTCCCAGCGCTTGCCGAACCGTGTGTGGTGAACCGAACGGTTCGATTTTGTTTTTATATTATTTATTTATTTTATTTTTTTCAGTGAACCATCACATCCCTATTTAGTATTGTATGTAACACACAAAAAAAAGTGACGATCAGTTCAACACACATTAAAGTTTAGAATTTCTATACTGATAAAAAAAAAAAAAACTGCCTGGTATCGGTATCGGCCTATACTCAGACTTTTTGGTATTGGATTGGGATCAGTTCTGAAAAAGTGGTATCGAGCCACCCCTAGTCAGTGACCTCTATCACCAAATCAAAATCCTGTGGGAATGTAAGCAAATTAAGTAAATGTAAGTGTTATTTGTGAGTAGATGCCAGGCATATATTTGTACAGCTTAATGATGTTTCCATCAAGACAAATTGCATACAGATAAACATTGCATAAACATTTCTTAAATACAGGTTTCGATCTCTTTAGATGGGTTGGTGTGTTGTTGTTGTGGCCTTATTTTTCAATATAAAAGTGTCTTTTTTTTTTTTAATACATAATTTGTTTCTGAAAAATATGCTTATAAAGGGATTGTTTTTAGTGCTGTAATAACAAATCAATAAACAAAGTAGTTATTAAAATGCAACTATTCCAGTCTTTTTGCTTTGCAACTTGTCAATTATGGTGGGTCAACAATAGCAACTTTTTAACAGTAGTTAAAAAAACTTTTTTACAAGCACTTTTATGGGTAAAAACATTAGCAAACTTTAACGGAATAAAATTTATTGTAATTTCAAATCATTTGCACATGGCCAGGATGCTAAGTCAAATGCGATTGTGCTGTGCTTTTCTACAGAACAGAACTTACATTTTACTGTTATATTCTTTAAACTTGAAATATTTCATAAATGGAATTTAGTAGGGATGCACGATCATGATTTTTCATGGCCGATTCCGATTTTTACAAGCAAACTGGCCGATTCCGATACCGATTTCCAATTTTTATCTTTAAGCAACAAACAAGAAACAAGGAAAGTGTGCATAAACAAGATGTTTATTTGGTATTTAATAGGCCAAACTGGCTTTTAGCTATTGAAAACAATAACCGTAACCATCTGAAATTAACAGCAGTAACTGCACAGTAAGTAGCCTACATTCAATACAAACATGGTACAGACATCAGCATTTAGCTTTTGTTTTTGAATTGGGTTGAAACTACATAGAACTGGCCTTAAATGAAATGATTAACTGTAATCATGTGAAATTAAAGGCAATAACTGCATAGTTATACAGTCCAAACAACACAATCAACACACATTCAATAAGATGTTTCTTAATCAGCATTCAGTATTTGTTTTAGTTTTTAAATTTGGTTTTAAATGGAAAAAAAGGTCTTTACCAGTGAGACTAAATAAAAGGATGCTATATAAATAGATTATTCCAAAATGTTAAAATCAAATAATATTGGTGCGACTAAAACAAAGATGCAAAGTGTTTCATTCATCCAATTAAAAAAAAAAAATTAGGGTAATGATTCACATCTATATTTTTTTACTTGAGCCAATGAAAAATAAATAACTTATTGTCTCAAGTAAAAAAATCCTAGATGTGAATCATTACCCTAAAAAAAATTTATTTGATGAATGAAACACTTTTTTTCAGTGTGCTACAGCAGGTGATTTTTAAATCAAATTAAGTCAAATGTAATTTTAAGGTAAAATAAAAATAATCATCCTATACAGAACTGACGTTTACTTCTGGCTTTTCAAACGTGTATGCAAGCTCTAATTTACAAAAAAAAACAAACAAAAAAAAAACAACATTTCAGTTTTGTCACAGTTTAGTCCATTTCGTTTCTCATCCAACACGTGAGAAGTTGAGCTGAACATCTCTTCACGGTCTACTCGTGTTCAGGGCACGGATTGGTACAGTATACGCTCGCTCAGCTTTAGTGAGCAGGAAAGGGACTCTTATCTGTGCGCCAGTACACCAACGGCTGTTCACTTCCTGCTAATCTGTGCCTCAGACATGTAGCGCTGCATTTCCAGTGCTGAACGGCTACCCGTGTCCTGCGCACAGATTTCGAAATACTTCCACACAAATGACATAGCAAACGATTACAATGTACAGTCGTGGCCAAAAGTTTTGAGAATTACATAAATATTGGAAATTGGAAAAGTTGCTGTTTAAGTTTTTATAATAGCAATTTGCATATACTCCAGAATGTTATGAAGAGTGATCAGATGAATTGCATAGTCCTTCTTTGCCATGAAAATGAACTTAATCCCAAAAAAACCTTTCCACTGCATTTCATTGCTGTCATTAAAGGACCTGCTGAGATCATTTCAGTAATCGTCTTGTTAACTCAGGTGAGAATGTTGACGAGCACAAGGCTGGAGATCATTATGTCAGGCTGATTGGGTTAGAATGGCAGACTTGACATGTTAAAAGGAGGGTGATGCTTGAAATCATTGTTCTTCCATTGTTAACCATGGTGACCTGCAAAGAAACGTGTGCAGCCATCATTGCGTTGCATAAAAATGGCTTCACAGGCTACTAAGATTGCACCTAAATCAACAATTGATAGGATCATCAAGAACTTCAAGGAAAGAGGTTCAATTCTTGTAAAGAAGGCTTCAGGGCGTCCAAGCAAGCGACAGGATCATCTCCTAAAGAGGATGTGCAAAAACACAGCCATGAATAAAGAATGGTACCAAAACACCCTCCAACAGCAGCTTCTTCCAACAATCCAACAACAGTTTGGTGAAGAACAATGCATTTTCCAGCACGATGGAGCACCGTGCCATAAGGCAAAAGTGATAACTAAGTGGCTCGGGGACCAGAATGTTGAAATTTGGCCTGGAAACTCCCCAGATCTTAATCCCATTGAGAACTTGTGGTCAATCCTCAAGAGGCGGGTGGACAAACAAAAACCCAGTAATTCTGACAAACTCCAAGAAGTGATTATGAAAGAATGGGTTGCTATCAGTCAGGATTCTGCCCAGAAGTTGATTGAGAGCATGCCCAGTCGAATTGCAGAGGTCCTGAAAAAGAAGAGCCAACACTGCAAATACTGACTCTTTGCATAAATGTCATGTAATTGTCGATAAAAGCCTTGGAAAAATGAGGTGCTTGTAATTATATTTCATTACATCACAGAAACAACTGAAACAAAGATCTAAAAGCAGTTTAGCAGCAAACTTTTTGAAAACTAATATTTATGTAATTCTCAAAACTTTTGGTCACGACTGTAGTATGTGCATGCGCGGGCGCACTTCCGGAAAAATCGGCCGGAAAAAAGACCAAAAACCGATTTATGGCCGGTCAACCGGTGCATCCCTAGAATTTAGTTGAATCAATTCCATTGAAGTTAAACTTTTTGTATGAACTAGCAATTTCATTGCTTGTTTTGCATAGGATTTGAAGTTTCAGGTATATGGGTTACTTTATTATATATATTATTTTGATCAAAAGTTCTCTATTTGAACTTTAACAATATCAGTGGAATTTCATCTTTTGCTGTTTTGCAAAATGGAAATGCTTGCATTAAGACCAGAACAGTAAAATGTAAGTAAATACATTTAATTAAAGTGGCATCTCTAATGGAGGTTTTCTGTGAGAAGCACAACAATTATTTTCTCATTTGTTATTGTTTATGTCCTAATTTAGAACTAACAACTTTTTTTTAAAAGATTTATGTTGCCTTAATTATGACAGGACAGATCAGAACTGGCTGGAAGTGAACTGGGAGAGAGAAAGGAGGGCAGGATCAGGAAAGACCTTTGAGTCGGGATTTGGACACAGGATGCCCATAGCACTGTATGTTGGCTATAGTGCTTGGAAAATAAATCGATGCAACACGAATCAAGAAACTAATCGAATCTGAGATTTTCCAATTGCATCGCGATTCTTTCTTGAATCAATCCTGAACTTAGTTTTGAACAGCAGATGGCACTGCATGCTTTAGAAACAGCCGTACTCTGCTCGTTTCCAAATCCTTACACGCACTTGAACCTAAAATAATCATTCATAACATTTGAAAAGCTTAAAGTGAATTATAAGGGTGTTCAAAATGGGCTGTGTTTACCTCAGTCTTGTGTCATAAAAGCATTCTGAGCTGAGGCAAAATTAACGTTACATGACTCAGCCGAATGAACAAGTGCTTTTTAGCACTCTTCTTCATGAGCATTTGAGAGTGTGGATAAAAACTAGATAAGAGCACCATCTGCTGTTAAAATCTAAACTCAGAATCGATTCCAGAGGAATCGCAATGCATTCTGAAAATCTCGGAATCGATCCACGAATTGATTCTGCATCAATTTATCGTACCAGCATTAGTTGGCATGCTGATAAGTGTCGACGTGTCTTTGACTTTCTGATTAAGTGTAATTCTTGGGACAACACTGGTTGGACAAAGTAAGTACAGTAATTTATTGAATACAGCATGCATAAAATTTTATATTTGTAGGTCAACCTGTGTGTTTGCGTCACCCTAGTTCCCTGGTCAAAAAGCTAGTAGGATTAGTAGTAGATGCACAAAAGTAAAAAAAAATCACAAGGCGGCCATTACTGATGTATTTTAAGTCATGGAATGAGACGTGAAAAAAAATATCCAGCACTTGCGTTCACCTCACTTTTTCTTTTTTGATTTTTAACCACTTAACTGAGAAACCTCATTCGTCTGTCGCTTGTCAATCATAACTGCGCATCATATCCCACCCCGTCTCATCCTGTCACGCGCTTCTCTGCTCTTCCGTGTTCATATCTGACCACAACAAACACAGAGAAACATCTGTACTCATGAAATATCCAAATAATAAACGTAGGATTACGATAGTATATGGTTTGTATGTGATTTTCTTGAGATTTAGGGTATTTTCATAACAATAAAGAATCTGTACATCAGAAATGCTAATTTGTGCAGGGCTATAAATAGCATATTTTAACAACAGTAAACAACCAAATTCCACATGTGATCACAAAATGAAGCTATTACAAACACTTGTAATAACTTGGAGGTTTAAAGTGAGTGGTGAGTAAAAGTGTACTAATAATCTCATAAATTGTCTTATGTATCTTGATGCTAATCTTAGCTCTAAGGCAGTTGCAGAACAGGTGCAGTTCTTCATAATGTATTTTGTCAATAATTGACATAAGGTCGTAAGAAAATATTTTGTTTAGGGATGCAACGAAATGAAAATTCTTGGCCGAAGCCGAACAAAATGAAACACTGGGCTGAAGGCCGAATACTTTGTACTGTGCTTTAAAAAAAAAACATTTAATTAACATTGAAAATGTAACATTCTAGCAGACATTATACCAGTAAAACAAAATTTAACTTTAAATGAATAAGTTAGTAAAATAATATTTTTGGCCATTTTTGAGACCCCCTTCTTGAATCAGGCATGCATTTTTACTGCACAAATAATTGCAGCCTTGCTGAGCAAAAGAGACTTTTAAAACATTAGAAAATATTACAGATCCTAGTCTGAACACTTTGAATGCTATAAAAATTTGTTAATAGAGCTGTTGTAATTATATTATCCTTATTATTGTGATTTATATTTTATTGTACAGAACAACAGTAAAATTATAATGATAACATTTTTAATATTGGTTGATTTCTTGCTTTTTCTCAGCTTTTATTTTGATAGAAACCCGCAGGAAGACCTCAGTGCTTCAGCAGATTTATAAATGATTCTCATTATGAATTTGCAAAGACGTTTGTTGCATGTACAGCATTGTCACATGCCTTGTAAAAATTAATAAAAATGTTACTAAGCAACTAACGAATAACATTATTTCACTGCAGATTTTCTTTGCGCTTTGGACTTTGAATCCTGGCGCCACAAGCTCATGCAGCTCTGTTTGAATACATGCAATTTGTGTATTAGAAAACACAATGTTCTGCAGTTTATTTAATTGTCTAAGGGCATTTCGCGATTTTAGTCATCATAAACCAGTCACATAACCAGCAACAACCACCCCTATCTCTTCTCATCAAATACATGCGATGCAGTGCTAAACAGTCTCTCGCTGTTGGTGCTTGTTCGATTCAATTCAAGTTTATTTGTATAGCGCTTTTTACGATACAAATCATTACAAACCAACTTTACAGAAAATTAGGTTTCTACAATATTTAGTAGTAGCTTAGTAGTGGTGACTGTCAGTTTATGTGCATATGACAGGTATTTTCAGAAAAATCAATACAAGACGTAGTCGACCAGACGATGAACATTATTTACAGCAAGTATTATATGATGCAGTCACACTTGTAGCAATATTTGTTAGTTCTGTATGTTGTTTCAGGGTTAGCATCATCTGAGGTCCTCTGAGGGGTTGGCATCATCTTTTCTTTGTGTTAGATGTCATTTGTCTCCATGCTGAAAATGGGAGGGGGTGACTGCAAAGGTGTTAACCAAAAAGTCATTCAAAATAAACACTTTGGGATGATGGAACCGGACGTTTAAAAAAATGCTAAGTTGTTTCCGGGTTTTAGTACTCATTCCTGTGGCATTTTATTGGTCAGGATGTTGTCTAGTGTGGTCAGCATTCTGCAGGGCTTATGTAACAAATGAACACAAGATCAGAAAGATGTTGAGAAGTGGAATCTGCTGTCAGATCATGAGAAAGTTCATGTCCTTAGGCTGAGGTACGTGTATTTCACTCCCTCAAAGCATGTTTTGCATTAGTAATACAGCAGTTAGGTATAAATGTCTTATAAAAGAATCTTTAGACTCTTGAAGTGATCATATTGGGAGGAATCACATTGTCCTTGATCTTAGGAGACAATTGTTGTAATTTTCAGATTTTAAAAAGATTCAGATTCAGAAATCACAATGATCAGGGATGAGATTTTTTCCATATAAATAACAAATGGATTTCCATATTTTCTGACCTCTGAGGGATGAATAGTGTGAAATTAGGTTGTTGATTACAAATCGTAATTAAGGAATAAAATCACGTTGGTGTTTGAATCGTGTTCCTAATCTTTTAACAATCTATTAAATTGAAGTGCTTTGTCATTTTGGTGGTGACACCTCTCTTGCAACATATTTAGCCATCACAGATATTATACTTATTGCAAATGTAGCCAAATGTAGCGCCTAGATTAGCGAGTAAAGTCCTGGAAGATCACGAAGTCCGGTCTTCACCGATTTAAAAAAAAAAAAAAAAAAAAAAAAAAAGGGCATAAGAATTGATAGGTGGAATCAGAATTTTTATTACACATATGCAACTAAATCTTCACTCTACGTGACTAAATGATGTATAATATATTCTCAGATTTTACTCGCCAGTGTGTGAGTTGGAGGCCAAGTATAAGTTAAGCACAGATATATTTTCATAGATAATGTTAATGCATTAATTAAGATTAACCAATTAAATCTTATTGTAAAGTGTTACCTATTCTTTTTAATTAATTTGCACTTTAATCTGTGTGAAATATTTTACTTTATACATTTGTTTTGTGTTGTTTTATTGTATTTAAATGTTCAGTTCTTTTTGTTATAAGAAAAAAGTTATTAAACCTATTATACGTATTATGACAACACTTTTTTGCTAATAAATTTCAATATCGTGATAACGCCATATACCATGATAAAAGCAACATAAACATTTGATACCGTCATATTCCTACATATAGCCTATTGATTTGTTGGAAATTATAGTGATATTGTAAATTTATTTCAAATAATATTACAGCTTAACTTGTGTAAAAAGTAAACGTCACAGTTAATATTGTTATTTTTATAAAATATCGTAGATTTAATAATATAGTCTGGGTCTGAGACTAGGTTGAAACAAGAAATTTACATAAAAGTGATTTAAAACTATGCATTGGCATAGTAAAACCTTTCCACAAAAGTTTTTATGTGAATTTTATTTGATGAAAAAAGTTTGAGTTGAGTGCTGTTCACACCAATGATGATACCTGTAATGAGATTGACAAAGATATAGTTTTAAAAATGCTTGTAAATGTAAAAGACTAGCAAAGTTTGCATCACAACTATTTCAATAGCTAAACAGAGAAACACTTCTGTTATAAAATTTTTTTTTTGTCAAAACATTGACGGCCAATCAGATTTCGTCCTGTTTTAAAGAGCTCAACCATTTAAAGCAGCCGATGACATGACTGCAGCACACACTTATAATAAACAGAACATTATAGTGCATTGGTGTAAACACTAATGTAGTTATCTTTACTGTTATTACTCTTGGTGTGAATTGCCCTTTTGTCTTAATAATATAATAGAGTTTATAACATACAAATAGCCACAGCCAATAAAAGTGCCTGTAGTTAAAGAAATATCTTGTTTATGTCTTGAAAGTAGATATGTGATGGAATTGAAAGAGATTGCTGTAGTTTGTGACATTCCTCATAAATTATTCAATATTAAGTTTGCGTGAATTTTAACAATTGATTATGGCTTGCCCATTTTTTTCTAAAAAAGGATTGTTTTATGATGAAGTTCTAAATTTTATCCATATTCTTTTCCCAGCGGATGCGCCACATAGGCTTAATCTCTTCTACCTGGCGAACGATGTCATTCAGAACTGTAAAAGGAAAAATGCCATAGTCTACCGCACCACCTTTACTGATGTGCTACCAGAAGCTATGAAGCTCATCAGGTGAGTCTGCTTTCATCAGCGAACCTAACCAGGTTGTTCTCAATATAAGGAAATATCTTCTCTGCCTATAGACCACAACAGTGTCATTTATGTAAAATACTAAATCCCTTTTTTTATATATATATAATTTATTACATAAGTTTTGTTTTTGGGATTTTGACAATTTAGTTTAATTCTTGAATAATTGACAGACAAATCAAGCTGAATCTTTGTAAATGTGATTTCCTGTAGTGCCACAAAGGATTCTAAGGTGAACAAGGCAGTGGTGAGGATACTGTCCATTTGGGAAGAGAGAAGTGTCTATTCAGAGGAGTTCATCAGTCAGCTGAGGAACAGTTTGGTTCAGAAAGAAGAGCCAGTGAAAGGTCTGAATGAATAACTGAGGATGTATCATCTTAATGTTGCTCTTAAGAGTATTTTATAGGCTTGTCAGTGTGTTAAGTTTAACATTAAAAGTCTTAATGTATAAACATTTTAAGACTTGAACATATTTTAGAAATACTTATAATAAAGTAATGACTTTTCTTTTAAAATATTCCTTAATTTTAGTTTCAGCTCCAGTCAACTCCAAATCTGCCCTGAAATCCAAGATTGTTGCTGAGTTTGTGGTAAATAATCATTATTCACACTGGAATTGAATGGCTCTTTGGACCCCTTCGTTTGAGGAATTTAAAATGGCTATACTTTTCATTTATACAACTTCTTACCCACTTTTTTTTTTTTTTTTGCCTGTCAGCCCTCAGCATTTATTGAGCATCTGTCCAAGTACAGGAAATCCATGGACGACATTGAGCTCAAAGAAAAACAGTTAGCTGCAATGAGAGTGGATGTGTGCAGCACAGAAGCTCTGAAGAAACTGAAAGGTCAGTAAACGGAGGCCTTTTATGAATCCAAACTGATATGCATTCATTAATCAATATTTTTCTAATTTTTGTGTGTTCGTTCTTTCTGCATCTCGTACCTTAGACAAGGCAGGAGGTAAAAGGTTTTCTAAAGACTTTGAAGATGGGAGTGCAAAGCTTCAGGAGTTTGTTTCCTTTCTGGATGGAGAGGTCAAAAAAGGCCCTCCATTGATAGAAGCTCTGGAGAATGCAGATATATTTTATGAGATGCAATATAAAGAGGTCAAGATTGTGGCTAAAGTAAGTATTGCAGTTCAATGTGATGATATTTTTGGGTGTAATTTGAAATTATATTATAAACATACATTTGCTATAATCCTGTACAAATTTATAGTGTGATTTACAGTATTTGATGCAGACATGTTATTAAATTCATGAATTCTCAACATTGGCAGACTAAAATGAATGTAAAGAACCATCAGGTCATTTCAAATGAAATGGCACAGTATAAAAGTAGTAAAATGTTGTTTTATTTATATTTCCAAAAAGCACTTTATGAAATCGAATTATTTCCGTTTTCTTCCACAAGAGCTCTTAATCTTTCCTCGGTCACAGCAGCCCCAGGCCTTCCAGCAGATTCATTATTTCGATGCACATATACAATTTTTATTTTATATTTGAAAGCAGCAAATAGCCCTTTCAGAAGTAATGACCAAATGCTCATTTAATGGTTTTAGTGGTTTCAGCTGCATTGTGCCACAATCGAATTTGTACAAAAATGAAGACATCCAGACCATTGTGTAGCAACATGTCCTTGTTTTATTTAGTCTATCTGTGACAGACATATTTGTCCATTTCATAAAACTATTAGACTTTTCATTGGTTTTGTAAGGTTAAATGTTAAAAAAAAAAAAAAAAAAAAAAGATAATAGACTATACGTAAATATATGTTAAACATATGTCATCTATATAAAATAATATTACAAAATCTTACTGACTGCAAACTTTTGAACTGTAATGTATGTTTGTATGGTTCAACCCCAAAAACAAAGAATTTGTTAATCTGCCAATTTTGTGAATGTACAATTTGATAGATGTAGTTTTTGAAACTAATAGTGGAACTCTCTAAATCCTGCCTCTCCAGGCCTACGAGACATTTGCAAACCGGGTGTCACACCTTAAGCGCAAGCTCGATGCACTGAAGAATATGTTGCCTGATCCAGATGACTCCCCCATTCCCTCCCCGATTGAAGATGCTCCCTCACCCACGGGCTCTGAGTCACCCTTCCATGCTCTGGAAAGGATTGGTTCCCCAGACCCAGAGCTGGATGGGCAGGCAATGGAAGAGGACCTCATTGCTTTGGCTGATGCTCCCAGCCCTCTCTCATCTGTCGGGGGTTCCTCACCACCAAGTGCCCCTTTGGGAGACAAAGACAATCGTGACGTAGAGGACATGGACCTCTCTGATGTAGAGGAGACGGAAACACCTACCATCATAGGTACCATATGACCTTTACTAAGTTCTTTGATATTCGTATGTTTCTCATTGTATAGAAACTATTGTAAAAGGGTTAGTTCGCCCAAAAATGAAAGTAAGGCTTCTTTTTATGTACCCTCGAGGCATTCTATGTGTATATGACTTTCTTCTTTCAGACGAAAAAGTTTTCAGACGAAAAATTGTCTTCGATCTTTCAAGCTGTTTAATGCCACTCAGCGGTTGTTGCATTGCTTCAGTCCAAAAGACGTGTAATAAAAAGCGCCCTTCCATTTAAAAAAAAAAAAGTCTCTCACATGGCTCCAGGGGTGAACAAAGACCTCCTGTAGTGAATCGATGCGTTTTCGTAAGAAAAATATCCTTATTCAAAATGTTGTAATCACTTGGCTTGCACTCACTGTTGTAAAACAGGAGCAGTTCTGGGGGAATTACATATTAGGTCAGCTTTGCAGCCCTTTAAGCTGTTGAGGTGCACAGTTTTCTCTTTTTATTAATTCTATAATTTTGTTTTCTCTTTACAGTTGAGGAACATGTGGCCTCTGCTGTTGTGTCCAAACAGTCCACTGTCACTCCACATGTCATAGAATCCTTACCAACAAATGAAGGCACACAAACAAAGCAGGTTGCAACCCCAGCAGTGACTGTTCCCTCAGCAGTAACCACAACCACAACCACCACCACACCAACCACACCATCACTGTCAGTGAACCTTGCTGGTGTTGACCTAGGCAAGATCAGCTCCATCCTCAGCACAATCACAAATGTTATGAAGAACTCAGGTGAGATGCTGAAATTTGATTTGTACAGCATGCCATGCACAGTTTACTGGTCAAAGCCTTGGCCTAGTGGTAAGCTGTGGTGCTTATCTGAGAGATGCATGTTTGTCTGCTTCACTATTTGTTGATTAAAAAGTAGAAAATTTTTAAAGTAAAATAATTATGGAAATTGTATTTGGAGAACTGCTCAATAGTATGAAAAGTGAAATGTTATAGAAATTGTATTTGCACATTACATGATGCATTCAAACATTGCTTTCGCCTTTGCAGCTGTAGGAGTTAGTCCTGTATCTCGGTCTTCTCCAAGTGTACCTCCAACTCCAAGCTCAACTCAAAAGACTCCCACTCCCACTACTGCCCCTCCAGCCAACCCACTGGCCAGCATCCTTTCTAGGGTGGACATCAACACCAACACACTGCTCAGTGCTCTATCCAAAACACAAACCCATGGGGGTTTTCAGGGTGAGAAATGGAAAAGAAAAGTGATTTGAGTTGAAATATGAAATTTGTGAACACAGTAGTTCAAGTTGTTTTAAGTCAACATGAAATCTATATTAACCCTATTTTTGTTTTAATACATTTGCAGTCTAACTGTGGGTGATTTCATCAATGTATGCTATTCATAAGAAAACATTTGACGTAATCCATCAACAAAATGTAATAACTTGCTCCACCTTTGAAACAGCTTCCTTCTCAGACAATGTCACCTAGATCATTAGTATTAACCAGAAGCTAAAAAGTTTAATAAGATTTAAATGACAAATAAACAAATGATGTTTGAAGCTTTTGTTTTAGGTAATGTAGTTTTTTTTTAAAGCTCAACAGTTGGTGCCAGGCAGGCATTGATTTAGGAGCACAATAGTCCTCCACAGTCAAATGTGAACTCGCATTCAGGTGTGTCTTCATTCTGTTCCTCTTGCCCACAATTCCTAATGGATGCAATCCACCCTACTTGTTAAATATAATGTTTCACTCGAAAATGCATCACAATACGCAAGTTTAATGAGTTGATAATGCAATTTCATGTTGACCTAAAACATTATACATATTTTGCTTAGTTGTGGAAGCAACAGCAGATAATATTAGAAAAGGCCAGATTTATTAAACAGGGAAAATTAGTGTGAGAATGCAATCCCATAAAAGCAGCAATGAAATTCACCAAGGGCATTATAAATTAGTGTAGGTTGCAAACAAGCAAAGCTGATGATAATCAGGTATGGGTATTCTACTTTTTTGGCTGTTAAATAATGGTACAAATACCAGTAAACTGAATACTGCAAACCATAGTAAAACACATTGGTCAATTAATTTAAATATTCTCCTTCAACTGCTATCGTAATAGTCAGCCATGCCTTTTCATCAGTAATTCCTATAGTATGAGTTCTTCAGAAAGTTTGTTGTGTATTTAAATAAATCTGCTAAACCAAGCGTTCCTACCCCTATTTTTCTCTTTCTATAATTTTTTTTCCCCACAGGTCTGTCCTCTTTGCTAAACAACCCGGCTGCAAAGACCACCACAACTTCAAATTCTGAAAAGCAATTCTTAACCACGCCTATTACAGCAGAGACTCATACATCTCCAAAAGTCTTATCTACTCCATCTAGTCTCCCACTGGCTAGGGATCCCACCTCTCAAGGATGTGTGGCTCCTACGCCTATGCAGTCCAATATGGCGAATGAGAATATGTCTTCTCTCAACTTTACCTTGGACTCCAAGATTGATAACTTCCTCCAAGGACCCCCAGGACTGAAAGGTTTTAATTTGGGCTTTCCATCTGTTTTGACATGGCCTAAAGGAGCTGTTGATAGCCCTTCAGCGAGTGCAGAAAACCTGGGTGGAACCCCTGTAAGGGATGAAGCTGGTTCTACCCCAACGCAAGATGAAATTATGGATGTTCCTCAATCAGAGCTGTTCCCGTATCAGCAGGGGCAAACAGTGTCTATTTCTACAGCTTTGGATGCTAAATCAACTCGTTCACTTCCATCTTGGCAGGAACAAAATGCTCAGGCGGATCCACAAGCTCATATGGACATGCAACAGAAGACTGCACCAAAAAAAGACTCTGTGCCCTCTCTTGCTGAGGCAGAAGCTATGCGGCATCAACGCATCGAAGCAATGCGTTCCTCCTCTTTGTCCAGCAACCAGCAACCTTTAAGAGACAGTGTAGACGCCAAAGACAGATCCGATGTGATGCTTCAAAATCTGAGACAAAACCCCTTAATTCGTGATGTGGGACCAAATTCTAAAATGGTGGAAGGTAGCTATGCATATCGAGATGATCATGAGAAGCAAGTATTGGCCAGCTCTGATGCATTCGGTGCCGAGCCGTACCTTGCCAAAGAACCAAGACAAGATCTTTCTGCACCTAACTTCTTCACAACACCTCTGCCACCAATCCCAAATCTTCCTCCTCCACCACCACAAGACTTCATGCATCCATCATCTTCGAGAGCAAGTGGTCCCCATCCCACCAGAGATTTGCAGGAACCTTTCGGGGAAGCAGAACGAGGTGGTGTTGATGGATCGTATGCCCCAGCAAACTCTGATTATGAACACTTGTCTCACGAGGTTCCAAACACGAAGCCTTTCCATCCACACGGGGATGGGACCTCTCACTCTGCTCATGCACCGCACCTTGCTCCTAAAATCCCACCGAATGGTCAAGTGGACTACAACCACCGACATCCACCAAGAATACCTCTGCAGCACCCTCCAAGTGTACCCCATCACCACATTGGGTCTCCTACTTCAGTAAGGGGTTACCATGAAGCCTCAAGTCCTCCTCGACCTATACCTGAAGATCAATACTTTGACCCATACTACGAACAACCACCACGTAGCCCTTCTCCCCCACATTACGACATGCATCCAATTTCACCTCATGCACAAGGGCATTATCCTGAAGAAATCCCATCTCACTACCCAGAGCACAGGGTTCCTCCTCACTTGGAGCACAGGCACCCACCACCACACCATGTTCGTCCACCTCACCTTGGGCGCTATCCAGCTCCTAGGCCCCTTCGTAGGCCACCACCGATCCGTCATGAGCCGCCCTTTCCAAGGGGCAAGCGACCTGGCCCACAGTTTGGTGGACCTCCCAGATTCAGGGGCCCCTTTTATCCCCCTAAAAGACCCTTTTTGCCTCCGCATTACTAAAGTGCGTCTTTGCTCAGGTGTTAAGTGTATGTCACAGTGAGGAGGTACAGAAGTCCAAGTGCAGTTGGGTTAACAGCAAGACAAACATTGCTGTGGACAATGACACGAAGAGGATGGTGTTGAACACCTTTGCAAGATCACAATAGAGAAGTGCAAATTTATTTAAGTAAACGGGGCATGGAATCAGATCGCCAAAAACTCTTAAGCAAGATCTGTTCTTCTACAACAAGATGAAGTCAAGGAGCACTGGAGCAGAGAAATGGAAAGAATATCTGGCAAGGAATGCTGGGGGAATGAGATGGAATCTGAAGGCAGACAAAACAAGAGGTGGTTATTCTATTTCATTTCATTAATTCTTCTTTAATTTCTATAGTTTTTGTGTCTAGTTCTATGAAAAATCTAATTGAAAGGTTAATGTTCTTTCCCTTAGTTGGAATTTGTGTGCATGTATCTCACGCATATGTTTGGGAAAGAACTCAATGGATTTTTGGATCAACATTTAACTAAAGTTGATATGTAATATTTTTTTTTTACTTTCAAAGTTAAGTTCTGCTGATGATCAAGCTATATTGTTATGCAAAGCTAGTAGTTTTGATCTTATTTTGTACATGTAATTAAATGTAACCTAACAGGTAGTTAAACTTCATTATTGTTAATGGACAAACAGCAGTGTAGAGAAAAAGTAATCTTTACAATTTTGAGGTAAGGTCCTGAGGTGTACAGAAACGAGCCGTTTTTGCCAACAGTGGCAGAAGATGCAGAAGAAACGAAGTTGTCGGGCAGAATCATCATGGCCTCCCTCAGTTCCCTGAGGCTTTTACTGTACTAACATAAATAAAGATGTGTTTGGAAAAAACCACTGTGCCGGAGTGCAGTCTCGACCATGATGTCTTTTGAGTCTTTTCATCTAAGTTGCTTCAGTGATTGTTTTATTTGCTTTTTAGTTTCGCTAACACCTTTCATTCATCAATAAAATACGATCAACATTATACGCAGAGGTTTTATTGTAGCTAAATGGCTGGAACTCACATTTAACGCTTTTAACCACATTTAATGTAATTCTCAATTAGTTAGTGTTTGAATGGGTAAATATAGGCCATTTGTATTATAAAAACTGTAAAACCATGTAACTAAACTATACAATGCATAGCATGAGTTATTAGAAGTGTATACAGTAAATTCAAGTCAAATTTTCACATCCTCACAACAGTGCGTTCTGTGATCGATCCATTCCAGCTCCAATTCGGGTTTTCTCTTTCCATTGATCCTGGACTTCTCTTACATACTGGTCTGGTTTGCGATGAATATTTGCTTCATAATTACCCATGTTCATCTCACTTTAGGCTAATATTTGCAAAATTTTACTGTTTGAAATTTCAGTTTATATGGTTTAGACGGTTAGATTAAGATGCAAGTTTTTTGTCTGATCAAATAAGGACTTTATCAAGAGATGACTGGTCACTTCAGTTGTGTGGCAAATGTTGCATCTTTCTCTTGAATGAATGTAGCATAAAAGACAAGGAAGTAAAGTGAAGAAATTAAGGTCCAGCATGGTTCCACTTAATTTCATGTCACTCATGCTTGAGAATCAGCTGTAGCTGATACATTAGGCACAGGTGGATGTTTATGGAGTCAACTCCTTGAATCAGAACAGGGTAACATCTCACTTTAACAACATTTATAATAAAGTAAAAAGAGAAATCCTTCAGCCTTCAAATCGGTTGCATTTAGATGTTCGTTAGTTAATGGGCAGGATTTTCAAACAGTATCAAAAAATAAAACCAAACAAACAAAAAAAGCACAAAAGTAAAAAATTACGGGACATTTTGAAACCGTTTTTCCTCCGTTTATAGATCTTTCGTGTTTCAACATTCTTAAAGAGTAAAGGAAGCAAAGGCTACAGTTAGATATCTAATTCACTGTAAAACATGAAATACAGAAAAGCTAGCTAAAAACCAAATCAATGTTGCTTGATAAATTAAGTTGTCTTTTATAGTTAAGTCATAAATATTTATTGCTTATAATATTAAACTGATTAAAAGCATTAAATTGGCATTAAATTGCGAAAAGGCCCATTATAGCTAAACAGTTCAGAAACTGCATGAAACTTTCACATCCTCATTCAATCTAGCTCATGCATTTTCCTGTTCATTTCAGAGTAAATTTCATTTTCCTAAGAAAACAATGTTCTCAAGGCAAGAAAACAATTGGTGTTGAGCCAACTTTAAAGGTATAGTTCACCCAAAAATGTACATTTTTCCATCGTTTACTCTTCTCATGTTGTTCCAAACCTGTATGGGTTTTCTTCTGTTAAACATTAAAGAAGATATTTAGAAGAATATAGGTAACCAAATGCTGTTAGCAATTGGCTTAAATGTGTTTTTTTTTCTCTGTGCTATTGAAGTCAATGGCTATCAGCAACTGTTTGGTTACCCATAACATAAGAAAGAAGATTATACAGGTTTGGAATGACTTGAGGGTGAGTAAATGATGAACTATATCTTCATAGTTTTACACCAGGTGTTTTCATACTCTCTTTTGCCCTCTGAGATGTATCTTTCAGTACACCACCTGCTTTAGAGGTGTCATACAGTTGATCTCTCTGTAACTCGTGGACAAAGGCAGATGTGCATGAAGAGAAGGGTTTTGGATTACATGTAGAAACTGCCATCAGTAAAACATCTGATCTTAAGATCATTAATAGTTTCCAGCTATGCATGACTGGAGATTTGGTGGGACTAGGAATAATTAACAAACACATAAATCACGTTTTTGCAAATTAAAGTAATACTGAGCATTTTTACAGACTTGATGTGTACACTAAGAGACGTCATAATGGTCAAGTTATTGCATATTCCTTAATGGTTAAAAAAAATAAAAGTTAAATAAAGTGTTACACAAATCCAGAAATGTACAAATTTGTACACAAATCCTGAAATGTCAGAGCTTGGCACTGCATTACCATTCAAAACCAAAACCAGTCACCTCATGAATATGCAAAGTTGTTTTGAATTTCTAACGTATTGTTAAAATATAACGAGAGTTAAAAGTGAAGCCCTCCAATATGTTAGAATGTTATGTCTGATGTTATGTCAATCGTCGTCCTTAAATTTTTTAGTAAGACCGATTATGATACCTATAAGTATATAGATCCATAAATAATTGTATAAAATATTTCGTCGCAATAAATAAATAAATAAATAATAATAATAAGTTAATGAACAGGAAAATAAGATCGAGCCCATTGAACTTAATTATATGCAATTATATAATTAAACGCCCTGTCATTACAACACATTATTATGTATTAGATTTTAATTAATAGATAATATAAGCTGTCTAGAGTCATGTTTTTTTTTTATAGTAGTTCTAAATATGTAATATACCAGCCAGCACCGAATATGACATTTACCAGTGATCTTCTGAAGTTCATCAGCTCTCTCGTCCACTTATTTTACTTAACATAGGGCCATGCCCCCAAATGCTAAGAGCGCGTGCACGGCTCATTACAGTGGAACGTTTTCTAACGCGTCATGCAAAACTTTCCACAGAAGCGTGTGCGGCGTTGGACGTCATCCATCAAATTATCCGCCCTTGGAATACACAGTTCATACACTAGACATGACCTCGGTATCAAATATTAAAATAAACACTTTGCTCAAGTAACCAATGTCTTTGCTGTTCTTTGCATTTAATATAATTTTTAACAAAAATGTTTTCTCTTTTATTTATATATATATATATATATATATATATAAAAATGTGTGTGTGTGTGTGTGTATATATATATATATATAAAATACAAAATGTGAAGGAGCAGTACCCTTTGAAAAGACACTAATATGTAATTTTAATATGTATTTTAAAGCACCATTTTAGTGCAAATAAGGTACAAAGATTTTGTGTGTGTATGTATGTATATATATATATATATATATATATATATATATATATATATTAAAAACATAACCATATCGATTAATGCTTTATCTTTTTCCTTTGTGTTGTTTTAACCCAATCAACAGTTTGTTTTATTTTTCTCCCTCTGTCCATCCTCCATGTATTCAGATCTTCTGGTGAGGACTATCTCTGCCCAGCAACTGAGTGCTTGAGGGGACTTGCAATGCCCTTGTATCCCATCCGCTTGCAAATCAAGGTAAGCAGTTGCACAAAGCACACTCAGCATGTGTTAATTATCATTCATATTTGCAAGAAATGTAAATTATATCAGACTGTAAGTTCATGGCAAAGCAAGGCACTCCACTGTCAGTGGTTCGTTTTCTCTGGTAAAATGCACAAACTATTCCATATTGTCTTATGCTATGGACAGAATATAACGGTACCTTCTATTCACCTCAAGTAGTTTGAGGCCTTCAGGACAAATGCAACACACAGTGTAACGTTAGAGCTCTACCTCCCTCTGCTGGTACAAACTGATGTTAATAAGAGAGTACTTTATTGCTATATTGCTATAGGCAATTATCACAGGTCTCCTGGGTTCGTTTGCTCTCTTGTTAGAGGTATTTATTGAGGTTTCTGTTGTTCTTGTAATGATTATGCAGACAATATTGTGCGTACATATAAGACAAGGGAAAAATTACAATTTATTTTGTTTAATGGATGAGTGTATGACCAAATAGGCCTAGCGTAGTGTCTAATCCAGAACTGACAAATCGGGTGATTGCTCAAAAGAATGCACAACATAATGGTCAGGGTATATCAGTAGATGACCTTTATGTCGATTCACTTGAAGCGAGGTGGATGCAGCTGAGATGTGAAGGCCTTGGGTCACTTTATATGAATATACATGTATAAAATATAAAAGAAGCTACTCACAAATGATGAAAGTAGTTTGTTTATCATCTGGATTTCTTGGCTGTTGTTCAAAAAGCATTTTGAGCATCTGGGAGATTATATTGCATTGATCCTCCGGCATAATTGACACTGACTTTGACCACTGACAAGCTCTCAATGCTTACAAATTGGCAATACTGAAATAACCAGCAGATGTCGTGGTTAATTCAACTGTCTGGTATAACCAGTTGAGTCATCTGTGATTTTAAGTGCGTGCTCTTGTGTACGTAAATGCATCGTGCTTTGGGTCATATTAAATCGTTTTATTTAAAAAAAAAAAAATTCTCCTTAAGTGAGGTTATCAGAAAGATAATTTTTAAATATGAATTTGGGTCAAGGGTAAAAACAGCATTGGTGGATTTAGGGGCTCGTGGCAGATGGTTGCCAATCCCAGTAAATGAACACAAGTACACTAGTCTTTAATTTAGTTTACCCCAAAAGCCACACAACCAAAAAATATATAGGTTACTGAACGTTTAACAATTACAAATCAACTTGATGTCTCTGCGGATGTAAATCGAGCATACGGTTTGGGATGTGATCTATAATCTCCTAAAGGTTCATTTGATTTTATTTGGTAAGTAATTGAGAATGAATTAAAATTTATTCCCTGTCAGATTGCGCACCAAGATAGCGAAATTGCTCGACCACATAGCGAGGACATCACGTAGTTTACGTGGGCGTTAATTTGCGAGAAAACATGATTTGGCTCAATGTAGTTTCAGCACCGTGGTCAGAGCTCGACGAGAACAAAAGGCGGATTAGTGTCCTTGATATCAGGGACCGTCCAAATGTTACCTGCAAATCTAAAAAATGAACAATCAAATAAAGCGTAAGCGAACCGTAACCCTATTTATCTACAGTACGTTTCCTTTAAGTAAAATGTGTTCATTTGTTTGTTTTCAACAGTAAAACAAATCTTGGCATATTTTATGTTTGTTATAGACCATGGCTCTTCATGAAGGAATGTGTATTATTATTCATATAGTCTAATTATTCATCAGTCTACATATGATTATTCCATCCTCCTTTTTCTTTTTTTCCCTTTTTGTTTAATTTCATTTTTTTGCTAAATGTATTGATGTTATTTTTGGCAAACTTGTTTCCCTTGTACAACAATTCTTAAAACAAAAGAACATGGATCATACTGTAATTATAATACTGTACTCTATTCAGTTTAGCTGTGATGATCTGCAGTAATTGTGAGAATAATAAAATGATATAAGAATTATAAAACAAATTGTATCTTTTTTATGTATAAAGTTGCTATTACAAGACTTTGAGTCACATTAGAGTCAAATTTGAGCTATGCATTGAGTAATAAAATAATTGCAAGACATCTTGCAAGATATTTTGTGCAGATGCTAAATTGAGAAATAAAGGTGCGATAAGGAGAAAAACATGACTAGATTTTCTTTTTACCTCTATAGTATTTCAGTATATAAAAAGGGACAGCTGTTTCTATGTGACAGCGCCCAATGGCAATTTTGCGGCTACGCTCTTGTGAGGAAAATCTAGACGCTCCCTTAAGCCGAGTAAGCATCACGGTTTCCACACCCCGAGGGAGGACGGGAGATAGACAGGAGGGGGACACCGGCTTCCGACGTCAAAAGCTACGGAGTGTCAACACCGTGAATATAGGCTACAGCATTACAGTGCGTCTTTTTCACAGCCTCTGCATTAAAACGTGAGTGAAATTGACATTTTATTTGCATTTATACTTGTATTGATTCATGCATGTGTTCTAGTCAACAAGAGATATCTGAGAGGGCACAGAGAGACAAAACCAAGACGATTCAAGGGTGACAGATGCACGGATTTAGTTAAATGTACAGTGGCTGGCGTTCGAGCCACCCGCTCTCCATCATCTCTCTTTATCTGTGCACGTAGAATATCAGACCATGTTCTACAACCAGGCGGAAAGACAGCAAATAAACAAACATCCCCTTGGGATTAACAAAAGAGAGAGAAAGAGGGAAGGAAACGAGAGCGAATTTCGCCTTTGCACAAACACCAGAGAGCTCGTAAAATTTGAATGAACTTCTTTTAGTGCCTTTTGATTTAAAGGCGTGAAGTTGCATGGATAGTTGCATGTTTTTGTTCTCTGTCATGTATGTGCGTATGTGCAGTTGGTGTCGTGACAAAGAGCCACATACGCCTGAGCCTCCACTGTGGATTAAACAAAGAAGCTATCGGTCAATATTCATGCATTTTATTTTATTGCATTCACTTTTACATTTGCATACTCTCTTGCCAGAGCTCGTAACACACGTTTCTTTCTTTTACCATAGCATTTTAATCTCTTAAAATTAAAGATCGACTGATCACTCGAATAATAGGCTATTATGTGTTTTCGGTGACACTTGTACATAATTGTAGCTTGAATAATTATTATTTAAATGATATAATGCATTCATTCAAACAGCTCTTTAGTGTTTATTCAAACAGCTAACATGTTTATTTTTGAATATATATAGCTACTGCCAATCTGCAAAGCATTGTATGATGTTGAAATGTCAAAAAGCAAGCCAGCACTTATTATAATCCTTATTATCCTCCATAATATTATGCATTTAATTCAGCTGTATTCAAACTTTGTTGGGCAGATAATTTTTAATATAGGGATAATTTTTAATATAGGGCCAATATATCTTTTAACGTTATACTTTAAAAAAAAAACAAATTATATGATCTTCCATTGTGTGAGAATTGTTTGCCATTCAAAATCGACCGTCTTGGAAGAAGATATTGAGATTCTGGCAAGCTGAATGGCGATTGGAGGTCTTTCTTGTATTTATTTGCATATTGAATTGCGATTGGTCTGTCTTTCTTGCATCTAATTAAGTAAGCCATCAGATTGCAGAACAGATCATTTTGGTTCTCGGTAGCAAAGTGGGTTCAGAAAGTCAAAGAAAAGAGGTTGAGGGCCTTAAAATAAAACGTTTTACATTTAAGAACAAATGTAGTTGGTTTTAAAACGCTCACGAACAGAAATGACTTGTTACTTGTCACCTACTGTGCTATAAAACGAATTACTAGTTTTAAACTTTTTTTGGCTGCTTACAAGCACCACGTGTCCTTCTACAAACATAAATCTTGTTAAAGGAAGTTAGTATAAAGTGTTAGCGATTATTTTAAGTGTCTTGGTTTTAGCGTTATCTGTTCCTTGTTTGTTTTGTTTTTGTAATTCAGAGCTGTCACGGTTCAAAAATTTCCACCGGGACTCGTGTTTAACATCGCGACTCTTCCCCGCCGCTGAGCCGCTCTCCAGTGCTGAAACCCCGGGCGCAGCTGCCGCTCCGTCCCCTTAGGAAACGGTCCTAATGAAGGAGGCCGACGCCATCAAGCTCTTCATCGGCCAGATCCCGAGGAATCTGGAGGAGAAGGACCTGAAGCCAATCTTTGAGCAGTTTGGGAAGATCTATGAGCTCACGGTGATCAAGGACAAGTACACGGGAATGCACAAAGGTAATTAAACGAGATTGACGCGGCTCTATTGAACGGACAGTCTCTAGGGTGGGAGACTTATGGTGCTAGATGAGCTTCCTCTTCATATCTTAAGAGAAATGTCTAGTACATCTATGTCTAGTACATCTAGTGATGTCTTCTTCTCTTACAGTGGGATGTATACTGTGTTTTAATGTGTAGAATCTTTAACCTTTAGTTTGTAATAGCGTTCATTTCCTCTTATTTCCATTTGAGTTGGGTTCCAAAAGTCTAGCTTCCCGAGATAAACAAATCTATTCAAGCGAAAAATGCATCTTTGTGGTGCGAAAACAAATTGTTTAAAGTTTTCCCCACTTCTTAGTCACAGTTGTCATATCCTTTTATGTCCGCACAACACTGCTTGTTATTCATGCTCTGTCTAGGACTGGTAGATTTTTATTTTTACATCCCATGTTATATTCTTGCTCTTTCTTCAGGATGTGCGTTCTTGACGTACTGTGCGAGGGAGTCAGCCTTGAAGGCCCAGAATGCACTGCACGAGCAGAAGACATTGCCGGGGGTGAGTTGTCGCTGTTAATAATGTGAACGGGCTGTATAAAAAATAGATTTAAGTAAGACAAACACTTCCATTTGCCTATATATAGCAGACTACATATAGGATAAATCTTTTATCATAAAGCTCCTCTAACAAGGCTGAGGGATATGAAGTCATTTCTAAAAGTGGAAACAACACATTATGTGGTTCATGAGACAGGATGTGTGAAAATCTGTGTTGACGGAACAGACTTTAATTAGGTATGTAGGAGGGCACACTCCTTGAAGGCATCCTTGATCGTGTCGCTCTCAGAAGTCGTTGATTAGCTGTTAGGCCATCTGCCTTGCCAGCGCCGTGATGGGCAACCTGTAAATTCAGAAACCTCCAATCTCTACATCTTTTTAATGTTTTTTTTATGTTTTCATGCATAAATTACCTACTTTTTCAGATTTACCATATGTACAGGATCATTATGAGTGGTTTCGCGAGTCGAATGTACTCAACATCAACGTATAAAACTTGAGGATGAGATCATATGGTCTGTTTTGTGATTTAAAGGCAGGAACTAAAGGCATAGTTCTCCCAAAAAATGTAATTGTTTTCTTAATTTATTCCATTCCAAACCTCTATGACTTTCTGTCTTCTGTTGAACAAATATATTCTTAAGTAACCAACCAATTAAAGTTCCCATTAACTTCCATTCTATTTTTAGTCCATACAATGGGAACCAAAGCTGGAACATTCTTCAGAATATCTTCTTTTGTGAAGACAGTATTTTCCATTATTGGGTCGAATATCCCTTTAATACAACTATACGCTTAGTGCTCGCGTGGTGATGGTTTTTTTTCCCCAGGTTGATTAGACTTGGAGCAAGCAAACACACAGGGAATCTTTTGCTTCCCATCAAATTCTATTTAAGCGAGTTCAATTTTTCACTAGAGGAAGCTGCGCATTGTAAAAGATGAGACACGATGTGGACTGAGCGGTCAAACAGAAGCTTCTGGTGCTTCTGAACAGACTCTGAGCCAACTGTAAGTCCACCAGACGTAGGCTAATGAAGGGATATATGGCTTTATTGCTCTGTATGTCACATTACGTAACATCGAAAACTAGTATTAGAAGCGACAAAATTAAATCAAAGTGTGAGCAAAGTAAACCTCGTTCTGCCTTTTTTTTAGGGAATCAGTATAAGATTGTTTTTCCTTATGGGGAGTAACGTTATGCGCATGTGTGTTCGTGAGTAACTCCAGAACAAATCCCATTATTAGCATGACAGTAGTCTGACCTTTGCCGACCTCTCCAGGCGCAGATCAGCGGGTTCCCTGGCTTTAAATCCTCTCTCCTCCTTCTCGATCCCTCTATCCTTCTATTAGTCTACCCCCTCACCTAAGCCTGGTAAGACTGTGTTCAAACCTCCCCCATGAGGTACGACGGGAACCACATTATTAAGAACAACTGCCCCCCTTCTCCTACAGAGAAATCTGTTTCCTCTTTCTCGGTCTCTCTCTTTCTTATTTTCTTTTTTCACACACACGCAGACAGCCCAGCTGTGTGGCGTTATTACCAGTTCATGGCACCTGCCATTCAGAGCATGCTCCGCCCCCATCCTGTCAATCATAGAGAATCGCTCCAGCAACGCTGCGTGATTTGTGTTTAGAGTGTGTGTGCGGGTAAGATAGGAGTTGTAACCACGATGAGGGGAGAAAGACAGATAAGATAAGACAGAAATTGGCTTGGAACCTTCATTTCTCACCTTTTGTTTTTCTCTCTCAGGCTTTGTTCACACTACTCCCAATTCAGATTTGTTTTTCAGATTTTTCAGTTTGTGCCTTTTCATTTTGCAAGTGATGAAAACTTAACCGCTTGTTCAAATGTGGTAAGAAAAAGGATAGTTCACCCAAAAATGACAATTCTCCCATCATTTACGCACTCTCATGTCATTTCAAAACCTGTATGACTTTCTTTTTTCTGCAAAACACAAAAGATGTTTAGAAAACTGTCTCAAGGTTTTTTTGAAAGTTAATGAGAACCAATGAGAACTGCTTTGGATTCCTATGACTTCCATTAGTGTTTTTTACTATTATTTATTATAGTATTTGTTAACATTTTTATTTATATTTTCTTTTTCTTTTTTTCTGGTTTGTTTTAGTCATTTTGTCATGTGCTTGTGTCATTTTTATTTAAAATGTTTATATTAAGCTTTAATTTGTTAGTTTTTTTTTTTGTTAGTTTACCAAGGTTAGTTACCATTTCTTTCAATTAATTTCATTTTATTTTTATTTACGTTATTTCAATGAACAAAACTGACCTTTTAATAGCTTTAGTTTTAGTTGTAGTTTTAATTTACAACACTCTTTCATTGTATTTACAAAAATGCTTAAAACATTCTTCAAAACATCTTTTGTGTTCTGCAGATGAAAGAAGATTCAAAACACTTAAATGTGTGGGTTTTGTAAAAGTCATATTTCATGCATTTTTAGACTGTACGGTTTGTTTGGATGAGGAACAAATAACTGACAAAAACTGTCTAATATTCTAGTTTTGCTAAGGTTGAAACTGAATAAAAGATCAACTGAGAGCAGTGAATTGAATGGAGAGGTAAAGGAAGACAAGGGAGGAGGGGTTGAACAGATGGCATGGCTGGAGTGGCACCTGGCCTTATGTTTAATTTCAGGTGAGAGGCACGCAGTGATTGTAGACAGAGGAGGAGAATGGAGACCTGGAGTCCTCTTTCCCATGCCCTCTTCCTCCTCCCCCTCTTATCTTTCCCATCTCTCCATCTCTCACTCTCTGCCTATCATTGCCATCCCAACGTGTTTGCCTCAACTCTGTTTATCACATGGCCCCACAACAAAGCACCGGGCATCGTCCAAGACACTTCAGTCGTGCACGCATTCGTTTGCACTTTTAAATCCGGCACTGCATTCACATACATACCCTCGATCTACCGTTTCCTGTATTCACGCATTGGCCACATCTCAAATCGTATATTCCCTTTGGCCTTCTCTCAGTAACAACAGTAGCAAGTGAACTACAGGGCTAAAATACTGGCTGAATTTGAAACACTGTTGTTGTGTTGGCGGTTTATGCTAAAATGTGACTCAGCTGGATCCTATCTAACCTCAGTTAAGATAAACATCAGCTTTCACATAGAGTTTTTTTGTGCTTTAAGTTGTTTTATTTGCTGTTTCGGAAACATCTTTACTCTTACTCCTGCCTCAGCCATAAAAATTTTGACAAGAAAGCAAGACGTAGTCGATCAGCAGGACAGACCAGATTGCTTCTGTTTGCACTATTAATGTTGTTTATACAGTTATAATTTTGATTCAAAGCATCAAATTACACCCCATCTCTATTGAACTAGTACTTCCATTGGTTATTGATCGCAAAATGGCAGTTAAAATCTATCTATGCCATTTTGGCATTTTTGTGTTTGGGACAAGTTGTTGTGCGTCTGAACGCGTGTTTAGAAGAGCGTCTGTTGTGCCTTTGTTGTGGGGGAGGGGAGGGCAGGTGTTATCAGAGAGGGGGATGGAGTGTGTGAGAGCGAATGTCTGGATGTTTGTTTGTAGTTTAGTACAATGTGCTCATTCTGATTTCCGTCGTAAAATGTATAGTGCATCCAGAAAGTCAAATAAGATTGGTGGTTGTATACTTTCAAATATGTGTCACAGTGCACTACTTTTCACATTTAACTAATGGGTTCCTATGAACTTGTACATGTACGGGATGTACTTCGATAGAAATCCAAGTGGATTATGTGTGAGAAAGCATATGCAAACTCATATGATTACTTTTTTACACAAATGAAAGACAAGCGATCATTTCAGACCAACACAAACCCATGCGTCAAATGCGAAATTGCGTGCGCTCATATGCTTCCTTTCCAGAGCTGCGAGATTAAGTATATTTGACTTAGTGTCAGTGTCTATACTCACATCCAGACAGGATGAGTCCATTGTTTGGATGAATTGAAGGGTTACAGGGTTCGAGAGCGCAAAAGAGGGAGAGAGGTGAAAGTAGGTCTAATTAAAGAGAAATTGGACGGATATGTGAAAAGGGAGGAAAGATGGGGGGGGGGTGAATTGGGGGAAGGGGGGAAATGAAAGAAAATTTGACATAATGAGCCATGTGTGGCGGTGGTGGGGGGAGGGGCCACTGTTGAAAGGGGAGGCGGCGGACATCCACGGGCTTAAAGACAGACATCTGCTAGCATGAGTGTGTGTGTGTGCGCACATGTGTGTGGCCTTTGATGATTACACACTCCATGAGAGCAGAACTTAATCTGATGGACATCTATCCACTGTGCACAGCAGATTTTTTCACACCATTGAGACGCAAAATAAACTAGCTAATGGCCATTTTCTACTTTTGGCTGCAAATATTAGCTGCGCTTTTTATCATGTTTACATTTGTGGTAGTGTTCAGATGCTCAGACATTCGTTATAATAAAGTCACGAACAACAGATCCTCTTGGGTCCATCCTACTTCCTCTCTTGATTTGGTTGGTTTTGTCGTTTGCAACAAATCATGCAATCTTAAGAGCTGGTGTGCAGGTGGTAATCAGTCTTCTTTCTGAATGTGTCCCAGATCAATATTGTTGCTCAGGAAAACCCATAAAGGCACTAAATGATGAATATGGCATTTGCAGATTTCCTTATGAGTAATAAGGCCGTATCGAATTTTCAATTTGAAGTGCCCATGATGATTTTTTTGAAACATAAATAATATTCTGCACCTGTTTTTACCAGGCAAGTTGTGTTTCAAATGAAGAATATTCACGCTTTAATAATATTATGTGTCAAATACATAGGAATGAATGGTTGTCCCTTAGATTCCAATTTAAAAGTACACAGCTATCTACTGTAACTTTTTTTGTTTGTTCATTTGGTAACACTTTAGTATAGGACCAGTTCTCATTATTAACTAGTTGCTTATTAGCATGTCTATGAGAAACATATTAGCTGTTAATTAGTACTAGTAAAGTATTTATTCTACATGACCATATTGTACATCCCTAACCCTACGCAATACCTAAACTTAACAACTACCTTACTAACTATTAATAAGCAGCAAATAAGAGTTTATAGAGGCAAAAGATGTAGTTAATGGTTTGTTAATAGCAAGAATTGGACCTTAAAATAAAGTGTGACTGTTCATTTTTACAAACTGAGAACCAACTCCATCTAATCTATAAAGACTAGCAAGCAAACATGCATTATTTACTTTATGAAAAGAGTGTTGAAATCCATAGCTTTCCTCATCCACTTGGCATTTTGTTCCCATGGACAAAAATAAAGTAGCACCCCTATCTCAAACAATAGGACAGCATCACCGGTGTTGACGGCATGTTTGCGTGTTAGATATCAGCGTTATTGCTAGCATTACTCATATGAGGTCTGTTTGCTTGGCAAAAGCGAGGTTGTTTAAATGTGCTACATTTAGAATTTGGTATGCATATTGAGTTAGCAAGCCCAACCAATGCATATCTCAGTTTCTCAAGCAGTGCCATTTTCACATGTCACCCCCCCTCCACCCCTGTCCATCTTTCCCTGTTTAAGCAGGCGTCAACGCTGACAGTTTAAAGTCTGTGTTACCATTGTAATAGCCAGAGGTCTAGTGGATGACACATTTGAAACATGCTAATTAATTAGAGTTTATTGATTATCTCAAGAATAAAGATTTCAGGAGCTTTTATCGTCCAGGCGAGATGGTATTTCATTGTTTAAGGGTAATTGATGTGGCATTTCAAGCAGTATTACGTGGTATTTAAATGACTTTTCTCATTCTTTCTAGATTGTAAATACAAAACACAGCAAATATTTGAAAACCGCTTGTTTATATTAAATGTAAAATGTTGTGTTTGGGGATAAGAAATGTTAGTATGGATAAAAGTATGTTCTCTTTGACATGTTGAATGTGGATGAAAATACATATTTCTGTTGTAATGGTGTTAAAAAAATGGGAGATAGATAGAACGGCTGAAAGAATAAACTAGAGAAAAGGAGATTGGAAAGAAAGCGAGTGGAATATATTGGGGGTGGGGTAGCGTGCAGGTTGATTACGGTCGCAGGTCCTGTTGCCAGGAGACAGCTGGGACAAGGGATGCTGGGTTGCTAGGAAACCAGCTCAATGCGATGGCCAGCATTGCATGATGGGTACAGAGGCAAGATTGAGAATAGTCTTTGTGTAGATACACACCTAATTTAACATCTGCCAAATACACACACTGACAAGTCGCAAGAGAGATCCTCTTGAGCTTGAGTGCAATCACACACCCAGCCATTCTTTCCATGCACAGAGAAACTTGGGGAATATGAACAAACAGCATGCCTTGCAGGCATATATAGTGTGTGCGTGAATGAGTGAACATGAATTGTGATCTGATTTTTAAACTCTTATGAGTCACCGGCTTTCTGAATTTTGTGTGAATGGGAAAGGCAGATTTGGGTGTGTCTTCACAGTTTGTTTTAGATATATAAACATAGGTATTTTACAGGTCAAACATGGTGATGTATTTCTATATATGTTTGAGGCAATACATGGAGGGTGGCCGCAGGGTAAAATGTCAGTTGATTGAATAATCTATGGATTTAATATCCCATAATCCCACTGAAATCCCTGGCCTCAGATCAAGGCGGAGATTAAATGTGTATGCTCATGTCAGTGGAGTGTTCTTGCTGGCAGACGAACGCAGTGACTGTTATGACCTGTGCTTCTAATGGCATTTATGAAGAGATATTACATTAATATTTTCTATTTTTGTAAGCATACAATTGCATTTTCCTGCTGCAACACAGATGGAAGGATTACGTTTATACCACTGATCTATAATATAGAACTGGATTGCTCATGATGTCATGAAAGTGAAGCCGCCGCGCCACCATATTGGTAATCCCTAGTGTGCGTAAACGGTCTATTGAATTAATAGGAAATTGTATGATTTTACATCTCTGCTGTTAGGAATTAGTAAGATGGCGGATCGAACACTTCCGGTGGCTTCACTGTCTGTTGGCAGTTTAGTACGTGATGAGCGATCCAGTTATATATAGATCAGTGGTTTATACTGGTTTGTTTTACATTTTTCCATATATTAAAAAAGAGCACACATTTGGTGAGTCTCAGTTTCCTGGTGTTTTTAAAATCAGTTGTTGTACAGGTTAGGGTTTAGGATTTGCTTTATTAAAATGCACTTAGTTTTAATGTCAGTGGTGGTACTGCAATATAAAAACATCTGTTGGACATTTATGGACTGCATGAGATGTTCATCCTCAGGTTTAAAGGAAGGGCCTTATGTTTTCTGTGATGTGGAAAATGCAGACAGAATCGTGGAATCCAGACACAAAAATCACAGAATGTCACGGAATTTGCCAAATTTTGGATGGATACATCCATAGCAGGTCAAATCACTTGCATCAAATGCAACATGGACTATTATCTGTAAATATTAAGCTGTAAAAATACTATTTATATATGAATTTGCATGTTCTGCACATCTCTGTGTGAATGAATGGCACAAACATTATTTTATAAGGAATATTTACCAAAGAAAAATATTACCAGAATATATTTACCAGAAAAATTTAAATGCACAACACAGTATTTCTAAAAAAAAAAAAAAAACATTTCATATGACCTTAAAATTTTTATTTTTGGTAAACTTTTAATAAATTGTGTACATTTCATGATTTAAATGAATAAGATATGCTTTTTTTTCTTTTTTTTATGTAACCATTAAAGCTTATTCTTGGAAAAGAAAAAATGGGGAAAAATGTAATCCAGAAAAATGAAAACGGAATTTGGAAAGAATACAACTGATTTTAGGAAAACATAAAACAGATTTCATAGGGTCATGTGCAGCTTATACATTTATTTTTTACCTTTTTGCTGTTGTTTATGCTTATACATTTTTCTTGAAAATCTATGAAAAATGCCCTACTTTTTGTGTGGTTTTGAATAGTTAGTGGTGACATTTTTTTTATTTAACAAATAATTATTTTATATAACAATGATTCATTTAATTGATCAAAAGTGACAGTAAGACATTTACATAATTAAAAAGTGTTTATTTCAAATTAGTGCTGTTCTATTGAACACTGATAATAATAATAAATGTTTCTTAATCACCAAGATATTAGAATGATTTCTGAAGTTCGGTGTAATAATGCTGAAAATTCAGCTTTGACATCATATAAATAAATTAGATTTGATAATATATTCACATAGAAGTCAGTTTTTAGAATTTGTAATATTATTTCACATTACCTCCCTGAGAACCAGAAAAAAAGATTTGTGAATTAAGTATTGTTTCAAGTCATTACATAGTTTAGAGCATAAGAAAAAAAATGGAAAGAAATTTTTTTTTTTACAAATTGTATTCATATGTTATGCTGTTATCTGTAGAGGACACCAGAACTAAGTTTTTCTAAAAAATAAAATGCCATAAATAGACATGAAAAGGCAAAAACAATGGATTTTTTTTTTAATCACCAATAAATTTTTAGGTTTCAAGATTTTTTTTTTTTATGCCAAGCTTTGTATAAGGATGATAGAATATATATATATACCATTTTTTTATTTAATATGTGTGTAAAAATTCCATAAACTGGATTCCCATCAAACACAATATTATCTAAACACAGTATCTAGTTTGCATATTAATACGCTCTTGGGACAGTATGTGGGAAAAGAAGTGTAATAATGGGAGTAGTAATTGGCCAGAACGAGCCCTTTAATCATTAGTGTGGTTTGAGGAGTCTCTGGGTTCGATTGTGTGGAAGCCAACAGGTTTGTGTCACCCAGAAGAGGATGGAGAGTCTTCACCGTCTCTGTTGCTCTGGTAACCACAGCAGTTCCACCTGCTACTTTAGTCTCTCTCTCTCTCTCTCTCTCTCTCTCTCTCTCTCTGTCTCTCTCCGTTCTCATTAATTCCGATCCTTCCGTCGGCCTCTGTCTCACCATCACTACCTCACCCTCCCGTCGTCGTCCAGGGCAACCTTGTTTACCTGCTGGGTAGCTCGTCTCAACGTTGTCATGGAGACACAGGGTTGGTTACCGTGCCGACCTGAAGTGGCAGTGCCACGACTCTCTCTCTCTCTCTCTCTCTCTCTCTCTCGTCCCTTTGTACCTTTTTCTCCTCACCCTTTTCTTTTTGTTCTCTGCCGCTGTCTCTGTTTTTCCGTTCTGTAATCCTTGAAGCTCCGTGACTCGTCACAGTGCAAGGAAAGATGTGAACAAAGCTCCTCATGTGAAGCCTGTACCACCCAGTGTATCAGAACAGAAGTGATGCTTTCCAGTATTTTTTGGATTGATGTGCCATCTTCCTGTTGATGCATGCATGTTAAATGAGCGTGCGAGCTGTTCCTTTGTCTCAACCTTGATGTGAGTTGGCTCCTTTCCGAAAATGAAACTGAAATGGCACAGTCATTAACCTAATCCATTTTGCTGACCATTTCAAAGTGCTCATGCAGTCAACAGTTGGCCAGCAACCTGCTTTGTGTTATACACTCTCGAAAATAAAGGTTAATGTCATAGAAGAACCTTTGCATGTTTAACAGGAGGGCTTTATTTTTTCTCTGTTGATGGATATATATTAGGGGTGTAATGGTACACAAACATGATGGTTCGATATGCATCTCGGTTTTGATGTTACGGTTCAGTATGGTTTCAGTAGGATCAATGAACTAAACAAAAATATTTAAATTAACTTCTAAATTCAACAATTTCTGTTTATTGTTAAAAAATATTCATTAACACAGTGGCTGTCATAACTTGTTTCACAACATGTTTATTGAAACATACATTAAATAAATAAGACATCACAAACAGGTCGAGTCTAGACTTAATTTCTCTAGCAAACTAACGAGCTCAAGACACTGATGACTCGTCTGAGGTAAATGAAATGCTACTTGATGTTTTGTTTACAAGCTGTTTTATTGACATTTTATTTCTCACGTCACATCCAAGAGCATCAAAGCATCTCTTAATGCTTGAATGTCCTGGAAAAGTGGACATTAGTTCCTTATCAAAATATAATACTGGAAGTTTCCAGTGAAGTTTCACTCATGCAGTGGTTAAAGCAATGCTGATTTGTTCAGTACACATGCTTACCGAACTGAAAGACCCGTACATTTTCGTGTACCGTTATAATATATAAAACTTTAATGGAAAAGTTTTAATCTGTAACTTTGTAACTTTTAATCAATGTAATGCATCCTTTCTGAATAGAAGAGTTTAAAAAAAGAGAAACTTTTGATCAGTAGTGTATAGTCCAATATGGCAGATTAATGACGTCAAATGCCATTGACCCATATTTGAATGTACGTGAACTCCAGTTATATTTAACAAGATTTTCAGCAAATAATGGTTTGAATTTTAGGGGTCAAAGAAAAGTCCTTGCCTTAGAGTGACAGAAAACCATTAATCTACTTTGTGTATGAACTAAATTGGGAGCAGCTGCCCTCAATACAATGCTAAAATGCCCTCAAAAGTTATTTTTCCCCCCTGTATGCCGGTGTTTTCTGAAGATAAACAAAGCAATTTGGGCAAATCAGATTTGCGCGCTGCAAAACAAGCTCTTACAGCTGAGATCAGATTAGTAATCTCCAGAGGGAGTTGTTACACTAGGAAAGCAAAAGAACTGATCCAGAACAGACGTATAGTGGGTGTTGGAGATCTTTACAGTGCTTTACATTACTGCAGCAATCAATGAGACCTGCTTCATTAGTCATCCTGATAAACGTCCTTCTGTTTGTGTCCTTCTCTGCGAGTCGTGTAATATATTTTTGGCGTGCTGTGAAATAGTGGAAGTCATTATGTATGGTTTATACGGCTCTGTATGTATGGTGTGTGTGTGTGTGTGTGTGAGTGATTGCAAGCAAGTGCCTGATCAATACGGACCCCAGATGAGCAATCGCTGCTGGCCGGATAAAACAAGCGGTCTGAATTGGGCCGAAATGTCACCTGCTGCATAATTAACGTCTTTATGTTGATTAGAGCGATTGAGCTCACAGCTTGTCTCCTTGCCTCTCATCTAGTCCTTTACTAATTGTATTTATTTCAATTAGAGTTGCAGTGATTGAACAATTCCACGTAGAGTTGTGAAATCATTTAAATTATAATACTAATACTATCTACTGTTCATGCTAATCCATACTTTTTTTTCATTTCATGGTAAAACAAATTATTTAGCCCTAGCAATCATTTGATGTTTGTTTTTAAAGAATAAGAAAGATGTAATAGTTTGTTGTCAGATGTCTTTTACAGTTTAGCATTGTAGCAGTTGTGATCATAACTGTGAAACTGATATATCTGTAATTTTAAATATGTACACGTATATTCAATATTCATTCCAGGAAAACAAATGACATTTTTTTTAAATATAATTTTGCTCAGGTGTCTTGTTTTAATGCTGTTTTGATATTTTAACTGCTTAGGTATCTTGTTTTAATGCTGTTTTGATATTTTAACTAAAAACAAGACAAGGATATTAATGAAGAAATGAGTATATTAATCTAAAATTGTCAAAATGTTTCCCCTCCACCTAACCTTGGTTATATTTGTTCATATACTCTCATTTTCCTTGATTCTCCCCCTTTCTATTTTAATTTCCTCTCTCTCTCTCCCTTTCTATTTTCATGTTTCTTTTCCCTCTCATATCACCATCCCTCTTTCCCTCGGTGCCTCTTTCTCTTTTCTGTTTCACAAACCCAGAATCTCTCACCATATTAATCTGCGGTGCATCTGTAATCCAGATTAGCCAGCGAGCGTGCTTAATCCCATCACTTCCCCAATCCCGCGGGGGGGGGGGGGGGGGGGGGGTGTGCTTTTCCTGGTGCCCGAGAGAGAGAGAGAGATTAGGTGTGATGGGGAGAGAAAGAGCATAAAACTGATTCTTGATGAGAGATCAAAGTAGGCGAGAGAGAGATGGCGATTAGGCCTCAAATAGAGGCAAACAAGTACAAAGGCTACATGGAGAGAGCAGAGATAAATGGACGGAAATAAAACAGCAGCATAGCCAGTGTGGAGATCTTTCTTTTAATTGGAGAATATTGAGGCAGATCATGAGGTCATGAGATCTACATGTGCATAAACATTCATGATGTTCTGCAATAAAAGCACACACAAACACAAGAGGAAATGAAGGAGCTGGATAATAAAGTGCAGTTCATCATGTGCTCTGTTTCAGATGAACCGCCCCATTCAAGTGAAGCCAGCGGACAGTGAGGGCAGAGGAGGTATAACACACACACATATACACACATGGATGTCTATTTATCTTATATATATATATATACATATATATATATAAAAAGATAGACTTGATATTTTTTATATTTAAGAATGTCTTCAAAGGACAGTTTTGTCATGTTTTGCTCACTTACGAGAATAGTACAAATGCCAAAATGCATTAATAATTCAAGAATTCAACATTTTAAACCCATTAAATGGGTGTGGAATGAGTACAGACTGAATTAATCCTCTTTTATTGGATGAAAACAGCAACGCAATCCAAAATACAATGCAAATGGATCTTTCATCTTTATTCTGCATTGATACACAAACAAAACATGAGCTAGTGCTGTTGTGTTGCTCAGCAAGTGACAGTCCTCTAGGGCTCTCTAGTGGCCTTTGATGTTATCACACCATGACGCTTACACTTATGGAGTGACAAATATTGTCTGCGATGATTTGATGGTTATTACCACTTAAGAATGATGCATGATCTCACACAGCCATTTCTCTAATATATGTAAACTTATCATGATCTATCTTTCTGTGTGTAGACAGGAAGCTGTTTGTGGGGATGTTGGGGAAACAGCTGTCAGACACCGATGTCAGAAAAATGTTTGAGCCTTTCGGGAGTATAGAGGAGTGCACGGTACTCCGAGGGCCTGACGGAGCCAGCAAAGGTGCACAAACCACATTCGAATACGTGCACTTTGCGTTTCCCCAATTCCCCTGCAAGGAACAGTGTTAACCAGTTAATAATAACAATAATAGTATTTTTTATTAATTATTTTGCTTTATAATTTAATAGATATCTAATAACAATGAATCATTAATAATATTTATATTTTTGTAATATTTACTACTAATAATAAATATTATCATTATTATTGTATTTTTAATTTATCGCTTTATTTAATAATATATAATAATTAATTAACTTAAAATGTACTATTGTTATAATGAAAATAAAATAATAATAAAGAATATTTGCTATTATTTATTTATTAGCTTTTTTGTTTGGAAGAGATTTTTTTTATTCTTTTAGTGAATCCTATTTTTTCACAGTTATTTTCTTAAAGAATTTAATGCTTATTTATTATTCATTAAAGATCAACATTTACTCATTATTATTATTATTCTTTCTTTGCATTTATTTTCTTGGAAGAAATGGAGTAGAAGTTTCTGTCCGTGCTCAATTACATTTCCTTACAAAAATATTTTTTTAGTTGTTAAAGTGTATCCTTAAAGAGAAATGGAAAATCTGTATTCATAAAAATATGTGCTCATATTTTCAATATATATTCTAGGAAAACAAATGTAATTTTTTTTATGCAATTTTGCTCAGGTAAATTTGTCTTATTTTAAGGATATTTTGATATTTTGACTAAAAACAAGATAAAAAAAACAAAACAATGAAGAACTTTGTATCCTAATACAATATTAAACTATTATTTTATTTTATTTATTTGGTTATATATTCACATTCTATATAATAATTATTTAATAATAATAACTGATCATTTACTATTGTTTAAATTAGAAAAAATTATAATAAAACATATTTGCTATTATGTATTTATTTATTAACATTTATTGTATGGAGGAGATGGTTTAAGCGGATCTTCTGCCTGTGTTCAATTACACTTTCCGTTTAGTGAATCTTATTTTTCACAGATATTTTTGTTAATGATTTATTTATTTTTTTATATATAATTTAATACTTATTTAATACTAATAATAATAAAAAACTTTCCGTTTAGTGAATCTTATTTTTCACAGATATTTTTGTTAATGATTTATTTATTTATTTTATATATAATTTATTACTTATTTAATAATAATAATACAAAAAAAGTTTTGACCATTATTATTCTTTCTTTGCATTTCTTCTTTGGAACAGATGGAGTGGAGTTTCTGTCTGTGTTCAATTACTGTCCCTTACAAAAAAAAAAAATCCCCACTCCCCAAAAGCGATCCCCAATTTCACAGACTCACACTCTGAGCACTGACTGCAAGTTAACCACATATTATATATTGTATAAAATATTGGAAATAAGTGGTTTTAGTCAGGCTTTCCAGTTGTTTTTGACTTGAAGACTCTTTCAGTAAGACTGCAGGTCATAAAGCACATCTGTAGTAATACAACACTAGTAGGGTTGCAGCAGTGTGTTCACTCATGCATATGTTGGCTAATGAATGATAGCCGTTCGGAACAGGCTGTGATTTATAATGTGATGGATGTGTGTTCTGGGTAATTACGAGTGAGTGTGAATGGAACAGATGCACCTGCTGTAGTAAATCATTAACTGTTTCCCAATACATACAGACATAGGCCTTGTGAAATTATGTGGGCATTTGTACCAAACACATCTTGTTGTGTTTGATTGAACTTGTTTAATTGGACGTTTAAATACTCTCACTTGATGATGCATTGTTTCAGACTATTAAATGTCAGCGTTTGCCACATTGCTCTGGCTTTGTCTAATAATGTGTCGTGTGTTGCAGGTTGTGCATTTGTAAAATACCAGAGTAATGCAGAAGCGCAGGCGGCCATTAGCACTCTGCACGGCAGCCGCACTCTCCCGGTTAGTGTTCATTTCACAGACACATTCAGGATTCCTCCCACAATCACACCTACAAGCATAACACAACACACTAGCACATTGTTTCGCTATTCATACTCACTCACTACAGAGTCTTTGTGCTTTTTTTTTTAATGTCACCCACTGCATATTTTACCTCAAGACCTCCCAGTTTGTTTTATTTGGTTTTCTTGATCCCCTCAGGGTGCATCTTCTAGTCTGGTAGTGAAGTTTGCAGACACAGAGAAGGAGAGAGGAATCAGGCGTATGCAGCAGGTCGCCTCCCAGCTGGGTGTCATTAGTCCCATGAGCCTACACCTGGGAGCCTACAACGCTTACACACAGGCAGTGAGCTCTAACACCACACAAGACCCAGTGCAAGAAGAAACTTACACTACTGTTCAAAAGTTTGGAGTTCCAAATCAATGCTTGTATAGACTTGTACATTATTACAAAAGAATTACAAAAGAATCTTTAAAAAGTAAATCACATTTTCCACAAAAATATTGAGCAGCTTAAGCCAAATATAAAAAAAATGTTTCTTGAGTAGCATATTAGAATGATTTCTGAAGGATTATGTGACGTGAAGACTTCAGTAATGATGCTGAAAATGATTCACAATATTACTGTTTTTACTGTGTTTTGGGTCAAAGAAATGCTGCCTTGGTGAGCATCATAGACTCTTTAAAAATCCTTACTGATCTTACCCAAATGTTTGAACAGTAGTGCATATTACATGATGAACTGAATAAGATTACAGATTAAATTAAACATTAAATAATGCAACTGCAAGTGATTTTTGTAATCATCCAATGAGGAAGCAAATATTTTTGACTTTATTTTGAAAAGTTTTATGTAACCATTCTAAAGAGTCTCTAATAGGTTTTCTTTTTTTGTTTCTATTACACAATGAGTTTTATACTTTACGTGTGGCTTAAGAGTCCAAATATTTTATGGGCCACTATGTGCACCAGTTCACAGAAAATACATTGGGAGGAAATTGAGTTGGGATTATGGCAATAACTGGAAGTTGCAGTACCAGAAATACTTCCATAATTATTTTCCGTTCTGCACAAAGGAAGTTCTCATTGAAATGGCATTGACCTACTAACCCCTGTACAACCCCTGCACAGGACTTGAATTCAGTCAGAACTTTGTGTGTCATAGTCCTTTGGATACACTCCTTGTTTTGTCTCATCCAGCTCGTCCAACAGCAGGCCTTGGTGGCTCAGTCCGCATACCTGTCTCCCGTTGCGACGGTTGCTGCAGTGCAGATGCAGCAGTTGGCTGCTCTCAATCCCAACAGCATCATAGCCACACCCATTGCCTCCATCACACCCTCCTCAGGTAAATGACAGTCTGCTACAAAAAGCAGTTTATATTTAGTATTCCCATTCCAGGAGTTGTTAGATTTATTCGTGGATTTGTAATTGTCCTTCTGCTATAGGTACGAGCACTCCTCCAACCATTGCTGCCACACCTGTGCCTGCTCTGCCTCCACCAATCGCAGTCAACAGTTACCCTCAAGTCCCTGCACCACCCAATGGCCATTCTGCCTCTGAAACCCTCTACACCAATGGTCTCCATCCATATCAGGGTGAGGATAGCTCCTCCAGTCTTTATTCTTTATTATACTATATTAAAGGGCTGCATGGGAAATCGTATTTTAAATGTGATCATGATTTCTGCTTCTCTCGATTTATTAAGCATTATCCTTGTTAAAGTCTGAGTAAAATCAATTCTGATAATTTCTTCAAAACTCATTATTAATGTTTGAAATGCATTGCTGAAACATGTAACAAAGACTGTGAACTAATGCTCTCAGTACTACATTTTTTTATTGAATTATAATTGTATTACCATTACCATTATTATTGTCTCATTCATCACTGCTTTTCTTCTGTTTGTTTTCAATGTTTATCTGTACTTCAGCTCAGAGTCCTGCATTGGATCCTCTCCAGCAGGCGTATACAGGCATGCAACACTACACGGGTGAGGCTTCTGAACTCTTGAATCGCTATTCGAAATGTGTCAAAAGTGAAGAATGTGAAATACAGTACTCTCTTTTCCAACAAAAGAAAATAGTTTTCCACTGTTTTCATTAAACGAAAAAAAAAAAAAAGATTTGATGGGATTCTCAGTACTGTCAGTAGTTGTTTTCACTGCTGAGGTTTAATCAAAGACTAAATGAAGCAAGTCACTAGCTGAGTTGATTTAGACTATTTTTACAGCAGGGCCGGGTAATGCAGTTTGTCTTCCTCAAGGTTTGATCTGCTCAAAATAACAAAAACAGACTGTGGAATGGCACTTGAATAGATTACTTTATCTTGATCTCATGTTTAACTTCATTACTCCACCCACAGCTACATATCCCGCTGCTTATGGATTGGTCGGTCAACCATTTCCACATCAGCACACTTTGGTTGCCCAACAGCCACAGCAGCTGCAGCAGCTGCAGCAACGAGAAGGTAATGATGTCATTTCCTATTCAATTGGCTCTTATAACCACCGACATCCTGTTTTGATAATTCCCTAGACTATTATCGAACACACTTCTCAATCATTGTTCTCCGAATCTCATGCTGCGCCACAAAAATATTTAAAGCACCATGTTTTATTAGGGAATCAACATGGTTACTTCCTTTTTATGATAGAAAAATTAGACTGAAACTTGTGCAACAGTGTGGTCTGATGTATTTCATTTCCTCCTCTGCTCTTGCCAATGTCTCATATCTTCTCTCTTGTTACTCTCCAGGCCCAGAAGGCTGCAATATCTTTATTTATCATCTGCCTCAGGAGTTCACTGACTCTGAGATGCTGCAGATGTTTTTGCCATTCGGTAACGTCATCTCAGCCAAGGTGTTCGTTGACCGCGCCACCAACCAGAGCAAATGCTTTGGTGAGTGATTTCCAAAAGCAAATAAATAAATTGGGTGTGAAATGTATTTATGTAACATGAAAACCTAAAATAAAACATAATATATGCCTTAAAATGAAAAATGACATGAAATATGCTTTGAAATGAACTTCCAATTCCATGTTCAAACCTTATTTATTTACTTATTTAAGCATACATTTAATTGTATGTGGCAATTTATTTATTGCATTCCATGACTTATTTAATTATGTATTTATTTAATTAGTATGTCATACTTCTCCAAAGCAAGAAGCAGAAGTTTACCGTTGAAACTCGATCATCAGTGACTCATTCACCGAAGCACTTCCTCCACAGCATTTACATCTTCTGTTTTCTGGTCATGTCCTTCACAATGCAGGTTTCGTAAGCTTTGACAACCCGGCGAGCGCTCAGGCTGCCATCCAGTCCATGAACGGCTTTCAGATCGGCATGAAGAGGCTTAAAGTTCAGCTGAAGAGGCCTAAAGACGCCAACCGCCCATACTGAGCCAAACAGGTGACGAAAGCTAGTGCCTCTTCATTAAATCTCTTAGTATTATGCTTTGTGAGCTGATCTAAACTAACCAGTCTAGCCTGTTTTGACTTATTAAACTTGTTACCACTGACCTGATGATGTATAATTAAAAACTGTAACCTAAAGAGTAACTCATCAGCATTAGATCTTAAAAACAAAAGCCGAAAGAAAAAAAAAAACACTCATTAATTTTTACTTTCATTTATTGTTTTTGTGCTGTGTCATTGTTCACAAAAAAAAAAAAACAATCAAACAAACACAACCTCATCCACACCAAGGCTGCCCGTCCAATCATAACTCGTGCGGAGTCCACGTCGCTATGGCTACGGTGGCCTAGCATCCAATAAAGCTCCCCCTTCCTCCCACAGCATTGGTTTGTAAGTTGATTGGCCTGTGTTGGTTGCTGTGGAGATATTCCTGCCTGTGATGGTTGCCATTAGCAGTTTTGTTTTTTGGCCCTTTGTCATGTATCCTCCATGCTGAGAGTGCATGGCGGGTTAACGTGGTGACTATGGACTGTGTTTGGTGCGTTGTGACTCTCTCTCTTTTTGTTTTATAAATACTGATCAATAACTGATACTAATCTGTGATATACTCCTAAAGTAACTCCGGTAGCTAATGGAGTTACTCAAACTAAATTGATGCTATTGAACTCTAATCAACCAGCTCAATGTGCTGCTTTTGGGTGGATTTTGTTTTTGATCAGTCTCCTCTGTGTTTTGTTTGGTCATGACTCTATTTCTTATATAAAATACTCCCATATGTAGTCTGGTGGTGTTATAGTTACTGTGAATGTGGGGTGGGGGGGTGGTGTTGGGGGGGTCAGTGTGGTTGTATTCCGAGAGCGTTTGTGCTAGTGGATATGCTGTTTCGTGCCAACGAGTGAGCTTGTGTACGTGCTTGCGTGAATGAGGCGAAAGATCCGTGCGTTTGAGCGTGAGAGCGAACGAGAGGTAGGGAACTCCATTCATTATATCTCTCAAACCTCTCACGCTGAGGTTTGAGGTGACACTTTGTGGTTGTTATGGTGAAACGAGTGACGCATTGTGCCGACCTAAGAACAGCATTCCTCTGTAGGAATTCTGGGTTATAACAGAAAACCTTTACTTGCTCATTTATATTTAGTCATTCGTCTGAGCCCTAAAAAAAAAAAGACGCAGTTAAGGCTCCAGCTGATCACAATACAGCCCAGAATTCCTATGGTGCATGTTGGAAATTTGTTTGCCTGCCAGAAATGTTTCCCCACTCTAAACGATCACTAACATAGAAACACACACTTGCATAAAAACCTCATTCACTGATTTACATTGTAGGTTGCATGGAAGTATAGAATGGTAAACATTAGGTTACGTCCACATTAATACAGATTTAAAACGTTTCAAATGCTCTCCGTCCACACTAGCATTTTTATGCGTATTACAAACGTTGCTAAACTGAAAATACTTAAATTCTCTTGCTGTGCTCACGTAAAACACCATTAACGCTTACAAAGACCAGACATAAAGTTATTCTAGCACTGTCATTTTAGTAATAAATATGGGCTTTCGCATCGGAGGAACCTTTTCATAATTCCTACAACTGTTGATGGAATTTCCCGTTTTTAGGCATGTTCGTGTGAGTTCTGGAACTGCATTTAGAGGAACTAAATTAGCTCCTACGTCAGAGTAGGGTCTAAAACAGTTCTAACTACTAGTGATGCAAGTGTACACTGATTGACCAAACGCATACTAAACAGTGGCTACCCAGCATTTTTAAAAAGCCACGTAAAAATATTTACTCCATGAACATGGAAACCCATGACAACGGCTTTAACCTGTTTTCTGCAGCATTGTGTTTTTCTCATCCTCCATGATATGTAACACTGCAAGGTGTCAAAGAAGATTTAGTTGCGTAAATTGTTCATATTCCATCTCCGTAATCGTGAAACCCACTACACATCACAAAATCAGCCCTGATCACGTGTCCTCCATTCACAGAATATCACAGTCCACACTACAACGTTCTCAAATTTATATACTTGGGAGAGCATCTTCAAAGAGCTGTTTTTGCCAGACCAAAATGGGTATTTGTGATATTTTCAGATGCAAGAAAATTCGGATTATTATTGTGGACGAAAAGAGATCACATTTATCCAGATCAATGTGGACGTAGCCTTAGATAACCTTCCCAAATGCACAATAGTGTTAAGAAGTACTTTTTGTGTTTAAATGGCTTGCTTTTAACTGCTGTTTTTGTTTTCTTTCCTCTCATAGGGAAGAAAGGAGAGGATTATCGAAGTCACTTTTCCTCCACTTCAAATTACGGGACCAACAACTTTCACAAAAACTACAGTATAAGACCTACCGAGATTATTTAAACAAAAATATACACATTTAATAACAAAGACAGATTTATCGCACAAAGTGCAGGTTAAATAGAATGATTTGCTACCTAAACAGTATATGATATAAGACCAATCAGCAACGCTCTTCTGCTTCACACGCTGTGTGCTTGTGGGTCGTCTGCTTCACACGCTGTGTGCTTGTGGGTCGTGACATTTCTGCCCTCGTCCACACATCTATGCCCTGCACACACACAAATGGGACCAATGCAAATATATCAGTACTACAGTAGTTTCGCTTCTGGGTTCAAAGGAACTATGATCTATTAAAGTCTTTCTGCAGTGACCTAACATATGTATATAGAAATCTGAGGGGACCATTTGTAGACATATCGAAACGGTTGGGAGGGTGGGACTGGGTCAGTGTGATCAGAGCAAAGAATCATGGGAGGTATATGGTAGCTAGAGAAAGAAAGTCCTTTTGGGAGTTTTAAAGGATTTGCTCTTGGTCTCTAATCAGAGTCCAGTTATACATAGTTCTTCATCTTTAATACTTAAGGAAACAAATGACCTGAGGTTAAGGATGCTGGTCCTATATTGCGAACCTCCCTAAAATGACTGAATATAGTTTATCACAGAGAAGCTGTAGTTAGAGTTTTTTATTTTTAGGTTTGTTAGTTTTTCTTTCTTTCTTTTTTTAATTTGTGAATGATTCGAGAAGATTCATGAAAGTTACAAACATTTAAAAATGTATTTCACTGTATATATCATGCTTTTAAAATGAAGGTCAAGATTTAAATGTTTGGGATATTATACTATTATTATTATTATTATTATTATTATTTAGGGAAAGTGATTTCTATCTTTTTTTGCAATTAACTTATTTGATGGAGGGCGGTTTTTTTTTTTATTATTATTTTTATTATTTATGAAGATAGAGAATCATTGGCACATGTTCTGATGAATCCATGTATTTTTAGACATTTTATTTACAGATTTACCATTAATGAACAATCATTATTATTATTCTATTTATTTTCTTCAACTGTTGTTTCACAACCTGTCAATTATAACAACAAAAAAATTTGAATAAAATTTTAAACAATATTTTTGTGTCTGTGAGATTACGGGAAATCAATTTGTGTGTATGTTGGATATTTTCATATGCATAAAAATTCAGATTAAGTATGATATATACTGTATATATAATTGTTACCAACTTGCAGCAGAACATATTTTCACCCTTTATTATTAATAACATCCTCTTTGTGTGCTAAAAGTCTTCATACTATTGGCTTAAACAAAGGCAAACATGGACAGTTCTGCATCTTTATAGTGAGTGCATGAACTTCATCACAAATTATTTTAATAGACACGCCATAAAACTTCTTGGTTTCCACTGCATTATATGCTGTGAATTAAAAGTTGTACTAAACTACATTTTCTGTTTTATCAGAGACATGCACAATGAAGACAAATATTTGTTGAATGTGATGTACTCTTTTGGACTAAAAAATTTTAAACAGACAAATGTAGAAGAACAAAAATATGTGTGTGTGTTTGTGTGTAGAAAAAACAAAAACTCAAATTGTCAACTAATATTACTTGCAGACGTTAGTTCTGTGTTGGTGGCTAATAAATATATCATGTTTTAAATAAGGCTAAGCTACTCTATAATCTATGCAGTGATGGTTCTTCATGCATGTACTTCCAGTTCAACTATCAACTGATCAATTGAGAAGCTGTCAATCACAGTCAGCATCACAGCTTCCTCGAAGGTTGCGTCATCCTTAACACGTCATAACTCACATGCAGTTAAACGTCACCTCAAATAGCATCTGCCCCGCCCTTCAGATTTAGGTTTTTTTTTTTTTGGACCTCATGTTCACTCTTTCATTCAACTGCCTCTGTACAACACCCGGTAAAAGTAAGTCTGGACACTTTCAACTCGGATATGTGAAGAGAAAAGTGTTTAAAATAAAAAAACAAGTATAAAGTTTGAGCTGTGTCTCCTCGTAATTGGTGGACTGACAGATATACGATTAAAACCAACAGTGAACGAAGCGGAGGAAAGAGAGGAGTTTGGAAGTCAGTTTAACGCCAGACTTCCCTTGGCGTCCTTTTACGGGGATTTTAGAAAAATATGCAGAAAGACTGGATTATGGATTATGAAGAACGCACACAATTGTACAGATTGCCCTGAATAACTGCGAGATTACACCCACTTTCATGCACCTTTGCCAAATCCATCTCATCTCCTCGCACCCTTGTGTTTCGCGCTACTGTTAAAAGTAAGTACCGTTATACGCAGCTGTGCTCGTTCCTGTGTCGCTGTACTGTCATTTCCGTAGATGTATTTTCATTTATTCATATTTGTCCGATTTCTAACTTGCTGTTTAGTTATAGCACGATAGCCTCTTGAAGTAAATTGTTTGATGTGAACGGCCTACACATTAGGGAGCGGCGAAATGGAAGTACACACTCAATTTTGTAGCGCGTGGTTAACGTTAAGTGTGCATGGTCGTGACTACAACAAGCCTACGAATAAATATCCCCCGTAACTTGTACCCTATGCTGTTCATGTATCCTGAAATGCATCGACAGTAGGGAAAGCCTACAATGTTTTTACTTACGTTACGTGGCTTTAATGGGCGGGCTCCATGTTTAAAAGCTGCTCGGATAAAGCTTAGTGAGTCAGTGCAACATTAGAGGATTAGTTTTTAAATGCTAGATTGTAGATCGTGTTTTGACTCCATGTCTGTGGCGAATCTTGTTAGGCACCAGTATTTTGCGAAGTTGGACGAGGGCTGTTCACATAACTCGCACGTTTTAATGTAAACCGTTATCGCGGACGTCTAAAACTGTTCACGCTCGTTAAGAAGCGTATGTGTGTGTTTGATTTAACTTGTGATTGTCTCGTGCTACACTCAGGGCATTGAAGTGGCGTCATTAGTGATGTGTCGTTCGTGAACGAATCGTTCTTTTTGAACGAATCTTTTAGGTGAACGAATCGTTCTCGTTCACGCAATCCACTGACTCATATTTATCGTTCACTGAAGTTCCTCCCTCCACAGCAGCAGCTCGGTGAACCGGGTATCTGAACTGTTTCATCCTGTCAAAGAGTTACTCAACCTTGATCCAATAGCCTTCGAGTATGAGATGTGACAGAGCATGTGGTTTGTTGAATGTAGTGAACGAATACGCCCTTCAATGAACGAGTTTCATAGTGTCTGAACGAGATCTAGAGATCTTATCGTTCGTGAACGAATTGACTGAACTGGTACAAATGTCGTTCGTGAACGAGTTGAATGATTTAGTACATCTCGTTCGTGAATGAAATGACTGAACTGGCACACATGTCATTCGTGAAAGAGTTGAATGATTTAGTACATCTCGTTCGTGAATGAAATGACTGAACTGGCACACATGTCATTCGTGAGCGAGTTGAATGAACGGATACATGTCGTTCTTGAATGAAATGAACTGGTACATAGCTTATCTCGTTCGTGAACGAAATGAATGAGAGTAAACCGGATTAGTCTGCTATTTAGCATGTTAATCTCGCAAAATGCGAAGCGCAGTTATAGGCACTGTGCACATATGCTTGTTTTGATATTTAGCATACAGAACTCCGTTTAATCCCCGATTTATGAATGTGAATATATAATATACAAACTGTCTGACCAAACAATTAAAATGCTAATCAGGCAAGAAAACCTCTTGCTTTGTTCATCTGAACAACTTAATTAGACTTTATATATTGAATGCGTTTATGCTCACATTTTAATAAAGCCAGATCAGTTGTTGTAACAAGTAAATACGTTCCTTGATTTAAGACATAACTCATAATACTCTTTTTTGCCACCTGCTGGCATATTTTGTGTAATAAGAAATGATCACTGAACAAATCGGTGAACGATTCTGAACGAATCATTTTGGGAACGAACTGAAAATGAACGAATCTCTTGAAAGAATCATAATTTCCACCACTACGTCTTACTCTATGACGTTATGACGTACGTAGGGTGTACGATGCACAAGATGTTATACTTTTTATAGACTAGCACCATCTCTCTCTCGTTGATTTTTATTATTAACTTTTACATTTTACTGTTATCCTCTAATAATATGTAAATTACACTGTACAAAATGTAGACACATTCTCACTGAGACATTGCTAGTAAGTTATAAAAAAATGAGAATATAATGAAACGACAAGTAACACGTGGAATTAAACCAAAAAGTAACAAAACATAAGATGTTGTCTTCATCATAAAAAAGAAACTCATCCAGGTTTGGAACGAAATGAGGGTGAGTGAATAAGGACATTTTCATTTCAACATTTTCATTTTTGTGTGAACTATCACTTTAAATAAAATCTTGGGTTGTGTTCACGAAAATATTAATTCATGAATCCGTTTAGGTCATCTGAATATTTTACACATATTGTTTTATGAACACTGCATGAATGGACATAATACTGTGTTTGGACACTGAAACATCTATTTGTTTAAATATGCATGCTTTCTATGAATGAGTCATTGAATCATTCACTGAAATTATTAATTGACACACACTGTTGGCATGAAAAGAGAGTTCACCCTATATGTTTAATAAATACATGTAAGGAAGGTTACTGTGAATAATTAATTTAGTCAATTTAAATTCTGTCTCTTTAGGCTCTCATTTATGTGCCTCATCACGATCAACAATCAACAACTGAAGCAATCCTATGTTTTTCTGTTTTGGTATTTTGTTACACCCTGATGTACATCACAGTATGGAGAAACAAATCTGTTGCTGCTTCAGTTTCATCTCAACTATACTGGAACAATGCACATGATGCTTATTTGATTTGATTACGGCTTTTCGTGTACCATATAGTATGGATATTTCCTTGGAAATTGAAATCAGAATATCATAATTCGATATTGCGGTGAAAACGACCGACTTCTCCATGATGACGTAAGCAGGTCTTCTCCACTCATTGAGAAGATTCCCACTTCCCAACTTGGATTTACATCCCAATATTGAAGAAAAATATGTCACTACTCCCATTTTATCGCGACTAAGCATCACATTGCATTTTTCCCCAAAATGACAACAAAGCTGATTTATCTTTTTTCCTCCAATTTCGTCCCAGATCTGAGTCACTGATTCATTCACAAACAAAAACACAACCAGAGCATTCCAGTTGCTTTTTATAGTTTGTGTATTCGCTAACCAAACAATTCTTCAAAGCTGAGTGTGACTGCAATCAAAAGCTGACATTGCCAGACAGTCTTTAGTCTCAGGGTTCAAAGGCCATTTGTCTTATTTAATGCTTGGCAACTAATTAAGTCCTTTGTGAGACATTCTGCTATTTCAAACTCACAAAAGTTTGTGAAATTGTTTGTTAGTAGTTTTAGAGATAAAAAAAAAATCTATGTCTTGGATCGGCACTTTACCAACTGTTTCAGAGAATATTAATGATTTAGAAGATACGTTTACCTTTATTTAGTCATTTATGATTCACTACTTCGCTTACTTGCACCACTTTATATCATCTTCTTTTTCAGGCCTTTTATCAAACGTTATTGGCTCTTTGAAATTGTTGATATATTCAGGCCTTGCTCGGATAACATTCTGACAGTTGGTATTATTAGAGTGCTTTTAGGAAAGGAAGAGAATCTGTCTCATTCTCTGGCCCGGCCGGCTCCAAGCAGTGCTCATTACCAGGTGACAGTACACCCTTTCAGCTGCTGCCAGCCATTGACAGTGGCCATGATGTCATGCTGACCTCTCAGAATGACTCCATTGAGACAAGAGCAGGCTTTAGGACAGCCGGAGGCCCATCCGCTCAACCCGTGTCACTGACAGCACGGCAATAAGGAGGGGCTTTCAATGAAAAGTCCTCTGCGTGTTTCCTTGGACTTATGTGAATGGTTCTTTACCAGGGGTGTGTGTAAATACCTCTCAGGAGAGCTCATGTTGTTAGGAAAGTTTGCTCTGGGACAATAGCTTATCAGTGGTTTTGAGCTCATATTTAGTTTCTGAGAAATGTGTTCTGTCAGTTTTGAGGGCAGATGACATGTCAGCTTTGAATCTCTCAATGTCTTGCTTGACTGGTTTACTGACAATGTATTGTAAATATTGTATTTTAAACACTAGTAAGCTGCTTACAAATAATTTTAAGGCAACATAGGGTGTGTTACAGGCTTTTTCAAACTTAATTATGCCACCCTCAAAGCAATCCCGGTGTGCTGTATTGAAGTATTAATATATAAGTAATTAATTAATTTCCCATTCATTTTTCCTATAGGATTTTAAAAAGTATTGGTTAAAGAGTTACTGGTAGTCATGAACCAAACATGCTAAATTAATTAGAATTTGTTGAAAACATAGAATGCACATTATAAAAGAGATTGTCTGTCCAGCAGTAGCTTAAAAAATAGTATTTTGCACGATCATTTTCATATAGTAATGGACATTATTATACATTAAATATTTTTAAATATATTATGCTTGTTTTTTTGTTTTGTTTTTTCAGCAAAAATGTAACACCACTGCCTGATTTCATGTACACAACATATTTCAGAAGTTAGAATCTTTATATTTATAATTAATTGGGGTAAATGCTGGAGAAATGATACAAATAATGATTTAAAATTTTACTGCTAAATATCCATATATGTGTTTGTTTGTGTGTGTGTGTGTGTGTGTTTTTTTTTTCATTCATAAAAGTAAAAGAAAACAAGTTAAGCGGCTCACACTTGCAAAAGCCCCATGAGGTCTTCTTTAGTAGTCTTGAAAATATCCGATTATGTAATGTTTGGTTTCTCCTCTGCATCAGGATGTTGTCCAGGCTGAGCGAGTGGTTCTGGAACGAGAGGCTGTGGTTTCCAGAAGGACTGGGTTGGGCTGACCTGGAGGATCGAGACGGTCTCACCTACGCCAAGGCATCTGACCTCTGGGTGTCCCTGCCCATCGCCCTCGCCTTCCTCATTATACGACAGATCTTTGAGAGGTCAGCATAAAACCTTCTTATCTTATTAGTTCATTAGTGTTTTATGTGGTTATCACCAATGTCAGTATTGTATTTACGTCATATGGTTTATGCAATACTCATTTATGCATAGACTTTTTTTTATTTTTATCAGAAATGTACATATTAACACGTGCTATTCATCCAGTTAAGAACGCGGTTTAAAAATGTCTGTCACGTTTAGTGGCCATTATTATTTGAATTGGTTAAAAACCGAGAAAGCACAGTAGTGTAATATGGAGTGAATAATACATACTGTATTGTATACATGAGCTCAGAAGAAGGATATTTGATATAATTTCATCTGTTTGGAACTATCCAATAATCAATCTGAATTATGTTGTACATTTGTAAGTGCTTTAGCATTTCAAAAACATTTAAAGCTTTGAATGATCAATGTTTTAAATATGGTTAATATTGATGCAGTGTTTTTCAGCTCAAGTGTTGAAAGTTTATTAATGATTTTCAAATTTAGGACAGCAGCCATTCAGCTGGCCGCAGCTTTGGGCGTAAAGGAGAAAGTCAGAGTGCAAGCGGCGCACAACCCCACTTTGGAGTCGTACTTCAGAATCACAAATAAAAATCCCGAACAGGTGCTACATTGCCAAACTCATTATTACAGGAAAACTCTTTACTTTTTGTATGTTTCCTCATTTATAAGCTGCTTTAGATTCATGCATCTGTATTATGAATGTAAATGTATGCAGCAAGTCTTTGCTATCTTGTTTATATATACACACATTTTCAATGCTGAATTGTTTCAGTCCAATCGTGAGCGACATATATATATCTCAAATCCATGAAATCATGTCTCGCCATTAAATGACCCTTCATGTGTTCTGTTACTCTTCAGAGTGAAATTGAGAGTTTAGGTAAAAAGACCGGGTACTCAGAAAGTCAGATCCACAGATGGTTCAGGCGACGAAGGAATGAAGAGCGACCCAACAAGCTGAAGAAGTTCAGAGAGGCCAGGTACAGAACAATACACAGACTATTTGAACCACATTTCCATCCTTTTAATAAATGGCCTTAAAATCCACCTTGCTGTGCATTTTATTAGCTTGGAGTAATGTACATTATAAGATGATTAAGTAGAAATGCGTACTGATAACCTGAGTATTGAGTGGCACGATATGCAATTATTATACATGAAATTCACTGTAAAAGAGACAAAACACATACATTTTCCATTATGTGGTAGGAAGGCTATTGCACACAGGAGAAACGGTATGTGGTATTAATAAACAGAATTTGGCTAATGTACCCATGTATTTTACTAACTGTGGGTTGGTCCTTTAAAGGGGTCATATGATGCTTTTTTAAAGATCATTATTTTGTGTATTAGGTGTGATAGAATATTTTGACATGCTTTAATGTTCAAAAAACACTTTATTTTTCAAATACTGTACATTATTGTAGGTCCTCTATCAAACATATTGTTTAGTACAAAGTCTCTTTCCGACAAGTGCAGTCTGCTCTGATTGGCCAACTGACTCAGTGCATTGCGATTGGCCAAACACAGCAAGCACTCATCGGAAATATAACGCTCCTTTCCATAATTGCAAGCTTCTTCTTTCAAAATAAAAGTAAAGACAGTTAATAATGTCCTTAGTTTTACCATAAGTTCAAGCATGAAAGGGGAACAGAGTGGTGTGACAGACACCGTAATGAAGCTCGTATGTGTTTGCTGACTCCACTGTGTGACCCTCTCTCACACACACACACACACACACACACACACACACATGCGAGTGCATCTGAACAGTCAATATACTCAAAACTAAAAACATACTTCCAGTAGCTGATTCAGAAGCACCACATTGTCGTAGCAAAGTCAGAATGACCTCCTCTCCTAGGTTCACAAAACGGTCATCCATAAAATACATTGCTGTTCTGTTGTAAGTAATCTTAAAGATTCCTAAATGCATCTACTTTTGGAAGGCCAAATAAAGTGCTTTTGCTTTCTCCTAGATACACACAACATCTCCCTGACACGGCTGCTTCAACACTAACTGTGGTTACTGAAACCACGCCTTCTTTCTTTGCGTGAACATTTGGGCGGTGTAATGCAAATATTTCCACATAGTGACATAGACGTGGGGGCGTGTTTGAATGAGCCGTTTTAGGGGGCGTGGCAGAGTGTTAACTTTGATAAAGAATATCTCTTTGGATTTGAGACTGTAGTCTTTGCAACTTTACAGATCTTCATTATGCACCAAGAGCTTGTAACACTCCAAAGAGAAAGGAAGAAATGAAATCGCATCATATGACCCCTATAATATCTTGTCCTTGACATTTCAACATTCATTTGTCTTGTGCTTCAGAACCACATCCAACACACGTAATTAAAGGAATGCACAGGGTTCAATACAGTGTTAAGATTAATCCAAAGCATTTGGGGTAATGTTAATTACCTTGAAATCGTTCACCCAAAAAGGAAAATCTGTCCATCCAAGATGTAGATGAGTTTGTTTCTTCTAAGGTTACAGATTTGGAGAAATTCAGCATTAAATCACTTGCTCACCAATGGATCCTCTGCAGTGAATGGGTGCCGTCAGAATGAGAGTCCAAACAGCTGATAAAAACAAGATGATAATCCACAAGTAATCCACACATCTTCAGTCCATCAATTAACATCTTGTGGTGGGAAGAGCTGCATGTTTGTACGAAACAAACCCATCATCAAGATTTAACTATTCAATCATCACTTCTTGCCAAAACACAGTCCTTAATAAAGCTTTTTCCAGTGAAAAATCCATCCTCTTGGCCTCTCCTATCAAAATCCACCTGTTTTTTAGTTTAGAAAGCAATAGTATTTTTTTTTTTTTTTGTAAGCAAGTTTTTCACTTCAAGATGGTAATTGATGGACTGAAGTGGTGTGGATTACTAGTCGATTATTGTGATGTTTTTATCAGCTATTTGGAATCTCATTCTGACGGCACACATTCGAATGTAATTCATGTTGGCGCTTTAACACAAATTAAATTGTCATATTTCAAAAGTGCATTACCTGTTCGTGCACAACTTAGCTGCGTCTTTTATATACATTATGCCACAATTGCTTGTCGATAGTGCTTAACTTGTATTGAGCCTGAAAGATCCTTTAAATGAGTTTATCATGCCGTCTCCAGCTGTCAGTCACAACAGTAGGTTGTAGATGCTTTAAATACAGTTGTAGGGGCTGTTGAGCGTGATGTGGGCTTGCAATAGTAGTATTAGTATTGTGAGTGGACTGTATCAGTGTTGTTTTGCCTCCTTTTTGTACATTTTGTCACTGTATGTAGTAACTCCGTAATGTAAAAGTAAGTCTACCCTTTAAATTGAATGAGTTGTGTTCAGGTAATGTTTCTGAATTATTAATCGAAAAAAATAATGTCATTTGTTCTTACAAGAGATGTTTGGGTTTGTATATTATGTTGCTGATAATGTGTTTGCTTCTGGATATTATTTGCTGAAATGAATAAGGATTTTCTTACAGTTGGAGATTTACCTTTTACCTTCTTGCTTTCATTGCTGGCCTTGCTGCACTTATTGATGTGAGTATTAAAAATGCTTCCCTTTTCCTCTTCAGTAGCATATCAGTGTTTGGCCATTTTTGAGTTTATTGGCATAAACCAAAATATATTTATTTCCTATAATATCGGCCTCATTAATCAGCTGATGTATGGTTCCTCTTGGCTGGTTGATCCAAGTGCCATTAAAAAAAACTGATGTTATTTTTATCCAGGGATAATGCACAATTTTTGTTTTCAAATATTTGATGGCATTTTGGGTTACTATTGTTTAGTTTGCACAATATTTACTCAGAATTCACTCTGATATTTGCAAAGTACCCATTTGTAGCCCTAATTTTTATTTCAACAATATTATGAACACCTTATTTTCTAAAAATACATTTATATCTATCTCATATGTATGTACATTCACTATAGATGCAAAATTGGACAAACCTGCTTATTCTTTTATTAGCATTTTCTACATTTTTAGAATAATAGTAAACTCTTCAAAATAACGCATGGGAGTTAGGTGCAAACAAATATCAAACAAAACAAAATATTCTGAAACCATACATAGGGACAAATGATCTTTGTCTATAAAATTAATGTCAAGAATTTAAGGAAAGGCCTTAGATCAGAATGTTGTTAAGATCATGAGAACCAAAAATGTTAAATCTAGTGTCTCTAAATGTTTCATTAATCCATTCTAAAGTTTTATTCCAAAGCAAATTTCAACGTGTTGTTTCAGATGACAGCCAATAGCTGGCATGGCGTTAAAACTCCAACCAACTAAGCTTTATACCATTATAAAATCTATCAACCAACCTGCTCTCTAAATTCTGACATCGGCTGTTCAAAAACCTATAATGTTTGACCACAACCCCTCCTGTTTAAAACTCATGTAATGTCATACTTGTGACCTGCAGCGCTTTTGTTGAGATGAAATATGAGAGCACTTTTGTCTTCATATTGTTTGTGTTTGTGCAGAAACCTTGGCTCTACAATATGAAGGAGATGTGGGCAGGGTTTCCAATGCTGGTGCGTTTACTTCTTTCGTTCTTCTATTAATTTTGTGGGTGTAAAATGTGTCTGCACAACCTTGTAATCTGAAATGGTCTTTCCGTGAACTTCGGTGTTGCTAAGCTTATGTAAATACAAATTTTTACAAACAAAATTTGTTTCATATGAGAAATATGCAAACTGATGCCAGAGTACTGTTCCTTAAAGCGACACTATGTAAACGTTGGCGCTGTAGCGATTAATAAACAGAACTGCACGCATCCCGCGGAAGAACATTCTAACCGGAGCTACTTCTCAAAGTTTACGTCTATGGCGATTCACGCAGGTATGTATTACTCCGCAGGGGCGACGACCCGAACAGGCTATAAGAGTCCAAAAATAATCGCTTATTATAAATGTGCCATAGTGATTTGGGATAAGACAAAAAGACGGTTTGGTAGATACGTTTATGATGTACTCGCTTATTACATACAATTTGGAAATTTTTAAACCGAAAAAGTTACATAGTGTTGCTTTAAATCTTCAGGTCATATACAGCAGAATAAACCATCGGTAGACCCACTGTCTTTGAACCACATCGCTGTTCTGTTGTTGGTGATACTGAAATGTCATCTTTCAGGATATTTTCTTCATTTATTTGTTTCTCTCTCTAGACGCTGCTGCCTTCTCAGTACTGGTACTATATGATTGAACTAGGCTTTTACATGTCCCTTCTCTTCAGCGTCGCATCAGACATCAAGCGAAAAGTGAGTGAGCCTAACACTTTAAACTTAAAACCCTAGCTAAAAAGTATCAGTTTTTAGTATTAGTATCAAAGCACTTTCCAGCACAGAAAGAACAGTAGCCATTCCACACAGCATTAGTGAACAGTAGAAGTACAGCAGGATTAGGTTTATCAGTGGTTTTACATCACTTGTCCAATGTTTTATTATAAGTCCTGCTGAAAAAACAGCCTAAGCTGGTGTTTACTTCTTTGTTGGCAGATTTTAGACACTTTTCAGACTAGCTTGGCAAAACCATAAAAAAAACCATCAAATCAGGTGGTGTTGGCGCAGTAAATAAGACACCTGCCTTTGGTGTGAGAGACCCGGGTTCGAATCCACTGTGAGACACCAATGTGTCCCTGAGCAAGACACTTAACCCCTAGTTGCTCCAGAGGCGTGCGACCTCTGACATATATAGCAATTGTAAGTCGCTTTGGATAAAAGCGTCAGCTAAATGAATGAATATCATGAATATCAAATCAAGCTTTATCCAACATGGGGAAAAAAACACCTGTATGAGATGATAAAATCCAGCAGATCGAATGTCACCTGGTGGTATTTCCACACCTGAATTTTAATAGGTCACCTATTTTAAGTGATGGTTTGATTAATCAGTCACCTAGTCTATTGTGCTCATCCTGAACTTTGAGTCTAAAACTTTGGCAATATCGTACTAATATTCTCCAAAAGAGCATGTGAAATCCCCTAAAGTTATGTATTTCTGATCAAATAAATGCAGCCTTGGTGAGCACAAGAGACTTCTTTCCTTAACATAAAAATCTTACCAACCCCAAACTTTTGATTGACTGTGTACCTTATTACCGAAGAATTACATTATTTGTGACCCTGGACCACAAAACCAGTCATAAGGGTCAATTTCTCAAAATTCAGATTTATACATCATCTGAAAGATGAATAAATATGATTTCCATTGATGTATGGTTTATTAGGATCGGAACAATATTTGGCCGAGATACAACTATTTGAAAATCTGGAATCTGAGGGTGCAAGAAAATCTAAATACTGAGAAAAAACTGCCTTTAAAGCTGTACAAATTAAGTTCTTAGCAATGCATATTACAAAAAAAAAAAAAAAAAAAGGTTTTGATTATTTGATATTTACGGTTTGAAATTTACAAAATATCTTCAAAATATCGATTTTTACTTAATATCCTAAGGATTTTTGGCATAAAAGAAAAATTTATAATTTTGACCCATACAATGTTTTTTTTGCTATTGCTAAAAATATACCCCAGCGACTTAAGACTGGTTTTGTGCTCCAGGGTCACATTTATGTTATTAGCATGGTACTTCTAATAAACCATGGCAGTACCAAGTCCATAACCACTGCATTATTTTGTTGGTAAGATCATATTTTCTCTCGTTCTCTTTCCTTCAGGACTTTAAAGAACAAATAGTGCACCATGTTGCCACCATCCTGCTGATAAGTTTCTCCTGGTGTGTGAACTACATCAGAGCAGGAACCCTCATTATGCTGGTGCACGACGCCTCCGACTATCTGCTGGAGGTACTGGATCATTAGAGACTGTGTCCACTTTAATACAGACAGAGAATGTTTTTCAAACATTTGGATTATCTTATTTGCATCATTATAATAATAACATCTCATTTTGTTTAATAGAATGTATAGTGAATCATTTTCTCTGACGAGATTGAGTGTTTTGCAGACATACTTTATACACTCATAGTCCTGTCCATTACATGGTATTAATAATTGTAAGCCAAATACTGTTTATTAAACAAATATCGAGCTTCATGTGCTTGTAAAGTCATGTCACTCTTGTAAATGGCAAAGGTAATTCAGTACATCTTCTTCGGTATGTGGTCAGGGTTATTAATGGCGGTTTGAAACACTGCCTCCTAGTGGTGCTTTCTGTGCTAGAGTCACAGACATAATGTCCCATCTCTGTCTGTCCCAACAGTCTGCCAAAATGTTTAACTACGCCGGCTGGAGAAAAGCGTGCAACTACATATTCATCGTATTTGCTGTCATCTTCATCATCACTAGACTTGTAATCTTTCCATTTTGGTGAGTTGGCCAATTTTCTGTCTTGATCCCAAGGTTTATAATTAAACCTATAAATCATGCATTTCTCTTGACCCACTTTCTGTATTTGTCAAGAGAGATCAAATGATTTGCTTTTATAATATCAAATGAAAGCTCGTGCCTGCCTCAAACTTTGGTTACAATGTCCCACTTTTTAATAATTCTATAAACCTTTGTGAAATAAACTCAGAATGTCTTTTTTTTTTCTTCTTCATTGCTAAGTAGATGTCAGATGTTAAACTCTCAGTTTCTCTCTTCTCTGTATTTCTCAGGATTTTGCATTGTACTTGGGTGTATCCGGTGACCGTTTATCCTCCGTTCTTTGGATATTACTTCTTTAATGGGCTGCTGTTTGTGCTGCAGTGTCTGCACATCTTCTGGGCCGTACTCATTCTGCGTATGGCCATCAAATTCTTGCCAGGCAATGTAAGTTATCCAGCACAGACTGGACTACTTTGGATATTATATTTAGGCATTTTATGCACTATAGATCTGTAAGAAATATGAACTGCAAGGATTGTAAAGCTTCATCACAGTTCATTTGTCATCCCACAGGATATTGTGGAGGACGAGAGGAGTGACAGAGAAGAAACAGACACGGAGGACGATGAGGAAGAACAGGAGGACAGGAAAGCGCCAGTGAAAAATGGACCAGTGCAGAACGGCCACTCTCCTCTAAATAACAACCATCACCGCAAGAACGAGTGACACTAGCAGAGACGAGAGAGGAGGTACACATGGACGAGACCAGCAAACTATTGGATTGAAAAGGCCCAGAGCCAACACGCTCACAATACATGTAAATATATACATGATACTCATTTTTTGGAAAAGGACATACTTTGAAAAGGAGGAACGATGTAACTTTTTTTTCCCCCTTGCAAATTATTTAAAACACTATAAATAAGCACCGTATCATTTAAATAATCCTTTGTTTGTTCAGGGTCTTGTCTAATGTTAGTGAATACAACGTTCACTTGCTTTATTGGAAATATTTCCTCTAGTTTATTAGGTGTTCAGTGCCTTATTAGTTCAAAGTTGTGCTGACGTTCTTTTCATTTCCTTTTTGTCTTTTGGGCATCACACACACACACACACACTATTAGCCTCCCTTTATTTGTCAGTAATACATTTTTGCATGTTTTGTCAGGTCAACTGTAAAATTTCAAAAAATCCCGCAGTATTGAGGCCCGTTCACACAAAGCACGATAACTATAAAGATAACGATAAAGATATAGTTCTAAAAATCGTTCTCAGTATTAAAGAATAGCAGAGTCCACACCACAAATATAACGATAAAGGCACAGAGAAACGATATCGTTGGAATCACTTTCAGAATGATTTATTTTTTCTGATGAACGATAAAAACATTGCCAGCCAATCAGAATCAATCCTGCTGTAATGAGCTCGAGAATTTAAAGCAGCAGACGTACGTGCACTCAGAATAAACAGACGATATCGTTCGCTGGTGTGGAGGCTGATATCATTATCTTTATAGTTATCGTTCTTGGTGTGAATGGGCCTTTAGAGTTCTGAAGTTGGCAAAAACTGATTGGAATGTTTCGTTTCGTGTCACCCATTAGTTCACTATATAATAACAATCTCACCAATTGACCTTCACACACCTGCTTTACTGAGAAAACTTGATCTTCCCCCAATCCAGTTGCACTAATACTGACCCAGTCTTGCAACACTACCACTTTACAGATACACAGAGATTTATACTGCCATTATATCACGTCCCAAAGGAGCTAAATCAGTGTGCTGCTTTTTGCATTTAACTTAATTTGTCTGTTGAGTTCATAACAAAGCAGCAAATGTGTGTGTGAAAGAATCTCATATCTAATATTTGCGTTGGTCGGTGTGTGTCTTGTAAAAATGCATTCTTAAATATATTAGTTACACAGTTATTTTAAAGTGTTTTTTTGTTTCTTTTTTCATTTAAGGTTATTTTTTATTTAAGGTCCAGATATTTTCAGCAAACCTGATAAGCTGATAATTTATGCAGTATGTGGAAAATGACTTTGTAAAATGCAAAAAACAAAGTACTTGGCAGGAGAACCTGTAGTTAGTGTTTTTCTCTTCCATTAATCTGATGAATAATTACAATAACAATCAGTATTGAGTGCTGGATGCACTTGTAACTCTTTGTCTAATGTAAAATGCATTATAATGATTGTCTGGTTAGCAAACTGTTTGACATAATTGAATCTCTGGCTTGCATTTGTGGTAATTATGGGAAATGGATTTCATAGTTTAAAAAAAAGGTTATGGAAATTATCCAAAATGTAATGTTTGCCCAGTGTCTGGTGCTTTACATGAGATCATGTTAAAGCTTGAAGGCAAAGTTCATTGTCAATATTTACTCAGCATCATTTTGCTCCAAAACCTGACTTTTCTTCTGTGGACAACGAAAGAAACTTGGTGTGCAAACAAGACTGGACACCATTGACTTTAATTGTATGGACAAAATAGTTCATTTATGTTAGCAGAAGAAAGATGGTGAAAAAACGATGTCATCATGTTCATTTTTGGGTGAATATCCTTTTAAGTGTCATATTAAATTCCACACGATCTCTTGTTTTAATTTAAGCAACAAGTTTACAAATTGTGGTCCAGTATTTCTTTTGTTAATATATGAAAGTCAGTGTCAATACAGGTGCACAGCATGTAATGCAATTTAGCATTTTTGCCTGATTGGCTTTACAAAGTTATTTTAAGTTTCCAAATGTTGTCACAAGTGCCTTATTTGTAAATGTATATGTGTCATTTCCATGTGTGCTTGTTGTCCTTGTGTTCCTGACCTCATGGCTTTAAGATTTTAAGCTGAACCATCCTCCTCTCTCTCACTCTTTCTCTGTTTACATCCATTAAACCTCATCTCTCCCCGCGGCCCGGTGAGGAGACCAATCCTTCCCCTTCACCCCTTCCTGTCCACTGCATAAACAAACTATTTGATCTGTGTCCCAACTGCCAGTATTTTGTATCATTATTCAGTGACGAAAGATAAAGATTCTTTTGGATGGGAGTTTTTTTGTCTGCTTGTTTTTTTTTCTTTTTCTTTTTTTAATAGTTTATATTTGTGCTCATCAGAGCTGCATTTAAAATACAGTAAAAACAGTACAATTCTGAAATATTATTACAATTTCAAATAACTGTTCTCTATTTTATTACGTTTAAAATGTAATTTATTCCTGTGATGACCAAACTGAACTTTTTAGCAGTTACTTCAGTCTTCAGTGTCACTTGATCCTTCCGAAATCATTTCTAAAAGTAATAATTTAATCTAAATATTTCTAAGTTGTGCTGTTTAATATTTTTGGGCGAAAGAGTGGTAGTGTTTTTAGGAATCATTTTCATAAAGTTCAAAACAATAGCGTTTATTTTGCAACCATGTAAATGTATTTAATGTCACATTTGATCGATTTAAAGTGTTTGTTTGAATAGAAGTATTAGTTCCTTTTATTAAAAATAAATATATTCTGCCCCCCAAACTGTAGTTTATGCAGATCCTCCAGATATTAAACTTTTAGTCCTTGTAGTGGAACACAAATGCCAAAAAAATAAAGAGAATTAGATGTTTTATATATTGGCAACATGTAATCTGTTCATTTTAGAATCTTTGCTTTAAGTGTATTAAGAGATTTTACATTCAATGATGTTGTTAAATACATTTAGAAATCAAAAGTGTGGTTATTATTATTATTATTATTTACCATTAAGCACCATGTTTTAATTTGACCTTGTGACCTGAGTGTTTAAACTTTATTTAATGCCTGTAGAAGGAGTAGATCCATAAATGCCACCACTTTGATTCTTTTAATAAGAAAGAATCTGCCAATCAAATAAATGCAAAATGTAAGCATGGTAGAAATTAGTTTTTTGATCTGTCACAACCCGAAATGTTTGTACAGCACGTGTGTGAGATACCTCTCCACTGTTGTGGCTACCTGACTCTCCCCTGTGTAATGAACCTTGGAGCACATTACGGTTAACTGTCACTTTAATATCTGAGATCAGTTACCGACCACGCTATGACTCTTAACCTAAATGTAGGGTTATGGGCTGAAATCTGATCTCCGATCAGCAATCGTCATGATCACACAATGACTGTAATTGGTCCTCTATGGTAATGTGTCTGCGTCGCTACATAAAGGTCACCGCGTCAGTACGCTTGGAGTTCAGTTGTCCATGTCTGGCTGCAGTGATCCAGCTCTCTTCCTCCATATCTCTATGAAACCCTGGCCTATGGGTCATTTTAATCATGTGTTAGTTTGTAATCTATCTAGATAAGCTCTGTACGCCTCACTGAGGGGACTGGGATGGCACATGGGAAGCAGGTGAGTGCATGATGCCAAATTAATTCAAAACCGATAAAATGTTACATAACATGCATTATATTTGTGATAAACCCTCCATATAAGTGGTCTATATATCTTAGATAGATTTTATATATTAGAAAATAGTTCTGTTTTTGACTTTATACATAAAAAGATTTAGCAGGAAAAACTTTTCAACATTGTTAATAATAATAGTGTGTTTCTTGAGCAGCAAATCAACTGAATATTGAAAATAATTTCTTTAGTAATGATGTAATGATGCTGAAAATTCAGCTTTTCCTCACAGGAATTATATATATATATATATATATATATAAAGAAATCTTAAATACAAAAAAACTTTTACATCAAATAAACATGGGTGAGCATAAGAAACCATTCAGTCATCTTTTTGGATATTATAGTAATGATGTGTCCAAACTCTCTCTCTCTCTCTCTCTCTCTCTCTCTCTCTCTCTCTCTCTATATATATATATATATATATCACAGTTAATGTTAAATAATTACATATTTTAATATGTGATTTAAATGAGTGTACCTGAAATTAGATCTATACCTCCATGGGGCGCCCGAATAATTGTGCAAAGGCTAAGCTTTATTCAGTTACCCTAATGAAATCTCTTTAGGATTGTCCATTATTTATAAGAGCTTTTGGAAATCACCCATCTCTCTACTTTACTCAACTGTTGCTTCCTGCTGTCCCCTTTATTCTCCCGATCACGAGTGTAGAAGCGATCAGCTAACTGCTAACTGGAGAGGATGTCTTTTCGACATCATTGTTCTATCCCTTGTCTGGCCTGGCAGCCATTCAAGTTAAAGCTTTTGCCTCCCTGCATTGACTCAATTTCCCCTTACGCTGCCCTGGTGGCGAACCTAATTGCAGTTGCGTATTGTCTTTCTGCTCTCGTCCTCTCTCCTTCCTGTCCTCCGTCATGTTCCTCTTTGTCCTTCCTTCTCCCTTCCCTTGGTGTGACATGTGGGAGTCTTTACCTTTTTGGTCTGAGGCCTGCTTGAGTTACGGATGCATTTGACCCGGGCGGGTGACTGGACCACAGCCCTCGGTAAAGAACACAGCCAGGCTCAATCCAGTGTCATTCAACTCCTGTTAAACTATTCATAATGGCTTGGGTGCCAATTGGGGGGCACAAATATGCTAACGCTCCGCTTGATGGGGCTGGACCAGGTGAACTCGAAGAACACAGATGTTTGACTGAAAGACAGCAGATATGGTGCATCATGTAGAGGTTAGCATGGGTAACGAGATGAAGCCAGAGGTCTATGAAAGGTAAATTAAAAATGTTCAATTAAAAATGTCCTCGCTCTTCTGAGCCTAATAATGGCAGTGAATTAGTTATTCAAAAGTCCAAAAGAAGTCCAATAAAGTGCATCCATCCGCACAGCACCTGGGAAGTAATAAAGGGCTGCTGAAGCAAATCAATGCGTTTTTATTAGAAAAAGTGTCCAGATTTAAAACTTTATAAACCATAATGTCTAGCTTCCACGTACTGTCGTAATTGCGTTCGCGAGAGAGTGGTGTTCCAGCGATGTCAGCGCAGAGATGTCTTCTCTGGTGAGAAGCTACGAATGCGGAAGCACAGAGGAGCGAGCAAAACAAAACACCAGTAGCGATTTGCTTTAAAGACATTCATTTAGAAAAAGCTGCTTGGTTTGACACAGACTTGTGTACGATGTTCTTCATACAACGCTATGGTACTGACAATAAACAATGGACATTTTCACCTAGATCAAAGTGAAAAAATCCTTGATGATTCTCTTCAATAAATGCAAAAAATATTCACTATACATTCAAGTACCCTAAAAAATAAAAGTGATCATTTTAGCCACTTTAAGCTACCTCATCTATATTGTTAGCTTAGCAATTCTAACTCAATTGGTTTTCCTATGTACTTCATGTGAACTTATATGCATATTATTATGAAGTTAAATAAACTTGAATTGAATTGAATGTGAGGAGATTTCAGTTGCCACTTTATGTTAGCAAAATTTTGTGTATGTGTGTATGAAGCAAGTCACTTTCAAACCAAGCAGTTTTCTGTTAGTCAGCGCAGCGAATCTGCTTGACAAACTCACAAAATCTTCTTGGGGAAATCTTTCAAAATTCCTCATCTCATTCATTCCTATTGAAATTACTATATTTTGCCTGCTAAAATCCGCAGAACAGTTTTGAGCCTGGAGCACAAAAGCAGTCATAAGTAGCTTGGGTATTTGTTTGTAGCAATAGGCAAAAATATATTGTACAGGTCAAAATTATACATTTTTTTAATGCCAAAAATAATTAAGATTTTAAGTGAAGATCATGTTCCATGAAGGTATTTTGTAAATTTCCTATACTGTAAATAAATAAAACTTCATTTTTGATAAGTAATAATGTATTGCTGAGAACTTATATATATACAGTATTGTTTTCTTTTTTTTTTGCACTCTCAGATTTCAGATTTTCAAATAGTTGCATCTCGGCCATATAATGTCCTAACAAACCATACGTCAATGAAAAGCTTATTTATTCAGCTTTCAAAAAAAAACTTTATGACTGGTTTGTGGTCCAGGGTCCAGGGTCACTATTGTATACATCACCACTTTAACTTTTAGTTAAGATTTCCCCAGGTGACTTTTGTATGAGATTTTTATACAACACTACACTATTGAAAATCAACAATGTAACCAATGTAATGCAACTGCAGCTTAAGAGGACAACAGGGTTCATCTAGATTTTAGAACAGAGCCTATGATGGGAGGCAGTATCTAACCCTTTAGCATGAATATTCCTTTTTTGTGTCCTGTTGAAGTAATGGGAACTGAGCCAGTAAAGTTTATTTATATTTCAGTTGATTCATAATTCATCATGCCTTAATTAATTTGACATCAAATGTGGGTGGCAAATATTTAGTTACAAAGCCTGTATGATGTTACTGTTTCAATTTGATGATGTTTCTTTTTTAATCAGGGTGATGTGGCTTCATACACCGTAAGCAACCATTCTCGTATTCTGGGATCCACGCTAAAAATCCCTGTCAAAAAAACAAACACTGAAACTGTGCGTTTGCCAGAGGGATTGTCATTGTACTCTGTTCCAGTTCCACCAAAGGATTTTGACTCAATTTCAAGGAAATAATAACACAAGTAGGGTGGATAACATCTCAATTTCCTTGTGGGAGAACGAGCCATTTAACTTTGGCACAGACTGTAAATAAAAGGTCTGGTGGGTCTTTAATTGACTCAACTCAAGCAGTCTCTGGAGCAACGCAGATGGACCAGCCAGCGCCACCAGTATCATCATGGCTGGAGGTCGATGTGGATTTGGGGTTTGCCCTCTTTTTTCTCTTACTTCTCTGCCTTTTTTTGGTGGTAACCATTGTGCGTTGCGCTCAAACAGTTGTGGATCCATACGGAGCCATTTCCACCTCCACCTACCAGGAGGAGCAGATAAATAACTGATATCTGATCTCGCCAATCCAACACAAAGGACTTTCTGAAAAACTCTGTGTCCAGAATGGAAGTTTGTGCATTATGCAATGATGAACAATTGTCAGATGGCCTTTTTCGTCACATGATATCATTACATCATTTCAAACATGAAATGTAGTCAGTGTTATGCCAGAAATGAAAAAAATATAAATACAGTCATTATGCAGTAATGGCCAAACGTTTGAACAAGAAAGTAGAAAAAGGCTTTTGAAGTATTCCAAAGTTTATTGGATTATATTTATAGGAAAATATACTGTATCAGTCTTTAAAAATATTTTATTTAAGTCAGTGTTTCTTTGTAATTATTTGTGAAATTTACAAGCAACTTTTGAGTGAAATGTTTTATACATCTTACATAATATTATTTTGTGTCCTGTCTTTTTTTTTTTTTTGTATTACATTCACACTTCTTACACTGCATTTCAATTCATAGGAGAGAATTTCCTACCAAAGAGACTAAAAATACAGAGAACAAATCAATGTCTAACAGCTATTTTAAAATTGTAAAATAGAACTGTAGGGGTAGGTTTTTGCACAATAGGGTAGGAGTGGGGGATAACCACAAGATCAAGTCAAGATAAATGTTTATTGCAAAATTGGATTAAGTTGACAAGAGTGATGTAGAACTATTCTCTATGAAGTTTACACTGGTGATGTACCAGAGGAAAAAGTGGATTTCACACACTGCAAAAAATGGCTTATCTTACTTAGTCTTGTTTCTATTCAAAATATCGACATAAGATATTTAGTCTTGTTTCCAGGGGAAAGAAACTAAATTAAGTGCATTTTACTTAAACAAGTAAAATTATCTGCCAGTGAGGTAAGTAAAATGTTCTTAAAACAAGAGTTTTTTATTAAATGTAAGAGCATTTTCCCCCACTCTACCTTACTACCACACTTTGCAACATCCGCCAGACATGTATTGAACTACAGTTGCAGAGGTTTTATTTTCTTTTAGTGTTTGAACCCAAGGTTTGAACCTGGGACCTCTTGCAAGCGAAAATGAATACCAATGAGCCAATAGATATAATGTAGAAATATGCAACATTTGTTAGTTATGTGGTTTAGCATAAATTATGTTTATACTGAATATTTCAAAAGATGACAAATGGCACGTATTAACTAACCTAAATGTAAAAATTGCTGTTGTAATGCTAAATGTAAATATAGGTAAATAGGCCTATTTCCCATCTGCTAACAGTAATGTTTTTAAGTGATGGTGGCCAAGCTATTCCTATATGGCCTATTTGTTTCACGTTCTTCTTCAAGGAATTTCCTTGATCTTAGAAAAGATCCTTTTCGTAGGCCCATGGGATTTGTGTGTTAAGGTTTTTAAAAGTAAATTTACCAAAGGTTTCAAAGAATGTACATTTCTAGATGATTGGTATAATGCTTCACTTTTTTCCATGTTGAAATGAAAAGAAACGTGCACTGATTATTATGCTTATTGTGAACAAAAATGAATAAAGGGATTTTATTATGTTAATAATTACATTCGTACATTTTATCAAAAGTCTGATTATTTATTTATTTATTTATAGGAATATAAGATAAGAATTTGCATAAGGATTTGACTGCATAAGTGCCATGCTGCTGATGACTTGTGTGTTTTCAGATAGGCAGGCATTGATCAATCTGTCTCACATACTGAGAGGCACTCTTCCATTTCAGCCATTTGAGTCTACACATGCACTAGAGATCTTTCGAAGATTGCAGGACAGCCATTTTCAGTGGCTGTGTGAATAACTTGACCACAAAGCACTTATTTGATGAAATAAACCTTGTCCATTTAACTTCGTTTTGAAAAGAAAATTCAATGATATGTGTTAGAGATAATCAGACCAGAATAATAGGCAATTATTTTTAACCAGCCCAGTGTATCATACTGAACATCCTCTTGTATATTTTGAAAACCCTGGGCTTGTAGCCAGCAGGATCCTATCAGCAAACTCATTATTCTATTGTAGGCAAATTGCCCTCGATCCCCTGTAGATAAACTGTCTGTTGTGGAATGCTGATCAGGAGCTGCTACAGCAGTGGCAGTGAACCATGATGCTTCCCAGCAGCCTGAAGTCTCTGGATGGACACATCTGCAGACACTTGTCTCTCATGATTAGCTGGAAGTGAGCAGTCTTGATTCCACTTCCTGGGTTCTGCTCACTTCGTGAACATCAGCGTACTTGAGATGACCTTCCACTTAAGAAGAACCTTCCCATCACCAGCTGCATATTCCACCCAAGAATTCATTACTTTCCCCCTCTTTAAACAGTTAAAGAAATTAATAGTACTCTTATGTAACATGAACAGAAACACTCATTAATGCATGTGTTATAAAAACAACTGTAGAAATAAAATGGAAAAAAAGTATCATGGTATTTTTTGTTTATAAGATAGGAATTAATAACAAAATAAAGATATTTTTAAAAAGATATCTTTGACCATATCTTTCCAACATATATGTAGGACACGTTAAACCAGTTTGTGTGTCACTGCACCTTTTTATTTTTAATCTATTAATTATTCAGACCACAGAATAGAATTTAACAATAGAGAGAGAAAAGAACAATAGATAGATAGCACATAAAGCCCACAAACAGTAAGGTAAGCCATCATAACCATGATGATCAGTAGTAAATAACTTAAAGGTAACAGTAAAGATTAAACTCTTTATTTTCCCCGTTTGTATTACTGTTATTGACATCTTCTGCCACTACTAATATGTCTGCGATCTACGTGCGATGAAGCACTTCCGCTCACGTCCGCGCTCATCCGATGATATTCGTCTGTTTCCGCCTGGAACTTCCTTTCTGGCAGCGGCTTAATCTTCGCCAACATGCCAGTGAGTACCAGAGAGCGAAAAAATGTCAATATAGACCACTTACATGACATTGAGACCTAAATATCGAAGCGGGTTAAAGAACATGTCCTTATGGCTGACCTTAATGTGCGCGTTGTCGCATGAACTTGAAGATGAAAGTAAAAACAAGTGTTAAGTCTTGAATGGTTCGGCAGCGTGCGCTCGCACCCTGCATCAAGATGGCGGCGCGCGCACAGTACAAAAATATGGACGTTTAACAGTAATTTGACGCACGATTAAGTATCTATGTGTTGTATAGTCTGATATTATGAAATTACACTTTAAAACGGCAGAACTGTGTAATGCCTATGAGAGAAGTTACCAGTTGCTTTATGACAATAAATGATTTCATGCAGCTCTCTGGAGTTGCCAGAATTAACTGAAAATAATGGAAACGCAATGGCTTCTACATGGCTCTCAAAACACAATTATCTGCCTACCTAGACAATATTTTTGGACATTGTTTGCTGCTGTTATGGCCAAAATGCTGTCTGGGTAGTGGGAAGTTGCTGGACAAATGGTGTTAATTGGCAGTTTTTCATGTCAAATCATATTGTTTGTTAATAGCTCGCAAAAGATTTGCTGCACCCGACCCCCGAGGAGGAGAAGAGGACGCACAAGAAGAAGCGTCTCGTACAGTGCCCCAATTCTTATTTCATGGATGTCAAGTGTCCAGGTGAGTGTCCTGCACGTGACTGGATCATTGGACTAGTCGTCGTCTGAATGGTCTTAATGTCTGTCTTGTTTTTCAGGATGTTATAAGATCACGACGGTGTTCAGCCACGCACAGACAGTCGTGCTTTGCGTCGGTTGCTCAACTGTGCTGTGTCAGCCCACCGGAGGCAAAGCTCGACTTACAGAAGGTTCGTTTGTTTTTACTCAAACTCAGATATGTTTAGGAGCAACAGTGGAATGGTAGTTATTATAAACCCACATATTATAGAGCTCGGGCGTAGACGTCATGGAATGGTGCATTGTGGGTAACAGCGGCCATTGTAGGGGCAATGCAAAGCCGGTTTGTAATAAGATAATAGCGTAGCCGGCCAGTCTCCAGAAAAAGTTATAGAATGTGACAAAAAAAGTTTGAAAAAAAGGCTATACCATATACGGACAAACTTAATGAAGCCAAACAATGCTACTTAAAAGAAATTGAGGTTATAAGCGGGATTGATCCCTATGAACACAATGTTTGGTGTAATAATTATGAAAGTTTACCCAGCCTCAGTTTCCCTGATATTTCCTCCTACCTGGTCTGTGGAGTGAGCGCTTACATCTCCGATCAATTTAAAAATGTCAAGTCACTGGAGGCTCACCTGCAGTTCACAAATGGATGGGTGCAAGATGTGCAGATCAAACGTGGAGAAAACAATAGTTCGCACTAGGTAATGTTAACGTTAACCAAGCATCAGTGGTGACACACGTACACACTTGTCAGATTCTGCAAGCTATAAAGCTTGTCTATGCGGGTTTGTTACACTTTTTTTTACTTGTTTACTTACATGTTCTGCACTTGTTCTTATCGTTTAATAATCCATGGTCTGTACACATGTTCTTATGGAAGCTAGTTGAGACAGAGACACACCATACACAACATGTCTCATAACTATGTACAACTATCAATTTCATGTTGCACAATATATGTGAGCCATGTAAATTGCATAAATATGCATACTACATCCAAAAGAAATATCTTAATTGTATTTGATACTATAGCTTCTATATTTTAATTTCACTATTGTTCTGTAAATATATATATATTTTTTTTAAATGCAATCGTATTTTTGCAATAGTTATATAATAGAATAATGTAAATAATAATAAAGTAAAAATATATTTTGAATAAGTATGTTAATTTGTTTTGAGGCCGCCTGAAAAATCTGCTGTTGATGTAAGGAATGAAGCATAAGTCATTCCTTAAGCCAAGTTGACCGTTTAAAATGCAGATTTTCAGGTCTCATTGATATTCGTTGGCCTTATTCAAGTCATAATATTACTGTAAATTGCTGTAATTGATGATGCCGCGCAGGTAAACACTGGCGCTGTATTGGGAATAGCATTGAAATGAACTATACAGACAGCGCGTTAAGTTAGCAGCTGCTGACTGGTGCAAACATAATTTTTAAGTTCAGTTTATGATAGATTTAAATAATTTCTCATCGAGTATGACAGCATTTACAGACATTTTTGGGAGTTTGGATGCTGATCCCCTCCCAACTCTTGGCCATTCTTTATCGTTCAGTTTATATAAATGGAATCTGTCCTTAATTTGTGATTATTGCAGTAATTTAGGGGCTTGTTGTGCATGAAGTATTCTGAGTATTCATATTATATTTATCATCACAGGTCTGCAGTGTATTAGTCTCTCTGATTTCTTTCAGACCTTTTAAACTCTTACAAACGTTTAGGTGATTTTAATAGATGTTCAGCTAAATATCATGTGGATGATTGAGGCTTGATTATCCTATTTATTAGAGCTTTATTAGACCTATTTGAGCATCGGCTCAACCAGTGAAATGTTGGATGTGGGATCTTTTTGTCCAACTAATGGCAATAATGTTTTAGAAACCCGTTTGAAGTTTATTTTATTGTAACTGGAGGCACAGAAATGAAACTTCACCTACAGTATAAAAACAGAATGTGTGCTGCTTTCCAAATGTTTGAGGGCACTGTGGGGTGATATTCATGCTCTTGTTGTTAATGAGCCTAGCTGTTGTGTCTGATAATGACCTCTCTTTTTAATATGATTTCTCCAGGGTGTTCTTTCAGAAGGAAGCAGCATTAAGATGTTTTCTGGATGCTTTGTTTGAGAGAGAGGGAGGAGACGGACCGGCCTCAGTGACAGCAGCCTGATTATTTCAAGCAAGAGATGAAGTAGATCCAATCACCCATAGAGGTCTGAAGAACTGACAGAAACACCCTCCAACCTAGCGTCTCTTTCTCTCTCTGTCTCAGTCTCAATAAAATGTTTGGGCTACAGTGTCATGCTGTCATGCTTTGTACACGTGGATGATTTAGTTGATCAGAATTTTGAGTCTTCAACCCTTACCAAAGCTATTCTGAGAAAAATAATCAATTTAATATGCAGGTATGGTGCTTAGAAAACCCATTACAATGAATGGTTAATTCATTTAAACAGCAAGTCTTTTAATATGCTGCTTACAATTTCCATGGGAACTCTTTTTTTTTATGATTCCTTAAAGAATTGAAAATTAAAAAGTGCATTTTATTTGAAACATTCTCTTGTAACATACGAAAAGTCTTTAAAGTGTCCATTTTGATTATTGTGTCCTTGCTGAATAGAAGTATATATTTCATCAGGAACTGTAGTATTTCTAAAAGAAAAGGAAAAAACACTCAAATGGAAGCACTTATGATACCATGAGATAGTAGCCTGCATGTTTTCCCTAAAAATTCCCATCTAAAAATGAAGTATTGCTTAATAAGTGAAGTGAAGTGACATACAGCCAACTATGGTGACCCATACTCAGAATTTGTGTTTTGCATATAACCCATCTAAAGTAAACACGCACCCGGAGCAGTATTACTGAGGTTCTGGTTAAATGTAATAAAACTCTGCAGTAAAAATGCATTAGGATTTCTTAATAGCTTTTCGAAAAAGGCATTTCTTCCCAGTATTCATAAAATACAGATGACATTCATTATCAAGGCCGAGGCACCAAAGACCCTAATGAGTGGGTTGAACATAGTAACCCACTGAGTGTAGAATGGTGATGATCAAATAGCATCAGTGGATGACATTTTATTAATCATTACCTGAGAGAAGAACCGCAAGATAAAGTGATACATGACAGGATGCATCAAGAGCAGTTATCTTACAAAATACTGTATACAAGATAAACTGTCAAAAAAAATAAATGTCTGTGCTAGAATACTCAAACTCATCTGTACAGCATTTAAAAACCCACAGCGCAGCACTTTGACAGGAAGCGGTTGTGTCGTGTCATTTAGTTTCTGAGATCATTAGTTGATTGCTTCTCTCTGCCGAACTGCTATCTTCAGTGGCTCCTTAATGATAATATGATGAAATCAATTCAATTGTATTCTCTACCCTCCAGGAACGAGACCAGTGGACTAAATTGTCTGTGTCCCTCCTTAACCAAATCAACTGCAAATTGTGGCTCCCTAATGACGCCTTGTGGGAATGAAACCGCAGCCTCATGGGAGGATCTCATGATTACTTTCAAGAGTCAAAACTTTAGTATACTCCACTACCTTCTCTTATTATAGATAGATAGCCTATAGATATTATATTGCTTACTCGTTTTTTCTTATGAATTCACCAGGATGCATCTTTACCACATGGTGTTCTCCTGTGAACCATGTTTTGGAGCAATGCATTCATGCTATGCACAATCATTTTCCCATTATGAAGAACATTAGTCTAACTACCACACACTTTGCTTTAGAGCAGCAGGCCGGCTTCAACCGTTCTGTACAAATGCAGTTCCCAAAATGACCACACAGTGTCAGAAAATCAGTAACCCAGAAGTCTGCTTTAGCTTTTGGGGTTTCTGTTTTGACTACATATGCATTTCGACTGCCTTGTTATCATCAAAACATTCTCTGTTGGCAAAAAATTTAAACAAAAAGCTATTTTAATCAATATATGGCATAGGAAAAAACTATTGTATTATATTTAATTGCAAACAATAAAGTTACATTCATTAAAATAAACACTAGATATACATTTGATTGAAATAAATATATCTAACAGTACTTATTATAATGAGTTAAAATGTAGGCTAATAGAAACTAATTTAAAAATAATTAGACTTCTCAATGATAATTTTATGGAATAAATGTGAACTATATTATAATTATATATTAAAGATGGCTTTAAAAATTAGGATGGGGGTCCCCACATGAGGATGATCACATTTAGGGGTCAATGGCATCTAAGTTTTCTCCTTCTGTTGACTGCTAAAGAGGATATTTAGAAGAAAGTTGGTAACCAAACAGTCGACGGTAACTTCCATAATATTTTTTCCACAAGTCAGTGGCTACCATCAGATATTTAGTTACCAACATACTTCAGTTTATCTTATTCTGTGCTAAACAGAAAAAAAGAAATTCATACAGGTTTTGAACAAGTAAAAGGTCAATAAATCATGACAGAATTTTCATATTGGGGGGGGGGGGGTATAAACAATAGTCTCATATTTATTGTTGCCATGATTTAGCATTGCCATTGCCTTACAATGAGATGCTCTCAAGGGTGAACTTGACCTTCAGCCTCCACAATCCCTAAATTCACATTCAAGTCTGGCTCCATGCAATGGCCAGTTTTCACCGTCCAGTCAATTCTTGATAGACTTGAGGTTTCAACATACTCTTCAGAGCATTTAAGCACTCTCTTAAAAAACAAACAAAACAATAACACCTAAAACTGGACATAGGTAAGAAAGCCTCCTGCTAAATGCAATCAAACATCTCGCCATAATAATATTTTTAATGCTGCTGTCTTTAGTTGATATATTAAACGCTTGTTTTCCATGACATGTCTATATGTTATGCCGCTGTCAGAGTGAAAGTCTCTCCGGATACCTGACTGTGAGTTGCGCTCATGTGAAGAGGCTACCGAAGGCCATCTGTAGTAATAGGGTCATCTATTATAGGGCTCTCACTCGCTCTCTGGTTTCCATTCCCCGGCCCCTGTCTCAGCACTTCGTCAGGACGAATGAGAGGAGGAGTTTAACTAACCACATTACTGTGGGCCACATGCATATCCCAGCACTCCCTCAATTAAACCCCCTCCACCATAATCTCCGTTATCCCATTAACACACATACACAAGAATGCCTGAACATGCTTTACATTACTGGTGTCCATCACAGATTAAAAAAAAAAACAACAACAATAACTGTATACTGTAATTCACACTGTAATAAAACAATTAGCCCACATTGTATCTAGCTTTTCTTAGTCACAGATACTAAAAATGGTAAATTACTTTGAATCACACACATGTAAGAACAACAATATTCTCCCAAATTTTGCCCCAGCATCTGAGCAAACAGTTATATATTAAATGGAAGTTAATTCCCAGAAAGCATAGCTGAAGAATATGTGATTACTGTTAACTACTGTTACTGTTATAGGCTGTGATTTTGTTTTACAGTTTTTTTTATGGCAATGTTGTTGTTTTCTGTTGTTACTTTTACAATGACGTTGTGTTGTGATGTTAGCTTTACCAAAATGTGTCTGACCGCATTTTGTGACGAGATGCAATTTAGACACTCTCAGGCCGGAAGTACACGCGCGGTCCGATTGAACTGCTTGGTGGTAAGAAATCTTAGGACTTAAAGGGGCGATAGATATTACATATTCAAATACCTATGACATTATGTATGTATAATATATATATTATTTCAGGTAAGTTGCTATAAAACTTGCGCTAAAGTTTTAGTGGGATTTTAACTGACTTGATCGACTAATTCCCGCTATACACACTTGTTTAGCGTTTTAAGTGTTGTGTGTCTTATTAAAGTTTCTCAATACAATAGTTTACCCCCCCCCCATTTTATTCACATCATCTCGATAAAAATTAAATACATGAAACAAAATGCATAAAAAAATTTTTTTTCAGTGATGGCAAATTATTATTATTATTTTGTCTTCAGATTATTATATTGTCTTCAGAAATCTTTCTAATATACTAATTTGGTGCTCAAGAATCATTTCTCATTATTAACAAACAATTGTGCTGCTATCATTTTTGATGAATATAATGCAGCCTTGTTGAATCAAATTAGAATTTCTTTTTTAAATCATACTAACCTCAGAATTAGCCTATAATATATTAAAATTATAAAACCCCTAAATCCAGCAATGCTTCTGTATACCTTTTGAAAAGAAAATCTTTTATATAACAAAAGTTTTTTTCCTGCTGTGATACATTTCACTTTTTCTGAAGATGATAGCCTCACTTTGAGAATTCGTGCGATTCTGTAAAGCCACAAATTATGGAGAAGGAAAGTGGGACAAAGAGAGAAGAAAGAGGGTAGGATTTAACCGAATGTGATTATTTTAGGTAGACAGGAAGATCAGTTCCCCCTTTCCCCCTTTTTTCCCTTGATCTCCCTCCCTTTGTATTCCCAATCCTCCTCCTCATTCATCTGTCCTTCTTAAGGAATCTCAGAGATTTGGGTGGAGAGAAAGCTGACTTGTGAGCCTCGAATCAATCAGGTCTTTTTTTCCCCTTTTCTCTCACTTGCTGCGATTTGCCGACATCACGGGTAGTCTCTCTCTCTCTCTCTCTCTCTCTCTTCCACATTTATTCTGTCCACTGCTTGCATCAAGCCAGCTCTTGCTTTCCTCTCCTCTCCTTCACTCCACCAGGATATTTCCTTCTCCTCTTTCCATATCCGAACATATTCCTGTTTTCTGCCCTGCTTTTCCTTCACATCTCCTGGAATGTGGCACTCTTTGGCTTTCACTCTGTGTGGGATCTCCGCTTTGATCCAGGGTAGGTTCCTCACTATGTGCACATGCATGTAAGTATATAAATCTGTGTGTGTGTATGAAACTGTTATTTAGGAAAGAGAACGAAGGCAAACATTTAAAAGTAAGCAGCATAAGATCTTGGGTTTTTATTTTAATACTATTATTTTTTGGTTCTCTCATATGTGTGCTCTCTGCAAACCTGTTTGCCTGTGGGCAACCTTATGCCACCAGATGTTTGGTGTGTGTGTGTGTGTGTGTGTGTTTACCACTGTTGCAGTCAAGAGAGAGAGAAAGAGGAAAAATTAGATGGAATCGGAGAGACGAGAGGCAGAATGAAACAAAATTGCTTTGCCATGAAGAATTAGACTCTGCAATCATAAATTGCACCTTCTCTCCCCCTCCCGTCTCCCCTCTCTCTCTCTCTCTCGCTCGTTCATTCCTCTAAATCCATAAGTACATAGACTGCTTAGAGGTGACGGAGGCACAGAATGCATGTGTAGATTCAGATCTCCGGTGTTGCTGTGGACATGTTGCTGCAGTAGAGTTGAAAGAGGGAGTGTGTGTGTGTTGCCATGGAAAGCCTCTCTCTATTCTTTCTTTATTTCTTTCTTTCTTTCCCTCTCTTCACTCCTGTCTGTCATAAAGCAGAACTTTTATTTGGGTTGTCAGTCTCACTCCAGGCCATCTGGATTTGTTTCACGTACATTCTCTTAATATATAATTCTCTTTATAATTTTTTAAATTGTCACACCATAGAATATTCAGCGTTTTCATGTTTTCACAGTTGCAGGAAATTAAGAAATGGTTCAAAGCATCGGTTTCTGTTGATTTGACTCTTTTTATGTGTGTTCTTTATATTTTATTTTGTGTTTTTCCAGTAATGTGTGGAAAAATTGTAATAATAATTTTAAGATTTAGTCCTTATTCTGACTCTTAAGTTCCTATGATCTAAGTAGAAAATAGACTAATAATATTTAAGCATTAACACTTCCTTTTACCACAATGCACTTTTCAGAAAGGTGACTCTTAATTTTAATTTGTTAAAACACACCGCAGTGAAATAAAAGAAATCAAACTAGTGATTGATATCTTTAAATTCTATACAACATCTGGGGAGTTTTTGAATGTGAAAATTAATTACATTTTCCAATCTTTTTAAACACTTAAAATGTAAAGGGCAGCTGCGTGTGTAAGTTTGTTTATAATCATTTTTCATAAGAATATGAAACAGTAATGCCAAATCAACCTCATATTTCAGTGATTAAATATATTTATTTCACTATCATAGAAAAAAACTTGCAAATAAATATCTTGAGGTAGATCATGAGGTCTATCAAACTCTAAATAAAATATTAACTGTAAAAAGCAGGTAGATATTTGCTTAATATCCGCACAGTTCTAAGTTTAAATTAAAATTCAATTCATCAGATATTTCTTTCAGTAGTTCATATTATTTACTTGCCTCACTGTAAGTTCGAGAAATGTTTTATCAGAACCTTGGAAGCAATAAATATCTTCTCCTTTATTTGTCCAAGGTTGATATTTCTGCTCGTTAATAAGTAAAACCAGAAGGTCATGGATATATCAGAGTAGGTGATCATTTGTGAAGGAACATTTTAACTATTAAATGTAATTATCCTCAAATATAAATTATTGCCTGTGTCAAATAACCCTTCTTGGTTGAGTCTTAAGTTATTTGTGAACACATGACACTTACACCCTCACTATATTCACATTTGGTGTTTTGATTGAAGAGTGAGCTGTGTGTGGGCGGAGCATGTTCTTCTAATTTTGTCAATCAGCACAAGGGTAAATCATGTAAACAATGGCATCCCCCCACCTTTATTTCTATTATCTTAACCTTAGTAATGCTATATTCCAGGATTTTTTTCGGCTTATCTCGAGTCTGATGCACTTTTGGGAATGTCTTTGTGCCTGAAAATCATTGCTTGATGCTTTTGCTAAACAGCACAGAATAACCCTGAAGGATTTGTCATGTCAGTAATGCCACAGGCTCGGTATTCTCTTTTTATTGCTGCTAGGGGTCATAGTCAGTTGTGAATTTCCACAGGGAAGCTGATGATATTAATAAATTCAGGAGCAGGTCCATTCTTGCTTTTAACCATTAAATGTATTCTCTTTCATTCAATCATACCTTTTCCACACATGCCAACCACATACACACACTCTTCAAGCAGCTTTTAAACCTCTTTTCTGGGGCTATTAGGCAGAAATAATTGAGTTTTTAAACTCTGGTCCTTCACAGATGTACCTACTTCTTAAGAATTTACGATGGCAATTATGCTAATTAACAATTGTCAAAGGTGGCCTATATATGAGACATACTTTATAGCCCCCCTTACACCTCACCACTGTTAACGTTCAGTCTCTATTTATTGACCAGTGGAAAATATCTATGCATCCATCCATCCATCCATCCGATTGACTGTCTGTTTTATCGTTTCATCTGTTTATCATTCTGTCTCAGCTCAGTGAACGAATGTCTTGATTTGAAGTCTGTGTTCTGGGCTGTACAATATATTCATGTCTTTCTGACAGTGTCGGTGCAAGGTCCATACCAGCGGACCCTGCTGAAGAACCTCCTGAAGGACTATAACCGCATGGAAAGGCCTGTTGCTAATGACTCTCAACCACTCACTGTCTTTCTGTCTATGAGCTTGATACAGATCATGGATGTGGTAAGTCACTCTTTTTCTTTTTATTGCCTTCATGTGTGTTGTGGAGCATGGAGTTTATCTGATAACCCAAGGTGTATTTTTTCTGGTTCCTCTTGTCTTCACGTGGTCAGTTTTTTTTCTGTTATGGCATCTTTGTTAATCATGTTTTATTGACCCATTAAATATACTTCTCAAATGCTCTGCATACTGCTTTCTGAGCCTGGCTGAAATTGTGTTCCACAAATTTGTTACATGATCTTCTTTACCCCTTTGGCTGTTTTCTAGTCACCACCTTAACATATTGATGCTAGTTCAAGATTTAGAATTTGATTTTGTCTAGAGCTGAGATCCTTTTTCAGGATTTGCGAAGTGGTATTTATAGTTGACATTTATCTTTAAGCTCGCAGTTGGTTTTGAACTCACTCTAGCCTTTCTTGCTCATACAGGATGAGAAAAATCAAGTACTGACCACCAATATCTGGCTTAACATGGTAAGCCATATCTTAGTAGTTGGTAGTATTTTGTTTAAATAAATGACCTAATGATTAATCATTATATCTATGACATCAGTTCTTCTGAGTTCAGTACAGATTTGATGCTGATTATCACAAAATCAACTTCCGCTTGTAGTCTTTCTTCAAGAAAATGAAGCACAAGCTGGGTTACAGCAAGTATTGGAAGTAAATGGGGACAATCCATAAATATTAAAGTACTCACTCTATTGATAGTAAAGCCACAAAACTTTGTTGACACGACAATGCCACTCTTAAAACAACTTTAAAATTAATGATTTAAACAGCTTTATAGCTCAAATAATACATGGATTGGAACATATTTAATGTATTTTCTTTTCTAAAGTGATGCATTTCTCCAAAAATCTACCCCATTCACTTCCATTGTAAGTGCCTCACTGTAACCTTGTTTTCTTGCTCTTCTTGTTTAAAGGTCAAATTCAAAAGGTTAAAGTCAAAATATGAAATCTATTCAATCTGGCCTTATAAAGCATACTAATACATGTCCATGTGTTGAAACAGCTGACACCGTTCTTTCTTTATATATTCTTCAGCACTGGTATGATCATTATCTGCAGTGGAACCAGTCTGAGTACCCAGGTGTCAAAAACCTTCGCTTCACCACAGACCAAGTGTGGACACCAGACCTCCTGCTCTACAATAGGTATATAAGCATTTGTGTTACTGAAACAAGACATTTTTTCCCATTCATGTTGTCACACTGAATAGTATTAGTTTTGTTTTGTTTTTCTTTTGGGGATATATTTCCGTCTTGTGTCTTGTATCTGAATACCTGTTTTCTCATTTGTAAGTAACTTTGGAAAAAATTAAAAAAATCCCTGAAAGAGATATGCATTCATAGATTCGAAATCCATTAATTACAGTGATCTTGCAGACAGACACTACAGAATAAGAAGAAAATCCTTCAGTGAAATCATATACTTTCAAGCACAACATTAAAAAATATTTATCTGTGTGTGCTTGGGCAAAGAATCCTTGGGAACTGGAATCAGCAGACATTAGTTTGTGCGTGTGTGATTGAGGATTGCAGTACTGGGGCTATAATTCAAAGTGTGGGGCTAAACAGAAGAGCAACTACAGATCAATGAACTGAAAATTTGGTCCTTGAGCAAAAGCAGATCGTTTAGTCGAAGAGCTGGTGTCCAAACAGCCTATTAACATCCTTCGCTGTAGACTTCCCATTTTTTTTTAATTCACTTGGGAGCTTGCTACTTAGTTGTACATTACATTTAATCATGACCTTTATTATTCATTATTCATTCATTATTCGTTCCTACCTTGTTATAACCTTATGAACCACAGGAATCTTTCCTCATATTTAGCTTTCACTTTGAGTTAATCTTATGACTGCCTAAATTTGCATCAAGATTTTGTCCTTATCGCTGTCTCTAGTTGTTAATCATGTCTTTGTTTTGAAAAAGACATTATGATTATGTTGGAGCTATGGCTTGGTATTTTTTAAATGTGAACATTAATGTTGGTGCTCACTGTTCAAATCTGGCTTGTGATATTTCCTGATACCCAATGCAAAATGTCTAATATATGCACCCTTCCTCCATTTGCAGTGCAGATGACAAGTTTGACTCCACTTTCAAATCGAATATTGTAGTGAACTCCAGTGGCTACTGCAACTACTTGCCTCCAGGTCAGTGTGAACGCTTATGCTTAAGGTTTATGGCACATATAATGATAAAAGCAATAGTGAGCTGCAGTTCACAACACAAAAACACCAGTGGTATTCAAAGTAAAGCGTTAAGCTATAAAATGATTTCTGCATGGAAATAAACACAGGAAGGCAGGAGGAAAAGGTCATCTGTTTTATGGAAAGTGCAACATTATATTGTCGGTATAAATGCAGTCATACAGATGAATAAATGTATTTTTTAAAGCCATTTAAGCATTAAAGAGTTACTGAGTATGGAAATCAAAGAAGCCTCTTTCATGTGTCATAATAAATGATGGTTAATGGGTCATCAATTTATAGATTTTGTATGTAGGAGATTGGAAGATCATGAATTATGTTGCAGCTACTTTATTTCCTCTGAGGGCAGTAGTGCTTAAGAATATGCATTGCTAATGCAAATTGCATTTATTTTTGGAAAACTGAATGAGAATGGAAATCTCCCTTTGATGAAAATATATGCATTGTACATTTACAGGCTGAAGCAATGACATGGTTTCTCCAGTCTCACAGATTCACAGTTTATGTCTATGAAGAAAAACACCTCTTTTTCGTTCTCTTACATGCATATGCAGATTGATACACAACAACATGCTCGGCACTAAAGCTGGAGTCTTTAAATAACCCTCAGAGTCACTGCAGATGCAAACAAACTTCTATCACGAGCAGATCGTGCCCCAATGGCTCGTATTTGCAGCTCACGCTGATTTCATCGCAATTTAACGCTGCTTTTCTCTTTCTCGCATTAAAGTCATCCAGTCCCACAGTAGCAAACAGAAATCAAATACCTTTTTGAAGTTAAGTCAGGCAGAGAGATGAGGAGAGAAGAAAAGCAGGGAGGAAAATGATAGACATAAATAGAGAGAAAATCTCACATCTCGTTTTCAGAAATATGTTTATTCATTAGTGGCTTGTGGGTGTGAGCAGATTTTGGTAATCCAGCGATCTGGATAGATGCCAGGGACACACACAGAGAAAAAAATAAAGCTTTGTTTATTTGCTGCAACTGTTTGTCCTGGCATCTGTGTCAGTCAGTGATGTTATGCACATGGATGGCAATAAGAAGATACTTGCAGTGAAATGTGTTACAGCACCTATGAATTTACCACATTTCATGAATTGATTATCATTGATTATATGTCCAGAGTGTATTTTGTATAATGAAAAAAGTCTGTTTAATAATTTTTTTATATAAATTATATTGTTGACAATTAATGACACCTTTATTTATTTAAACCAACATAAATGAAAAGCTATAAACAACTATGACAATGCATATATATATATATATATATATATATATATATATATATATATATATATATATATATATATATATATATATGTATATACACACACACATATATAATTTATAATGCCTTTGTTTAATTGTCATGCAATACAAATTATGCAAATAAATAAATAATGGAAAAAACATGCAAAAACAATTATTATTAATAAAATAAAATAATGTATTTATAGGAAAGGCTTAATTTTCTTTCTATTTAAATTTGGACTAAAATGTGACCTGAAGATATTTTTGAAAGCTTTCATGATTTTTCAATACTCTGATTTTGAATGAAATGAACATGATTGTTAGAAGTGTGCAGTAGATCAGAGACTCATTTAGAAGTAATCTGCAGTGAGCGGCTTGTGTTGACAGCAAACTTCATTTCAGAGGAGATTAGCCTATTCTAATATTGACTCATCTGTGTTTGCAGTGGCATTCCTGTTGGGACTGACAGGAGATACCCTGTAGGGCTGGTGACTCATTTTTCTGACAGATTCAAGGCGAACTACAGTGCCTGCATGTTCTTGAGTGTGTTACACAAAATCTGGGTGTGTATTTGGTCTATTTTGTTTATTTTTGCTGTTTAAAGACTGGTTTCGACTCTGTGTCTTTCTCATTTTGTTTATCTCAGAGAGTCCTCACAATGCAAATGGGTATAATTAAACATTGTGTGTTTATATACTGACAAAAAGGTGGTGGTGACCAATGAAAGACTTAAAACTACATGAATATGACATATATCTGCCCAGACATATGAAAGCGTGATTAGCAGGTGTCATAAGAGGTTTTTATTATGCACCGGCTGCTTCACTCAGCTAGAGGTTTCTGCTCTCCTTGCGTCATCTTATTTAATATTTTTCAGCGTCTGAAGAATCCATTTAGCGGGAGTGGGTTTGCTAGCTCACTAGCCGTTCTCATTGATTAGCTTTTAGGATTAGTCTCTTGGTTCTCTGGAGTAGAAGCTGTCGACATGAAGAAGAAAGGCAGCAAAAATCCAGGTCTGAGGTGCTTAGGCTGAGCTGTGTTTAAGTCCAGTATTGATTTAGGTTTAGACTGATTTGAAAAAAATCACCATTGTGCTCTTGAGTGTACTGTAAACTGCTCTGGGTAAGATTTCTCTAAATGTCAAAATATCAGAGGAGGTTTTTATATGCTCGGGGGTCCGGTTAGCAAAGACAAAAACAGGGGTCAGTTTGAATAATTCTCAGTGGATGATTTTTGTTATAGGGAAACCTTTGGAAACGCAAGACTGGCTAATTTTTGTAAGTGAGTCACACACTGACTCCCTCCACTTTGTTTCACTGTCAGTGGCATATTTTAGTTTGTGCCTATGACAGTGTTTTTTTCTAAAGTAAAAAAAATCTTCTTGCAAATGCATTAGGACTGGCATTGGATCGTAGCCACATGGAAGACCCCCAGTTCCATAAGTAGGCTTGAATGTAATTAGTGCAGCTTTATAAGGCAAATTGCTTAAATACTTAGGGTTAGGGATTTAAGCAAAAGCCCTAAGTATTAAACTTGGTAATATAAATAGGCACATTGTGTTTTTTCTAAGTTAAAATCTGACAACAAAACATGCAAACACATCTCATTATACCTACTGAAGAAGCAACCATAACATGAGATAATAATATTGCTGCAATTAGGGAATGATGTGAAATACTGACATGAACTACTTTTAAAATGCATAGGTAGGTCATACATTTCAAAACAAATGTTTTTTTTTCAGTAGCCAATAAGATTGCTGCTCAACATTTCAAAAATACTTGGCTAATGCTTGCTGTAGCGGTTGCAGCACGCTTCAGAAACCCTCCGCCTTCCCCAGCTCCACCTGCTTAGATCTGGTAGAGGAGTGATTCATGCATGCTATGGGGGTTATTTCATGTATGTTATATGTGTGTGTGTATGTATGTATGTATGTATGTGTGTGTGTGTGTGTGTGTGCGTGTATGATAAGGCCAAGCATTTTCAAAGTGTTTTTTTTGTTTGTTAATTTTTTGCCCCAAAACTGTTATTTGTGAACCTGGGACCATTTTCAGTAGACTTCCTGGTCTTCATCTGACCATAGATTAAAGAAAATCTTATGTCTTATCAGAGGCCCAGCACAGAGGTGAATTATTTAGGAATCTTCTGAAGCAGTGAAGATTGGTTTGAAGAGATTTGTGGATGGGGTCAATACAGCAGAACATTATGTATCACCTGAAAAATATCACTTTTATCGGAAAATCAATGTTTCTCTCTTTGTACGAAATCTTTTAGCTGTTTTATCCTTTTTTCCTCAGCTCTGGAAACTTGCTTTTCAAAGGCTTAAATGTATTTAGCGTAGTCAAGGGAATGAACAGCATGTTCTGTTGTTGTTTTTTCTCCTTTGAAATGCACTTAAATGCTTTGAGTTACTCATGCTCTTCTATTGCTAATGGTGTTTGCTACAAAAAACATCACTCACTTTGTTCATTTAAACAAACTCCTAAGCCTACTGTAACTTCACCCTCATCATGAATGATGATTACTGCATGAATGGTACATGTGCTTTTAGTTTGAATAAGTGATTGAAACCATGATAAGCTTTTTTCATGGCCATTTACAGAGCAACCACTGAAAACACCACAGAAGCTCTGACAGCCACTCAGAACACTTTTGAAATTGAAAAGTGTTGTGCTACAGCTTGCAGTTTGTCAGTTTTTCTTCAATAATTCCATTCAAGCACAAGTACTGCTCACTTATACATCTGTGGCGATTTAGTCCTTGTGCATATAAATATGTTTGCTGTGTGAGAATCACTTATTCAGAACAGACTGTAAAAGGTTCATGGTGTGCTTTTTGGGTAAATTTGCTGGATTGTTGAATCAGTGTTCAGAGGCAACACAAACTTCCCTTTTCCTACCTTTGTTTCATTTCAAGTGTAATTTCTTCAAAAAATGGGATTGTGGAAATGTGATTTTCTTAAGTGTCTTTTTTGATTTATACATCATCTAAAAGCTGAATAAATAAGCTTTCCATTGATGTATGGTTTGTTAAGATCTGACAATATTTGGGATGAGATTACTATTTGAAAATCTGGTATCTGAGGGTGCAAAAAAATTTAAATAGTGAGAAAATCGCCTTTGAAGTTGATTTCCTAGCAATGCATATTACTAATCAAAAATTACATTTGGATATATTTACAGTAGGAAATTTACAAAATATCTTCATGGAACATAACATTTACTTAATTTCCTGATGACTTTTGGCATAAAAGAAAAATGTATAAATTTGTATTTATTTTTTTGGCTATTGCAAACTACTCTTATTGTCCCCTCCATCTGTCATAATGTTTCTTTTCAGTGTTTAAAATGGCTTATTTGCAAGCTGTTTGAAACAATAAACAAGTTTATCTGTCTAATTTGTGGTATTTAAACTCGAGTGAGTTGCTGATATGACTCATCTAGCTGGTGTCTGTGTCTGTCTGTAATAATAATAAGATTGTTAGCCTGGTTATCTGTACAGTGCATAAAGGTCTTTATGTAATGGTGTTTCCTAGACCGCCGACATTTTTGAATGTGTATTAATTGTCTGGTTTTACTCCAGTAAAAAGGTCAATTGGATTCAATTTGGTGTTGTCTGCTGCAATATAGAACAGATGAAGAAGCGCCTTGGCATTTCGAGGCAGTACATTTGTCAGGCAGTTGAAATCAGAATGAAAATCACAGATATTTTTCCTCTTTCTTCTCATGTTTGTTGTCTTTACCCCAGGTATCTTCATGAGCACCTGTAACGTGGATGTACGCTGGTTTCCGTTTGACATCCAGAAGTGCGAGCTCAAATTCGGCTCGTGGACATTTGACGGATGGCTGCTGGATCTCCAGATGAATGAGGCTGATATCTCTGGCTTCATGCCCAACGGAGAGTGGGATCTTGTGGGTGAGTGAGTAGAGACAACTTCCCTTGTAAGCTTCTCACAACCAAGCGAATGTAACACCCACAGGCAGATGATGATGTGCGCTTTGCGTTGCTGTAGTAACAGCGAGAGGTCAGTTTGGCAGAAGCATACTTAAATGGTTAAAATGCATACTGCATATTTTTGAAAAGCACTGATGAGAACTCTTACCTGCAGTATAAAACTGAAATAGCTTCAGAATGGGAAAAGAATATATCCAGCCCATCTCATTAAATTCATGTCCATTCATATTCATCTGATGAGCCTGTTAGTATTCAAATTAATGTAATTAAATTGGAAAATTGGACTGGAAAAACATCTTGCAATGCACAGTTCTGTCTCTTACTGACTCTTCTCATTTGCTTTTTTTGGTTAAGGTACTTATTTAACTGGATTATAGCCATTATGAATCAATCTGTGACTTGTTGTATGAACTGCAGATTATAGGCTGGTAATAAATCAGTTACATAAAATCATAGATTGGTTTAATTTGAGTATATTGTTGATGATTTGGGGCTTAGGGCGTCGCCAGCTTATTTGGACTATCCCACCCCCTCACCCAAGATGAGTGTGAAAATAGATTTTAATTATGAAACATAATGGTTTATTAAAAAATATATAGTTGCCAAATGCATAGGCTTTCTAGCATTGATATGATGCTACTATAGCAAAAATTCAGTACAGTCTGTTTCACAAAGTCTAATTTTAATTGTTACAACTCTGACACAAATTCCTGCGCAAGTGGTGCAAGAATGCAGCACTACTGAGTAAGCTATGAGGAAATAATTTTTCATGTTTAATAGAAGGCTAGATGACCGTAGTTAGTTAATTATTTTGCTGTATTGTTATTGTTACTGTATTGTTATAAGTTAAATGATGCATCTGTTAAATGGGGTGCAGTGATTGTATTATGTCAGGGAATCACAATGGGCTTGTGTTTCATTGTAAAGCAGACACAATTAAGTATTTCTTTATTTTATTTTATTTTAGTATTAAATGGTGGTATCACTTGTCTATATTTGTGCTAAAACTGCTGCCTAAGACATATTTATTTCCTGGATGTTAGATTTTCGAATTTGGTGACTATGCAATTTTGTTTTATTAATACTCTGTCATCTGTATTTGCTAAGTAGCTTTTAGAAGGGTCATTTACTCGAAACCCATTTTTACATTCCACTGCTGTACTTTTCCTTTGTATTTCAGTGTAAATGCTCTACTCGACGTCTGGAATGCTGCGCTCTATTTCTCGTGCATAATACATACTTCTAAAACACGGCGCTCAAGTTTAAAGAAACTCAGCTTCTAAAACACGTCTCTAGACCTTGCACTTAAAAAGAAAAAAATAATAATAATAAAAAAAAAAACTTCTCGTGACCAAAACACTATCTGTGTGAACCCTGTATTCTAATAGGCTAGTTGTAATAGTAGCAGGCAGGTTTGTTTACGGTCCGACAAATACGTTAATGGGCCACATAAGGTTTCTTTTTTTACTTTTACTTTGTGCTATGTCATCACCCTCATCAGTGCTGTGCCGGCTCTGAGAAAATGCCTCTGCCTCTGCACTTACTCCAAATTTCCTCAACACGGGGACAGGAAATGTGTCAGTGAATAAATAGGAAAACAAAGTAGCTTGCGTTACTTATTTGAAATAGTAACTCAGATATTTTTTTGTTAATTTAAAAGTAATACATTACTTTACTTTACTAAAAAATGTAATCTGATTACGTAACTCCCATTACTTGTAATGCGTTACCCCAACACTGAGTAAGACTGATTTCTCCTTTTTTTAATTGTTAGTTAGTCATACTAGTTTATGTAACTGGTTCCTAATTAAAGTTGGTGGTTGGCTAAGCTGCTTGAGTTGATTTAACCATGCTTTAAAGCAGGGGTTCTCAAACTTTTGGTTAACTTAAAATATTTACTTGCAATACTTTCAGTTTCAATAATTTAATGATACATTTGCATGTTCACCTTAAAAAAAAGAGGTTTATTTTAACATTGCAACTGGATGTTAAAGTGGAAACAATCTTCTTTTTAGTTGCGTTAGTGCCTCAGTACATTACATTTACACTGCAATTTACAAGTTATAAGTCTTAAATTCTTCACTTTCAAATGTTTAAACCCTCAAGCTTTAAACAATTTACATCCTCGAGCTTTTATTTTGGTGGAATACTGCTGTAACTTTCTGTCCCCAAAAAAGTGTAAATAAATATGTAAATAAATAAGTTAAATTATACCAAGCTGCCCTAAGATGCTGAATACATTTGATAATACTGCAATTATCATGGAGCCACAATTATTTCACAATTAATTACATTTTGTATAATTAATTATTAGCTTTCCATCAACTTGTGAAACCCCTGCAGTTCTCTCATGAACCTCAGTTTTAGGTAATTTTGTTTCATCGGGTTGTTCTAAACCTTTCCTCTTCCATAGAACATACAAGCTCTATTTTTGAAGAATTTTCTTGCCGTTTATTTTAGTGATGCACCGAAATGAAAATTCTGCGCCGAAACCGAAAATTTTGGATGCACTTGGCCGAAAACCGAAACTGAAGCCGAAAATAGCTTCTTTTAAAAACGTATATATATATATTGCTTGGATTTAATGGATCTGAATTGAAAAATCACAATATAATAATCAAACTTTTATTAACAGTTAACAAAACAAAATATTTTTTACAATAAATATAAATAATAATTATTCTTCAAGTTTTATGTTCCATCAAATAAAATAGTTTTTTAAAAATTGTGCAAAAAAATCAACAATTTTGGAGATTTTTGCAGAAGAAATGTTACATATTGCAACTTTGGTGTCCTCTCGTATAGGGCTGTCACTTTTGTGAAAAAAAAATCCTGTTCGATTTTTGAGACATAGGCAAAGTGTTCATTGAATCGTTAGTAAATTGCCTATATTTGGCGTTGATCCGTTTTTCAACGCCAAATATAGGCAAATCCACCGACAACTAAACAGGCATTAGGGCGAACGTAAAGAGGGCGCTTGAGACGCGCACAAGTCAGCAATGTGGACTGCCATAACATCAATGAAAAACATTACTGAAGGCTACATTGATATTATGCACTAATAGGCTCTGTGTGTGTGTGTGTGTGTGTGTGTCAGAACCTGCAGTTGCTGTGTGACGCGCGTTCGCTGCGAGCGTATGACGAGCTGGACGCGCTCCGAGAGAAGGCCGTTAAAATCGATTCCCTGTTTTCGTTTTCGAAACTTGTGTTGGTTGGTCCGATCGATTGTGCAGCTTTTGTGACAAGCTTTTTTTGATTGTGACAGCCCTTTGACATGCTTAATCTTTGATAGGCAGACGCGTGATAACAGCTCGACCGTGAGTGAAACCTAAGCGCTTGCTCACGGATGGGAGGGGCGGGTGACATTCATTTTCGGTTTACGTTTTCGGCTTTTTTTTTTATTTCGGGCCGAAACCGATAATGCCATTTCGGCCGAAAATTTTCGGCGGCCGAAATTTCGGTGCACCCCTATGACACCGACCACAGAAAATGACACAAAATACCTTTGGTTTAACCAAACACAGATGTCAAACCAGATGCAGAATTTGGTTTCCTTCTTGCCTTTTACATTTTTGAAAGGCTACCGAGGACACTAATGATGTTCAGACAAAAGGATGATGCTCAGTCGCAGAGAAGAACTTGCTTCTGACTGGCATCTGCTGATTAGGATGTTGTTTTTCTCTGATAGATCAAAGGTGGAAGAGCAGCTTCGGCTCTTTGAACATGAGACCAATCCACAGAAAAAAACAAGTACAGGTATTTCTTTTGACCTTCCGTCATTATATATTCATTATTTTCCTCACGTTCTGTGTCTAATCAGGTGTGCCGGGCACAAGAAACGAGCTGTACTATGACTGCTGTAAGGAACCCTACCCAGATGTGACGTTTGTGGTGACCATCCGCAGACGGACGCTCTACTACGCCTTAAACCTCCTCGTTCCCTGCGTCCTCCTTTCATCAATGACCTTGCTTATCTTTCTACTGCCTGCCGACTCCGGAGAGAAGATTTCACTAGGTATTATGAAAGATAGACAGAGAAAGAGAAATATATTGACAGCTTATTTAAACAGCAAGATAAAGCGGAGATGGCATCAGATTTAAAGATCCTCTTTTTTATAACTAAACATGACTGATTTAGAAAAAAAAGATGCTGTATATTTTTGCATATCTCGATTTCAGTGCTGAGAAAAGAAAAATTCCACAGGCTTGCCAAGGTCTAGACACAAAACAGAGAGCAGGGACATGCAAAAGAAAATGTGTGGGTGCTCATTTCATATATAGTGCCTGATTGTGTCATGTCGAATGAACTCTCGGTTTACATCAAGGGCTTTTATCTGCGTTTTTTTCCACTCGCTGTCAGGAGACCTTTGCCATCAAAAGATGCAAAAAGTACAAAGAGGAGCAAAAACAGTCACCAGAGATTAAATGGAATGAATTTTAGATATGTCTGTCAGGAAATGTAAAGAGACATGAACTCACAGTATATAAGTAGAGTAGAAAGTGAGAAGAAAGAAGCTAGAGAAAGAAAAGCAAAGAGAAAGGAAAAGAGGCCGTTTCTTCAATTCAAGAATGTGTATCACTGCGAGCACGGGAAGGGAAGTGCTTTGCTGTTCACTCATATGGGCAATTCATCTAATGATGTAATTAAAGCAGTGATGAGTCAATGTGTGTAAGAGAGAAGGAGAGAGAATGCCTTGCACTTTCCAGGAACACGGGTTGCAATACTGAAACATCTTTGATAGATGTAGTATCAGAAATTAGCTTAGGATAGACCTCAAAAAAGTTCAAACATAAATTTTAAAAGCATGTATTAAATCAAAAAAGTAAAGTTTTGTCATCATTAACTCAACCTCACGTCATTCCAAACCTGTATGACTTTCTTTCCTCTGTGGGACACAAAGGAAGATATTTTGGGAGATGTTGGTAACCAAGCGCTTATAAGTGAGAGGGTATGAGACAGCTCAGCTTTGGTTTAAAAGAGTTCAAAATATTTGTTATCAGTCATAACCTAAGGGGGAAAATGAAGCAGACACTGCACATGGAGCTTTCTAGAGCGCATGTGATGACCGCCCATGTTCACACACAACATCAAATGGAGATACTTTGAAAGGCTACATGTTCGATTGTTCAAAAACAAGGTATATTTGGGGCTTCATACTAAAAGAAATATCTCATGTATAAGTCATGCAGGCCTGAAACGACATGATGGTTAGAAAATACTGACAATTTAAATGTTTGTGTGGACTACCAAACTACACAATGACAATTTAATTACGTGCATTTATTATTTTTCTTATATACACCAGTTCAATAAACAAAAATAATGAGTAACTTATATGTTAACAATACTGGAAGTTATTTCTATTTCTATTTCTATATATTTCCGAACAATCAATGGTTGATCATCTGTGTCTTGTTCCTAAATTAATCCGTGTTTTTAAACAAATCAGATGAGTGAGTGACTCAAAGACTCACTCACTGTAAAAAAAAAATAAATAAAACCAACATCTGTAAGATTATGGCACAATGTACTGTGTTAATTTAAAGGAATTTTCAGAATAGATTTTTTACAGGTATTAACCTGTATTTTGACAGTGTCCATTGGTTTTTTAATAAACAGTGCTTATTTTATTGTTAAATGAATCAGTGCTTTCGAATGAATCAGATTCATCAGCTCATTAAGGCAGCCACTCACTGTAAAATAAAAACTGTAAAATATGGCACAATGTACTTTACTAATCTGAAGGAATTTTCCATATAGATTATTTTTTAAAGGTGTTTTACTAATTTTTTAGTTTTGTTTTTTATTTTTGCGCTCCAGTGTTTTTTTTTTTTTTTGATAAACAGTGCTAATTTTATTAATAAATCACTCAGTGTTTTTGAATGAATCATTTGAAAGAACAATTCAGTGATTCACTCATAAATCACTTGTTGCCACCTACTGACAGTTACTGAAAAATCCCCACCACTGATACACAGGCTGTAATACAAAGAAATGCAAACCGTCAAAGGTCCAATAACTGTGTTCAATTAATCAGCATATAACATAATTAATTAATTGTACATTTTAATGGTAGCCCTGATGTAAAGCCAAGAGTTTTTTTTTTAAATGAATCCAGTTGATGAATTCAGTGAGTCTCATTTGGTGGAGTATTTGTGACAATAATTTTATTGAGTGTTCATTATGCCAAGATAGCACTTATGAATCTAAGCAAAAAAACATATGTAAGAGGAAGGAGGCTGAGTGAGAGAGCGGAAGCAGATTTAAACAGCAGATAGAGATGGATGAGTTGTGTGTGTGTGTGTGTGTGTGTGTGCGGTGGGGAGGGGGGGGGGATTTAAGAGGGAGAGATGGATAGCAGCCGGAGAGGGAGGGAGATGACTTGAACTGAACTAAAGAGCTATTGAGGAAGAGAAATGGCCTGATGTAATTCACTTTATGTATCACTTCATCAAGCCCTGCACTGCCGTCCAATCAGATCCAATCAAATTCTGTCAAGATGAGTTACATCCAATAAGAAGTTGTGTTTGGGCATCTTATGTAGTGCCAATGTCACACATAACTAGAGATCCTGTATAAAAACGCATTTATTTTAGTGGTAGACTGCTATTGGTTTTTCAGTGGCAGATCCTAATATCTACACTGCCGGGCTGGAGATTCAATGCCAATGAATAGAAAAATAAATACATGTATACATATTAAAGAATTATTATTTATAATATATATACTACCATTTGTAGACATGATTCATAGTAATTAGAGATACAAAAAAGCTCAGATTAAATAAACTTTAATTCCATACAGTTTAATGAAGTTGAAAAAAAAGACAGAAATTATATAAACAATACATATCTAAAAATGTCAGAATACTGACTGAACAATTCATTGACCTTGACCAGTCAACTTTTAATATCTTGTTAGATGTGTATAATTCATTATGCAGTTACATGTATGTTTCATGCAGTCCATTTCTTTTTGTTTTATACCTATTCACAGGTATTACTGTGCTACTCTCATTAACAGTCTTCATGTTATTGGTGGCAGAAATCATGCCAGCAACCTCAGACTCCATCCCGCTAATAGGTAAAGCATGCATGTGTGTGTCTGTGAATGTTTTAACATTTGAAAGAAATTGTTTACCCAAATTTGCTGCAAAATTGTATTCGCCCTCAGGCCATCCTAGATGTCCAGGATCACTTTCTCACCAATGGATCCTCTGCAGTGAATGGGTGCCGTCAGAATGAGAATCCAAACAGCTGATAAAAACATTAAAACACAATAACCCATAAGTAATCCACATGACTTCAGTCCATCAGATACCATTTTGTGAAGTGAAAAGTTGATAGTTTGTAAGAAACAAATTAATCATTAAGACATTTTGCTTCCAGCTAAAATACAAGTCATGTATTTGTAATATTCTTCAAAGAAAAGTTGTCTCATCTGGATCAGGAGAGAAATATGTGCAAGCATTGTTTACAAGCAAACACAGACCAAAACAGCTTTTCACTTCACAAGATGTTAACTGATGGACTGGAGTCATTTTATCAGCTGTTGGACTCTCATTCTGACAGCACCCATTCACTGCAGAGGATCCATTTAGTAAACAAGTGATGTAATGCTAAATTTCTCCAAATCTGTTCTCATTAAGTAACAAACTTATTTACATCTTGGATGACCTGAGGGTGAGAAATTGTTAAATCTTTGGGTGAACTATTCCTAGTATGTTTCTTACAGTATGTTTCAGTATTTCAGCATCTATCCCTCTTAGTTCTTTTGCATTTGACAACACAGGGCTCTTTGAATGTATTTACTCAAGCCTTTGATCTTATTGTTAATGATATGTCAAATTTGGTGCATAAGGACATATATTTTACGTGTGCTGAGATGCACACATTGCACCACTGAAGGATAAATTGATCATTCTGTATCACGGCCAAAAGCCCTGGTCTTGGCAACCATACACTTGGCTTATCATGGTAATTTGCAACATGCATCATAAAAGACCGCTAACTGGAAATGATGAGCAGGTCAGGAGAGAGAAGCAGCAGGAGGAAAATAAAAATGAAACCGACCTAGAGATGATCCTCCAGAAAAAAGCAGTCCGCCCCACATTCTCTTTTCCCACCCTCTGGTTTATAGGCCCTCAGAAGCCGCAAAGATGTAATCTGCAGAAATGTGTTTGCTGGAAGAGTATTCACCCACATCGCTTTGTCTCTCCTGTCTGCTCCCCCTTCTCCTTTATGATTGAGTTTTTATGGTTCACACATCTGTTTCTCATTCTGCCTTTCTTCCCCGCGCCACTCTTTTATAATCAGTGCCCCTTTTTTGTAACATTTGCCCTGGTTTTTAATAGTATGACTGGATGAAAAAAATGCTATTCTGCTAAGAGAGTAATAAATGAAAGCTTTATTATGCATGCTTTTCTCTCTTTGTTTCTCTCTCAGGACAGTATTTTGCCAGTATAATGATCATTGTTGGAATGTCAGTTATTGCGACAGTGGTTGTGCTCCAATATCACCATCATGACCCCAACGGAGGGAACATGCCAAAATGGGTACGTCTATTCACACACAAACACATACACAAATCAATGCCCTGATTCACAAATGCAAGCAGCAACGTCTCTAATGTCAGTTGCATTGAAAGCAGTAATTTACTTATTCTATGATAATAGAGATAAAGCCAACAGAAGGGGACTAAATGAGTAAATAGGATGCAGATGGATATAGATCTGCAATCTGTCTGCGCTGATGAATGACCGTATTTGAGCGTTCTGCAAGCTAATTAGCAGCTCAGCTGATGTGCCCCGGTCCTGCTGATCGAACCCCATTCACTTATACAGCCAAATGCAACAACAAGAGAAAGCTGACATGTCTATTTACTCAAACAGGCTGACATCCATTCTGCATCACAACTGGATTTTTACGTGCTGCTTAAAAAAAGACATTATACATTAAATCATTTTAATATGCTGATTTGGTGAAAATGTTTTCATGTTGAAAACATCTGTGCTGCTTTATATTTTTATGAAAAACCATGATGCATTTTTTTCAGGATTCCTTGATGAGTAGAAAGATGAACAGCACTTATTTGAAATACTGTAGAAATATTTTGTAACATTCATGCATTTACTGTCACTTTTGATGAATTGAAAGCTTCCTTGTATTAAAAGTATTATTTAAATGGTAGTGTATGTGTTAGGGTGGCCTCAAATTGCTCAAATCTCAATGATTTTTTGGCCCTTACACATGACTTCTGTTTTCCTTAAATGTAAGTCTATGGAATTCTTCAGCTGCTGGACAAATATTGTGTGCCTCACTGCTCATAAAACTAAATACAACATCTCAGCTGCACAATTTGAGGATTAATACTGAAGGTTAGATGTTTATTTAATTACTAACTCAAAGTATGAGCAATAATAATAGTGACACGGTTGCCAGGATCCTATCCTGGGATCAGTTTTTAGCAACATTCACACACAATGAACAACGTGTTATGAAAATGTCCACCAGAGCCATATCTCAAAGGAGTTGAAAAAGAAAACCCTCTTTATCTGAACAACCGGGAAAAAGCAACGCTTGTATAACAGCAATGGTAGTTATCTAACACATTTTAGGGGCTAAAAAAAGAGATACAGTTCAGAAGAAGATGTATAGCAAAAGGTGGATACTGATCAGGGAAAGATGTTGTTGTGATGCTTGTCAAACCCTCAAGGGCAAACACAAACCTCAGTTGTCTAGAGTGTCTTGGTAATGCCTGTTTTTTTCATTATATATATTCTGCAAAGTTTTTGATATTGCACTAGTCGCACTACTTTTGTTTATGATAGCCAAACATGCATTGGCTTGTATTGAATGATCTTTTAATACACCAAACCGTGTGAAGACGCCAAAAAAGACCTAGTTGCTTAAACTGCAGTTTTTCTGCAGATGAAAGCATTGCCATCCCCACTAGTCATACATTTTGCCATGCTTTATGCCTCTCCTTGGCCAGGACTCGGCAGTGCAACTGAATAATTCTAGCTTGTCACCTCTTTATCTCTCTCTGTGACATAGTTCTCGCTGTCATATGTTGCTGTTTTACAACTTCTTTCCTTCAAAACCTTTCCCATCTTGACTCAGCAGACGGTGGCTGAAAAAAGATTTGCATGGATTATTTTGCTTTATTTGTTGTTCAGACAGTGCTGTATAACCTTTTGTTAAGACTGTACGTGTATTGCATATATAGTATATATAGTTCAAATGGCTTGACATGCTGCAGTGAAATGCATGCTTCTTCTTACATAAATACATAAAATTATCAGCTTGCGCATTGGACTTTACTGTTAATATTCAAATCAAATGTTGTTTACTGAGAAAGCAGGATATGGGTAGAATTTGATTCAGTTTTAAAAGTTGGTAGCATAGGGGAATTAAGAAGATTTGAGATTTATACAAAGATAATATTCTTAACTTGAAAAAAAGTATAGTAACTGAATAATTCCTATTACACAGTTTTATTAATTCAGTTTTGATTAAATCATCCTTAGAGTATCCACAACTAGCAACACTGGAACGAGTAGCACTAAGAAACGCATATAGTTCAAGGTGACTTTTATTTATCATACATTTTTGAATAAGTATTGATTATGAAAGAGTAGAATGGAGTGAGGATTTATACAAACAGTAGAAATAAATCTGATGTACTTTTTAATATAAAATATGAGGATTATTATAACCACTACACACACACACACACAATTTTTTTTTTCTATATAAGGATACATGTTATATTTGTTATTTAGTTCACCCAAAAAAGAAAATTCTATCATTAATTACTCACCCTAATGTCGTTCCAAACCCGTAAGACCTTTGGAAGACAAATTAAGATATTTTTGATGAAATCCGAGAGCTTTCTGACCCTGCATAGACAGCAACACAACTGAAATGTTCCCAGGCCCAAAAACATAGCAAGGAGATCAGTAAAAAAGTCCATGTGACATCAGAGGTTCAACTGTAATATTACAAAGCTAGGAGAATACTTTTTGTGCGCAAATAAAACAAAAATAGCGACTTAATTCAACTATTCTTCTCCTGGTCATCCCATCTGTGAGTAATTAATGACAGAATAATTTTTTGGGGTGATCTATACCTTTCAATAATATTAAAACAAATGTTTATCTGCCTTCTCTTAGGTTCAGATAGTCCTGCTCCAGTGGGTGGCCTGGTTTTTGCGTATGAAGCGTCCTGGTGAGGGTGAAGACCCTGAGCGCCCTCCTTGTGCCCCTCACTTAAGACGTTGCTCTTCGGGATCCCAGAGCGGTAGCCTTCCAAACGCACCCGGATCTGCCTCTGCAGACCTGCACCACCACCACCACCACACGTCCTCTATGCTACACCCGCTTCACCCCCAAAGCCTCCTTCAAGCCGCGGCGGCCGCCGGCCACACCCAGCATCTTCACAATCAGACCAACAGTGCCAACAACAATGGCAACATGCTCTACATCGGGTTCTCCAGTCTCGATGAAGCTTCGCCACCATCCTTGCTCGCTGACTCTTTGCAAAGAAACAGCATGTCAGGCGGCCCACGTCCTGCAGTGATTTCACCTCCAGCGGTAGGATCCAGCCCACCACCTCACCTGCCCTCACAGTTCTGCAGCCCTCCACCGCCTCCCACTCCCAATCTGGAGGCCACAGGTTGTCCGAGCACAGTGTCCGGCGGCGGCGGAGGCTGTTCTTGCTCAGGGACCAGCGGTGGAGGAGACCCACAGCTTCAGGCTATATTAGAAGAGGTGCGATACGTTGCTGATAGGTTCCGCGGACAGGATGAGAACGACAGCATGGCTGAACAGTGGAAGTTTGCTGCAGCTGTAATCGACCGACTTTGTCTGGTGGCATTCAGTGTTTTCAACATCATCTGCACCATCTCCATTCTCATGTCAGCACCTAACTTTGTGGAGGCAGTTTCCAAGGACTTCATCTGATTGCTTTGTTGGAAAAGAACGTGCATTCGGGAAACTTGGGTTTGACCGTGAATGGGGAATATTCATTTCCCTAAAACAGTGACTTTCCTTAAGCTTTTATTTTCAAGACTGTGTTTGGAATAATGCAGGATCTTGAGGTTTGGAACGAGAATGTTTCTGATTGGACGTTTAAGGCTCGCTCAGACATCTCAAACTGAACTATAATGTTGGTGGAACGCTAAAGACCTTCACCGCAAGGTGTCTGTAAATGACAATCGGGTTGGTTCACTATATGGGAAATGTTCAGAAATGGAATGAATGAAAACCTAAACATAAAAAGTGAAACACTGATTATTGATCTTCTAACTGTGTCGAACGCCTCATAACCCGACATGAACCTCTGAGGAACGGCCAGTAAAGTGTTACTCAAACTTGTGTGACATTGTACATCTTACATCTAGCACAGTGCAAAAGTTCTCTAAGATGTCAAAATCTATTTTGGTAACGTTCATCTAAGGGAAGACGAGGAGAGAGGGAGGGAAGAGCAGAAGAGACAGAGAGAAATATTGATAATAGTGGCAGATGTGAGGTGAAAGGCTCATATGAACCTCATCTTAAAAAAATGAAAAAGGCACTTGATTCAAGGACAGATAGGAGAGTTGGAGAACTGCTAGAGGGTTTGAGTGGTTAAGATAATGGAGTGATACAGAAAAAGTGAAAGATGGAATACCCCTTTGACGTGGACAGAGATGTAGACCGATGGAGAGATTAGGGGCCTCACAAGACGACAAGCCAAGAGCAGAACAATGGTAATGAAAGACAAAATGAGACGGCGTGTATTAAAGAAAGAGACACAGTCAGTGCAAAACGAGAGAAGGATGGGCTGAAGAAGTGGTTTAGACAAGTGGATAAGAAAATGAAAGAGTGATAGGGGAATAAGAGAGGGATGGACAGAAATAGACGGAGAAGGTGGTCGGGGGGTAAGTGAGACTCAGCAACATTTACTGGCAAGAGGAACAAGGGCTTCGCAGCTTGAGAGAAATAGCGCTCATCATGCCCGAAAAAAGCCAAACAGTGAGTGCATCCATCACAAAACAGATGAGGAGAGAAAAACATACTGCAGAAGGGAAGTGGGAAAAAGTGTGGGAAGAAAGACTAATAATCCCCTGAGACATACTGGAGAAATGGCAGGCACAAAGACAGTGGAGACAAGGGCAGAATCTCCTTTCCTCTCTCTCATCATCTCTGTGAAATGACAGACAGTGTGAAGTGTTCAGAGATGATCCTATGAATATCTAAGTAGGAGCAGAGCCACAACCACTGACTGTGCCCTGATTCTCTACTGTCACCTAGAAAAAAAAACAGGTATTTGAGGTAAATCTCTTTCTTGCTCTGTTTTTCCCACTTAAACATACAGTGTCCTACAAATGTTTGGAAACGCCTTGGGTAAAGTGGGGTTTTGCACAATATCAGCATAAATCCTTGCCATTTTGTGATGATTTTGCATTGATAAGAGACTATACAATCCTTTTAGTAAATAAAATAGTAGCGTATCACGAACATATGTGAGCTGTTGTAAACTGTTTTGTGATTGGTCTGTTAATCAATCCTTAAAGCTTTAAATGTGTGCTGACCAAGTAATCTTCAAAAAAGAAAGCTAGGCCAATTAAACCCAGTAAAAAAGTATCACAATCTAACTCTGATGAGTATTTATTTACATTATGTAATCCAAATGAAAATCACTTTTATTGATCTTCATTAATAATTGCAAGTTACTTTACTGCTTCCATTCTAAGAAATGATTTGTGCTGACATTGTTCAAAGCTGATTGGAGGCTGTTTTCACATCCATTATTCTGCTTGTCCATAGTTTTCTATGCAAACATGCAGTAGAAGGATGTTTCACTGCTGCGTTTGCGTCTCGCATCTTTTGCGCCGTCTTACGCATGAACGGTTCTAGGTCTTGTGTTTTTTTTCCCTACTACCCTACATCTCATGAACGTGTGTTCCTGTGGCTCAGTGGAAGAGCATTGTGTGTGTTAGCAGCACAAAAGGTTGTGGGTTCGATTCCCAGGGAACACGCATACTGGTAAAAAAAAATGTATAGCCTGGATGCACTGTAAGTTGCTTTGGATAAAAGTGTCTGTTACATGCATAAATATAAATGAACGCGTTAATGGCCTCTCAGCATGTTTTCAAACTTTTGTAGGGCACTGTACAACCAATGAACATTAAGCAGAATATTACCATTTAAGTTGGCTTGTCAGTAAATATTGGCATTTAAAGCTACTGAGTGTAATTTGTGAAGAAAATTTTTATATATATATATATATAAATATAGTTTCCAAACAGGTTGCCTTTCCATTACCCCAATCTGCCATTGTTTGGGCAAACAGGTAACCCTAAATCCATATCATTAAGCCAGGAAATTATTTAAAATCAGTGCATTTTGTGGTCATGTTGGTATCAGCTATGTCCAGCCATGCAAGTACAATTCTATACTAAATGGGGAACAACCCAAATCTCTTAAACTGTTGGTCAGTGTTATGATGTTTGATATCATAAATTCTTCTGCTAAAATCGTGCAAAATATGTATTGTTCAGATTCACAGGTCCATATTCATGAGTAATCAAACAAGAGATGGTTCTAAAAACTTGACTGGCTGTTTTAACCGTGAGACAGGAGTCTATCCACCACATTGATCATTACGATCACTCCTGATCATTGGAAAGCAGTAGAAGCTGAGGCACGTGTTCAGGGAAACCAGTTTTTGCTGTTGGGTTTGTTGATGCTAGTGGTGTAGAAATGACTCTGCTGAAGAAGTTGTAAATAACCTGGGCTGTTTCTTTGAAGGTTGAACGGCTATAGTTGAGTTTGATAGAAAACAAGGCTATAGTATTGTTGAATTTAATTGTGTTATGTGTCTTACTGGGCCTGGCAATTCACAGAAAAACAGAAAAAGAGTTGCAGATGAACAATTCACAGTGAAGGTCTTCAGAGGAATGACTATATGGTGTGGGTTCACACTAAATAGACTGTATACTGAGTCAAATCTGCCTTTAGGCCGGAACATCTTTTAGGTGATTTTTTATGATAAACCAGATGGAAAACTTTTTTTTTTGCGAAACATTTCTGGTGACAGCACATATTGCAAGTACTACTTTATTGCTACTGTCATTATAGCAATTAGTGGTTGTTACGGTATTAATTAAAGTTCATCCAAAAAGGTACACGCTGCCAAAAGATTGCTGCTGCTCGCTGTGCTCTTATGAAATGCCAGCCATCTCGTCTTAATGGGGGACCAAGCAAATTACTTTCAAATTTCTCTTTCTTTCTCTCTTTCTCTCTCTCTCTCTCAGATATAGACACAAAGCATTTCCCATCTTTGAATAAAGTATTCTTTTCTAATATGCAGTCTGTGCTTCATTATTTCATGGTTAATGGAAGCTTAAATATGGAAAATAATAGAGTTGAAAATAAGAAATAAGAGCGGGAAATGAGTGACATTGCTGATGCAGAATGAGAGACGAGTAGGGCTGTCTGTTATTTTTAAATAAATTTCATTTCCTACATTTAATATTAAAGCAAGCAGGTTGTCTAAACAAGTGATAAATTGCTCATGTCAAATGTATACTTTGTCTTTCAGTAATAATATGCAATTCTGAGTTTATTTCTTACGCAACATATATCGTATCATGAGTTATGTGAGCTAATGGAGCAGACAGGAAGTCTAGATCTATAAACAGACAGAGATGGGGAAATGCTGACGTGTGGTCCCGACTGGACAGGATTTTAATTGATCACTCCTTCATGAAGGAGGGATGGAGTGAGGGAGGGGGAAAGTTAATGGTGGGGAGAGAGGGCAGTGTCTCAGCCCCTGGGTGAATTTATGAGGGAAAGCACTCGCGCATCACGTACACTGCCCCCAAAACTGCCAAAACACTACAAACTAAATGTTATAAGCTACAATGATTATTAGATTATAATGTAATTATATTAAAATCAAGGCCAATTATGATCAGGAAAATACATAAAAAATTATTTTTACTTGAATTTCAGGCTAAAACCGGATATTTTAAAGAGAAAAATGGTTAGATTTTATATGAAAGGATTGTATTAAGGAAGTAAATGGGCTCAAATTTGATTGCAAATTTCTTTAGTTAAACAAATTTATAAATGAAATAAACATTGATGAATCAATATCAAAGTGTGGATGAATCTGTAAATTAATTAACGTAAAGGTTGTCAAATTCACTAAAACTTATGTGACTTTATGTAATTTTGCGATTGATGGGAGTAAAGAAGTTTCTACGATTATGATTTGAGCTGTTAAACTACATCAACTTTCATTCACAAATTTCTGTTTTCTTATAATACAGTTTCGAACCAAAATGCTGAAGATTGAGTGCTGGGCTACAAATGCTGTTTTAGGAAAGTAAATGTCCATTGCAGTTTTGACAACATTATGATAATACATCCCCACAGAGTTGAGCATTTAAGAAATTCTATATAGCTCAATTTCCTATCCCAACATGCACTATGGCTCTCAGTCATTGCATTGATGAATAAAGATTGCGTGTGTCTGCCATTACTGCGGCAGCCATGGCTCGTCTGCCAGAGTAATTCACTCGCCTCTCTCCGTGAATGTGCTGCGCTGGCACATTGACTTGTCCAGATTTACCGTGCTCACTCAGATGGAGAAAAAGAGGATATAGGGGAATAAGTGTGTGTGTGTGTGTGTGTGTGTGGCAAATAAAGATGATGGCACAGAGATATGCCAGAGTTGATGATTGTGTGTATGAGCCGGAGAAGGACAGAGCTAGTCTTGTGTGAAGGTAAAACCATTGTGGATTTGAGCATGAATGACGACATTGTGGTTATTAGATTGATAGATTGGCTTCTCAGTGTGTCAGAAATAAAGAGGAGAATGTAACTGTAAAGATCTATATGATTTATAACTATATAACTATGTGTACTGAAAGTGGGAATGAGGGCTCAAAATGATGCAACAAAGTTTGAAATTAAATCCTTGATGAGCCTTAAATGCATAAAGTCCATTTAAAATCAGATAAATGTGTCTTTATCAGGTAAGAGGGTGGAACAGGGTGGAAGCATGTTGATAACAAGCAATCTGCTCTCAAGAAAGGCAGCCATATTTGAAGAAGCATGAATATTTATTTACTCTAATTATTTGTCTGTTCTTTTTTTTCAGTGTCATTCATTGTCCCTCTTAAAGGCACTGACACACAAACACATATCGGCTGATCTCTGAATGTCTCTTCCTGTGACACCGTCCACAATATTGCAGGCGTGCAGCTGACGATCAATGGCTTTTAATTAACGGGGCAAGATGGGCACGGTCGATAATAATGACAAGGGAGAGGGAGAGGGAGGGAGTGAGAGGAAGGGAAAAATAAAACGATATAAAGATGCAGGTCTGTAAATTAATGTGGAAGGAATGCATAAAGATGAGTAAGTGAGAGAATTTTACAAGTGTCCTGTAGGTCAGGGGTTTTCAAACTTTTTAATGCTTTAGCCCCCAATTATGATTTATGTGGTTTAAACATTATAAATGTGAAAATATTATTTGTATAATTATTATTATTCTGTTATTAAAGAACAGAATATTTATTAAATGTTGATCCTATGATTATATCTGATCAAATTAGGTAAAGTTTAATTTAAGCTTTTATTTGTCATTTTTTTACATTTAATAATAGTAGTAAAAATAATAATGAAAACATTTTACATGTTATCATCATAATAATATTTATTAATAATAGTAATAATAATCATTTAAACTGTAAAGGTTTTCCATTATAATAAACAAAATAATTATTCATACTTTACAATGTGAACCTTTACATGTAATAACAATAAAAGTATAATAATGAAAATGTTATAAGAATTATTAATTACAATAATACATTACAGTGTGAACCTTTTCATGTTAAAATAATAATTATAAGTAATAACATAACTTTAATATGTACACCTCTTATATGTAACAGTATCATTACTATTATTATATATAATTATTATATATTAATTATAATAATATTATTTTAAAATGTTAAACTTGTTACATGTTAACATAATAATAATAACATTTTTAAAATATAAACGTTATTATTAATAATGTTTTCTTTATTAATAATGTTTTCATTATTATTATTAAAATCCCTATGGAAAAGCAAAAGCAAACACCACTGTAGCATGTAAAAGCAATAAAATAAAAATGCGACAATGCTTCCTGGATTAATGAGTGTTTCTTTTTTTTCATGGCAGTCTCATGGGAGCATTTGTTAGCACTGATTTGGGTCACTAAAACACCTTCAGTCCAGCGGATTGACCACAAGTGGCCCTACGAGACCACTGCACTCTCTTAAGTGTCCCTCCTTCAGACTCAAATCGTTCAAGCATCAACCACTTACAGGCAAAGACACACATGCACTCTTCAGACAGCTGAGATCCGAGGTAAAGCGGACCAACACTTCATCCAGTTTGACCTCTGCAGGTCGTTGCAGTTTAGAGCAGTATTGATTCCCTCTAACCCCGGGGACAGCTTCATCCTTCGAACCTGCAATGTCAATTTATTACAATCTCGATCTCTTTTAACTTTACAGTGCTTTTATGATGATGTAATTATGTATGTAAATAGAGGGCGGAGCATGCTAAAGTCTCTTAAGTACCTATGTTTATGTGCACACCATGGGTTATAGTGTAAAATATAATGTAATGCTTAAGATCAGCTATTTCAATCATTGTCGTATGGACAATCTGTCAGAAATAAGTGAATCAGAAACTAAATTCAGTATGAGCAAGGACTATAGAATACCTTAAAGTAGGGTGACCATATGAGCCATTTTCCCAGGACGCGTCCTTGCCAGGATTTCTATATTACCTAAAACATCCAAAGTAGTTTGACCAATAACATGCAGGTATGGTACATAATCAACCAATCATAGAGTGTGAGAAGATGAGATCTACAGAGAATGATCAAAGCAATGCAAACACACGTACATGTTAGGTGTTTGTTCGTTCATTCAACGAAGTGTCACTGCGCACCGATCATTGTCTGACACCAAAGTACCAAGAGAGTGATTTTAATGCATAAGGAGCCGTCTGCTCTGCTCTCTATAGCTCTTATGAATGTCATACAATGATAGATCTGCACAGCACAAACAGCCAAAATCTGGATATTTTAGGCAATATAAAAATCCTGGCAAGGACGCATCCTGGGAAAATGGCTCATATGGTCACCCTACCTTAAAGGGACTTTGGTATGAGTCAGAGTCACCCAAACTGAGTCAGGCTACACTGTCCATACTGTGTTTGTTTTATTCAATAATAAAAAAAAAAAAAAAACTATTCTAGCTCATGAATCATTTGTTTATGAAGACTCAAGGTACATACTAAATTGGAAAAAGAGCTTGACTATTAATAACATATAATTATACATGAAGTAGAAAAGTTTGAATTGTGAGCAACTAGCATAAATAAAATAATATTTTCAGTATATTGTTTTAGTTTAACAGTTATTTATAGTTTTTTATTTTTTTGTTTAATAACCCCATTATAATTATAATAACCTGCATACTTAATAGTTTCGCTTAACCAGGATAATATTTCCATAAAGAAACAAAATTATTCTCACTCTCATGTCTTTCTAATATATTTAATGGTTTTCTCAGGTAACCAATTTCGTGCATCAATGTGTTTGTTTAATATCTTTTGTATCCTTTTGTATACTTCTTATTCACACATAATTTAAACTTAACACGTTTATGTGTCCATTTATTAATTTATTTGTTACTCATTTTTGCCTCCGGATAACAGTACAATAATTTTGCATTGGTCATTTACACTTAACTTAGTCTAGATGAGCTATTAATATTCAGTTAACAGCACAAATATGTACTGTAATATGATGCACTAGTTCCAGCCTTGTCTTTTATCTGCTGAAAGCTGTTTTTTGTATGATATATTAATTGGTCTTCTGAAACATATCTGCCTGCTGCACCCTCTGTTCATATTAACGTTCAGGCAGGCGCGTGCTTTAAGTGTGGCTAAATTCTCTAGTTAAATCCCTGGAGTTCTTGTGATAATAAATAAATGGAATTTCATTCAAATATTTAGCTGGCTTGAGGCAAATTATTTCCCAAGTGAATGCAATGCGCATGAAAGACAAGGGTATAAGTTGGTATTTAATTCCGAAGGCAATTATACAGCAGGATCACAGCAATGAGATTGCTATGAATACAGGATGATTTCTTTATGAAATTATGTTTTCTTGTATTATTTCATTGTTTATTAGAAAGAAATAATTCTTAAAGGTGCTATGTTGTCCTGAAGCATACATAGGCTAACTATCTTTTCAGGTCATTTGACTTTAACAAACATATTTCAGAGTCTATAGTATGAAATGTTGCATTAACAGATATGACATACCTTACGATTAAGTGCAGTGTAGGCTATGTTCCTGTTTTTAAGTCTGAAAAGTGTTGTTGAGAAGATAAGGGTGAACAGTAATCAAAAGTAACAGCTGTGAGCGATTTGTGCGACATTATCAGAACCAAACTACAAACTAATTGCGTCTCTAAATCGAATTTCATATGCTTATTTTCTATTGGCCAAGATGACGAGTAGACCCGCCCCAGACTAACGCTATTGGCAGAGAACAGCCTCAAACATTCCTGATTGGTTAAGAGGGTAGCGGTCAGATTGTTTCCAAAACCTACAACGTAAGAAGAAAACGTAAAGAAAAAAAAAAACAACGCACGAACTTTTTTTCTTCATTTTATTTAAAATAGTATGTTACAATGTTTTAACCTACATGATGTTTCTTCAAAGTTTTTTTTCTTCATGTTTTATAACTCTGGTTAGTTTAACCTTCACACATTTCAGATATAAAACTATTGTATCCCGACGTTGTTAATTTATGCCATTATCTAGGCAATATATAATAATGCATGCCTGCATCTCCTTCACGTATGCATTATATCTCTTTCAATACAAAGCCCCTTTCTAAACTCACCACAGCAAAGGCCTGGTTTCAATCCCCTTGATTCAGCAGAAAAATAAATTAATGTTTTCAGTCAGAAAAGCTTCAAAGACTCTGTAAGTATTACACATAAGCAGTCAAATGTACAGAAGAAGCGCAGAACAAAGACATATAGCCATTAAACTTCAGTAATCGTCCCGACACAACAATTTTAGGGAAAACACTTAAAACATTAATAATACTTTCAAGGTGGGCCTAATGTTAAGAAAACACTCAGTGGAAGGTTAAAAGCTGGTTAGTGTCTTAAGTTTTAAACTGAAGCATTATGATGATCTTAAATGGTTGCAGTTCAAGTTAATGTTCAAGAAACGCTAATAATCATCATCCATGTTATAAATACATTCTGGTACATTCATATTCTTTTTTTTCCCCCTGGCACATTGACACAAAATAAGAAACACTGACCAAACAATTAATATTTTATCGCGCTGGTGAACATTACAAGGTGGAACACTTTTGACATTTGACACAAAAAGTGTTGCACCTGCACTCCTGACGAAAAGACAAATTACACACACAGCTAACACACATAGGTCTTGTTTTTTTTCTTCATTCACATTGATAAACTGGCTGAGCTAATCAAATACAGAAATAATCAGGACTGAAGACACCAAATGATGTTTTGTAAATATGCTTAGACCACAGATGCTACTGTGCTGCTATAATAGGAGCCTTTACTCTAACCAGAGAGCAATCTGATACAGAACACACACTCACACACACATATAACAAACTCATTTATTGATCAGGGTATCATAGCCAAGGTGGCTTAATTATTTGGATGAGGATAAGCGGATTTATCACTGTATTGTGCTGGAATGCAAAGCTTTTGTCTGTTAAAGTAACAGTTCACCCCAAAATAAACATTTGATGAATATTTACTCACCCTCAGGCAATCCAAAATGTAAATGAGTTTGGGAGAAATTAAGCATCGCATCACTTGCTCACCAGTGGATCCTCTGCAGTGAATGGGTGCCATCAAAATGAGAGTGCAAACAGCTGATAAAAACCTTATAATAATCCACAAAACTCCAGTCCATCAATTTACATCTTGTGAAGTGTAAAGTGAAGAAGAAACGAACTGAGAGTGAGTACATTTTCATTTTAGGTGAGCTATTCCTTTAAGAAAATGGTCAAAATGTGCCTGTTCCTGTGACGAGTGAGACCCATCTTTTTGCCTATACTATATTTCAATCTCTGGTTCTCTACTTATGCGTAAAAAAAAAAGAGAAAAATATAGACCACTTTGAAAAACGAAATGGCTGTTATTTTCACATTCGGTGGGGAATTTGTAAATGAATTTGAAAGCAATTGCCAGCTGCCTCAGTTCTTTTTTCTCAAACCATATAAGAGAAGAAACACTGTGAAAACTATTCTGATATTCTCAATCTATCTCTCGTTTTTCCACTTCAGATTCTGTCAGCAGGTACGGTGTGGAGCTGTAGTCTCTACGACTGAGCAAGGGAAGCCTCTGCAGTCTTAAACAATAAATAACACTAAAACCAACTCCGATGAAGACTCCATGATGTTTCCTCTGAGACCAATAAATAAACTGAACAAACACAACTGTATCCTGAGCACAGCTTGTGTTTGATGCTGGGGCCCCCTTCAGGTCGCTTATATAAACTACAACTGTCCATAAACACGGTCCTGTCACTCCACACACACACACACTTCTCACTGCTCCCACACACTTGTTAACTCCTCAAATGGGAAATAAGATGAAAATAAACTCATTTTAGTTCAGCAATACTGGGAAAATTAAGCAATAATGCCATAACAATATCATTTTAGAAAGATCCCGTATTACGGTGACCTTGCTACACAAATTTATTTTAAGGCAAGACTCCCCCCTCCCATATATACTGATTTTTTTCGATAGCGCCTGTTGTTCAAATCACAAAGTGGTCATTTGTGACTTTACTGCGGTGATAACAGTGCTCTAAAGTAGACTTACAGAAGAGCGTGCCTCCTAAACCGATGGCGTGGAAGATCTTTAGGTCTGGTCCTATGTGTTATTTTACATGTACTTATGCGAGTTCAAAGTATCTATTGATGAAATGACAGCAGAACCCATTGGTGCGAAACATCCCCGTGGCGATAGTTATGCGTCTGCTTTGCCACGATGATGGCATTTTGCGTTGGCGTTGTTGTCATTTTGAACGCTCTGCATCTGAAAGGCACACTTTTGTCTCCGTGGGAAACATGGTTGGTATGGCGTCGCTAGGGTGTTGCCGTGGTAAGATGGTCATTATGGTCTGCTTTAGTGTGATGATCCAGCGCAGTTCCACAGGGGCTCTAGAGGGGAGTTTTAGGAAGTGGCAATCTCGCCCCCTAGGTGGCGCCATCCCTTCTGCTGCTCCAGTGGCGAGAGGTAATCTGCAGTACAGAATCGTTTCATTAGCTTTACTGAACAATTAATAGAATTTTTTAAATTCTGCTTTCCCACCAAGTTTATAATCACATCTACACTCCAATGATAGAAGACATCCGTTATACTGTATATAAATGTTTAAAAATAAATACATAAAATAAATAAAATATGTATTTTAATTTTAATAATAAAAAATTATGAATATATTTTTTACATTTAAAAAAAATTTGAATTATATAACTATATTTTTAAGCACTTATAAATATATTTTATATTTATGATAAATGATAATGTATCACAAAATGTATTAAATAACCTTCATATTTACAAATATATATGTACATTCACATTATAATTTTGATAGATTATATAAACATTTTTAAATGGAAAGATTATTTAATATATAATATACTTCATATAAAAAGATATTGATTTAAATATATATATATATATATATATATATATATATATTTATTGTCATATATAAAATGTATTAAATAACCTTTATATTTAAAAATATTTGTACATACATTATATACTTAAGTTACTTATAATTATTTTTACATTGAAATATATAATTTTATAATTAAAGATATAATTCTTTATATTTAAATTTATATAAAATTAAATGAATATATTATCAAATTATTAAATTGATATAAATCTATTATTATAAATGTAGTACAGAAAAACATTTATTGTATAATTAATTTCACATATTCACTTCTGTTGCAGCACAAGCACAATTAAAATATGCCAATTTATTATTCGGTCAATGAATAAACCAGTGTTCAATAATCAAAAGCATATTTGCTGGAGTATTTCCAATCAGTGCTAGCCTACAGTGCTGAATAAATCCATTTCCTGCATTTTGTTTTACATAATAAAGGAATACATTTCCATTATGTGATCTTTCGAGAAGGTGCAGCGTTCATTCTATGCACTGACATGTGACTCTGTACTTGATACTTCAAGGTAGTGTGGTAAGACTGAACCAGCATTTCGGGTTTAAGTGTGAGTATGGTCACATGAGTACACTCAGAAAAATCCCATTAACGTGTGTGTGTGTGATAAAATGAGGGCAAAAGGTTTCCTTACCATTATTACTACAGTTTTTATTGCCTTTGTCAGAGGCCTCGTCTTCAACCTTTAACATATCAAAAAGAAACTCATTAATAACAAATGACAAGAAAGGTAAAGAAACTCAAGTTATAATGCAAGTTATTAATACCTCTTTCCTCCATTTGAGCTCACAGAAAATCCTCTCAAAGCACTCGTGCATGTAGTTAAACTGGAGAAGGGAACACAGGCACACACAATTCAGGGATTATTTCTGTTCAAAATGTTCTACATAATCATAAACATAAATTCAGCGGGTAAATAATAAAGCTCTAATTCTAATGTTTGGGTGACTTACATAAGGAGTGAATATTTTGACCCAGCGAGGTTTCTTTTCTCCACGCACATATTCAAAACAGAAGGCCATTCCCTCTTCATCGGTGTCCCATCTCTGCATCTCTGACCATTCGAAAACGATCACCTGATTCTGTGAGTCACAGATAAACTATTACAAGGGGCAAGCAAACCAAACACGTTCTCACACAATTTGGTGATATGCTTTAATATGTACAGAGGCAAATAAAACATTCTAGGTCTAAAAACTGTCCATACTGAGCATCATTTGCCCACCTCAAGAGTGCCGTCCTCTGTGCAGGCGTGCAGTTTGAAATGCTTCATACTGATGGCTGTGATCACATGACCTTTCCTCCGTGAGTCACATGCACAGTGAGGGAACATCACCTCGTTATATCCCTCACATGAGCGCAAAAGACTCAGATACTGAAAAACACAAGCACACACAATTGTTTATTGTATGTTAAAACCAACATCTTTTCCCATGTTATTAATTGATTGTGCTTTGTGACAAAAAACAAGTGTCTAGGTCACATTCACTCATTAAAAAAAACAAAACAAAAAAAACGAACATGTTTTGTACCTAGTGTTGTTAACTAAAATAAAACTATCTCTACATTTTATACATTATTATAATTTGTTACATTTAAATTAAGAAAATTAATTAGATGTAGTCCTACAATTACTCAATAACAATTAATAAATGTAAAATACTTAACTAAAAATTACAAAAACATTGAATTACTAGAACTTTTTTTTTTTGAAAATTCAAAATATCAATAAAAACTGAAATAGTGTATAAACAATACTTTGTGCCATTTTGTGCCATATTATATGTATTTTTACATTAATGAGAACGTTTTTTATGCTTTAATTTGAATTTTTAAATGAAAATAAACTGCCTGCAAAATGTTTTAATTTGTGATTTTATTTTATTATAATTTTTATTTGATTTTGAGGTGAAGCGTGGCCTGATGCCAGGTTAACAAAAAGATAAATAGCATTTCTATGCAGCATTTTATGATGGATAAAGTATGAGAGACCGTTGTCATCTTTCTCTGTTCTGCTAGTTTTTGCAGCTGGTACGCTTTATCCTCTGCTTTAATGAATCCCTTCTTCACATCATCCTGTGCCTGAAAAAAAAAAAAAAAAAAAAAAAAATTGTGAAAGATGACCAGCTCTGACTGATATGATTATATGAGGCTAAGCTGAATAGCTGTTTGAATAAAAACCATGAATTTGTTTTAGAGGCACTTTATATGACTTCAGCTATACAAATATGCTGAATAAAATGTAAATGAGCAGGTGAGACATTTACAAGAAACCTTGCTAGCTGTACAAAGTCCAACTGTGCTGTTTATGGGCTGAATTTATTGTAATGTGTTTGTCCTCATTGTTTTAGTCTCAAAGAGTCCGTCATGAACGTTTTAAAAGTCTGGAGACCCTATATTAATTTAATTTGCAACGAAGGAGAGAAGTGACAATAAAGCATTGGTTAAAGCCATTGGGACTGACCTGATGGAAGCAGTAGTGAAGGCCAAGAGGGTTGTCCCGCAGCAGTTCCTCTTCCTGTGTGCTGAAGAGCCACTTCCGCATTGTGAGACACGTCCCAGGCACGGCAGAGGTGTAGTTCTGAACATAGAGCTTGTGCGGGAACTCATTAGGAGCCAATTTGCGCACTGACAGCACAGAAAAAAAGAGAGATTTTCAGAACAGTTTAGTCAGCGGCTTTGTATGATGAACAAAATTAAATCTTGTAATTCACTGAAAATCTTGAAACCTTGAAAATTTGGGGTCAAGAAGTTTTTTTTTTGGAAAGTAATAAATTAATACTCTAATTATATATATATTTTTGCATTTATCAAAGAATTCTGAAAACGTATTGCAGTTTCAACAAAAATATGAAATAGCACAACTGTTTTCAACATTAGTAGTAATAATAAATATTACAGAAAATGAATCTTTGACATCAAAAGAATAAATTATATATATTTTTACAATTTTATTCAAATAAAACGCCTTTTGAGTTGGATCTTTTCTATGAATTAGCTAACCCAGTTCACAAACTAGTTCATTAAATGATGCAGTGACTCAATGATCTAGTCTAGCTCAACACACAAAGCTATCGTATAACTAGGAATAGTGGGAAGCTTAAAAGCCCCATGCAAGTTATGTTTCTACACTTCTATTTAAAACGTTTTAGCCATCAAGTGGCATAACCACGTGCATTATTTACAGAAAAAAAAAATAAACAAATAAACATTTTATTGGCTGGTGAGCATCTACTAGACCATTTCGCAGCAGGCTTTCAGAGTTCCTGTACAATCCCCCACCTTCCCCAGCTCCACCTGTATACACTGCAAAAAATGCTTTTCTTACTTAGATTTTGTGTCTTGTTTCCAGCCAAAATATCTAAAAATTCTTAAAATCAAGAAGGATTTTCTAGACAAGGAAAAATTATTGTCTTGTTTTCAGAAAAAAAACATGTCAAAATCAAGTAACTTTGTTTAGAACAAGCAAATTAATCTGCTAGTGTGGTTAGCAAAATAATCTTATTTCAAACAGAAACCGACAGATTACCCCATCTAAAATCTTCCAAGAGTTTTCATGATAGAAATACCTTAAAAGTACATATAAGCGGTAACTCTGTACGTTAGTACCTTTTTAAAGGGTACCCTGTGATAGCTTTGTAACTTTTTCTCTGCTAATGTGTTGTGTAAATCTATGGAAATGTTTTTGCAAAGGATTTACACTTAAATTTGTTCTGTTCATGATTCATTAAAAAGGCTAGGCAGCACCTTATCTGAGCTTGCCAGCTGGGTCAAAAATACAGGTTTGTTGGTTTGATTAAGAAGGTATCACAACATAGCAGTTTAATTGCTCTTAATAAGAATCATAAATACAATTACTTTTGACTTCATAACAAGGTCAACTGATTTCCACAGTTTAGTTTAACCCAAGTGTCAGAAACTGATTCAAAACATAAATGCTTGAAGGAAAATGGAGCAATTCCTCACCAAACGAGTGGTTAATAACTTCAAAGAGAGCAAAGTAACTGGCCATGATGCTGTCCATCCCAACCTTTATGACAAGAGCCTGAAATAGAGGGTAAAATGATGATTTATGACTAGGATGAGCTTCTGTCGAGGTCATTTGATATTTGAATAGTCAGACGGTGGTGTATGATATTTTACCTGGTAGACCTGGTCAGTGGTGCTATTCTTTCTGACTCTTACTGAGGCTGTGGTTTTATCAGGCAGTGCTATTCGTAGCTCGACATCACTTATGCCGTTGTTATTCTTTAACACAAGACACGTGATGAAATGCTGTTTTTGGCCAAAACTATTTACGTTTACACACACATACTGGACTTACCTCGTTCGATTCAGACAGGAATTCTTGCATAATGTCACTCTCACCAATGACCCGCACTGAACACACTGAGACATATCGACAGACAGAGAGAAAAACAGGATATATATTTATAGAGAGAAGTGCATTTCATAGCACATGCATCTATCACAAAGTCTCTGCAAACAAGCATGCAAAACCACTTCCATAGTGGCTTAGTGGAGAGAGGACAAAACAAAAACACCCTCAAAGCCATACAAATCATGTGCAATAAAAATAAATAGTGCAAAGTCTGACAAAAAATTTAAAAAATATAAAATAAAAAAAAAACCAGGTCACTCCCCAGTCCCCACCAAAAGGAAAAAGGAAAAGACACAATGAAGACTGTTTTAGAACTATTAATATGTTTTTGTATTTATCTAGTGTTGTAAAAAATGTAAATAAAATATAAATATTTGATGAAAAATAAATACATATATATATATTTATGCTTTAAATTTCTTTTTGACTTGGCAGCTAACTGTAATAAAAAAGAAATATATTCATTTATAAATAACAAATATATAATAATATTATTTAAAAGCCCATGCTAGGTGTCCTGTTAACCAAACTGAGACTTGTTATAGCACTTATATTTCATTGCTCTTTTTTTTGTTTTTGATTGCTTCCACTGTCCTCATCTGTAAGTCGCTTTGGATAAAAGCGTCTGCTTAATGAATAAATGTAAATGTAAATACATCTGTGTGTAAATCATAAAGGTAATAGAATGCTGATTATCTACATTTCTGTTTGAGAGATTTAAAATTTATTGTAAATTTACTTATAAACTTTATTTATAAAAACAATTTCTAAAATATTATTTGTTTTATTAAAACCCATATGCAGTTTCAAATTAATTCGTTTTCAATATAATATATTTAGTGGGTGAAAAATTAGGACTAAATATATAAATATATGGGTGAATAGGACAAGGACACATTGCAAACAAGACCAGCATTTATTTTTTCAACACTTGCATATTTTTCATGATTGTAATAAAAAAAAAATAATGCATAAGAATTAAAGGCCCGAGGTTAATTTGACACGTTTGACGTCCTCGGTCTCACCTCTCTCCATGTATTCCTCCAACCCCCTCCTGCGAGCGTCCAGCTGCTGTTCAGACAGAGAAAAGGGCCATTTCCCTGGAAGCTTTGGGAAATTGTAGTTGGAAAACTCTCTCTTCAGGTTCTGATGAAGAATCACGAACTCCCTGTAACGCTTTGAGCACAGCTGTCTGCCCGACATGTACACATTATACACCTAAGACAGGAGGAGCAAGACCAGATCAGCAAGATTATCAACACCGAATAGCCAAAAAATAAAAAGCTTTCGTTTCTTTCTACACAACTCACCACAAACTTCTCTGAGTGCTGTTCCACATGTTTGTATGTGGGGATTGAAATGGGGACGGCCTGCTTGTCGCTGTAGTCGTAATTGGGCTGCACAGTGCTTTCCTCGCCACCTTCAAGTCCGTCTGCTTCCTGTGCCGGCACAGAGAGCACGGTCAACACCAGCTCCCTCTCTCCAGCCCTGATCAGATCCACCACCTGCTTGTGCGTCGCCCCCTCCACGCTCACCCCGTTACTGCAGGAGAGACACAAAGAAATGTGTCATGTTACAGGGGTGAAAAATTAAGATGCGGAAGATTATTTCATGCTTTTGAAAGTAGTCTCTCTACACCCTCTAGAGCTGCTTTTGTGTTACAGTCAAAACAACTAAATTGTGAAATATAAATATTTCCTATTTTAATATTTTAAAAATGCCATTTTTTTTGTGATGGCAAAGTTGAATCTTCAGCCTTTACTCCAGGCGTCAGTGTCACATGATCCTTCAGAAATCATTCTAATATGCTGATTTGGTGCTCAAGAAACATTTCTTATTATCAATGCACTTAAGTTATTTGTGTTTGATGACACTGGTGAAGGGACACGGAAAAGGGTGGCTTGCCCACTTCAGGTTGGTGGAGAGTTCCTGCCTCAAGTGGAGGAGTTTAAGTATCTTGGGGTCTTGTTCACGAGTGAGGGAAGGATGGAACGGGAGATTGACAGATGGATCGGTGCAGCTTCTGCAGTAATGCGGTCGATGTACCGGTCTGTCGTGGTGAAGAAAGAGCTGAGCCGCAAGGCGAAGCTCTCGATTTACCGGTCAATCTACGTTCCTACTCTCACCTATGGTCATGAGCTTTGGGTCATGACCGAAAGGACAAGATCCCGGATACAGGCGGCCGAAATGTGCTTTCTCCGCAGGGTGGCTGGGCGATCCCTTAGAGATAGGGTGAGAAGCTCAGTCACCCGGGAGGAGCTCAGAGTAGAGCCGCTGCTCCTCCACATCGAGAGGGGTCAGCTGAGGTGGCTCGGGCATCTGTTCCGGGTGCCTCCTGGACGCCTTCCCGGGAAGGTGTTCCGGGCGCGTCCCACTGGGAGGAGACCCCGGGGAAGACCTAGGACACGCTGGAGAGACTATGTCTCCCGGCTGGCCTGGGAACGCCTCGGTGTCCCCCCAGAAGAGCTGGAGGAAGTGTCTAGGGAGAGGGAAGTCTGGGGTTCTCTGCTTAGACTGCTGCCCCCGCGACCCGGCCCCGGATAAGCGGTAGAAGATGGATGGATGGATGGATGATGACACTGGACAAAATGTTTTTTTATTTTATATGTTTAACTGTCACTTTAACATACAGTTTTAATTGGACATCTGCACCAAGGAACTTTTTTTTTTTTAAAGTCTGTAGTTCTGTTTTTTTTTTGCAGCTGTCTGGTTTACAGAGTTTTTCAGTTCATAAAACCTATTTTTATTTTAGAAAAAAAAAAAAAAGCAATAAGGATAGTCAATCATTCACCGTATAATGAATATTCCTCAAATTTAAAGCAATACAATTTTCCGATCTAGTCAGTCTGAATACCGTTGTCTTTATGTTCAAAGTCAATAGGAAAATATTACCGGAAAATATACTATGTTTGTTTGAAAACAGGGAACAGAAATATAACCTAAGAGGAGAGAACATGTTTAAAAAACAAATGTTCAAAACAAACTTTAAAATGAACACCATTTCGGTAAAAGGGGTCGACTTGTGGAATGGTCTCACCGATGATCTTAAGAGGAGCAATTCCATTTATTATTTCAAAAAACAGTTTAAAATCCTAATTTTTGACAAATACATGGATGTCTAAGAAAAGTTGTCTAAGATAAGTTTCTGTATAATTGTTGTGCATAAATTGAAAAAACACAAGCAACAAACACACATTATATATGTATGTACAGTATATGAGTATATATACAGTATGTATGTATATATACACTATATTGTTATATATATACTATATTGTTTATCCTTAATTTCTGATGGGTATATGTTGTTTTGTAAATAGGGTAGGTGTAATAAGCCATCGGCTTCAGCCTACACCTATTCGGTTACTCTATTTGTTTGTATTGTAGTTGTTGTACATACATCTTGTCCTAAGTTTTGTAACTTAATAAACTGTCATCCATTCATAAAGGTTAAGGGTCATTGGGATCTCCATTTAGTTATGAATTCATATTGCATATGCACATGAGCCCACCAACAATGAAAGAGAAAGCACATGCCACCTGCCCATCACTTATTACCACCATCACTAATTCATAACCCATGAGACAGATGGAGGGAGGCCGTATATTTCATGACGGGACACAATGGGGCAGACAGAGCTGACAGGCCAGCCTTCTACACTACCACAGACACAAATCCATTAATGATTTGATTATATAAAACAGGAGAGGGAAATTAAAAATCTAAAACTCTTCAGGAATGACTGATTTACATCCCCAATAGGGTACAACATTATTAAAATATTGTTGTACAATAGGAACACTTTGCTTAAAACGAACACAAAAACATAAAATGGAACAGTTAGGTCCTTTTTAAGATATGTTCTGTTATGCCAAGGTGTCATATAAAATCACGTGCTTGAAAACTTGAGCATGGCGAATAATGAGTTTGGAACAGGAACAAGCTGTTGTGTAACATGACATTCACATTCACATTCACATGACCAGCTAGTGACTGCAATCATTCCCTACTGTACACTTCCTCATTTTAGGCTGTGAACAGACTGCTAACTGTTCAAGGGAAATCTTGATAAGGGCTATTGTAAACACACCAAATTAATTTTATTTTCCTTCTTAAACGTATTCATGTTTATATTATTGAACTGAGGACTGGAGAGACACTAAATGGAAAAACAGCTCAACGCTCATAAATAAACTTGGGTTTATGAATTCACTCCTTCTTCCTCAAAGGAGTTCCTCAGGAAATCAGCCTTGGGCTGATGAAACCTTTTACATATTAGGAACATATCCAGACAGAAACAAGATCATGTTAAAACATTACAAAAATAAGTAAATCAAATCTAGTTCACAATTATTATCCCAAATCCCTAGTTAGATTCTTTAAAATGGTCTAGATGCAACATTTAAAGAGACAGTCCACCAAAAATGTAACTTTTGCTATCCTTTACTCCCTCCCTACGCGAATAGAGTGCATAGTTTACGTTCAGATGAAAGCGTACATACACTGCATACGTTGTTTATGTATGTGATACTCTCCAAAATGGCACTATAGGGTGATGCGGAGGAGACGTATTGTTGAATAAATTTGTTATTTTTGTTTTCTTTGCACAAAAAAAAAATCATTCTCGTAGCTTTGTAAAATTACAGTTGAACCACTGATGTCACATGGATTATTTTAACGTTGTCCTTGCTACATTTCTGAGCACTTATCGTGTAAGGATCCTTGCTGTCAATGGGAGGTCAGAGAGCTCTCGGAATTCATCAAAAATATCTTAATTTGTGTTCTGAAGATGAACGAAGGTCTTACAGGTTTGGAACGATGTGAGGGTGAATAATTAATGACAGAACTTTTATTTTTGGGTGAACTTGGTTGTCCCTTTAAAGTAAACTTGACCGAGGCTCGGTAAGTAACAACCTTCATGTCCCTAAGAACCCTTCGCATTTCCTTCCTTTCAGGGAGGGGTAAATGTTTTCATGACATTTTCAGTGAATGTAATATGTCAACATGGGATAAAATTAGAAAACATCGAATCAGATCATGCTCAATGTGAATAAAAGTTATGTTTTAAAGAGAACAATAAGCGATAAAAAGAAGTATGAAATAGTTCAGCATCATTTTTATAGAGAAAACAGAATAATAATAGAAATACACTCTCCTGGCACTAGTGTGCAACACACAGGGATTTCATTGTTTACATACACATGCATTGAGTTTATCTACTGCACACAAATTAGATGACCGCACTGCATATCAAGTTCAGGTGATGAAGAGTGTCTGGGGAAAGTGGTCTGAGCGAAGAAGGCAACAGTTCACCACTAACATTTGAGTTTATTGACTGACATTATGAAGACTACAGCCCTTGTGAAGCCTTATTCAACTCCTGAATTTCCCATAAGATAAAACAGTGACCCCAATACATCTAATTTTTTAATGCTGATCACGTTACCTGTGACACTTCCAATGACTAATTATGGCCAGCGGCGTGGCACTATACATGCATAATGCAGCTTATGAATTAATATGCAATGTACAGCGTCTGCAAAATATTCACTGAAAGAAGATACTTCCTTAAAACTGTTCTCAGGGTTCACACAGTTGCTCAATGCAATAAATATCGCGCATTACACCACTACACAAATATTATTATATAGTAAAAATTCTATTAATTAATTACAGACATATGTTATGTATTTTCATATATTCTTTGGTGAAGATTAAGCAAATAGGCTATTATTTTATGGTTGACATGACATGCCAAAAACAAGCATGGCAGCCAATATAATACTGACATGTGTGTCATATATATATATATATATATATATATATATATATATATATATATATATATATATATATATATATATATAAAATACAATTTCATTCATTTTTATTATTGTTGGAATTGACACAAGGGACGCTCTATTAAAAGCAGGAAAATGGACATCTCAAAGTGGCCAAAACATTGGGATATTTATCACTAAATATCATGTAAAATGTGTGTTTCTTTAAATGCACCAGTTTTATCTAATCTCATTTGATATTATATGTGGATTATATCGCCATTTACTGAACACAACTCGACTGCTTACTTTTTAAAATGATCATTTATGCACTTGCCAGGACACCCTATATTAAAATCAAGCACAGTTTAGTTTGCGAACGTGACAGGAACTGCATTTATCAGCTGCATCAGTGATAAGAGATGGATATGACAGCATGTTGTGATCATGCATCTGTCTCGTGTCAACAAGTCAGCGAGCGCGAGACTCTTCTGGATGTAGCCAGCCACACATAAGCTTCAACGGAGCCACACACAATTATTGAACACCAAAGCAATGATCCTGTTGCACAACCACCGTTCAGCGCTTGAGAACTTCCCAGGACGCGTTATCTGCTCAAGCCTTACATAATAACGATCTGTTATTGTACAGTATTAGCAGGGATGTGTTGGCATGCACGGCCACGAAAGCTTGAACAAGTCCACAGATCCATCGGCTAACGTATAAAAACAACGTCAAGCCAGTAGTGCGCTTTGTCAAACAGACTGACAGCAGAGCAATGCTGATTTCTAGCCTAAAATGAGTAATAAAGTGGAAAATGAAAGACTTACACCTCTAGTATTCGGTCTCCTTTCACTATACCGGCCCGGTCCGCCGCACCCCCGGGTAACACGGCGCTGACATGCTGGAGAGGAGCGTACAGCTCCCCGTTAATGCTCCGCAGCTGGCCGCCTTCACTCACTTGACCGCGGACGTTGAATCCGTATCCCGATTCCGACTTTACGATCCGAACCATACGCGGACCCGAGGTCACCATGGTCGGGGTCTGGTTACCAGAGCCGTTAACGCGGGGCGCTGCTGCGGGCCGAGCAGTCTCATCTCCCTCGATTTCCGCCATCTTTAACTCGGTTTTTTTTTTACCCCCCTCTCCTCCCGTAGGCCTTCAAAACAACAAGCCAGAAATACAGTACGCGTGACCCGCCCAACCATCACAAAACCTCTTTCACTTTCCCTCACAGACTGTGTCCAGTGTCTTTAGATGGGGCCAGAGAGCCTCTGTGGAGCCTTTCAGATTGTCTCGGTGAATTATAAGAGGATATCCTGTAGCTATACATTTACAAGACACAAATGAAAGTTAGTTGAGTAGAAGCTACTACTAGAGCGATACAATTTTACCATAGCTAATTATAAAAAGTAACATCAGATACCAGAACAGAATGCAATATAAAAAGGGACCGGGGACAGTTGTCACTAATAGTATTCATTACAATAGTACGTTGGTTTCAGACAGCTAGCTCATTATATTTTTAATTAATCTCCAAAAATACCTATTTATATTGTGTAAACAAAGAAAACAGTTGTGTAAACATACATTCTGAAATACAAATACAAATATCCACTCTCAGATTCAGATTTGACTTCATTTTCAGATTTATTATTATTTTCAGATTTTAACAATGTTTTCAAGGCAAGAATATGTTTCACATGTCGGGGCAAGCTGTCATACTTTTGACCAAACATTTTCAGTTTTCAATTCAATTCAATTCAAGTTTATTTGTATAGCGCTTTTTACAATACAAATCGTTACAAAGCAACTTTACAGAAAATTATGTTTCTACAATATTTAGTAGTAGCTAGTAGTTTGTGCACGTTTGACAGGATTTTAGAAACATAAAAATAATAATAATAATAATAATAATACAAGACGTAGTCAGCTAGATGATGAACTATCAATATTATTAATTAATAGTAATTATAGGATGCAGTCACACATGTAGCAATAATTGTTAGTTCTGTTTGTTGATTCAAGGTTAGCATCATCTGAGGTCCTCTGAGGGTCAGCATCATCTCTTCTCAGGTGTTCTGGATCCAGACTGGAGCTTGTGTAAATCCTAGTTACCACGGGATGTAAATCCCGTGGCAAAACATAGAAACAAAATAGAGACATCATTAGCATAGCTGCTGATCCAACAAAGTAAAATTAGTTTAACCCAAGCTAAAGAATAAAAATGCAGATGCAACTACACTCACAATTTAAGAGATACATTATTCGAATGCTTGGCGAAAGAGATGCGTTTTTAATCTAGATTTAAACAGAGAGAGTGTGTCTGAACCCCGAACATTATCAGGAAGGCTATTCCAGAGTTTGGGAGCCAAATGTGAAAAAGCTCTACCTCCTTTAGTGGACTTTGCTATCCTAGGAACTACCAAAAGTCCAGCGTTTTGTGACCTTAGGGTGCGTGATGGGTTGTAGCGTGGTAGAAGGCTAGTTAGGTACGCAGGAGCTAAACCATTTAGGGCCTTATAGGTAAGTAATGATAATTTGTAACTGATACGGAACTTAATAGGTAGCCAGTGCAGAGACTGTAAAATTGGGGTAATATGATCATATTTTCTTGACCTGGTAAGGACTCTAGCTGCTGCATTTTGGACTACCTGTAGCTTGTTTATTGACGAAGCAGGACAACCACCTAGAAGTCCATTACAATAGTCCTATACAATAGTACAATAATTTTTTGTTGATTTTTTTTTCTTCATATATGTTATGACCTAATGTAGTATAACTAAATAATGACTTTGGGTAGAAGGTCAAATCAAAGGAGTAAATTTAACCATATTTTACAAGAGTAAATTGAAACTACTAGCCCTAGTTTCCTCCTTACTTTATGCTCAGCCGCTCATTAGTAAGAACAATTGTTGTATTTTGACCATTTGATGGTGATGTGTTGTCTGAAATAATGATAAAGCGTCATAAATTACAGAAATTCTGACAGCAACATACCTTTGGAAAAAGCAACATTGTCCAAAAATATCCCATTCATAATCTCTGTATTGGGTTTATGGAATTATAAAGCTAGACTGACATCTAGTGTAGCTATTTGTTACCACAGTTACATTTTATTTTATTTTATTTCATTTTATTTTTTCTATTCATGACTGCAGAGTGTATGTCAGTATCCTAGTATGGCTCTTTTCTGCCCCCTTGTGGCATACAAGGAAACATTCCAAACATTATTTGCAGTTGGGATTATTTGGTTTTGCTGACTGGGGAGGTTCGCTATTTGTATTTTTAGCAGTACAAACAAGGTGGCAACTGTCTGAAAATTAGCGACTTTGGCAAAGCCCTGTGTAAGTAAGCAAGACTGTGATGACTTGGCAATGTGCTCTGGTCAAAATATCTGATCATGCATATTTGTCTTGTGGCAGCGGAGGCTTAATTTTATTTTCTTTTAATTTATCTTTATTATTATTATAGTAGTAGCACTAGTATTAATAGTTGTAATAGTACATATTATGTAATATTATATATTATGGATACTAAAATGCTAAACTAATATAGAAAATTATATGACCACAAGGAAGCCACAAAATTACAGGTTTCTTTAAGCAAGAAATAGTTTCTGTAGCTTTACTTGCTGTGACTAATGACAACATATACTGTACTGCAATTTTCATTCATCTTATATAAAATGATGACTCTGTACTTTGCAGAAAAATTAACTGGAAAAAGTAAAATGTATGCATGCATCATTTCGTTCATTTTGTGCAATTTTCACAACCATTTTATGGAGTTTTTGTTTACAAAAAACATTTCATTAGCTAAACATCTGGTTAATCCTATTAAATTCACTGTACTTCTGTTCCTTATAACCTCGTTTTTTAATTTTTGTCAAAAAATTAAATATGGCACCACCTTGTCCCTGACTTAGGCTTATTGAGTTTCAGCTTCCATAACTCTCTTTTTTTGTTTTGTTATGCAGCCTTGGTTAAATTGTAACCATTAACAACTTGGATGACACCCTAGTAAAAGTATTGTGACAATGAGTTAGAGAGTACAAAAAAAGTGCAGGATGTGATCATACTTGGCATAACTGAATAGACATTTTAAATATAAAATTTTGCACATGAAGACGCTTTAATATTTTAAAGCTTTATTTTAAATAAAAACATATTTGCTTTCAGTACAGACAGTGTAAAGTTCAAAGAATACTATCTGTAGGCCAAAGAGTCATACACACCCACTGTTCTTTAACCTACCAGCGAAAGACGTTTTTATGGTTTTCGTCAGTTACTGATGTACACACAAACACAAACTCAGAATAAAAATAAAAAACAATCAGGTATTTTAATAGACAACGGGATCAACTTTACAATTTGTCTGCATGGATAATTTCCCCCTTCATTTCCAGCTCGGTGTCTTCTTTAACTGCATTCTATAGCACGCCTCACAAGCGATGGACAAACCCACAACCAAAGACACAAACTCCTCAAAGTTCACCTCCCCATCTCCATTGGCATCCAAGTCCTTCATAATTCTGTCTATGGTGGTCGGATCCTTCTGAGACTGGGGCAAAAGAGAGTAAAAGAAGTTTGATAAATGAGAGATTTAGCCTGGATTTCCTTTTCTTGGGAAACGAAAGAGAGGAGACCAGAACTATAGCATTTGTGAGAGAAGTTCCTCACCTTGAGAAACCCAGAGAGCTCGTTCTCCATCAGGGTTCGGAGTTCACGGCGGGTCAGGGTGCCAGTCTTGCCCTCTTTTCCAGCGTAGCGGTGGAATACCATGATGAGGGACTCCATGGCGGTCTCTAGCTCGGACGGCATGGCTGCTCACTGTAGAAAGCTAGTATGAATCTTAACTAGCAACTGATCTTAATATTAACACAACTGATCTTAACAGTGCATTCAAAAGGCTAAACATCAGAATGAAGAGCTTACCGTTTGGGTGTCTAACTGAAGAATTTGAGAGATTCTGGATATCTCTCTCAACACTTTATATGACCGAGCCCATGGGCAGGAGAAGGTCTTATCAGGGGAAGTTGAGCAATACACTGATTACAGCACAGCATACCTAGTGAATGAGTTATGTGGACATTGTGTGCTCTATAGACTGCATGACTCAATGGGGCACGGTAATGTTATACTTAATAGATGAAACACCAGAAATTGTACAATATGTACAACATATTTTACTAGCAGTCAAAAGTTTGGAATAATTACGATTTTTTAATGTTTTCGAAAGAAGTCTGCAATTATTTGATAAAAATTACAGTAAAAACAAACAAAACTTCAAAAATCATTAATCATCAATATGCTGATTTGGTGCTCAAAAACAGTGCTTATTATGTTGAAAACAGTTTTTGCTTTATTATTATTATTACTACTTTTTATTTATTTAACAGTAATACACTACTATCCAAAACTTTGGGATAATTAAAACAAATAGCCTAATAATAATAATAAAAAAAATATATATTTAGCAAGGACACATTAAAGTAACAGCAAAGACATTTATATATAATGTTAGAAACATTTATATTTCAAATAAATGCTGTTCTGTATCACAGTTTCTTACAGAATACTGATGAATCATTTAAAATATTATACAGTTAAGATTAACTTAAAGTTTCTGTGTGTGTGTGTGTTTCTTAATCTCTGGTCAGTGGTGGCCTTCCGATAGTGAAAGGAGAAATGAAGCTTTTCGAAACTCTGAATCAATTGAACCGAATGATTCGCAAAATGATTCACAAAACACCACGTGCTGGCGCCATCTGCTGATCAAAAGCCTGGAAATGCAACGAAAACTCAGCCCAAACATTTTACACCTTTTACAAACCAGCTGCAAGTAGTTTCATGAAAGTTTAATCTAAATGTAATAATTAAACACCATTATGAAGGCTATGTAAAATTCGTGTTATTTTTTGTTTTGTTTTGTGTATTATTAGCAGAAATGAACCCTTTATTATTAAACTGACCTTTCCATTGAACACTCGTTCATGGGTTCATCAGTTTAAAGCCATCTGGTGGCGAATCATCGGAATTGAAAATATTTCTAAACCAACCCCTGCGTCCTAATGTGCATACTATCAAAGACTGCAGAACCATAGGGACTTTGATACTATCCTCCCTAACTGTCCAAAATAGCATTGAAAATGACTTATATCACATAGAATTTAGGATGGATAGTGTGCACACTGGGATGCAGTCTCAGATTCGTAACAGTACAACGTTAACGAAGCCTAGTTTGCTTAAATCACGTGACTTGAGGAGTACGATACAAGCTCCCAATCCAATAGTGATGCGTAAAAAAATATTGGTGATTCATAACCATTTCGAAGCTTTCGACACAAGAAACACTGCCTTCAGATAACATCTGCACGGTTTTACTTGTTACAGTATTTGTATTTCATAATGACTGGATAAGACTGTCAGTTGGACTGAAACACATGTTAATTCAGCAGCTCAGTTGAGACTCGGCCGTGCTGCTGATGAAGCGGACGTGCTTGTTGCCACGGAAACGGGATGCGGGTTTGAGACTGAGGGCGTCGGTATGAAAGCATCTCCAGCTGCGCGCGGATGTGGCGACATCCTACTAACCTACATTTCAACCTGAAAGAGGCAATGGCGGATGACGGAAGATTTCCCCATTGACATATGACGATCTACTGCGACGAAACCAAACGAAACATAAACGGTATGTTTTACAAGAATAATAGACAATGTATTAAATCCGCGGCGAGCATGTGGCAGTGATGCTTCTACAGCACGCGGGGTTTTATCGATGGAATATTTGTAGCTGGATGGAAACCGCATGTAGACTTTTCATGCTTGGCAATTATAAGTGTGTAGCTGGTCTATCTCGGGAAGTCGCACTGATTTGCGACAGCAGTGCTGTCATATGAAGTAAAGACAGCAGCATCCCGTAATGGCGCCCGGATCTCAGGTGAAGGTAAGGGCGCTGCCGAATACAGCACGAACCGGTGCACCGTGTTAACCGCTATACAGTCAGGTCTGTATGTCAGACCTCAGTCGCGTTTATCTTGAGTTAAAATCACGTTAAATCTTTCGTATTGTGAGATGGAGTGACCTATAAGACCAGGGGACATTGCTGAATGACCGCGTGATGATAAAGATGCCCTTTAAGCTGCTGTAGGCCTTCCTAAAGCATGCGTTTGGATTTTTAAAGTATGATTTAAAGGGAAAACGTGTCTAATACAAAGATATGCAGTTAGATTTTAAGAACCCATTAACTAGCGTTCTAATAATTATAGCTAGCCTATTGTATTTGAACTGGAAAATGGTTGTCAGAATTAGTTAACTAAAATTTATTTTTCACTGCGGTTTCTAGAGGTCAAAGTAGGCTAACTGAACTATTTTTTAACAAGTTTTGTTTGTCCATACTATGTTTTTATTGTATTTTTTTTTATGGAGATGCAAATTATGTATGTGCAGAACAGGTGTCAGATAAGTTTGTGTTTTTTGTTGCTCAGTCAGTCTTCAAACAGAAACCACAGACATTTCTATACTGTTTGATGGACAAGGTCATGCTTTAGCTGATGTGGCCTTTCCAGAGCTTCCAATGTCTCCCAGCTGTCTGCTTAAATCATCAACATCAGGTCACTATCCATTTTTAAAGAGCATTGCACCAGGCAGTAGCAGTGCACCAGGGACAGCTATTTATAAAGGTGTGCATGTCTCTCTCAGAAACCAGGCAGCATGGAAATCTAGTCTCTTCCCTCATTTTATCCACCACTTTCCACTTTTCTTAAAATCAGTGTGCAACAGAGACATAATTCTTAATAGAGCTCAAAAAGTCTGTCCCAAATATGACTTAAGGACCTAAATTTAGGACCCAAATGTATCATAGAAGGGGCTACTGCTTACTATTTGTAATTTATCTTTTCTGTAGTTCAACTGGTAGTGCATTGAACTAATAATGTTAGGACCACTGCACATTTGTAAATGAATACAAAAATGTATACTTTTTAGCTAGGACAGATTATATTGATAAGAATTGACATTAAGGAATACATTGTAAAAAAAAAAATATCTATTGATGAAAATTTTGCTGTTTTTGATCAAATGCAGCCTTGATGAGAATAAGATGACTTTCAAAAACATAAAAAACCGTACTTTTGAATAGTAGTATAATATATGTACTACATCTGTTAATAAAGTCTCTTTTATAGCTGTAGCACATGCAGTGTTTTTTTTTATAATGTTTTACTTTCACTGTAGTCAATATTTGTAAGATCTTCTATTATCTTTTTCTCACTCCTCCATTCATCAGTCCAATATGAAGAGTATGGAGCAGGAATTGCAGTGTCCTGTGTGCAAGGACATTGTGAAGCAGCCTATTGTACTTCCCTGCCTGCACAGCGTGTGTCTCATGTGTGCCTCCGAGGTGCTGGTTCAGAGCGGGTATCCCCAGCCCGAGCTCCCCCCGGAGCCCGACTCACCCGCTTCCACCCCCAACACACGGTCCCCACGGCAGATACGCAGACCCATGCCTAAGTCTGACCGCGTGGACCGCCTGTTGCGCTCAGGTGTGTAGAGACAAGAAAGATAATGCACCATCTTCAATCTCATATAAACAGGTTGATATAGATTTAGTTTATCTCACTGTGTGTGTATGTTTAGGTTCTGGGACGTACCCAGGCCGCAGGCGAAAGGAAGGCCCTCCACCTCTCATGCTTTTTCCTTGCGCCCCCTGTGGACGAGATGTAGAACTAGGAGAGAGAGGACTGGCTGAGTGCATGAGGAACCTTACACTGGAGAGAATTGTAGAAAGGTAATAAATACACTTATTCAGATACACTGAAGTTATATAATATATCATATATTTAAAATGTAATAATATAATATATTTTCTGTATTTGTACTTAATAAATTAATTGATTAGTGACCTAGTGATCTTGAATAGAAACTTAAATGCACAATATTATATTTTTGTTTTAAAATATATATATATAATATGAACATTTATACATGTTATTTTTTTTAGTGATCTAGTAATATTAAATAGAATCTTAAATACACAATATAATATAATATAATATAATATAATATAATATAATATAATATAATATAATATAATATAATATAATATAATATAATATAATATAATATAATATAATATATTTTGAGGATATTTATTTGCTTGCTTGATTACTGACCTAGTAATTATAAATGAAATTAAGTAGATAATATGATATGATATATTATATTACTTGTAATAATATAATATAATATAATATAATATAATATAATATAATATAATATAATATAATATAATATAATATAATATAATATAATATAATATAATATAATATAATATATTTTGAGGATATTTATTTGCTTGCTTGATTACGGACCTAGTAATTATAAATGAAATTAAGTAGATAATATGATATGATATATTATATTACTTGTAATAATATAATATAATATAATATAATATAATATAATATAATATAATATAATATAATATAATATAATATAATATAATATAATATAATATAATATAATATAATATAATATAATATAATATAATATAATATAATATATTTTGAGGATATTTATTTGCTTGCTTGATTACGGACCTAGTAATTATAAATGAAATTAAGTAGATAATATGATATGATATATTATATTACTTGTAATAATATAATATAATATAATATAATATAATATAATATAATATAATATAATATAATATAATATAATATAATATAATATAATATAATATAATATAATATAATATAATATAATATAATATAATATAATATAATATAATATAATATAATATAATATAATATAATATATTTCCAGCATTTATACTTGTGTACTTGTTTCATCAGTGGGCTAATAATCTCAAATAAAATATTAAATACACAGTTTTATATTACATTTAATATTTGTATAGTATATGGATGGTATAGTATAACATCATATTTAATATTATCAACAAATATAATTTGAGCTTTCATACTTATTTACTTATTTGATTAGTGATCTAGATCTAATATTAAATAGAATCATAAATATATAATATATTATAATATAAATGCAGGATTTATACATATTTACTTATTTATTTAGTGTATTTTAGTGAAATAGAATATTAAATACATACATATAGTATATTTTAAGCATTTATATGTGTTTACTTATTTGATTAGTGGCCTAGTGATCTTAAGTAGAATCATGAATACACAATTTTCCCTGTGTGTTACTACAGTACAGACCAAAAGTTTGGACACACCTTCTCATTCAAAGAGTTTTCTTTATTTTCATGACTATGGAAATTGTAGATTCACACTGAAGGCATCAAAACTATGAATTAACACATGTGGAATTATATATGGAATTATATACATAACAAAAAAGCAAAGTCAAATAGCCCTTGATGCCTTCAGTGTGACTCTACAATTTTCATAGTCATGAAAATAAAGAAAACTCTTTGAATGAGAAGGTGTGTCCAAACTTTTGGTCTGTACTGTATATCTGCATGAATAAAACCACATAGACAAATGAACAAACACTTCACTGCAGGATCTCTCTCTTTCTCTTGCTTTCTGTAGGTATAGGCACACAGTGAGTTTGGGCAGTGTGGCTGTGATGTGTCAGTTCTGTAAACCCCCACAGGCCCTGGAGGCCACTAAAGGCTGTGCTGACTGCAGAGCCAGCTTCTGTAAAGAGTGCTTCAAACTCTACCACCCCTGGGGCACTCCACGCGCCCAGCATGAACATGTTCAGCCCACCCTCAACTTCAGGCCAAAGGTGAGCCGGTCCTTGACCGCCCAGGATTACTACCCGATTACCTCTCACACCTTGGGTGTCCATCCAGGGTCTGATCAATTAGTTAAGACAAAACTGCATTCACAACCCCTTTTGCTTCCATAATATGCCTTATTTCTAAGTGAAACTGAATTTTCACAAAATGAGTATGAAGATGCAGTTTTTTTTTTTTTTTGCATAGTGTATCGTAAAGTTTCTTTCCGTCTCTCTAGGTGTTGACATGCCCAGAACATGATCAGGAGAGGCTGCAGTTTTACTGTAAGTCTTGTGAGATGCTTCTTTGTTCACTCTGTAAACTGCGTCGAATCCATGCGGGTCACAAGATTGCACCCGTTACCCAAGCCTACCAGACTCTTAAGGTATGTTTACATTCATCTCGATTTTAATGATGTACCTGGCACGAATCACTGTCAAACACTGCCATGTTTTTCTCTAGTAGAGAAATTTATGGGCAAATAAAATCATTTTTAAAAAGCAACAGTAGTGCCACCTAACGGCAGTGCCAGTGCATTATTTCAAGCAGTTACTATAATCATCTGGATTTAGAAGAATTAAAAAAAAAAACTACAACAATGGGAAAAGTCATGTGATCAGATGAGTTTATCCATCACAAACATTTTGCACAATGGTGTTCAGTTTGTTTAGCTGTGATGCTTTAGTCTATTCATCGCATGTTTTAGATCTATAGTTTATGAACTCTTGAAAGCCAGGAAATTGGCAGTAAACACACACCATTGTGAGTGATTCTTCTGTAGTTTTTAACAGGACTGTTTTATCTTTAGGATGACAATGTTCCCATGATCCAAAGGATATGAGAGGTCACTAAATGATCCAATAAGATTTATTTCACATTCACAATGACGCGTGAAAGCTTCACAAAATCTGATCACAAATGGGCTATAATATTATCTCTATTTTTCTTTACTGCTAAAAATACAAATGCATCATATCACTTAACAATTTTCACTTCGTTTTTATTTTTACATTTCTACTTGTAGAATTGATGCCAAACTATAATGAAGAAGGCAAAACAACACTATTATTAACCTTCTCGATATTTAAATGAAAAATCTTTTATATTGTGTGTTGTTTTTAAACCCTAGGACAAGATCACCAAGGAGCTGAACTACATCCTGTCCAATCAGGACATGGTGTTGACTCAGATCACACAACTGGAAAATGCCATCACTCAGACTGCGGTACGGCCACCTTTTCCAACCTGTCACAAAAAGGAAAGCAGGTGTTTGATGTGCTGAGAAATTGTCTGTGTGCATGAATGCAGGTGAACAACGTATCAGCCAAAGAGCAGCTCTCTCACTGCGTGAAGGAGATGATGGTATTGCTGACCGAGCGGCAGACAATGCTGGCCCAGGCTCTGGAAAGCTCTCGGCAGAGAAGGGCAGAGGCTTTGGCCAATCAGGTGGCTGAAAAACGGAGCCTGCTGGAGCACGCCAGTTTGATGGCTTTCACTCAAGAGCTGCTCAAAGAAAATGACCCATCGAGCTTTGTGCACGCAGCCAGAATAACACACAAAAGGTGGGGTGGCTTACCCACCTTACTATCTGCTGATAATACTGATGTCTGTTCCCAAAATCCGAAAACACCGGACTGTTATCTCTCTTTCTGGCAGATTGGCCCAGTCTATTGAATCTATGCAGCGTTTCTCTCTCTCTGCTGATCCTTCGTTCCGACACTTCCAGCTTGATGTTTCCAGAGAACTCAAACTCCTCACAGACCTGAACTTCATTCAGGGTAGGAAAGGGAATAAATGATCACTACCATTTTATAAAATACTGCTGATAATCTCATATTGTCTATCTTTGATGTGTGTGTATCCCTAATGAGCTGTTAGATCAGTACTACACTGATTTATTTAAGACTGGCAATCCTTAGTTACACAATTACACAGTAAGGTGCATGTGTTGATTCACTAAAAACCCAGCTTGCACGAATTTTTGATTCTGGAAGCAGTTTGTTTAACTCATTGTAAGAATTTGATTTATAAAACAAACCGGTTCTTAAGAGTCATTAATTTGCAATCACTTGAACTTTACTGGTCAAACTGTTTGTTTTGATTCACCCAAAAATCTGACTCGAGTCATTAGTTAGGGAATCGGATTACACTGGTCCCACTGTACATCTTGATTCACTAAAAGAATTGACTCAAAAGACTCGTTTGTTGTATTATGGTACTACACTGGTTACACTGTATGTTTTGATTCACAAAAACAACCAATATAGCATGATCACTGTAGTCTGATTCTGTAACAGCATTTATTTCAACAAATTATTATCATAACAGCAAAATCCAACATCATTTAACAGTTAAATTCACATGTATTGTTATGTTAGTACATAAACTACTTTCAATACAAAGTTATATTGAATAAAACATATCTTAAGTATTTTAAATATGCTCATTTTATTTGTGCAGGACTTAAAAAGGTCTTTAAAGGTATTAAATATGATTTTAAAAATCCCTGCTTGTATAATAATATTGTGTTATGACAGATATATTAGTATAAAGTAATGCACAGAATTTCAGAAAAAGCTCACTGAATGTTTCTGGGGAAAGTGTCATATTTGTCAGTATATAAATACATAGAAAAGTAACTTGGTGAAAACTGGATGCTACTTTACTTGGAAAAAGTAATCTGATTGCAATGTCATGTAATCTAACCCCAACCAAAATGACCTATCCCATCAGCCCCTCTCGCTCCTGTGATTGACACCCAGCGAACCCTCGCCTATGACCAGCTCTTCTTGAGCTGGCGGTTGCCTCAAGACTCCACTCCTGCCTGGCATTACTCTGTGGAATTTCGGAGGCGGGGGGTGGAGCCAGGGGGCGGGACAAGAGGGGGGATTCGCGGGGGATTGGCTGCTGCTCGCTGGGGCTGGCAGAGATTGGAGGAGGTGACTGGGACCTGTGCGGTGATTGACAGGCTGGAGATGGACAGTGTGTATGTGCTGAGGGTGAGAGGCTGCAACAAGGCCGGCTTTGGCGAATACAGTGAGGAAGTATATTTACACACACCACCAGCTCCAGGTAAGAAACACCTTCTGAGGATTTATCAACACAAATAAATCCATTCCCAAATGATACTCATCTGCTCATTTATCTTCTTTTCTCTTTATCTTTTTATCCATTCCCATCTCCTTCTGTACAACCTTTGGTTTTTCCATGTTTTCCAGCTTTAGTGACAACAGCACTTTACAGCCAGCTTTCCTGCTCCCTTTTTAAAGCCCTTAAAAGTCTTTCTGTTATTATGTCTCTTTTCTTGTTTATAATTCCCTCATCATTTGATTATTTGAGCCATTTATTTTTTTTGAACCACCAGTATATTTATTTTCCACATACAAAACCCTCAGTGTAGTGAAACATTATGTGAAGGTTGACCCATCCACTTTGTAAATGTGGCCATAAGCAAACTTTAATGTTCCATAATGTTTATTAATCACATTAAATGGAGACCTGTGTTACAACTAGAAAGGCAGATGTTCACGACAAAACGCCAACATTAGCTTCTGCTATAAATGAAAACAAGGGACACAAAGACACGAATCAAATTTGTAAATTAAATAAATTAGTTGTTGATGTGAATAGACTTTAACTCTGAAATACTAATTAGGAAATACACCTTCTCTGCCTGTCTGCTGGAACGCAAATCTGATTTTACCCTGCTATTCCCAGAGTGCATTTCTTTGTCTTCTTTCCTTGTTTACTGTTTTCCTGATTGCTGTTTTTATGCATTGTCCTCCTTTTGCATATTCTATACTTCTATTCTCCCTTTCCACCCACTCTTATATCCCTCCTTTTTGTGCCTTAATACTCATTCCCCTCTTCTTCTATCCCCTTCAAAATTGCTCCTGTATTCCCTCGCTGTTGTCTTCCTCCCGCCTCCCCGACAGTGTTGAATTTTTACCTGGACTCTCGTTGGGGCCTGCACGCGGACAGACTGGTGGTGAGTAAGGAGCAGAGGTGTGCTCGCAGTGTGCCTGGTCTCTCCCTGCTTCAGGCCGCCGATCGTGCCCTCACTTCCTGTCACCTGACAGCTGATCTGCTTGTGGGTGATGTGGCCATAACGCAGGGCAGACACTATTGGGCATGCTCAGTGGAGCCCGGCTCATATCTGGTTAAGGCGAGTTCTGTAAAGAAGAAAAATATATTAACTGGTCTTCCCTGTAACTTTTCTTTTTATATCACCTTTTCCCTCATTTTTTGTCATTGGCTCTGTTATACAGGTTGGAGTGGGCCTGGAGTCCAAACTTCAGGAGTGGTTTCATCTGCCTCAAGATATGGCTAGTCCAAGGTGAGAACAACATCTCAAAAAGAACTGCTGAAAGAGGAAGGAGATACCTTAATGTTAAGATATGGCACCTAATACTTCCAATTTAGCATCAATATGGTCAAAACTATTGCATTTATGATTTTAAACAATTAAAATCTAAATGAAAAAAACCTTCTTAAAGGGGGATTTTTACAGTGATGTAATAAAAGATCCATTTCAGTTCCTTAAAAAACATTCTTAAAAGAACTTTAGTTATCGTAGTATAAAATTTGTTAAGAATGTAACCTTTTCCAATTTTTGTGTAATGGAAAAGTTCCATGGATATCAGAGGTTCTTCGAATTGATTGCACTGAAACTTCTGGATGAGAACAAAACTGCTACTGAATTGAGTGGGATGATGACACCATTGTCTTCAAAATCATTTTTCATGCTAGCTTTAACCATATTGAATCCATCTTGTTAATCTGATAGATATGATCCAGACAGCGGCCATGACAGTGGAGCCGAGGATTCGTCGGATTCTCCTCCCCCTTTCTCTTTCCTCACAATGGGCATGGGCAAGATCTACCTGCCCTCCTCCACCAACTCCCATCACAACGCCAATTACAGAGAGTCTGGCTTTACTAATGGCAACGGGCCTTCATCGCCAACTGGTGTCACCTATCCACTGCCTCCGAGACTAGGAGTGTGTCTCGACTTTGAGAAGGGGCGTGTCACATTTTACGATGCCCACTCTCTCCGCCCACTATGGGAGGGGCCTGTAGACTGCTCCGCCCCTGTGTGCCCTGCTTTCTGTTTCATTGGAGGCGGGGCTCTGCAGCTACAGGAGCTGGTAGCCAATCATAATGCAAATCAAACCCCTGTAAGACGAGTCACTATTCAATCACGTGTTACAAAAACGGAACTGAACTCTGATTGATTATCATTTTTATAATTCGATTTTAGAGACTTTTTAGAGTTTTTAATTGCACCCAATATCAATCTCTGCTTATTTTTCTTTTTGTTTTGAGAGGCCTTTATTGCTGCACTGCTTGCTGAATTACTCATGAATTATTAATTTGCTGATGCCACCTATATAGCCAAGAAAACTATTTAAATTGCATATTAACCTATATATATATATATATATATATATATATATACACACACACACACACACACACACAAACACATAATATATATGCAAAAATGTTTTCCAACTTATAATCAGCGACCTCTCTGTTCCAATGTAGGAAATGTGCCTCAAAGTTTTTTTTATACCAGATTCCTCCCACACAGCGGATATTGTAGTGATATAATATACCTTGTATTATAGTGTTTTTTGTTTATTAATCTCCAAACAGAGCAGAAATTCCAGACTGTTACACAAGGCTTCATTTTGCAACCCATAATACAATTGTAAACAACTGCTCTTTTAACCTCTAGCCATGTGCTTTCAGGACTGACCTGTCAGACTCTTTCAGCTGTCAGCTGGAGCATTTACAAAGACATTTACTCAACATACGTCTAATGCCAGACCAAATGCTTCTCGCTGCTGTTTTTGCCTTAGATGGTTAAGAAGAATTTTAATTTGTTGAAATAAGTGGCTTCTAGACTGCAGTGGATATATAAAAGGACTTTTTCTGAGTAGTTTATTAGGGCACACTTACCTTATAGCTTTCACAAATTGTTGGTTTGAATTCCAATATGCTATTGAACAAATGAATTAAGCAAAGCTTCTGCTTAAGAATGAAAATCGTCAGTGAAATAGATTGGAAGTGCACTGCTTTGCTTGGTATTTATGGGATTGAAAGTCTATGTGTGTGTGCACTAACCCCACCATTATAAGTCACCTTATGCAAATTCATACTGAAGCTTGTAGAGAATATTTTTTGAGTTTGACTCATGCGCTTGATATCAGTCCAGCCTAAAGCTGTGCTTGTCTGGAATGGCTTTACTGTGTAGTTTGAGTCTTGTTGGAGAGAATGTTGGCTTTTGCCTGCTGGTAATAAATAATTATAATAAATAATTCTCTAGTCTTAATATCATTCCTCTGAACAAATGGTGTATTACTGTTTTCTATCAGTAGAGGGCAGCAGTTTATTCAAACACGTGTTCGCTTGTCCTCTTGCAAGGTGAGCTTCCTCAAATGCATCCATTTAGCTAAACATTTGGCTATCAAAGGAATAAGGTCACATATGAAAACAAGATATAGTGGGCCTTCCTATACACTATACACATGTGCACTATACTCAACAGTGTAGTGTCTGAATTGTATAAGTTTCCTTAGCCCCCTAAAACATTCTGCACTTCATTCATGTGCACTTTTTTTCAGTGTGAAGGCACTGCTTGCACTATTTATACTACAAAGTGTCATAGAACAGTGAATAAGTATGCAAATTAGGATGCACCTTACCTTCTACTGTCATGTTAGGTTCTGGTGGGCATGCATGACAGTGATGTCACTGTGGCTAATTTTTAATTGGTTAAGACTCTTTCAGCTATATAAATATCAGCTATATAAATATAAATATATATATATATATATTTATATTTATATATTTACATTTTTAGAAAACACATTTAGTTTAAACCATTTCTAAATTATGAATTTCTATTAAACAACATGTGCACCCCATTTTACTTTCAATTTGATATCGGTTAGAATTGAAAGAAACCAAATAAGTTTTGTTACTCTGCAGGTACGGATGTCTGTATATACTTCTTTAGAAAACTTCTTTTATGAAAATCCACATATGTCTTTAATTGCTGCCATATTGGTTAGAAACCAGAAAGTCGAGTGGTTAGGTATGTTTCAGCTTAGACAGACTCTTTGAGAGCCGATGAGCCAAATGAGGGGTTAGCCAATGTTTTCCTCTCATGGAATGTAACATTTCAGAAATGTTTTAAAAGCACAGATTTCTCTTTTGGCTTAAGTTTCTGGTGACAGAAATTCAAGACTATGTTACCTTCACCCCCCCCCCCCTCTCTCACACACACACACACCTTCTCACACTCATCAAAATCATTGCTCTAGGGAGTGTGATGGCCCAGTAAGAGCTGAGGGTGATATTTCTTAAAGATTGTGTGTCATAGGTTGGTTTTCTCTCTTTCATCTCCGCTTTCATCTAAACGACAGATCCATCCCGTCTCCTCCATCATTCTCTCCAATATTCCACGATTCAACTCCAACAAAGTTTTGCACGCTTTATCTTCACATTGACCTCTTTCTTTCTCTCTCTCTTCTCCCCCTCTCCATCATCCATTTGGCTTTTGGTGATTCTCGGCCCGGGGAGAAGGAAAACTAGGCATCAGATTGGGTTCTGACTGACTGAAGGTATGTAGCCACAGCACCACATGTAGCTGCAGCCTCTAATCCACACCAGGAAGTCTCATGCACAGTCAGGGGGGATTTTAAATACCTCAGAAGCTTTGCAGCTGCTTTACCTTCTGTGATTTTCATTTAATAAGACCAGTCATTTCCCGAAGCCCCACAGACTAAAATATCTGTAAAGTGTCCGTCCGGTGGCTCGTCGTATAGCTGTGCCCGTTGATCCATTTTGTCATGAGCTTAGACCTATACCAGCTGTTGTAGGTCTACCCTGGTTGTTGCCATCTGTGTCAAGTATTTAGCTGACTAGACTAGAAGGGAGGGCTAGATGGTGGTAATACTCCATTATTTTAGGTTAAAGACTCTTGACAGACCACTGCACGCTCAAATTTTGATTTTATTCACCGCAATGACTATTGACTAATCGTAGGATTGAGTTTCATGGAGTTTTTGCAGACGTATCTAAAAATGCTTCATATCAAAAAGCTGTCGAACTTTTCACTTCTCATAAACTTAATTTGGAAAAAGACGAAGGATCTTAACTGCTGGATATATTTCGTTGTTTCTTCAAGCAAAAACGGAAACCGGGGCTTGTTGTCACACTTGTTGAAACTAAAGGTTGAAGTCAAATGTCAAATTAGTTTTTATTATGAAATGGTTTTTATAGGTTGTTTTCAAAGAACTAGTTCAAAACTCTATTAAAACTATCAGGGCATGTTGCCACAAAATCTCAATGTAAGGAAGAAACAATGTCATTTGTCCTCGGAAATAATGCTGTTTTTGTACCTACAGAGACTGACTTAAAAAAATATAGTTGTCAAATTGTGACAACTAGCCCTGGCAGCATATAATTATAATTATAAAAACTATACTGACTGCTACGTACAAAATAGTCTTACCAAACGCTTTGCTTCTCAAAACAAAACAAAACAAAGCAACGAAAAGAGAAATATTATTAACCAAAAAAGTATATCCAATTAAACAAATGTTTTTATCTCAATGCTTCTTTTAATGTTGTTTTCAAGCTCCTAGTTCAAAAATACCTTAGTTTAAAACTACTGGGGCATGTTGTCACTAAATCTCCATGTGTGTTAAAATAATAATATATAATATAATGCTTAAAAAAAAATATTTAGCCAAGGCTGTTCTCAATATAGAAACTGACTTTCAGAAATCAACCTATTTCGAAATATTCACACTAGTAAAAAGTGTGACAACTTGCCCCAACTTAAAACCTTTCCTGCAGCACGCTTTTCCACACCGCATTACTTTTAACAGGAAATCTGGTTGTTTTCATCATTTATCTAAAGCTGCTAGCAACCAACATAAGCCATTTTGGCACAATAACTACTGGAAGGAATGCATTAGCAAAGTCCATTACTATGAACCTCAGCAAGATCCTCGCCCCACATGAACTCCATCATGTGCAGGGTGATCTAAATCACTCTGTTTCATTCCTTATTAAGAAGATTTGGGAGGTAAAGCTGTCCCCTGACTCCCTTCCCCCTCTGTATACATGAACGTTACACTAATACTCTTCTGTCTCCATATGGATCCTCTCGTGTGCCGGACAGCAGCGCTGGAGTGGAGGGATCGGCCTTGTTTAACTGTTTCTTCACCCCCCCCTCACAGCCGTCCCATCTGTCCTGCTATTAGTAAATCCCCACAGATAAATAGAAGCTTTTGAGGATCATTGCCTAGGCAGGTTTTCTGCAGTCTGAGCAAGACTAAGCATGGCTGACCTCGATAGAAACCTGCACCACATTTTGCGTTTGGCCTGACTATGTGCAAATGTAATCCGCCCCACTCCATCATGTGCAAAACCATTTCATTGTACGCTAATATTAGAGTAACAGCTGAACAACTAATTGCTAGTGAATTAGCCAGACAGCAACATCATATGAAACTCATTTTCAAAGAGCACCTGTTTGGTTCTGCATCATAAGTGACCCAAGGTTTATCATCAATGTTGGATCATATAATATGAATGAAGTCCAGTACTGGAGTGTCGCACTTTCCAGGTGTTCTCTCCTCTGAATAAGTCATTTCAGACATCTGAAAATGAGTTATGCATGTCTGGATACAGCACGAATGTTAAAAACATGCTGCAGGGCGTTTTCACTTTTTCACATATGAAGCATTAATCATTGATTTGAAGTCTCCTGGCCTGGCTGAGGTTTTCTTTTTTTTTTTTTACTTTTTCTTTGTCTAAAAATATGTAATCATAAATAATCACATTTAACAAATTTATATTCATCAAGTTGAAAAAAGGCAATGAATTGCATTTTAATTATGAAGGGATTTTTAAAAATTCTCCCAAAAATGAAGTTTTGCATCAGGCCATCCAGATGAAGATGAGTTTAATAGTTTATCAGAACAGTTTATCCATTAATTGATGCACTGTTATTTGTTAATCAATTGTTTGTACTTTCATTCTGATGGCACCCATTCACTGCAGTTGGTGGGCAAGTGATGCAATGTGTGTGTTTTTTTTTTTTTTTTTAAATCTGCTCAGGTGAAGAAGCAAGCTTTGATTTGTTTGTTTTTTTTTTTTTTCATTTTTTTTTTTGCACATTTTAGATTTTAGATGAACTATTCCTTTAATGTGTACATCACAACAATGAATTGCTATAAGCTTCAGAAGCACTGTGCATCACTGGAATGCTGATTAAATTCACTAGTGACATTGGCAAACATTCTCTGCAAACAAAACCAAAACCGGATTTAATGGGAATATGTAATTCATGCTTTCAGTCATGCCAACCACCATTTGATTGGCCGTCTAGGTAGACTCTGGAAAAATCAAATTTAACATCACCTCAAGTATAAACAGTATAATGCATCCCTATGGAACATCTGTTCAGTATTTCCATTTTGTTCCAAATGTCTTGGATCACATCTGGAAGCATCAAGTTTTGAAGTTATGTTTCAGTTTGATTTTTAGCTTGGTTTCCTACCGAGTTATACAGCACAGAGTTAAAGAACCTGTTGAGGCAGAAACATCAGTCTAAAAACAGCATTAAATGTATATCCTTATTTGTATTGCTATTTACCTGTATTTTGATTTTGCTGAACAGTTGTTTCATAGAGTGTTAAACATAACAGATTTTGGTTGCTGATGGAGTAAAGGTGTAACCTCAGACAGACGTCTAATGTGAGCCCATAACTCACTGCGAGTTGGTTAACGCTGTTCCCATGGTGTAAAATAACAGGAATCATTCAGTGGTGCACAAGGATATAAGAACAGGTTTTATGAGGCTGTGATAGTTTAAATATGTGTAATTGTGTAAAAAAAAAAACGTTTTAAATTAAAAACAATTATATACAATTTATGTGTGTGTGGGTGTGTGTGTCTGTATATATATATTATTACAAAACAGTTTATATTACATTTTATATTATTAATTAATAAAATAAATATTAAACATAAATAAAAATTATATTATCTAAATATTTTTATTTACATTTATAATATTATTGTACTATATAATGAGTAAGATGTGCACTTGAGCACTTGTCAAACACACATGGCTGTAAAAATTCCAGATCCCATGAAAAGTGAAAAGGCGAGGTGAGACACTGTCAACAGGGGGTTTGTAAGGAAAACACGTTTTCTAGCGCGCGCCTTCAAGAACAGCTGTGCATACATCACTATAATGAATGGTCACTAAAAGATAGAATGAATCAGGGACAGAAAGACAAAAAGAGATAAACAAGTAAACAGTGAGGGGGGAGACTGGTCTAGGGGAGAAGGACGAAATGACAGAAAGTGAGACAGATAAACATCAGTAGAGAGATCGAAAGCAGATGGAGACAGGGATAAGATGAAGCTGGAGAGGTCAGAACAGTTGACCTTTATATAGGAGAGAAAATAAGAGAGAGAGAGAGAGAGAAAATAGTGATGGTATCTGTTTCACGGTCAACACATGCTTCATTTCTCCTCCTTGACACTCCTGTTGGGTTAAAGGTCAAAGGTTGACAGATGCAAGAAAGGAGGGAGGAAGAGAAGCGAAGAAAGTCAATAAAGCTCTAGGGTCACACATATACAGGTCAACTAAGGAAATAAACCCAATAAAACTAAAATATATCCTTAATAAAAAAAAAAAATTGTTTACGACAGAAAAAGTTTGGAATGACAGGAAGGTTTCATTTTTTGACAAACTACTTCTTGAACATTTTTTAGACAGCTTGAACAATAAACCATCAATCATTATTTATTTCTATAAACACATTTGACCTTGACGGAGACTGTCTACTTCAACTCCGCTGACCTTTTTCCATCCTTCATACCTTACAGAAGACACAGACGCTTTTGTCCTGAAGGGAAGAACAGTTCAAACTCACACTCAGTACTGTTTACAGAGACTGCTTATGGCCTCACAGCTAAAGACTGAATTTATTAAACGTTTTAAATCACTCCGCCATTATTAATGCTTGTCATATTTACTGTTTCTTTTGAATCAGTTCATCAGAGGGCATTTCAGTTCAACTCTGGGTCACAGCACCAAAACAAACACTGAACGCAACTGTCAACCAATCAGATCCCATCATGAGAACAAGTCTGACTCAAGACAGATTTTACAAAGGTGTTCTTTGTGCCAGTTTTCTTCCATTTTCAAAGTAAAGCATTGGTAAACTCCTATGGAGGACACAACGGTCCGTCCTACATAAGCTCATTAAAACCGATGTCTGTTGCAGTCCTGTGTGCAAACTGATGCTAGAAATAACTGTCTGCCCAGCATGTGCCAATTAACTATGATGTCAATAGCTGTATTTAAAAGGGCATGACAGGCAGACCAGGATAAATGGGGTTTTGGTACACTGTGCGTTTATGCATGCTATCAGTTTGGGTTTGGTTATGGGAGCAAGTTAACTGTACATGTAGTTAATGAGAGATACAATCTAATGTGTTCAACTATTGGCTGCAAAAATATACTGAAAACCTGCTAAAGATTTATAGACTTTTAAATGGCTTGACTTAATTTACAGGCCAAATATTAAAATTGTATTCAAATTAAATGCAATAATAATAATAATAATAATAATAATAAACAATGTAATGTAAAACCATATATTGATTTAAATATTTAGAATATTTCAGACTATTCATAATATGTTTCATATACTTATATATTCATATATAAAAATGCAAACATTTGTAGAAAATGTGAACATTAAATGTTATAATAAAGATAAACAATTGTATTAATTGTTAGAATTAAGTTAAATACTTATTTATATAGTATATATATAGTATTTTTAATATTCATAATATTTTCATATATTTATATATAAAATGATAAAATTGGTCAAATAAATATTACGAAAACTAATTTGAATAATATTAGTAATAATAATTAACAATACTAATTGTTATGAGATATTTTATATTTATTTTTATAATAGCCTACATTTTAATTTTCATAATATTTCCACACACACACATATGATGAAATTTGTCAAACATAATTTTAATAATAATAATAATAAACAGAATGTCATAATTAAGTATTTACATGTGTAGTTTTTATATTACATTTTAATATATTTATATGTCTATGCAATGCATTTAATAATAATAATAATAATAATAATAATAAATTGTATTGTTGTAATTAAATATTTATATTTTTTATTTTTTAATATTCATAATATTTTTCATACACATACTGTATATAAAGTATAAATAAAACTAATACTGAAAATTAAATAAATGAAAAATAACAATAGTTGTTTTTTTTTAATGGCCAAATGCCCCAACACATTGAAATTACTGACTAACATATTTTCCTGAATAGTTTATGGTCAAAGATTTTTCTGTTCATTCCATTTCACTTCTGCCTTTTCCATTTTAATGTCACTTTCTGGGATGGCGAGAGCTCATGCCAATTCAAACAAGAGGATGGGCCAGAATTGTTCTTGCTAAAACAAATATGACAGTGCCTAGTTTATTGTTTTATAAAAGCAGGCTTCATAACCCTGGACCACACAGACATGGCATGAGTTTTGAGAGGGACAGAGACCTGGCATGAAGCTCACCCAGAGCTGTAAGTAATGGAATCAGATGATTGGCTTTTAGCGTCTGAGCGAGAGATGTTCCTTTTAAAGGGATTTGTTCAAAACCTGAGCGTTTCCCATGTCAATGTATGTCATATAGGAAGGCTGTAGTTTTGTTCGTTCTGCGTGGAATGACCAGAAGAAAAGAGCTCTCAATAGACATGCTGTCATATCGAGTTATATTCAATAACAATATAATACAGCTCTCTGGGGCATTTTACATGCTCAGGTGACACTCTGGGACTCCAACAGAGATCAAATATGCAAACATATGCTTTCATAGATGTTTTCGTAAGCTCAGAATGACACCGATTTGAAACATTTGTGACTTCAAAGTGTTTCTAGGGGTCTTCAGCGCTTTCATGCACAAAATAGTTTCATACTGTCATTTGACTGGTTCAAGTACACCTGTTTTACACTACAGCAGAAGGACTTCAGCTCATGTAGCACTTATGCAGTGACAATAGTTTACAATAATGTACACAGTGTGCAGAGTGATTGATTTTTAGTAAGCTGTTAAACTGTATTTCAATACCAAACCTACAGATGTCATATTTCTGGATGCGAGTCAGGTTTAAAGTTTCAATGTCAGTGTAATTTTCAACAGAGGTTAGAGCACTGCAGCTAGAAAGCACGGTCAAATTTAATTTGTCATCTGAGAGTTATATACAGACGTGCTGTATGTATGGCATGCATACTTCAAACAAAATGTCAGTAGTATGCCATTATACTGTTGCTAACACAGTGATTGACCTCAGAGTCACCAAACACAAACAATAAGAACAATCAAAGTCTCTGAATGCAGTATTTATCTGAATATGAAACAATGCACTGTAAGGAATCTTATGTTTATATTTTAGCAATTCAATGTCTTTTCAGTTCAAAACATGAACTATTGCATTACAAGAAATGCCGCAAATTTTTTATTTGAAAGATTCTGTAGTTTTTTTTTACTTTGCGCCATGTGTTCTGTTGGTACCAAAACATGCAGTTTTTCTAAAAACTGTTATACTTTTAGAAATTGAACACAGCTCGGTAAAATCAAGCCTTCATAAAGGGATGTTTTTTTAAAGAGCAGGACACAAAAATATTGCTGAGACAGATGAAATATTTCTATACAGATGTTGATGGTGAGCCAATCATTAAATATAAAATGCGTCTGCCAAGAACTGGAAGTAATGTTTCCTGTCTAAACAAATCCAACATTTTCTTGGAACATTTTGTGGTCCTATGATTCATTATGTCAATTCATTATATATTTTTTAATCCCTATTGTGGTGTATTTTTTGTCTTTTTGAAATGTAAAAAAAAATATTTCTCTTCACTTTTTGAGGCAGAAGTCTCAAAACTCATCCTTTCTAATCACCCTACAACTTGCCCGCTCCATCCTATTCCAATTTCATCACAAAAGGAAAAGTGCTAGTGTTAGTTGGTTAAGTGCAGGCGAAAAAGATGAGTCTTTAGCTGTTTCTTGAAAATGATTAAAGACTCAGCTGTACGAATTGAGATTGGGAGGTCATTCCACCAGCTGGGCACAGTCCAGGAAAAGGTCCGTGAGAGTGATTTTGAACTTCTTTGGGATGGTACCACAAGGCGTCGATCACTTGCAGAGCGCAAACTTCTGGAGGGCACATAAGATTTAACCAATGAGTTTAGGTAAGTTGGTGCCGTGCCAGTGGTCGTCTTGTAGGCTAGCATCAGTACCTTGAATTTGATGCGAGCAGCTACTGGTAGCCAGTGTAACCTGATGAGGAGAGGAGTAACATGAGTTTTTTTTGGCTCATTGAAGACAACCCTCGCTGCTGCATTCTGGATCAACTGCAGAGGCTTGACAGTACATGCAGGAAGGCCCGCCAGGAGAGCATTACAATAGTCCAGTCTGGAGAGAACAAGAGCTTGGACAAGAAGTTGGGTTGCTTGCTCTGACAGGAAGGGTCTAATCTTCCTAATGTTGTATAAGGCAAACCTGCAGGACCGGGTAGTTGTAGCAATGTGGTCTGTGAAGCTTAACTGATGATCCATCACAACTCCTAGGTTTCTAGCTGTCCTCAAAGGAGTAATGGTTGATGAGCCCAGCTGTATAGAGAAGTTGTGATGAAGCAATGGGTTAGCTGGAATCACCAGGAGTTCTGTCTTCGTAAGGTTAAGCTGAAGGTGATGGTCATTCATCCAGCTAGAGATGTCCCTCAGACAGGCTGAAATGCGAGCAGCTACCGTCGGGTCATCTGGTTGGAATGAGAGGTAGAGTTGGGTGTCATCAGCGTAGCAGTGATAAGAAAACCCATGCTTCTGAATGACAGATCCTAATGATGTCATGTAGATTGAGAAGAGAAGTGGTCCAAGTACTGAGCCTTGAGGAACCCCAGTAGCAAGGTGGTGTGACTTTGAAACATCACCCCTCCAAGACACACTGAAGGATCTGTCAGAGAGGTAGGACCTAACCCACAGGAGTGCTGTTCCAGAGATGCCCATCTTTCTGAGGGTGGACAGGAGAATCTGGTGATTAACAGTGTCAAAAGCAGCAGAAAGGTCCAGTAAGATGAGTACTGAGGATTTTGAAGCTGCTCTTGCTAGTCGCAGGGCTTCAGTAACCGAGAGCAGAGCAGTCTCAGTTGAGTGGCCACTTTTGAAGCCAGATTGGTTGCTGTCCAGGAGGTTGTTCTGTACAAGGAACATAGAAAACTGGTTGAACACAGCTCGCTCAAGTGTCTTTGCAATGAATGGAAGAAGGGATACCGGTCTGTAGTTTTCAAGAAGCGCTGGATTTAGAGTTGTTTTCTTGAGCAGTGGGCTTACCCGAGCCTGCTTGAATGCTGAGGGAAATGTTCCAGAGTGAAGAGAGGAGTTGATAACGCGAGTAAGCGAAGGTATGACTGAAGAAGAGATCGCTTGAAGGAGATGAGTGGGGATCGGATCAAGTGGACAAGTAGTAGGATGATAGGACAGGAGAAGTTTGGAGACGTCCATCTCTGAGAGTGGGGAGAAGGATGAGAAAGTGTGTGCGTCGGTCATTGTGAAGTTGTCCTCAGTCTGCGGTGTGGAGAATTTGTCGCTGATGGATCTTGTCTTATTTGTGAAGAAAACTGCAAAGTCGTCCGCTGTAAGAGTCGATGGAGGAGGTGGTGGCGGCGGATTAAGAAGAGAAGAGAAAGTCTTGAAGAGTGTCCGAGCGTCACAACAGCTGTTAATTTTGTTGTGGTAGTAGGATGTTTTAGCCGTGAAGACATTTGCAGAGAAGGAAGAGAGGAGAGACTGATACACACTGAGGTCTGTAGAGTTTCTCGATTTCTGCCATTTCCTCTCTGCAGCCCTGAGTTTAGAGCGATGTTTACGGAGAACCTCAGACAGCCAGGGGGCAGATGGGGGAGTGCGTGCTAGTCTAGACAACAGTGGGCAAAAGTTGTCCAAGCAAGATGTTAAAGTGGAGCAAAGAGTGTCCGTAGCGCTGTTCGTGTCCAGAGCAGAGAACTGAGAGAGTGCAGGAAGCGAGGATGAAACCACAGAAGATAGGCGAGATGGAGAGAGTGAGCGTAGGTTCCGTCGAAAGGTGACCTGCGTTGGAGTGTGAGGCACTTCAGGAGTAAGTGCTAGGTTAGCAGTAATGAGGAAGTGGTCTGAGGTGTGCAGTGGACCAACTGAAGAATTGTCCACAGAGCAACAGCGCGTGTAGATGAGGTCTAGTTGGTTGCCTGATTTGTGAGTCGCTGTAGTAGACACTAGCTTGAGATCAAATGAGGAGAGCAGAGTTTTGAAGTCAGCAGCCTGGGGTTTATCTAGGTGGATGTTGAAGTCGCCAAGCAGTACCAGAGGAGTACCATCTTCAGGAAAGTTTGATAGCAGCACATCCAACTCCTCCAAGAAGTTTCCCAATTGACCTGGGGGACGATAAATGACCACAAAGTGGATTTTAACAGGGTGGGTTACAGTAATGGCATGTGATTCAAATGAACCAGTACCTGTAGGTGATGGCTGAAGATCAAATTTCCATTCTTTTGATATAAGGAGACCTGTCCCTCCACCCCTCCCAGTGGTACGAGGAGTGTGGGAACAAGTGAAATTAGTGGAGAGGGCTGCAGGGGTGGCAGTATCTTCAGGTTTGATCCAAGTCTCTGTCAGTGCCATGAGGTTGAGACCGGAATGAGTAGCAAGAGAAGAAATGAAGTCTGCTTTGTTAACTGCAGACTGGCAGTTCCAGAGACCAACTGGAATAGAGAGCGTAGTAGTAGAGGTCAGAGAGACAGGCCGTAGGTTTGTCAGACAGGCCTTCCTGCGACGTCCATAGTGTGCTCTCCGAGTGTTATTAGTGATAGTAGAGATCGAAACCAGGCAGTCCCGCAAAACCAAGCGCCACTTTCAGCACGTATTAACCAGGGTAAGACACACACAATTTAAAACAAAAACTTTCCTAGCAATGACGATCACACACTAGTCTGATGAGAAAACAAGGCAAAAACACTCACAAGCTGCTGTCCTTCTCTGTAGCTCGACTGTTTCTTCTGACAAGTGCTTTCTAAACAGCTAATTAAGTACTTTCACTGGCTTTGGCCATGCCTCACTATTTAGCAGATCGAAACCAGGCAGTCCCGCGATAGGCAAACGCAAAACCAAGCGCCACTTTCAGCACGTATTAACCAGGGTAAGACACACACAATTTAAAACAAAAACTTTCCTAGCAATGACGATCACACACTAGTCTGATGAGAAAACAAGGCAAAAACACTCACAAGCTGCTGTCCTTCTCTGTAGCTCGACTGTTTCTTCTGACAAGTGCTTTCTAAACAGCTAATTAAGTACTTTCACTGGCTTTGGCCATGCCTCACTATTTAGCAGATCGAAACCAGGCAGTCCCGCGATAGGCACGGTTTGATACGGTTAACCACCAGATCTTCCTATCAACCCTACTGGCAAAAGGCATCTTAGGAACCACACTTCAATGGTTTGAGTCTTACCTATCAGATAGGTCCTTCAAAGTATCTTGGAGAGGTGAGGTGTTCAAGTCACAACATCTAACTACTGGGGTGCCTCAGGGCTCAGTTCTTGGAGCACTTCTCTTCTCTGTCTACATGGCATCATTAGGTTCTGTCATTCAGAAACATGGCTTTTCATACCACTGCTATGCTGATGACACTCAACTCTACCTCTCATTCCATCCTGATGATCCGACGGTAGCTATTCGCATCTCAGCTTGTCTAACAGATATTTCTTCCTGGATGATGGACCATCACCTTCAACTCAACCTTGCCAAGACAGAACTGCTTGTGATTCCAGCAAACCCATCGTTTCATCACAATTACACCATCAAGTTAGGCACATAAACCATAACTCCTTCAAAAACAGCTAGAAGCCTTGGAGTTATGATTGATGATCAGCTGATCCTGCAGATTTGCTTTATTCAACATCAAGAAGATCAAGCCCTTTCTTTCGGAACATTTTGCACAACTCCTTGTTCAAGCTCCTTAATGAGCCAAAAAGAATACATTTCACACCTCTGTTTATCAATTTGCACTTCCAATAGCTGCTCGTATAAAATTCAAGGCATTGATGTTTGCCTACAAAACTACCACTGGCTCTGCACCCATTTACCTAAATTTATTAATTCAGACTTATGTGCCCTCTAGAAGCTTGCGTTCTGCAAGTGAACGTCGCTTGATTGTGCCATCCCAAAGAAGCACAAAGTCACTTTCACGGACTTTTAAATTAAATGTTCCCTCCTGGTGGAATGACCTCCCCAACTCAATCCGAGCAGCTGAGTCCTTAGCCATCTTCAAGAATCGGCTTAAAACACATCTCTTCCATCTTTATTTGACCCTCTAACTTTAACACTCACTATTCTAATTCTATTTTTTTTTAATCTAACTACCTCTCTAATATTTTTATATTCTATTTTTTTTTCATTAATTATGCAATTTTATGTGTGTGTGTGTGTATGTGTAAAGACCTCTAACACTAGCTTGCTCCATTCTTTTTTTATTCTATCTGTTTTCTTTATATTATATTATTTAAAATCCCATGCTAGGTGTACTGTGTTAACCTAACTGAGACTTGTTATAGCACTTATATATCATTGCTCTTTTTGTTGTTTTTGATTGCTTCCACTGTCCTCATCTGTAAGTCGCTTTGGATAAAAGCGTCTGCTAAATGAATAAATGTAAATGTAAATGTAAATGTATTTATATTTTTTATTTGTATTTATACTTTTTCATATTTTATTTAGGCTATAATATGATTTATATTTCTTTTTTCATATTTATTTAAAATATATATTTTTCTTTTTAATATTTTAGACAGAAGCCTTTCAGGCTAATCTAGGGTACATTTATTTGATGAAAAATCCAGTAAAAAAATAATAATAATGTGAGTTTATTTTTTTTTTTACAATAACTGTTTTCTATTTGAATACATTTTAGAATGCAGTTTATTCCTTTGATGGCAAAGCTTAATTTTCAGCATCATTACTCCAGTCTTCAGTGTCACATGATCCTTCTAATATGCTGGCTTGGTGCTCAAGAAACATTTCTTATTATTGCCCCTGTTTAATATTTTTATGGAAACTGTGATATGGTTTTGTAAGAGTATAGAGTTAAAAGAAACAGCATTTATTACATTTTTTAAATATTTTTTTAACAGTTGTCACTGTCATTTTTGATGAATTATATATATATATATGAAAAAAACAATTCATATGAGATGTTTTGCTTATGATGTTGAATTGTGCAGAAACAGATGCATGGTGGGATTCTAAAATAGACCATAGAACTGCTGACATGGGGATTGAGAAAAGCACATTCCTGTTTCCATATGTCTTTCTTTCCACCCTTTTTGTCTCTCTGTTCTTTTTCCACCGCAGAAGCAGAAACAGGTGGACTTTGACAGGAAGGGCACAAATCCCTTGCTTAGACTCGCATACACCTTCTGACTTTGTATTTAAGCACTGAATGTCAGATTAGAATGTATGCCTTTATATTTCCTCCATACTGTGAATATTTATGAGTACGGCTGTCCCTTGCTCAGTTGTCTTCATTAATGAAGCGTTTGACTTGTATGAAAAACTAGCAACAAAATGCCTAAAAGCCCACTGTAGGAGATCAAAGCTTAGACCAAGAACACACCGCTAAGACATCTTGACTGACCGTGTCAGGATTTGGCCAGGACTGAGTCTAACTGAGAAACACTTTTCAGACTGAAGACAAGAATAATGGGACCATTCCTCCAACATACACAGATACTGGAAAATGACGGCAGATCCTGCCAGTTGAGTCTGAATAGCGTAGAAACATTCCATCAAAATCACATCTGTGTACATATGTTAGATCAGTTAAAATATTGAAAAACGTTAACAGCGGCCAAATTAAATATTTATAAAAAAAAAAAATAATTCACATTTTGAAAGAAATGTATGGTGTTTTGAGTGTTTCAGCATGTTGCTATGCAGTTGCTGGGGTGTGATGTGTGATTTATTGAGTCTTTGATTTTCTTTTTTTACTGCACCAGGTAAGAATATTAAACACATCTCTCTGCAACTAGCCGAGCACTATCATGCAGCACTACCCAAAATCGGTCTAAGTTGCTTTCTTCATGCATGTTCCTAGTCTTCTTGTGAATGATTCATCAGGGCACATTACTGCAAAGAAAAATAAATCACATTGACTCTTAGGGTTTGGGTGTGTTCAAATTCCTGATCCTATGAGCAAAATACCTGCTTCAGAAAGTACCACTAATATAATGCCTTTTAACAGATAAAGCAATTCCTTTATGCAATTTGTACAACCCGAATTCCGGAAAAGTTGGGACGTTTTTTAAATTTTAATAAAATGAAAACTAAAAGACTTTCAAATCACATGAGCCAATATTTTATTCACAATAGAACATAGATAACATAGCAAATTTTTAAACTCAGAAAGTTTACAATTTTATGCACAAAATGAGCTCATTTCAATTTTGATTTCTGCTACAGGTCTCAAAATAGTTGGGACGGGGCATGTTTACCATGGTGTAGCATCTCCTTTTCTTTTCAAAACAGTTTGAAGACGTCTGGGCATTGAGGCTATGAGTTGCTGGAGTTTTGCTGTTGGAATTTGGTCCCATTCTTGCCTTATATAGATTTCCAGCTGCTGTAGAGTTCATGGTCGTCTTTGACGTATTTTTCGTTTAATGATGCGCCAAATGTTCTCTATAGGTGAAAGATCTGGACTGCAGGCAGGCCAGGTTAGCACCCGGACTCTTCTACGACGAAGCCATGCTGTTGTTATAGCTGCAGTATGTGGTTTTGCATTGTCCTGCTGAAATAAACAAGGCCTTCCCTGAAATAGACGTTGTTTGGAGGGAAGCATATGTTGCTCTAAAACCTTTATATACCTTTCAGCATTCACAGAGCCTTCCAAAACATGCAAGCTGCCCATACCGTATGCACTTATGCACCCCCATACCATCAGAGATGCTGGCTTTTGAACTGAACGCTGATAACATGCTGGAAGGTCTCCCTCCTCTTTAGCCCGGAGGACACGGCGTCCGTGATTTCCAACAAGAATGTCAAATTTGGACTCGTCTGACCATAAAACACTATTCCACTTTGAAATAGTCCATTTTAAATGAGCCTTGGCCCACAGAGATTTCTCCAGTTTCTCTGAATCTTTTGATGATGTTATGCACTGTAGATGATGAGATTTGCAAAGCCTTTGCAATTTGACGTTGAGGAACATTGTTTTTAAAGTTTTCCACAATTTTTTTTACGCAGTCTTTCACAGATTGGAGAGCCTCTGCCCAACTTTACTTCTGAGAGACTCTGCTTCTCTAAGACAAAGCTTTTATAGCTAATCATGTTACAGACCTGATATCAATTAACTTAATTAATCACTAGATGTTCTCCCAGCTGAATCTTTTCAAAACTGCTTGCTTTTTTAGCCATTTGTTGCCCCCGTGCCAACTTTTTTGAGACCTGTAGCAGGCATTAAATTTTAAATGAGCTAATTAAGTGGATAAAAGTGTAAAATTTCTCAGTTTAAACATTTGCTACGTTATCTATGTTCTATTGTGAATAAAATATTGGCTCATGTGATTTGAAATTCCTTTAGTTTTCATTTTATTAAAATTTAAAAAACGTCCCAACTTTTCCGGAATTCGGGTTGTACAACAAAATAGAATGTCGATGCATGAATGGTCAGTCTCTCACTCTGATCGTGTGTGTATGTGTGTGTGTGTGTGTGTGTGTGTGTGTGTGTGTGTGTGAAAAGAGAGTAGACTGAGACTGAGATCTCAGGCACAGGAAACAGAGGGTTCCTGTTTTTTTGAGTCAGGCGCTATTGTCTTCCTCCCTCTCTTTCTCTCTCTCACTCATAAACACACTTATCTGTAATTGTTCCCTTTAAATCATATTTCGTCTGCCCCATCCAAGAGGCTCGCACTGGAGCCATGGACTGTTCACTGTGCTTTCTTTAACCCTGAATGGAGGTACATTTTCAGCTTTTCTTGTAAACTTTCATCAAGGAAGCCTGAAGCACACAATATTAATCAGTACAACTGTTTTCAACAAGAAAAGTGAGCAGCAAATCAGCATATTAGAATGATTTCTGAAGGAACATGTGACACTGAAGACTGGAATAATGATGCTGAAAATTCAGCTTCACCATCATGGAAATAAATTACATTTTAAAATACATTCAAATAGAAAACTTATTTTACATTTTCATTTAATATATATATCAACAAAAGAGCAATGATATGTAAGTGCTATTCTCAGTTAGCTTAACCCAGTACAAGTAGCAATTTTTTTTTTATTATATAATAAATAAAAAGAAAACGGATAGCATAGAAAAAGAAAAGGGTGGCTATAGTATTAGTTTTTTTTTTAAAGAAAACAAGCAGTTAGTAAATTAATAGTCTAAAAAGGCAATTTTTTAAAGAATAGAATTAGAATAGATATTTTAAATTGTAATTCTATTTTACAATATTATAGTTCCACTGTATTTTTAATCAAAAAAACAGTATATGCAGCCTTGGTCATAAGTTTTTTTTTCTTCTCAGAACGAAAAATAAAATAAAAACATACCCCCATATATCTGTGTGTGTGTGTCCTCAAAATAAGCCTTTGTCCAATTTATTGCACGTATGTGGATAATTTGGACCAAAGTGCAGCTAAGTAAGCCTACCCCAAACACACAGACACACACTCAGACTCAGAGAGCAGATCTCTTCTCCATGGGTGGTGGCAGGGGACCAGGGTTTAAGCATGTAAGCTATTTAAGCATCTGGATTTAATGCACCATTAAGGTCAACGGCTGACCAGTCTGCACCTGTAGCGCTCCTCACCAAACCCAGCAACCCCTCCTCTAATTCAGCTGCCGGTGGTCACTATTTCTCCACGTTCTCTCAGTGATTTCACCACAGAAGCATCCACATTCTCAAAACAAAGTTCACAGTTGGAAAAAAAAACATTTTACAGCCTGACGCCACTGCAGAATGTTTTTAAGAGCTGTGTCCCTGCCCCGAGCCCGACCTTCACCTTCTCATCTCATTCTGTAAGTTGTTCTCCTCACACCCTCACTCGCTCCATCACCCCCTCCGTCTCAGTGCAGCCTGTTCTGTTGTGTCTGCCAACTGCTCTCTGCTGGATCACAGGTTTCCTGAGCTGGAGAGCCGGGGACTGGCAGTCTCAAACACTGTGAACGGCCAACTTGCTTTTTTCCCACTGCGCTTGGTGTACGTTCCTCTCACTGAACACGTACTCCTACGCAAACACCCAGGCAGCAAAGAGACACAACCATTACCAAAAGAATCACAGTCATAACTGTCCCGACATACACAGAATGAAAAGACGATAGAACAATAGAACGATAGATAGATAAACAGACAGACAGACAGATAGACAGAGACAGACAGACAGACAGATAGACAGACAGACAGACAGACAGATAGATAGATAGATAGATAGATAGATAGATAGATAGATAGATAGATAGATAGATAGATAGATAGATAGATAGATAGATAGATAGATAGATAGTGAGACAGACAGACAGACAGATAGACAGACAAGTTGAGTATATTAGATTGCTGTGCAGAACTACTAAATTGAATTGATGTCTTAAATAGATGCATTTTCTTCTTCTACTTTAGTTCCATTTGTATGGCCAATCATGCTTTTAAATATTTAGTAATAAAGGTAGTGCTGAACAAAACAGTTGACTGAAAGCTGCCAAACCCTTCACAGATGCCGTTTTGTTACATTTCTTCTTACAACCACTTGCAGTATTGAAAGAGACACTCGCTGACAAGTGTATCACTAAGAATAACCTCGCGTTTGCTGTGAGGGTGATGTTTTTCAGGAGCCTCAGTGCTGTCTGTGAGCGATGTTTATACCCTTTTTGGCTGGTGAGGAGGTGTGATGGGTCACGGACTCGCGTCTGTTCTGTGCGCTGAATGGGCGGATGTCACCTGCGGCATCCACAAGACACTGAACCGCGCCAAGAAAACAGCTTCAGACTGAGACCGCGCAGGCGTTACATCTCCTGAAGCATTACAGACAAACGACTGAATCCGAGGTTTAATAGACCTAATACTATGCATAGGCTATAGCCTATTTAAAGAAATTATAAAGGAAATTTTAAATAAATAAATATTAAACTCGTTATCTCCAAATATATATTGAAAATTATTTGTTACATAGCCTACATAAATAAATAAAATACAATCAATAAAAACATCACATTTTTTATTTATTTTAACATTTAAGAGACAAACAGACATTTTTAAAAATACCGAAACACGTTTAAGAACAGATTATTCGAATTTAGTCTTGTAGTAATTCTTTGAAGTACACTGCATGTTCCATAATGCTTTTCGGCATCCACGTCATCAACCTGCGTTGTTCTGAGAGTGGTGAGCTGGCTTTGAACAGCGGGTAAGAGAGCTTTTCAATATTATCAGTGCGTTTTCAATGTGCATATTCAATATTTGGGAGCTGGCCATCGTTACCAAGTTAAAATATAGCCTCCGTTTAGCGTTGTTTGTCAAGTTTAATCGTAAACACCATGTAATCGTTAGCATTCTTGCTAAGTTAGCTGTTCAAAATAATTTTAAACAACAGAAGTGTAACGTTAAGTTATATGTAACGTTAACGGTAAAATTATTTTTCTGTAATATTTATGATTTCTTTATAATCCGATTTAACCCGTTTCACTAGTGGTAAACATTCTGATTAACTGCTTTTAATCGAATGCATTTTATGAAATGGTTTCTTGTTAATGTATTAATATATTATGTTTTTATTTCACCGTGTTTCATGTATGGCCAAACATAATTGGCACTTTAAAATTTAATTAAGTTTTACAGAGTGTGCTATATACAATAAAGCATAAAATGTGAAACAAAACTGTCTAACATGAACACATTTGTCCTCACAGGTGGATTTTTCATTTATAATTTCCTCCCACAATCTTCATCACAATGACCAAGCTTCTGGAGTGGCTTCTTGGTGTGTCACTGATTGGTGTGGCATGGGGACTCGTTACCTTTGACCTCCTTGATCTGCAGTTACCTCCCCAGTATAGAGAGCTGGCGTGGCCCATGCCTGTATATCTGCTGGTGGTGTTTGGGTGTTATTCACTGGCAACTGTCGGCTACCGTCTGGCCACGTTTAATGACTGTGAGGACGCGGCCAAAGAGTTGCAAGCCCAAATAAAAGAAGCCAAAGTGGATTTAAAGAAGAAGGGACTGAAGATGTGAGAATTACATCATAGCTTCTGTTTATTTATATATATATATATATATATATATATATATATATATATATATATATATATATATACACACACACACACACACACACACCCACACACACTTTGTGATGTCTGTACTACAATATGCACTCAAAACTGCAGCTCAAAGCTTTCCAAGTTTGTTCGTCTTTTTTCAACATGATGTAAGTAATAGATTGATATGTAAACACTTGTACACCTGTGAATGATCTGTTTCCAGGATGATGACAGTCTTATTTTAAACATTACAGGGACATGCATGTATTGTCAATGGAGAACAGTGCTATTTCTGTCAACTTCTAGTTTGTCTGTATTTGCATTGGCCAGGGAATGAATACATCTTTTTTTTTAACCATTTCTTTTTAGCGAGTCCGAATTCTGAGTCAGACTTAGAAACGAACCCACTGTGTAGATTTGCGCTTGCACAAGGACAGCATTTCAGAAACTCAATTGACTTAGATTTTGATTTAAAATATAAAATAATGTGACTGTGTTAAGGTTATGTTCTTTTGTGTGTGTGTGTGTGTGTAATTGGAGTGTTTTAAGTACAAGCATTTAATGTGAATACAGGGTCCTAATATAGAAGTGGCCTACATCGGGCTTTTCACATCTGAAATGGTTAACCCTGGGTCATTTTAAAGCTCAGGTAAATGAAATCCATGATCATTTTGCTCTACATTTACATGTCCCATAACCTGCCCGGTTTATAAATGAATGCTGCTTATTTATAAGCTGATGTGTCACACTGTGCATTTCCCGGGTTAACTTTCTTATTTGCGTTGTCATTGATTGGATGAACGCAGCACGCAACCTTTTTCCAGCATTCTCGTGTTAGTAGCTATTGTTTGACGAATGTATTAAGTTTTTCCTGCATGTACTTTTAGGACTACAAAGGTATGAATACAATTGTCTCTCTTCACTTAAAATCATGTGTTTTCCTTTACCATTTAATGGTAAAATACCTCTCAGTGTGCAAGTGAATGTTTAACCCTCTGGTGTTGTTCGGTCATTTCAGACTGGGGTATTACTTATTTTTTTTATTTTTAAATTGCTACTTCATCGGAATGGCATGAAAACGTAATGACTTTTATGTCTAAACACACACACACACAAATTCTAGACTTGATTCGAAAAAGCTGAATGGTTGAAAAAGTCACACTCACACACTGCTGTTCGTGGTCTAAAATGACCACCATTGGAAATGAATGGGAAATGCTCAATACAAATATATATATATATTTTTTGTGCACAGCAATGAAGGAGTGACACTAAAATATCAAGAGTGTAAAAGCAGAAACGCACACACAAAAAATCTTTTTAAAACTTGGAAATGTCTTTCTCTGTTTACAGGTTTGAGTGTTGTAAAATTAATGCAAATACTTCCATATATAACAACAAAATATATTACCTTGTTTTTACTGAAAATAAAAAAAAGCTACATTTCAGGTGCCCGGTTACTTTTTACTGCGAACAACATAAGTGTGACTCCCAAATGAACAATACCAGAGAGTTAAAAGCATGAATATGAGACAAGAGATTGATGTTGAGCCGTAACAATGACCTCATCGGTTCACACTGCACAAGTTTGGCACAGCAATGTAGGGTTAACGCCAGAAAAGAGCTGCTAAAAAGTGGCGCTACCCCCGCTTCTAAATTACAAGTGGGACACTTAGTCCTACCTTTACCTGGGGTTAAATGCAGTGTTAAAAGCCATCATGTGTGCTCACCATTTCATAGTTCAGCATTTTTTGCATTTCCTCAGACATTCCATGTGATGGAAATTAATGTTTGATACAAAATACAGAGTGATTCATTCTCAACTGTGTTGAATTTTTTGCTCTGCTGTACTCTTCCTTAGATTCTGATCTCAAAAAATGAACTTCTGTGCATATAAATTCTGAAATGTGATCCACATCCATGTGTTGGCTCTTAAAACACTAATCCCAAAGCCACTAAGTGCACACCGGCGCTGTATATAGTGCTGAATTAATCTGCTGTTTTTGGCAAGGAAAGCTCATTCGTTCTCTTCAAGCTTAGAGTAGGCTCTTGTAACCTTCTTTTTTTAGGCCTCTTCAATGGCCCTGTGAACAGGCCTATACCTGTTTGCAGAAAAAAGTAGTTTTTTCACAAGTTTGCAGTTTTCTTGTAGGACTAGGCTCCGCCTGACTGCTGATTGGCACCTGTTCAAATCTCTGATGTCACCCCCCTGCAGTCTCTTACAAGCTGAAGTTAGTTAAGGCCTGTTTTTCACAAAACCCATAGTAGCATATGAGAGAACAGCATCAGCATTTTCTCCTGAAACCACAGAATGATTAACACCATGTTTATGCTTTGAGATGCAGTTTAAACTGCTGAGAAGCTAAGCAAATGTTTTCTTTTGCAGAGTTTTGAATATGACTTTCTGTGCTGGGATTAAGAAAGATTCAGTGATCTGATTCAATGACCCATTATTGAGAAGAAAGAGAAAATTGCAGGCTTTGCTTTCTTCTCCATGACAATTTTCTGGTCCTGATCAATGAATCTCTCTGAAATGTAGGCATTGTTAGCCACGGCATGTTTAAAGCAAACAAGTGAAAACAAACATGAATTCCCTTTTGTGTTCCATTGAGGAATAAAACTACAGATTTAAAGACATGAGGGTGAGTATATAATTTTTCGTTTCTTTAAGAAAATGTTCAACAAATAGATGCTAGTAAACAAAATGAATGGTAGTTATTTTCATTATTGGTTTTCAAAAATCACTGAACGCAAGATTTTGTGCAACGTGGCTTTAAAAACAAGCACATTTGTCTCAGCTGACCTGTTTCAACTGCCTTTAGGGGTTAGAGACGCCACATTTTGTGAAATATAAGACAGGTCATGCTGCTGTTGTTTGTCAGGAGACCTTTATGCCCCATACTTCACATTTGTCTGTTATGCAATGTGATACTGCTTCTGGTCTGTTATTGTTGGGAGAATGAACTGTATGTTCCTCATTTAGATTGAATACATGGTCCAAACTCAAACCAACAGTGACCCAAAAACGGATCTGGATGCTTAAGAAGAGAAAAGTTTGAATGTTGTTGTATTTGATTATAAACGGGTGTTTAATTTAATAAAATATATACAAATTTATTATTAATAATTATACATTCATATGTGTTTTAAGTAAATAAAATATAGCCTACAAATAAAATATATTACTAAATAAATTCTATTCTCTAAATATGACCTCTAATTCTGCATATTTACCTAATTCTGCATATCTACCTAAAGTAAATAGTACATGCAGTGTTTAAGTATTTAGGCATTTTGTGGTGGTCAAATTTAGAGGACAATGGCTACGAAAAATAAAACAATGTCTAAATGGCTATTTGGCTATCCGTTAACATTTTCCAATAGCATGTCAAGCCAAAGTTATGTCCGGCAAAAAAATAATTTCTGAGTTATTACGTTTTGATTACAAAGATTACAAAGACTAACATTATTTTCCCTTTAGAATAGCATGCACTGATGAATCATACACAGTAAAACTAGGAATGTGTATCAATACTGTAAATAGCATTAATTTATGATTCTATGTCGACTTGAAATGACATTCAGCAAAACCTCATGCACACCAAGCGTCTGAATTGCCTAAAATGTCAAAAAATGTCAAAGTAGTGTGCTGCCAGCGTATGAACAAAGAGAAATCCTATCTGGTGTGCCAGCTGCCAAACTTTCTCTAGAGCCTTGTTAAAATAAATACGAATGGAAAAATGAGTGGAAGTGTAGATTAATGACTGAAATCTTTAGCTCCTTTGAAGGTATGTGCGTCAGTGAATGTAAACCTTATTGTTTAAGCTAATTAGCTCACTGTTTTGGTAGCATGTGCTAGCAAGGTGTGTTTGTCAAAGAATCCAAGGCCGTGGAACACTTACAGCTTTCTTTCCCTGTGACCCAGAAGTCTATATCCAATTATGCCTTTATTAGGACAGAAACCAGTAGAGACCATCTTAGAGTATGTAGAAGATAATAGGTCCTATAAAATGGCTAAATTCAATTGGTGTTCACCGCAAGAGTTTGTGTAACATGTTTGACTCAGTAGCTTATTACACTGCCCGATCAAAATCTTAATAGTGTTTATGGTTTTGGCCTGAGTGACTCATTTTCACCTCTTAAACCAAAATCTTTATTAGATTTTTTTCAAAACTGCATAATAAACGGTTGAACAGATGTGTGAAATCAGCAGCTCTGTATGAAAATGGGCCGTATCAGACTAAGTAGGGTGGTCTGTGCTTTTGAAAGCTGTATCGAGGTTGATTTTCATCTGAAATTTTTGGCAAGCATAGCTTGAAATTCAATCACATTTTCATTGTCTGAACAAGAATTTATGCGCAATCCATCAAGCAGAGCTTAATTGTAGATTCAGCGGTCCCCGACCCCATTCTGAGAAGCTGCATGACAGTCTTTGTTGTTTAAATGGCTTGAAAATAGTTATGGGGTTTATGTATTCATATTTCTGATATTGTTGGGCTGGTATAGTACGTCTCTGGGTTTGGCTTTGTGTCTTTGAAATAGGATAACCCATTCAGCAGTGAATTATTTGGAGTATTATTTTTTTTTTAAATATATCAAAATTCGCTTGTGCTCAATCCCCAATGAATAAAAAACAAAACAAAACAAAAAACAGAAGAAATCCAGGTTTTACTCAGTGCTCACAGAGACATCATAATGTTATTGTCTTTGTTTTAGGAACCACATCTTGTTGGAAGTGTCCCATGTTTACTCAGGGTTCACTGAGCTGTCTGCTTTTAAGGCCAAATGTGGTCCAAAAGCTGATTATTTCCCAATTTCTCGACTTGATCTAAAATCAGTGATATTTAGTTAGGCTTTAACACTGACGAACTGAAATAATTCTTGTTGTACAAAGTTTTATGCTGATTTCAATTGATTGTTCAAATGCCCATTCAAGCAACAAAAATGGTTTAGAAAAGGTGGAAGAAAAAATATCATCAATTGTTAATACATATTTGAATCGTATATGGATATATATGCTTTAAAATACACACCTTTATAAAGAGCTCCTGTTCTCTGCCTACACATTAATGTCATCATTCTTTTCTGTACAGTTTCTCCAACCCCCGTTCATGTTGGATAACAGTATGAGACATATGCTGTCTGAGGAAGACTTGTGTCATATTTCTCTCCACACGATGCCCATGCTGCGTCCAGACAAGTAGCTGCTGTTCTCCAACCTGCTTCCTGCACCGATGACTGAATATGAGAAGAAGCAAATGTGATATTAGACAAAACGCATACATGAACAGCCTGTATTGATTTCAGCATATACTGTTACATTATGTGGCTTTCATCCAAGCCTCCTGTTGTGATTGTACAGCCCCATCATTTTAAATGAATTGTGTTATCATCTAATGAATGCTCTTTGTCTTTTACAGCACATTTTATCAGATGAGTAACAGAAATGGGATACAAAGCCACAGTATTTGTCTCAACTTGCACAAGGGTAAAACATGCTAAGCATATTTCTTGATCAAAGTTGTGTGTGTGTGTGTGAATGCAGACCCTCTCACAATGTGTATTTGTAGCTCAAGGACAAAGATTAACATATTTATCATCAGCACAGAAACAGATGTGCAGGACCAACTTAATGCTTTATCTTGAAAATAGAAAAATGCAGAAGTAACATTCTCAATTTTCAGGACATATTAAAAGCTGATAAGAGAGGGCCAACATTTTTTCCAGATGTGAGATGAATAATATGCAGGAAGGAGGGAGAGATCTTGGCCTCTTGTTTTTTTTAGTCTCTTTGACACTGCAGTTGAAGTTCATTCAATTAAAGTGCAGTTCATTTTTTAAAATTAAAAAGATTTGTGAATTTACATTCCGCCCCATTAATAAAAGAAAACTATTTTGACTCCTCCGCTCAGTTTGTAAAGTGAAAAAAGCATTTGCAGTAATGCACTTGCAATGGAAGTCTATACAGCAAGACAGATTAGAAATTAGAAATGAGTTATAAATTGCATTAATATAATAAAAACGTACACATTACTCATTAATTATTTAGAATTTTCCAGGACAAAGATATATATAAAAATAATAATTTCCCCTAGAATTTTGTTACTATTTTTTACAAACTTTTCTGCTATCTGTTCCTAAACAGATGTCCTTTTTCCGCATCATACTGAGCTCTTTGTCTTCAGACATCATTTCTCATATGGCTCCTGTTCTTTTGTCGCTCATTTAACTGACTCTTTGTGGTTTCTCTTTAGCAATAATGACTATTTAAAGCAAAAGTCCTCTAGTGAAGTGCCACTTATTCCTTTTAAACTCCCTAAACTCTTGAGGAGGTCAAACGGTTAAGAGAGGAGCTGATTTACAGTCGGAGGGTCAAAGCTCTGAAAACACACGGTCAGGGTGTGAGCTGCGGAACCAGTCTGCAGTGTGACAGCTGCTTTTACGGTCACAGACCATAAAAAAGAAGAAAGAAGAAAAGAAAGGCCTCTGGAGATGAGCAGGAGGAAGGGAGGAACAATAGTGTGTAGGAGACAGAGACAGACAGAGAGATGGAGAGAGAAAAAAGAGAGAGCTTAAGGGAAGGTAAACGAAGAACCGAGGCTGAAAGAAACGAAGAGAGAGGGAGAAAATGAGATGCTGCCACACAGAATGAGACGGAGACAATGATAGGTAAATAAAACGAAAGAAGGTGTGAAAGAAAAGGTCATGCTGGAATGTACTGTACTTTAGGAGGGTATAAAATACTACCTGAAAAAACTTTTTTCTTTTTTTTTTATCCTATCAATTTTCTGTGACATTTACAAAATTTGCAACTCAAAGTCAAATTTTTTTCTTTTTTTTTTTGGATTTGTCATTTTATAACAATAGTAATATACATTCAAATCTCAGATGAAATGTTTATAATGAAAAAATGGGTTGCAAAATTGATTAAATGAATCTCCAAATTTAGTAGAGGGTAGCTAGATGACAAAATGTTGATTCTTAGTTATTAATAAACATAAAAAAACGTACAAAATATTCCACATAAGTGTAGGAAATATGTCAATTATTAGAGACATGGTTATCATTAAAACTGAAACTAAAATTAAAACCAAAAAACAATAGGCTATTTAATACTGTTTTGAGCTTGAAGCATACAGTCAACACAAAAATGTTTTAAAGACAGGAATGAACTGAATGAGATCTTCTAAAATGGAAGACAATAACAGAAGAGGTGTGCATATGTTTACTGAGCCATCTGCCAAAAGCCCAAGTTTAGGCAGAAAACAAAGGGAAGAGTCACACCTGTGCGTTATCCTCCCGAATCACACAAACATGGTCAAACTGATGCCTCTGACCTCCGACCATTGTGATCTTTTTCCTGTCACCAGTGAAACATAAACCCTGAGAGACAAAATAAAATACTTCAATATGACAATATGTGCTTTCACTCTGCTTGGGAATTATCTTTGTCTTAAATGAGCTCATATAGTTCTGGTCTATGATGCTGAGTGAGCAAAATATACAATAATGTAAGAAACACAGTTAGCAAAAGGAAGGAATACCAATACAACATTGTTTTGTATGCACTAAATAAATACAAGCAGGACAACTGTGTGAATGTCACAGGAAATGACATCACATCTCTGCAAAAAATACAAGGTTGGCGGCAATCGCATTTTCCAAAAATATCATTTATTTTCACATAAGAATCTTCACATTAACTGTTTGTTTTTTTATTTTTTTATCAAAGGTCTCTTTTTTATATAATCCTCTTTATATACATAATATACATTTTACACAATAAATGTACAAAATAAGAATATGAGGAAAAAAATGAAGTCAGAAAATGAATGGTAGTGATCTATTGTTATTTGTATACGAACAAACAACTGCCCGGAATTGAGCTCAGACAGCTCCATCATGTCAGAGTCAGTGTACAGTATGTGCTGCTGTTCATAGTGCTTTAGTGGATTAGTGTTAGAAACGTGTGTCCTCCTCAAATTATACCCCCGGTCCAGTTTCCCCGCACAAACAGTTCCTGGTAGTGTAGTATATGTAGATTAAAACAAAAATCGCAGACTTACATTGTAGTAACAGACTAATATATCAGGCAGGTGAAGTAATCAGCAGATATCTAGCCATTTTGAGATTTATAAGACAAAATTTATAAGGCTTATTTCGAGAATTTTAATTAAATAATAGGTAAAAAAAAATGTTATAAATAAATAATTTGCTATTATTAAATTGCATTACATACTGTGTATATATATTGCAATTTAATGATTTTAAGTGTCTCATTTTCTAACATTAATTTGTGTTTTGCTTTTTTTTTTTTTTTTTTTATAAATCATATTGTTTTTTATTGGACATGGGCAACCCCATATACCCCCATAATTCATATAATTTGGGTAAGTAATATATATAATTAATATCATTAATATTTTGCATTATTTAGTATTGTCCAATTACCGATACAAATCAACAAATCAAAAATTACTTTACATAAGTTGATTTCTCTGATAAAACTCTTTGCCTCCAGTTGTCCATTTGTGATGTGATGTGTGTGCGTGTGTGTGTGTGTGTGTGTGTGTCTGCACTTCTCATTGATTGTGCTTGGCAGTTTAAATGCTGAGGGTACCACCGTCTCGGGACAGACTATCACATCGCCTCTGAATTTCGTCCTCTCTTTCATCTTACATACACAGAAATCCAACGAGTTTCTCCTCTCTCACGTCTCATTCTCATTCATCACACAGTAAACATTTTTGCTCACCATATACAATAATTTGTTCTGCAGCACACCTTATAATTTACAAACTCTTTAAACAATGAATGTACAAAAACAACACAGCATTTGTGAATGGAAGTGTGTCAGTGGGTTTGGTAAACAGTATCAGATGCCCCCGTTTTCCGCTGACAGGGTGCCGGCCCTCAATCTGACATACTCTATTCATTTCCTCAGACGTCCCGTCACAGGAACCAGCACCATTTCAGTGGAAAAGGGGTTTGTGTGTGTTCTGTGCTGCATTTCCAGGTTTAAATCCAGGTACAGCACACAGTCTTGTAAAATCATGAGAAAATCGTGAGAATAAAACCCTCTGAGCTGATGCTACATAAATTATTACGAAAATCAATTATTTCTCTGGATCAACAAAACAGGAGAAAACAATAAATGGTTTGATCGCTCTGCTCCTTCGTGAGAAGCTTTGAGGTCTTTGGCTCATTCTTGGATTGCGTCCCCTCATTATGACACTCGAATAAACGGGTTGTCCATATTTGAAATACGTGCTAATTCAAATCCTTCATTACTGTTTCAGATTGTTCTTATCCAGATTTTGTGTAGTCCGCCGTTAATATTAGGAACAAAAAATGGATAAGGGAATCCCTTTGCATGAAGATTATTTCCAGAAAAATACTGACATCTTGTTTTGTTTCTTCAGAAGTGTTCAAAAGGTCAAAGCCCTTTTTATTCCAGTTACACTTCTCCACCAGCACCAGCGGTGTGAGAGAGCTCCACTTCCTGTACACGTCTCCCAATGGCCAGCACTGGGATGTAATGAGCTACCCCTGTGTGCTTCCATCAACACAGGCTGCTGTCATTATAGTCTTTTGTATGTGTAATTTAGTCCAATATTCATCTCACTGTAAGACCAGCAATAATAAAATGGGGAGTAGAGTTGTGAGAACAGTCCAGGATGCTACTGAAATGGCGGAGTTTGTCCGCATGCTTTTCTGTACTTCAGGAAGAGCCACAACAGGATCATCTGTAACAGCGAAGCAATACATATTTTGTTATTAGTAGTTGTAGATGGTATACAATGATAAGGCCAGAGACCATAATGTATGCATTTTTCATGTTTAGTTTTTCATTTTACTGAAATATATTATATACAGTAATGGCCAAAAATATCTGCACCCTTGGTAAATATAATCAAAGAAGGATTATTAAATTAATCTGCATTGTTAATCCTTTTGATCTTTTATAAAAAAAAAAGACAAAAATCTAACCTTTCATTGGATTATAATAATTTAAAATGGGGAGAAATATCATTATGAAATAAATGTTTTTCTCTAATATACATTGGCCACAATTAACGGTCCCCTTTTATTCAATACTTTTTGAAATCTTCATTTGACAGTTTGACAGCTCTAAATGTTATCCTATAATGCCTGATGAGGTTAGAGAACACCTGACAAGAGATCAGAGACCATTCCTTCATCCAGAATCACTCCAGACCCTTTAGATTCCTAGCTCCATGTTGGTGCTTCTCATTTTCTGTAGGGTTCAGGTCAGAGGACTGAAATGGCTATAACAGAAACTTGGTTTTGAGCTCAGTGACCCATTTTTGTGTAGTTTTTGTGGTTTGTGTTTGGATTATTGTACGGTTGGAAGATCTAAACATGGCCCATTATAAGATTTCTAACAGTCACTTTGTTATTTTTTTATCGGTTGGTATTTGATAGAATCAAAGATGCCATTTGTCTGAACAAGACATCCAGGACCTCCAGCTGAAATATAGGCCAACAACAATTAAAAATACAGCAGTATATTTCATTGTACACATGGGGTACTTTTTATCCCAGTGTACACCAAACACATCTTGAGTGTTTGCTGCTAAAAAGATCATTTTTAGTTTCATCTGACCATAGAAGCCAGTCCCATTTGAAGTTCTGTCGTGTCTGATAACTGAATATGCTGGAGTTTGTTTTTGGATGAGCTAGGAGAATTTTTCTTCAAACCCTCCCAAACAACATGTGGTGATGTAGGTTCTGATTGACAATTTTTTTTTAAGGTTTTCTGACCCCGAGGCTCAACTATTTTCTGCAATTCTCCAGCTGTGGTCTTTTGAGAGTCTTTGGCCATTCAAACTTTCCTCCTAACCGTGCATTAGAACGATATATGCATATGTCCTCTTCCAGGCAGATTCGTAACATTTTATGTCTTAATTATTTCCCTGATGGTGGAAATGGGCATCTTCACTGCTCTAGCTCTTTTCTTAAAGCCACTTTACAAATTTGTGAAGCTCAATTTTCTTTTGCTGCACTTCAGAAATATATACTTTTGTTTTTCTTATTGTGATGGATGATTAGGGGAATTTGGGCTTTGTTTTCCCTCCTATTTATATTTCTGTGAAACAGAAAGCCATGGCTGGATAATTTCATGTTCATAAACATCCTGGAGTAATCAAAATTGTGAACATGAATGGGAATATACTTCAGAGATATTTTACTCATAAGAATTTCTAGGGATGCCAACAATTGAAAAACATTTATTTCATAATGATATTTCCCCCCATTTTAAATTCGTATTATCCAATTAAAGGTTAGATTTTTGTGATTTTTTTTTTTATAAAAGAACAAAAGGATTAACAACACAGATTAATTTTCACAGCCCCCTTTGATCATATTTACCAAGGGTGCAAATATTTTTGGCCATAACTGTATATTTATAATGTTACAAACATTTATATTTTAAATTAATGCTGTTCTTCTTGTTGAAAGTTTTGGCGTGACCATACCTGCTGGTAACCGATTAGACGGTGTGTGAGCTCCTGCCCCTGTGCCCACCTTGGTTCCGCCTCCTGTGCTGACCCTGGCTTCTTGAGAACCTGAATGGAAACAAACACCAGTGAATACACAGATCAACTGAAATCTGCAGTTTTAAGACCTGCCAATTCACCTATACACCACCAGGGTGGCGATACTCACCATCATTGGCAACTACGTCCACTCTCAGTCTCAGACACTCCTGTCCGTGGTGGTGCAGTGGTTTGGCTATAAAGCAAAAAAACGAAGACCATCAGGATTGAGGGAGATAAAAGTATAGAGAGAGGTAAATAAGTAAATGAGTAGCAGACAGGTAAGGCTAATTAGAAAGGAGGTTAATAGTGTTAGACATGTAGTGGCAAATCCACTTCTCTTTAGCAGCCATCTGGACCTGTGACCTGTGTCTGATCTCTTTTATTACAGGGGTGCAACTGTACTCAAATTCTTAAGGCACACACTACCACTAGAGTTCACAGTGTGTCAGAGCTGCAAATCCACTGATTTTAACTGCAACAGTAAAAAACTGGATTTAGCTCTGTTGTATTTTCATTTGACATTGATCTTTCCACACTGTCAAAACAGACCTAATGCATTTTTATCCATGAAACGCTCCACCTTCGACTGCACAATGTTTGCACAATTAGATTTTTTAGCAGTACACTCTCCTAGAAGGGTCTAAATTGGGTTATCGAATTTTGCCATTGTTAATTCTAGACATCCATATTCAAGTCCACATGCTGGCTAGATTGTGCTCCTTGTGTTTCCAACTCCCCACGGATAGCCCATGGAGATGCCAGAAAGACACGTAGCGGTTTTGCTGCCAGTTTAGCAGTCCACAACATGAAATGAAATGTATTCATTACTGTTGTGCTAAAGGAGGGCTCAAATATGACTCACAGACTTAACATTCAGTGCATGGTTTGTGGGGAAATAAATCTATAACGGGTTTTCAGATGTTCAAAAGCATTTCCACCCCTAACCATCCTTCAAAATGATCAACCATAAATGTTACATTCATAGCTTAGGCCTGTACTCACAGATGTAGTAGTAGCTCTCGCCCTGTCGGAACTCTTTTCCCAGAGTAAATGGCGTGAAGCGTTGGAACTTCTCAGAGAACTTCTCGGGCGCGTGTGCGGCAAAAGGGTGGCCACATTCCCAGCGCATCTGGTCGTAGGATTGTGGGCGGCAGGAGTCATAGTCTTCACGTTCCACCATATAGAGCACATAGCGCTCGGCGTCCTGTGATGGCACTTCACCCAGTGGGTAGTGTGGGCAAACGATGTCCAGGTAGTCATTCAGGCGTACCTCAACCGCATAGCTGTCCCGTTGGAACCTGAAAGAATGAGTGATAAATACTTTGTATTAAAATATAGATAATGCAAAATAACAAGACCATGAGACAAGACCAACTAGCACTATAGATCTGCAGAAAATGAGAAAAACTTCAGCAATGTCCATCCCATCTGTGAAAAGAATTCCTCATTCAGAGAACTTTCACGGAACGTCTGACTTGAATGCCAAGCCTGATGCAATCACGTTTTCAATTGCACTTGCATTGATCTACAATACCATCTCAAAGACGACCAGACGGCAAATCACAAAGGGACGATGGCAGGGAAGAAAAGACAAAAAAATTTGAACAATGGAAAGACAGATGAGTATGTTGATCTCTTTGTAGAAGAAATGCACAGACAGATGCATGAATACAGATTATTCTGAACATCGGTTTACTGATTGAACCACACGCTGTCCATAGTCAGAGAACAGGTCAGAGTCGACAGGAACATGGATGTGTTGGCGTGAATGTGCGCAACGTATTGATCTCTTTGCCTTGTGAGAGCAGAGTCTTATTTATGCAAAGACATTAGCAATCTGTCAGGTTGCATCACCAGTTGATGATTATTGACTATCTGCAGAAACACGCTCACCCTCACAAACACAAATGGAGAAATAAATCTGCGCTTCGTAAACACTCCCTTACTCATTACAGATAAACACATGCACTCCAGTTGATGGAGTCATACACACTCTGTCTACGCCACACTTCTCCCTTTCATTTGACACATGGAGGGAGGCGACGGAGACAGTCTGCCTGTCTGCTCCTCTCCACGCCCTACCTCTCGCCAGCATTTGCTTCATTCTTGGTTCTGCTCCTGTAGCTCTTCTGGCAGTATGCTATCTCTGTTTATGTGCTGCCCAATGATAGAAGAATGCCAGAGGTAGAAAGAATACCCTCGCTTATTTATGCATCCATCTATCATCGTATGCCACTTTAGCTTCCATATGTTTGTTTCTGAGCTTGGCTCAGGTTCAGACTTTTTTATTATGAGCTTAATATCAGGCAGGTCTAAGATAAACTATAAAAAACTTTTTGGGTTCCCCGGGCACAAATTTTTGGATGGTGATCAGGTTTGTGCTCTAAAACTGATTTGTTTAAAAATGTAGTCTGAAATTTGCTATTAAAATTAAAGTTTAATTAGTGATCCTTGTTAAGGCTTGCTAGCCCTTAAAGTTGCGATTAAAAGGAGCTAAAAAAGTGAGTGATAATTTCTTTCATTTTGTGATGTACATTCAAAAGGATACTTGGTTCAGTTCAATTGTTGTCACAAGCTTGCAATTGATTGAAAAATAAAACAGGGTTTAAGTGGACTAAATGATTAGAGAATTCCGGCATCACCAGAGAGGAGTTGAGATGTTTTGATTCAAGATTGTAACATGCATTGTTTAATTGTTCACAATGAGATCAATTACATGCATTTACAAAAACAGTTAATAAAAAATAATAATAATTTCATTTCATTTCAATTTCAAAAACTTTCAATTTACCTGGAAAATTACTTATTATAAAGGAGTAAACCAAGAAGCCATTTCTAGAATATCATAAAGACTTGTGGATGGACTCTCTTCACTTGGACTAGTAAGTTATCAACAAAAATGCCCTTGTAGCCATCAAGAAGGCCCTAACAACCACATAGCAACACCTTGGCAACCACCCAGAACACCCTAGCTTTATGGTAGTGGGTCTTGCTCAAGCAATCACCACTCAGATTTTCTTTCGAAAGTGTAATACTCTTGAGAATGGAGTAAAGTATCAGTTGACACTGAAATATTGGAACACAAACCTCTCAAGGGCCTAAATGCTCCTAATGCTCCTAACTTCTGGAGAATTTCAGCTTTCCTCCTTGTCTGCTGGAAACAGCAGTAGCGTTATTTCCCAGAGTGGGTGTTTCTGTCGGTGTGTGACAACATCCACACGTCTGCTCGATGATCAAAGTCTCCAAAGTCTGTCTCGTTCTATTTTTTTCTTGTTTGTTGGTGGGGGGACCCCTTGGTCTTAGGACAGACGATCTGGCTCCAGACCTCTTCTAGTCTTACACACACACATAGCCCTTTAAAGTGGCCTGCTGCTTTCACTCACTGCTTATCCAAACACACACACATAGAGCTACACTTAAAGCCAAACTTAGCACTCCCAGTCACACACTTCAATTCTCTGGAGGCCGTGTACGGGAGTCACACACTGCCGCATCTTTGTTTGATGAATGAAGCAAATATACCTCACCACCAATAATAATTTACTTGTCTCACATTCTTTAACTGCTGTCACCAGATGCTTGGGAGCAGTCATCTGGCACACCAGCACACACACACCCTGTTAAAGCCCTGATTAAAATCTGTTTGTGGTATGGCCCCAATGTGTTCATCAAAAGGGGGACAGGAGGGGGGGCAATTAAAACACAAAGACTGGAATTAAAGTGGTCCCAGAGGGGGGCAATTTTGCTGCTCCCCCCTCAGGGTAGGGTAGGAGAAAGCAGTGGGGGAAGGACCCCGTCTCAATACAGGGGTCAGCGGGTGCTCCCCATGTCAATGTCCTTTCAAACGCTACAGTTACTTTATCAATGCCTTTATTCATACAGTAGTGCCATTTGCTCATTCTTGCATCATTAATCACACATACTGGGCCAGACTTCAAATTGATCATCCATAGATGAACCTAAATCATTTATGCTTTCTGTTTTGTCCTCTGATTTTTAGTTCCAGGCTTCAGATCAGGCTCCATAATGATGTTAAGGTTTAACAAAGGGACAGCTGAAATATTAAAAATGTTCTCGACATCTCAGTTTTAATATTGCAAATGACTATGCTTTATTATTATTATCTATGCTTTATTAGTTTTATATTTTTTAATATTAGTATAATAATTTTAGTAGTACTACTATATTGTCAAAGCAGTGATAAATTGTTAAAATAAAAGATAATACTTAAAACGGAATAAACAAGTAGTAATAACAAAAAAAATATTCCACCCATATATATATATATATATATATATATATATATATATATATATATATAGAAAATATCAAAATAAATTAATATAAAACAAAATTACACCCCATTTTAATCCTTATCTCTTTCATTTGATTAAATAAAAGTGAGAATGAATGAACTCTGTGTTTGGTTTATGAACGTGAAACCTGGCAGATAAAAAGAATATGGGTGCTTGTGAGTCATATCCGTGCTTACCGTAAAATATGAATAGCTGAAGTCTTTCATCCTGAACTCATCTTCCAGTAAATATCAGTGGAACGCTAAGTAGGAAGAATTGACTTAATGCCAAATGGGAGACTTGGTTAATCTCAGGTCTCTTAATCTTTAGTTCAAAGTTTTGTTTTTGTTGTTCTTTTTTAGCCCCTCTAAGTCTGTCTATCAGTTGGTTTCTCCTCCCTCTCCCTCTCTCATTTCAACACTTTATCACTTGCTGGAATGTCGGCGCACAGAGAAAGGGGGGGGGGGGGTGATCAGCGGGGGGTGAGAGGGTGAGGAAATACTCGGAGTCAGCAGTGCAGACACACACTTACACACAGATACAGGGAAGTTGGTTAATACTAGACTAAACTAGAAAACATTCTTCCCACATTCACCTGTTAAAAAGGGAAGATCTGAGGTATTTAAACGCCCACCCACACACAAACACACACACACACACACACACACACACACACACACACACACTCTCCAACAATAGGTCCCTGTCATTTGATCTGTGATCTTTTGTAGCTTTTACCACCTGATACTACAGTCTAAATGGTAATTAATGAAATTCTGCCCCTGCATCTGTTTAAATATCCATCCTTCACTCTCACCCGCACACCTGCGTTCGCTGGTTAAACGACTATGTCATTAGCCCCTGTCATTTTAATTCAGCGCTAATGCAGGCGGCGTTGTTCTGGGTGACTGGTTCGGAATGCAGTTGCGGCAGGATCATCGGGTGCTCTGTGCTCGGGATTACCCAGCATAGGTTGCCGAGGGGCCAGGGGCCTCATTCAGTTTAATGCAAGCAGAAAGAGAGAGAGATGAGGTGCCCATAGCAAGCTCTTTTATTGTTCTGAAACACAGTTGAAGCGTTACAGTGGAGTGGTTTGGTTGGAAATGCAACAAAGGCTGGAGGGAGACAGAAAGAGAGCGATAGAAGGAAAAAGGAGAGGTGGTTCAGCCTGGAAAGGAAGATTTTTGCCTATATTTTCACACACACACACACACACACACACAAAAACTTTTGTGCTGTGCAGGTGTAAGAGAGATAAAGAATGCAAAGAATGGAAAAAAGCGAGGAATCCTTTGATAAACCAGAACGGGCCGCTCTTATGCTTGTCCTCGCCCTGACTCAGACCAGACCCACTCTTTCATCTTTTCTTCAATCCATCCATCTCTGTCCACTCTCTCGGTTCGTCTCTCAGCACTCAATAAGCCTATTTGATCTCCCATTCATTCTCCCGGTAGCCCCGCCCCCAAGGCATTCTGAACCAATCAGAGAGCAGCTCGCTGGAATTCGAGGCTTGTTGGTTAGTGACCTACGCTTGTGGACACTAACTCTGGCCCTCTGCGATTGCCACGGCAACCAAATCCGACCGGTTCCTCCATTTGTGACAATATGCCACACCGGGGTTTTTCAATATATCTTGTTTACATACATCTTATCCCCATCAATCTTTTTCTTTCCCTTCAAAAACCGCTCAATCTTTTGTCCCTCAGCACCATTGATCAAGTTGTCAGATTTGCTTTCTCAAATGACTGAACTCATTCCTCTTTTGTGAAGAAATGGTGGTGTGTGATAAAGATCTGCTCAGAAATGCAATGTTTGTGTCCCTTCATTTTTTATTAAGACAATCTACGCTATGTATAATATCAAGAGCTACATTTTTAAACTCTTAATTCATACAGTGTCTTAAAAGCTGATTTAGGAATTAGCCATCTAATTCTTGTTTGTCCAATCTGTCAAACTAATTACAGACCTGACCGGTCAACTGTACCAACCGGTTCTGCTCAACTCAGATGTCCTTTCAAAGATAAATGAATTACATAAATAACAAACATGAGAGCACTCGGTGTAAAGGGAAATGAGAAGTACACAAGGCGACTCATATCGCTATGAAAATGGCTTCAGTAGTTCCTAGCATTGTTTAGGAAAAAGGCATCCTGCAAGGGGAGTGGCCTCTCGCACGTCCCGTAATAAAATGCGTGCAATGCGTCGTGGGAATAGACCTTTATCTTAAAAACCAGTCCATTCAAGAACAGTACAAACAACGAGAGTGCGGAGACAAAAACACATGGGGTTAAGACTGTGAAAACAAGATCCTAAGACAACAAATACATGCACACAAACTTAACAGCACATCCCTGACAAATATTTAGCGTGTGATTGTAAAGCGCTGTTAAATACCTTTTAAAAGATCGATCTGTGTTCTTAAATATGAGAGGAATGGATTAAACATCAAAGATGTTAAAACTGAGGTGAAGGGGCTGGGGGAGGAATGAAGGAACAATTCTGGGAATTCTGAGGGAGTCGAAGACATGATAAAACAGAAAGATAACTGGATTACTGAAATTGTTATTAACAAATCATATTTGAAACAAAGTGCGATTGAAGCAATGAGTGACAAATGCGAGACGGGTGCATAGGCACGTGTTTATTCCCCTATAGTGAGCCGTAGACAAAATGATCACTTTCGCAAGCCCTTTAACTCGTGAGAATAATAATTTACAGAGTATGCGTGCGTACAAGGAAGTGTGTATCTGAGACTTGTGTAAGATGTGGCCCGCTTGCGTGTGCAAGTGTGTGAGAAAGGTATTGTTTATTGTACGCGCAGGATGTGCAGTTTTCCCGGGAAAACACTTGGCAAGGAAACTCACGCTTGATGAGGGAAAAGACCGTCTCCTCAACCTTTGGCCAGAGTTCACTTTCTCACTCATGTCTGGAAATCGCAAAACGGTAAATCTCTTTACCGACAAATATCACATATTTCACACATTATATAAAGAAAACACTTCAGGCCGATAGGACTGTATGTAAGAGCTTAGATGAACAAGGACTGCTGGAGAAGATTATCATGGGTCAGCAATCGGCAAAAAAGAGCCAAATTCAATTCACAAGACGAAAGATAAAGAGCTGATTACAATCTGGAAAAGGGATGAAGGCAATGAAGAGGTCAATTCTGTGGAATGGGTTTATATAGCTTAAAAATGTCTTAAAGAGATAGTCGTTCTAAATCCATATGACTTCTGTTCATCTTCGGAACACAAATAAAGACTTTTTTTATGGAATATATATGAAGATTTCTGTCCTTCCATTTAGGAAGTCAAATTACTCAACATTCTGAGGCTTCGAAAAGTTCATAAAAAGTAAACATAATTAATCAAGCTGTTTATTTTCAGATCTTTATGTGATGAACAAATTTGATTTAGACTTTTATTCACATATAAACACTGATTGACGAACATACAGAGAATTTATCAAATATGGCACTTGCGTGATCTTAATTTCTGTTTAAAAGATTAATTGAAGTCTTATGAATTCAGAACAACATGAGGCCAATTTTCATTTTTGAGTGAACTAACCCTTTAAATGGAAATGTGTACTAAACCAGATGAAACTCTTTATGGGTGGAATCCTTAGAACTTTGTGAATGACGGCTATTTGAATTCTGCAGATATCACCAGAATTCAGATTCAGGGAATGGATGGAATAGGCATGGAGAAGGTGAAAGGGAGGAGAAAAGGCGAGCGAGACAGGCTCTGGAGGTAATGACTGCCAAACCCAATAAAGAAAGGCAAGGAAAAAAATCTAACACCTCTTTTTCTTCCTTTTTTCACAGAGGGAAAGGAAATAAGGACAGGAACTGAATAAAAGGATGAAAAGCGCTGGCGTGTATGGCTGAGATAAAAGGTAGAGGGAACGAGGGAGAAGCCAGACGGGAGATCGGGAGAGAGGTGGTCTCGAGTGGCGGCCTCCCTATTTGAAGAACACCAGAAAGAGTGACAAGCTACATAGAGTGAATGGCACTTCATCACTCACTCTCTCACTGTCAGCGAACATGCACACACAGATCTGATGAGTTTAATGCTAAGTGACATGTAGACAAAAGCAAAATGGCACTTTATCACCGGTTTCTATCTCCACTTCTCCTCTCCGCACACATTTACAGACACGCACAGTGACAGACACACTGCATGAATGCCACTTCATTTCAGCAGCGAACTCTGGCCTGCGATTGGTCACACTAGCCCCTGGTTTTGTTCCACTGCAGATCTGCTGTGGGAGCGTGCTAATTTGGCTGGAACGTATAACAAAAAAGCACTTAGCTGGCAAAACCCCACAAGCAAAAAAAGCCTTGTTCCATGGAAGAAGAAAAAAACACCAGTGAATGGGACATTTTGGGTAGAAAACCAAAATAGCCCCATGTCTGGCTGAATTAAACCATGTAAAAGGCCTTTTTGCAGGGTGAAACAGTAACACAATGGGGTGATCGCGGACAAGCGGAGAAGAAACAAAAATGTGAGGAGGTCGGAGGGTTTTGGGGTACTGATGGGATAGAGGAAGAGCAAAACGATCAAGGGAAAGAGTTAAAGAAAAAAGAGCAGAGGAGAGGTTGAACTTTGTGCCAGTTAACCATGCAGTACGGGGCACACAGCCAGAGGAAAGGGAGGAGGTTTGGGAAGAACAGGTAGGAAAGAGAGGCCAAAAAAAGAGAAGAAATCTCTATAAGCCTTTGAGTGCAGATAAAATAACAACAGCAACAATTACAGAAAAATTTTAGTATCCATAAGTGATATTAAATGATTAGTTCACCCAGTCATCATTTACTCACTCTCATGTCGTTCCAAAACTTTTTTTCCCCTTATGTGGAACATAAAAGGAGGAATATTAAATAATGGGCAAGCTGCTCTTTGCTGTACAATTACAATAAATGTTTGCTTTCGAAAAGCATAAATAAAAGATAATAAAACTGATTCATATGTGCTATATTCCAAAATTCCTGACTTTCATGTAGTGACAAACCAGATCATAGATTCGGGAAGTATGAGATTTATGATCGAATCTGACAGACAAGTTTTCTGAACTGGATTAAACAATTCATTGAAAAAGTTCCACTTGAATGATTCGTTCATGAATTGGACTTTGTGTGTCTCACGAACTTTCATGAAATGGAAGCTAGGGTGTATATCACCATTTTCAGTGAAGAATTACTCAGTCTGTTCCTCACACAAGACTACCATGTGAGGTCAGAAATCTTGGATTATAGCTCTTTGGAGCTCTTTTATGATATGTTAATGATGCACTACTTATTTTCACTTTCAGGTTTCAACAATATGAGGGTGAATAAATAATTTACTTTTTAATTTTGAGTGAGCTATTACTAGTGGTACCTCCAAATGGTTAAACACGGAGAAAAACACCCTCTACGGGAGTGAAGACTTTAATAGAGGAAGTTTAGTTAATAAATGTATGAGTGAGTCAGTAAATCATAAACAAGGGTTGGATTACAACAGCTCACCAGGACACTCCTTAATCAGCTCACACCTTCCAGTTGATCAGCTATTGACTGTGAGTAACACTACAACACATGTGTTTCAGCAAGCAGCTGCAAGCACATGAAAAACACACACCAACAAATTCAAACATGCACACTTACACGACCAGACTCAGAATCACCTCTCGTGCTGAAATAAAAAATAAATAAATAAAAAAACCAAGCTCAGCTGCAATGGTCTGTCGACCCTGAATTCAACCTTCCCCCAAGACTTATGCACACCCAAACACACACACGCATGCACGCACACACACGCATGCACGCATGCACGCACACACACGCATGCACGCACACACACACACACACACACACACACACACACACACACACACACACACACACACACACACACACATACACACACACACACACACACACACACACAGTCGACCTGTGTATCAGAGAAATCAATGCATATAAATGCAACCTCCTTATACACTTCAGGGACTGTATTTCATTAGTGGAATTATTTAAAAGAAAGAAATGAAAACAGAACTGCAAAAAAAGAAAAAAATATTGCTAAAAGTATTGTGCAAAGAAAGAAAGAAAGAAAGAAAGAAAGAAAGAAAGAAAGAAAGAAAGAGAAGTGCAGGAAAATGCAGAAACGCAGAAAGAAAGAAGTGCAGGAAAAAAGCACCTCCCCAGCCCCTCTAGTATTTCTATGAAAACAGGATTAGACCACAGAGAGAAAGAGAGATATAGAAAGAGGGAAAGATTAAGATATTGAATAAAAATAGCAAGTATGTTGATTACACAGACAATAAAATGATCACTGCTGTTTGGACTTTGACGTACTGTAATCATTACATCTGGAACAAATTCTTATTGTTTTAAGCAGTGTCGATGGGTTAAATGTATGTGTGTGTGTGTGTGTGTGTGCTGTTTAATCAGTTTTCATTTTGTTATCAGTGTTTCTCTGCTAATTCATTCCCATTGTCTTTGGGGACTTGGAAATTTGAACACCAATTGTTCATAGATTACAAAATCTGCTGTGATTGAGAATGATCCTACCTTGTATTTGTTAGGTTTAGCCTTGATACATTTGATTCATTTGAACAAATCAGTTCATTTCAGTGAACTGGTTCAAATTTTTTTTTCTTTATTTTTTCTTATAATTTTATTAAAGTAGACCTATTTTTTGTATTATCAGTCAAAACTATTCTTAGAAGTCCATACACAAATGTAAAAAAAAAGTAGTTAAATACTCCTGTATTTACATGCGCTACAGTTTATGTTTTGCCATATAACATTTCCCACAATGCTCGAAAAAAATAATTGTACCTTGTACCACCTTACATAGCACTAGCACCCCTGAAACAAAGTTCTTCCATTCATCGAGCGATCGGTGAGTCGGTTCAACTGAATCATTATAAAGATCCAGAACTGATTCGTTCTAGTTTGCCTCGTATCGGCAATTTGAGTTTTCTGCTCTGCGCGTTTCAGTAGGAAAAGTTACTCAACATTCAACACTTTCAACACATCCTCGTATTTATTATTACATTTCCTCGTATTTTTCTCTTCAGCACTTTGGTTTTTACCAACATTAATTAACAGCACCACTTGGCAGGACCGCTGTTGGGTTTACTATGGTCACTATGGTCATAACCATAACTTCTACTATTCCTGTTAAGATATGTACGATAACGAGCATGCACACACCCAGCAAACATCACTTCTTCTTAAGAGGCAGATTTGCGCATCACATGTAGGCTACAAATAAAGTGATGGGTAGTAGACAACAGATTATGAAGCAATACGAGTGTCTGAATTATGCAATCTGTTACAGGTAAAGATGTAACAACATCACAACGTCAAAACGCTGCCACAAAGTAAACAAGCACGAGTCTCCTATTCCCACCATGAAATAATAACCGTAAAAAATGCAAAGAAACATTCACACAAAGAGAAAAAAGTTTTAATAATTTACTCCAACTATGAAGAAAGCCATATGATGCTAGAGTGAGTTTGCAAAAACGTAAAAATAGCCTTACTAGCAGAGTTTCAGCGTTAAGTATCCTAAATTCTATTATACTCATCACAATATTTATTTTAATGGAAAATAAAAGAATGGTAAACATATATAATAAATAACAAATAACTGACTTACTTAGGGTTGGTACTATTCCAGAAAACAGTGTGTCTCTCAGCAGAGGCGAGCAAAGGGCAGATACTCGCTGCGATGTATAAAAGCTGCATCAGATCCATTATAGAGTCTCTGTGATTCAATCCAAATGAAGAAATTAACCAGCTATAGGTAACGTTTCTTTTTAAGCCCTGTAGCTCTAAGCTGTTTTGAGTTGCTAATATGCTGTTTGTACTAAGCGCTACAAAGATTGACAATAAATCAAGATTTCCGTGTCTGTTATCTTTCTGGTCAGTACTGAATGAAACTTTCTGCGCGTCGCATTTTGGTTTTGTTGAAAGACCTCCGCACAAGCCACGCCCCAACGCTCCAACATCCAATCAGCACACAGGAGTCCTTCTCCACAACGGTGAAGCAGTCGATCGCCCTCTACAGATGCATTGCAGTTCATACTGAGGTTGGGTGATTGATTTTTAACATATTTTCCGAATAAACTGCGAATAGGAACTATTCTTAGAAATCCAACATGGTTATGGAACATCATATGATTCAAAATAAACATTTTGTGTAGATTCCCTCCCGGCCAGTCAAAGTACAAGTACCAAGTACAAACTGAAGCTTTCGTAAAAGGCCCCCATTTTACACATAGGGTATAAATGCTTTCATCTCCTCCAATCAACAAAGGTTTTATTTTAAATATTACTTTTTATTTTTTATTTTTTTATTTTTATATAAAGAACAAGGCTTTGACACTTTCAAACAGACTCAAAATGCAATGACTAGTCTTTGGTCAGTCCAGTTTGGTCTGTCTTTATTCTCTGTATCTTATACAATTAAAAAGGGTATTTGATGAATCAGCTTAATACACACAATTTATTAACCAGAGAATAGTCAAACAAATGACATGCTCCTAATATAAAATCATATGAGGTGATAAGCATATCTACTTTCAGAATATGTACTGAATTTGATGAAGTTCTTCTTAAACATGGAAGTACATTTTTATATACATGCAGGTCATCTTGGTGTTAAAAACACTGTGTATTTGAACATCCAAGACATCCTGCTTTTTGCATACTATAAGTATGTATATTCAGATTCAGAGATAATATAAAGTAAAAAACAAACAAACAAACAAAAAAAAAAATCTGCTGTTTGCTGTCCGTGCTTATTTAGGAAATCATTTTTACATTTTTATTCTAGTAAATGTCTAGTGTGCATTTATCATCTTCAGTGTAGTCCCACTTGCTCAGTATCACACATACACACTCTTGACTGTGTATTGCACAATACACACTGTCTGTTGACAGATTCAAGAAGAGCCAGAAGGCGTTTTAGCACTCTTGTCAAAACACCAGTTACTTCTGCTGAATGCTAATGCATAATTCATGCACCTCTCATGGAGCAAATCGTGGGGCTCAAGTCTACTCTATCTCTCCTTTTAAAATTGACACAAACCCAGCATCTACTCAACCCACCAACAAATAGAAATATTTCAAAAATTCATGGGTAGTAACTTTATTAAGCTCAGGCAAGATCTTTAATCCTTTAATTTCAATACTGGTTAGTTTTTTTCCCAGCACACCTTAAGATTTTTTAAGGTTCAGTTTGTAATGCTCTGTCAATATATTAAAGGTATAGTTAAAATGTATAATATTTACATCTTGCTCTTACATAACCTAACCAATAAACTTGTGTAAACCCCTTCAGTCATGTTAAATCATGTTTTATGGTGTGTCGGTTCCTTTTCCTCCTGTTTAGATTTATAAAACTTAGCCTCTAATTGGACTTGCTTTGATAGTGTTGTAGATCATGTATAATTGATAAAAAATGGTAAAACAATACATAAACCTAGAAACACATGGTCATTGTTCATATTCGCTATATTTTTGCTTTGCATGCAGTCTTAAATTTTATTTTGAGATCTGTAAGTTCTGTTTGTTTTACATTACTTTCAAAATGGCATGATATAATGAAAAATTCCCAGTATCATAGACTCATTTATGTATTGCATAAACACGCTCTAGCTTTCCTCACTGCTCTGAAACATCTGCATGACACACATCCATCAGGATCTCGTTGGGTTGTTGTACCACCTTTAGTCTTCTAGTTCAAGCCAGTTTGGTCCAGAAAGTGAGGTATGTTTGCAACAGCTGTATGTCCTAAGAGGTAAGCCAGACAGGACAGGTCTAAACAGACAGCGACGACTTCCTCATGTGCATTTAATATTGCATAACATAAAACAAATGAATCAGGTTCCTGATGTCAACCCAGTAATTAGTCAGTGTTTGTTTATAGGAATCTATCAGGGCCTTGGCTTTGGTTTATGATGTACAGCAAATGTATTTGCTCTGTTTCACAGTCTATAGTGAGCAGCGTAAGAGTACCTTCTTTAATTAAACAACTTGATATATATATTAGGGAGTTATTAAAAACAATAGTTTCTGGTTTCTGTGTACTTTGCTAGCGGAGTGCTTTTTGTGAGACATTTGTCCTGCTCTTTGTCCTGTAAGGCATTCCAAATTGGTCATTTATGAGGTCAGGATACTGGCTCTATAAGAATTTCACTATGTTTTGGAACAGAGCCACTGTAAGCTTGCTGTAATGTGTTTATTTCTTGGGTCTTGTACTGGTCTTGGCATCATAAAGTTGAACATTTCTGAAAATGTAACATGGAACTGATTTTCCTTTTCTTCTACTTACTTTTTTATACACACTGCTCACATTTATCAAAGACAGAGAGAGAGGGGATAGACTGCTGAAACAATGCTGTGGCAGCCATGCACAAATGATAGTTGGATGTTGGCACAATTTTTTAGCATGGATGATATCAGAGTTTATATTGCATATTTACATTGTTACATAAAGATGACGTGAATAGATATACACTCCATACACTCTGTGTGTACATATAAAATGGTAATATCCTGACATTTATAGAAAGGAAATATACTCTAGGGAGAAATGTTATAAAACCTTCTTCTTGATTCCAAAGGTTTTGTTTCCTAGAAACAGATTCCTGGACTATAAAAGGTATTCAAGAGGAGAATCAATGTCAAAAGTGACCTTTAGCCCTGGGCAAAGTTTAATCTGTGAATGGAGACTTTTTAAAATTGTCACAATGTACTATATCTTTTTCCAAGCTGACAAAGTTACTTGTACAGAAATACCTGTATAAAAGTTTCCTTAAACAAAATCTGACACAAAATCTACATTCTTTTTTTTCTTGGCATTAAAGTAAGCACCCCCCCCCCCCCCCCCCCACAAAAAGCTTGACCTTTTTTCATAACAGCTAAATAAAAATACAAATAGACAGGTTTCACCCACATTTAGTTAAATGCTGCGAGTGCCTAGACAGCTTATGCTGGCATTGTCTTTTGACTGATATATGTGATATAAGAGTCTTAAGCCCAGGGAGCCAGATATCTGGAGGCATGAGAATTGATCGGACAGTGTAGCATTGAATCCAGTAATGGATACTAATGAAACTAATTTAAACCTTGCCTAAAGATGAACTTCTGTCGTATGATCTGTAGCTGTAATCCTCCAAAACACATATGCTTTAATCTTCTTAAACATTTACATTTATGCATTTAGCAGTCGTTTTTATCTAAAGCGACTTACGGTACATTCAGGCTACACATTTTTTTTTGCCAGCATGTGTTTCCTGGGAATCGAACCCACAACCTTTTGCGCTGTTAACGGAATGCTCTACCACTGAGCCACAGGAACAAAGAAACAGTTCACCCCAAAAGTAAAATTTTTGTTATTAGTAGTTAGCCACTAAAACTGTTATATCAGTAACCACTCTGGTTTGCAGTGACTTGAAAGTGAGCAAATAATGGCAGAATTGGCATTTTTTGGATAACTAACTATCCTGTTAAAGAGAACTCAAGCCCTGTTTTGTGCCAGTGCACAGCATTGCACAATATTTTCTTTTGGCTATTCTTTTGTTTCTTGCAACACTGATAATCCATGCCAGGTACTTTCAGATGCATGTTTAGCTCTGGCCAGTGGAGTTGCTATTTGCTGGACCATTTTGTCATTTCTCATAAGACCATTCAAAATCTAATTCTGATTTACTTCATGCAAAAGACACCCAGGTTGTATCTCTTTTAGTCATGGACTTTAACATTTCTCAACATCCTCTTCTCCCTAAGGAAACAAATGACTTATGCTCTTATAAGCTGCCATGAATGATTGCTGTAGTATTTCTAATAAGTAGTAATATATGATAATATTGCAATATTTCTAAAATGTTCTAATATACAATAATATAATATTTCAACAAGCAAAAAAACAAGTGAAATTGTATCAAGATACATCAAGATACATCATCCAACCAAATATCATTCTTTTGAATGTACAAACAAATCACTTAGATTTTAGTATTATATACACTCACTGGCCACTTTATCAGGTACACCTTGCTAGTACCGGGTTGGACCCCTTTTGCCTTGATTAACTGCCTTAATTCTTCATGGCATGGATTCAATAAGGTGTTGGAAACATTCCTTAGAGATTTTGGTCGATATTGACATGATAGCCTCACACAGTTGCTGTAGATTTGTCGGCTGCACATCCATGATGTGAATCTCCTGTTCCACCACATCCCAAAGCTGCTCTATTGGATTGAGATCTGGTGACTGTGGAGGCCATTTGAATAAAGTGAACTCATTGTCATGTTCAAGAAACCAGTCTGAGATGATCTGAGCTTATTATCCTGCTGGAAGTAGCCATCAGAGGATGAGTACACTGTAGTCATGAAGGGATGGACATGGTCAGCAACAATACTCGGGCAGGCTGTGGCATTTAAATGATGCTCAATTGATACTAAGGGGGCCAAAGTATGCCAAGAAAATATCCCCCCCACCATTACATAGATAGATAGATAGATAGATAGATAGATAGATAGATAGATAGATAGATAGATAGATAGATAGATAGATAGATAGATAGTTAAAACTCTCCAATCCACAAATGTTAATGGTTTTACCTCCTATTTGTTGCATTAATGTAACCAAGTATTTTTTTTCAATCTAAAAAAAAAAAAAAAAAATCAAAAACAACCCGATAGCCTGCAGTGCACAAGATGACATTCTCAAGAAGAGAAGTCATCTAAACGCATTGATTCAACCCACAAAAAATTACCACAAGACCTCATGTCTTTAACTAAACCCATGTGCAAGTAATCTCTTACATAGTGAATTTTTTTTTTTTTTTTTGCATAGAACAGTGAATGTAATTCTGGTCAAATGTAATTCAGATAATTTCTGTTGCTTCTGGAAAAAAAGAGTCAATACTTCAGTGATCTTGCGGATAACAGCATTAAAGTAAAACACAGAGGAAGCGGCAGAGGAAGCGGTGTATATTATGCAGTGGTCTTTGTGGACACATAAAGAACCCACTCTCATTTTGTTTCACAGACAAATTAAACAGAGGGTGGACCACCCGGACAGATACACAGCAAGCTGGCTTCCCAACACAGCACAATACCAGCAGCCTGTCTAAAATTATAGCAGCTCCTGAGCCCCACTGCAGCATGTGCGCGCACACACACACACACACACACACACACACACGCACGCAGTCTTACACTTCTCACAGCACCAGGGGTCAGATATCAGAGATAAGTGGTATGTTTCTCAGTGTACTCTCCACGTATGTCTAAACTTGGTGTCCTCATTAACCCAAACACACCATCCACACTCTCTGTAAAACCACGCATGGCTGTCTAAACCTGTCAGAACCACACACAGAGGCAAGAAGCTGTCACTGTTTTCAGGGCAGCATGAGCTCCATCATTATGAAGTACAAACCTTTACTGACATGCATTTGATATTTTGTGATTGTTAAAAACTTTCCCTGTTCAAATTAATATATTTATCAAAACATCAAATAATTATAAAATAAATGATTAATGATTAATTAATTCTAAAATACACGAAGAAACTAATGCTATTAGGAAAGAATGGATTAAACTGATCAGTGTCGGTAAAGATTCCTGTTCTCTTACGAGAGCTCTCTCGTACTGCGTCTTAGCTAAGACGCTACGGGAAAAGTCTCTTTTCACGAAATACTGAAGCAAAAAATTATCCTTAATTTTGTATTTTTGTAAAGCGCATTTGCAGCAGTACACAGCCATAGGCGAGACGGCTCGTTCGCTCATTGGCTTGTTCTGCGGCAACTGCACAGCCTATCGAGCGCGGGCTGATGCAACATCAGACCAATAAGGGCGCTTCGCGCCCTTCTTGCCACTTCCCGCCGAAACGGGTGTGGCCCAACCTATAAAAGGAGCTCGAAAAGGCTGACTCACCTGATTTTTCATCTGGTGATGAAACCACTATGCATCACCACAAACCACTATGCTCACGCATCGCTGGATCACGGAGGAAGCAAGCGCCGTCTGAGAAAGCACATCAGCAGGACAAGCCATTCTGAAGCTGCTGGCATCGCCGCCTTCCATTGCCGTTCCTGCTGCGCTATCCGGCGCCTATATCCTTTCAATCCTGTTATATACAAGCTGTTCTTTATGTGTGTGTGTGTGTTCGCCCTGCGACACACACTCGTAAAAGAGCTCGCGTCTTTTTTAAGATGCCTTCCTGCGGCTCGTCAGAGCCCCACTCAGCGAGGGAGACCGGTACGTCATCTGTGTCTCCTGCCTGGGTGAAGATCACGCAGCGCTCGCTCGCTGACGGCGGATGCCCCCACTGCGAGCTGTTGCCATGGTGACTCTGAGGACTCGCCTGGCCTTTTTCTCTGAGCCTGCATTCTCCGCTGCGCTGAAGCGCCGTAAAAGCATCGCTTCCAGCGGATTCCGGAACCGTCTTCAGCTCAACCGAGCTCGCCGGTTCGCCCTGCTTCACCGGCCCCCCCCTGCATCGCTTCCCGGTGGGCAGCGCCCGCTGTTTGCCGGCGCGTCGTCCGAGGAAGTCGATCTCAGGGCCGCGTCGGGGGAAGAGGACACGCGCTCTCTGCTGGCTTCGGGCAGTGATGGCTGGGCGAGCTCCGAGGATCTCGCGCCTTCTGCTCAGAAGCCCAGCAGACGAGCTGACATCGAGAAGGAGCCGGGGCGAATGCTCGTGTTGGCCGCGATGTGTCTCGGCCGCGAGTGGTTTGCACCAGCGCCCCCCCCTCTCGTTCCCGGCTGGATGGTATTTCCCTTTCGGATGAGCGTACTTCTCAAAGCCCGCCTCATTTCTTCCTGAGCTTCACGAAGAGGTGGCGAAGGCTTGGAACGCTCCATATTCAGCACGAACTCGTTCGTCTGTCTCACTAGCATTCTCCACACTGATGATGCTAAAAACAGGAACTACCACTCACTTCCGCCAGTGGAACAGGCGATAGCGACGCACCTTTGTCCGCCCTCTGCTGGACGGCGGCAAAAGCGGTGTTGCCATCTAAAGCCTCCTGTGTGACGCTGCGTCGGCACTACTAACGATGGCTGCTTCATCGAAGCGCAGGTGTACGAGTTCCGCTGTGGCCGAGCTCTCACCCAAGCGCGCCGCTGTTTCAGTTCCAGGAGTTGTGACTTTCTCAGCGTTTTCTGCAATGCGCAAGCCTGCACAGTTGCCCGCTTGCCTGCACACAAAAGCCGTTATCACAACAGCTTCAGCAACGCAGCTCGAGACCCCCGTTCTCGCTCTACTGGCCGTCGCCCCGCGCCGCGGGGACCGCGGCAGAGGATTACGGTGAGGCCGGGAGCCCCGAAGCCATCCTGGGAAAGCCATCTACGCATGCTGCATGACGCTGCGTCGGCACTACACACGATGGCTGCTTCATCGAAGCGCCGGTGTACGAGTTCCGCTGCGGCCGGGCTGTCACCGAAGCGCGCCGCTGTTTCAGTTTCCAGAGATTGTGACTGTTTCAGCGTTGTTTGCAATGCGCAAGCCTGTACGGTTGCCCGCTTGCCTGCACACGAAAACCGTTATCACGGCTACCCAGATATTTCCCGAAAAAGGTGTAATTTCTGGTGTCCCGGCCACGGCCGATGGTGCTATAAATGTAGTGACGATGCCCACTGCTCAGTGCCCATCTCCGCATATAAGCACAGCCCTTCACACAGGGCTCGCGCCTATAAAAGCGACTCAAGTCGATCACGCGCACTACATAGTAGACGTGCCCACTCCTCAGTGCCCACAATCACTATGTCACACGCGTCATGTGGTTTCTGTAAAAACGAAACCCGTGCACGTTCGTCCGGCCACGGCCGATGGTGCTATAAATGTAGTGACGATGCCCACTCCTCAGTGCCCATCTCCACATGTAAGCATAGCCCTGCACACAGGGCCTGCGCCCATAATGTCGACTCAAGTCGGTCGCGCACACTGCATAGTAAACGTGCCCACCCCTCAGTGCCCACAATTACTATGTCACACACGTCATGTGGTTTCTGTAAAAACGAGACCCGTGCATGCTCGTCCGGCCACGGCCGATGGTGCTATAAATGCAGTGACGATGCCCACTACCCAGTGCCCATCTCCACATGTAAGCACAGCCCTGCACACAGGGCTAGCGCACATAAGATCGACACAGATCGGTCGAGCGCGCCGCATAGTAAACGTGCCCACTTCCCAGTGCCCACATACACTATGTCACATACGGCGCGGGGCTTCTGTAAAAATGAGACCCGTGCACGTACATTCTGCACAGGCAGACAGCGAGTTGAAAGTGGTAAAAGTGCACACATGCAGCCCACGGTTACTCGCAGATATATCGAGTCCCACGGGACCCGCTCAGCCTCCCTCCAGTCGGTTAAGCGCCGGAACGGGGTCGAGGAAGAGCGATCTGCCCGCTGTGATCAGCGCGCTCCCCGCCTCAGATGCGCAGCACACTCGAGCGCCGCCGTTGCCCAGTCAACAGAGCGCGTTTCGCATCCAGCCCTTAGCCATTCATGCAGATGCATGGTCAGTGCTTCCAGGGGTTTCGGATTGGGTGCTAGGCATTATAAAGAGAGGCTACTCGCTACAGTTTTCTCGACGCCCACCGTGCTTTTCAGCGCGCGTCGAAACTACGGTCAAAACAGAAGTAGCACACATACTTCGGGCCGAAATATCAAAACTGTTGAGCAAAGGGGCTGTAGAGCCTGTGTCTCAAAGCGAGGGGGGGCTGTACAGCAGATACTTTCTGGTGCCCAAGAGAGACGGGGGTCTCCGGCCCATACTGGATCTAAGACAGCTGAACAGGCATTGATGAAACACAGTTTCAAAATGTTCACGACCAGGAAGCTCCTCGCGCAGATTCGCAGAGGGGACTGGTTCATGTCAATAGATCTGAAGGACGCGTATTTTCAAATACAGATAGCGTCAAACCACAGGCGATATTTGAGATTCGCCTTCGAGGGCCAGGCATACCAGTTTGCAGTCCTGCCATTCGGCTTGTCCGTAGCTCCTCGTACGCTTACGAGGTGCATGGATGCAGCGCTCGCTCCTCTTAGACTCAGAGGCACACGAGTGCTGAATTATTTGGACGACTGGCTGGTTCTGGCCCGATCATGAGCGGAGCTCATGGACCACAGAGCCGTTTTACTCGATCACCTCGAGAAGCTCGGCCTCAGTGTCAATTGGGTGAAGAGTTCGCTGAACCCCAGTCAGACGATCCTGTTTCTGGGTATAGTTCTGAACTCGTGTTCCATGACGGCGCGGCTGTCACCACAGCGCGCGATGGGCATTCAGCGTGCAGCGAGTTCTTTCCGCTGTGGCGCGACTGTGTCGCTCAAACACTGTCAAAAGATGCTGGGTTTCATGGCCTCAGCATCTCCGGTTCTGCGGCTGGGCCTGCTCCGCATGCGCCCCCTGCAGTTCTGGCTGAAGGCTCGGGTGCCGCGCAGAGCGTGGGCGTCTGGCCGGCTGCATTTCAAGGTCGATCAGAGCTGTGTTGCGGCTCTAGCACCTTGGACAGCGAACGGCTGGTACCGATCAGGTGTAAGCCTGGGGACTTCCCCGAGTGTGAAAATGGTGTCGACGGACGCCTCCACTTCGGGATGGGGAGCGCTGCTCGAAGGCAGACCGTCCTTTGGCCTATGGTCAGAACGGGAAAAGCTCCATCATATCAACTGCCTGGAAATGCTGGCAGTGGAGAATGCGATGACGCGCTTTTGTCCCCATATCAAGGATCACCACGTCGTAGTCCGTTCGGACAACATGTCCATGGTGTCCTACATAAATCGCCAGGGCGGTCTCGGGTCCCGAAACCTGTACAGGCTGACGGAACGCCTCCTGATTTGGGCTCAACGCAACGTGCGCTCGCTGAGAGCGGTGCATGTGCCTGGACTGCAGAATCTGGGTCCAGACAGGCTGTCCAGAGGCAATGTCCCTACGGGAGAATGGTCTCTACACCCGCAAACAGTTCGGCTGTTGTGGGAGAGATTTGGCATGGCGGAGGTGGACCTCTTTGCGTCCCACGGAAACGCTCACTGCCCCACATTCTTTTCCAAGAACGAAAGCGCGCTGTCACGGAAATGGCCGTGCTGCCCGCTTTATGCGTTCCCTCCCGTCTCCCTCCTTCCGCAGGTGATAGAACGGGTGAGAGAAACGAGATGTTCAATACTGCTTGTGGCACCTCTTTGGAAGAACCATCCATGGTTCCCAGATTTGATGCAATTAGCAGATGTCGCCCCATGGCCGGTACCGTTGAGGAGAGATCTCCTCTCGCAGGCCAGGGGCTCGATTTGGCACCCTCGACCGGAGTTGTGGTCCCTCCATGTATGGGCACTCAACGGTTACCCGCTGATCTCGCAGGGGGAGTGCTAAATACCATCACTCAGGCTAGAGCTCCGTCGACACGACGTCTGTATGCCTCGAAGTGGTCGGTGTTCTCCAGCTGGTGCACAGCTCGAGGTTATTCACCCCTTAGTTGTGAGGTGACGGAGGTCCTCTCCTTCCTACAGGAGCTGTTGGATAAGGGCAGAGCCCCATCCACGCTCAAAGTTTATGTGGCGGCCATCGCGGCGTTTTCTGAAACGGCGTCCGGTCAGTCAATAGGAAGGAACGATTTAGTCATCCGGTTCCTCAGAGGAGCTAGGAGGCTGAATCCTCCCAGACATCCGTCAGTCCCTATGTGGGACCTCGCGGCGGTTTTGGAGGCCTTGAAGGGTCCCCCTTTTGAGCCTATCCAATCGGTTAGCCTTCAGCATCTGTCGTTCAAGACAGTATTCTTGTTGGCTCTCGCTTCTGTGAAGCGTGTGGGTGATTTGCACGCGCTCTCGGTGAGCCAGTCGTGCTTGGAGTTTGGGCCCAATGACTCAAGGGTCATACTCAAACCTAGGCACGGTTATGTGCCGAAATCCCTCAACACACCGTTTCGGGCTCAGGTTATTGCCCTGTCTGCCCTGCCGGTGTCAGGGGAGGATGGAGACTCGAGTCTTCTTTGCCCTGTCAGGGTTTTAAGAGCTTATGTGTCTCGCTCTGCTGCCTCTCGGCAGACGGAGCAGCTATTTGTCTCGTTCGGTGGACGTTCCAAGGGAATGGCTGTTTCGAGACAGACTCTATCCAGATGGATAGTTGACGCCATAGCGTTAGCTTACGCTTCCAGGGGCCTTCAGTGCCCGTTGGGCGTCAGAGCACACTCCACAAGAGGCGTCGCCTCGTCGTGGGCGTGGTCTACTGGGATCTCCTTGCAGGATATATGTATGGCGGCGGGTTGGGCCTCGCCGTCTACATTTATCAGGTTCTATAACCTGGAGGTTCCCGCCTTGCAAGCAAGGCTGCTGTCGGTATAGAAGAATCAGGGCCCTGAGGGGAATTCTGAATTCATGAGCGCTAGGCGCTGCCGACTGTTATATGGGCAGTATTGCGTAAGACCCGCATTGCCACATTGGTCAGGCCTTGCCTCGGCTGTGTGATGTCATATTGCCGCATCTACGGATGCTGCTAGATATGGGACGGAGGGTTTTTCCCCCTTTTTTCTGTCCCGGACTCTCTGTGAGTCCCTCAGGTGACTGTGCACTGTAAATCCTGGGCGTTGCTTCAGGTTTATCGGTGTGTGATCCCTGCGCGCACGGCGTTTTACATCTGGTTCCCGTAGCGTCTTAGCTAAGACGCAGTACGAGAGAGCTCTCGTAAGAGAACGTACTCGGTTACTAAACGTAACCTCGGTTCTCTCTAGAAGAGCGAACGAGTACTGCGTTCTCTGCCGTGCGTACGATTCACTCTGGTTCGCTTCGGCGATGAAATAAATCAGGTGAGTCAGCCTTTTCGAGCTCCTTTTATAGGTTGGGCCACACCCGTTTCGGCGGGAAGTGGCAAGAAGGGCGCGAAGCGCCCTTATTGGTCTGATGTTGCATCAGCCCGCGCTCGATAGGCTGTGCAGTTGCCGCAGAACAAGCCAATGAGCGAACGAGCCGTCTCGCCTATGGCTGTGTACTGCTGCAAATGCGCTTTACAAAAATACAAAATTAAGGATAATTTTTTGCTTCAGTATTTCGTGAAAAGAGACTTTTCCCGTAGCGTCTTAGCTAAGACGCAGTACTCGTTCGCTCTTCTAGAGAGAACCGAGGTTACGTTTAGTAACCGAGTACGTTTTAAATGCTGTTAATCCCCAAAAAAAGAACAAAAAAAGTAAAAAAATACACACATACTCTCTGATAAAATGTCACAGTAACAGGTTCTTGTGACAATTTTATTGCTTCTCAGACTTATGTTATCGGACAGAGGCAATACTGTGAGACAGCTTTGGGTGTTTTTTAAGCTCTAAAAAGTGATTTTATTTCTCCATTGGATGTACAAACAAGCTGTTTGTAAGCATGAACTTGAGTCATTTAGAACAAATCGAGGTAGTTTGGGGACAGAACCACAGGTTTCCACCACTGACACGGGATCTGTACTGTAATTAAGTGTGAGACAAATCGCATTTGACAGCACTTCCCTCAGAAATTGTAAGAATGATGTCATGATGGAATCATGAGGCATGTTTCTGTTGGTATGACAACCAAACTGTACCAAACCAGATGTTACCATATGTTACCTTATTTAAAAGTAAAAACAAAAAAAAAACATGACTTTTACACGACTTGATGCAAGTATTTTTAAAACTTCTATAATATACAACCTGGATGGATGGATGGATGAGTGTATGGATGAATGAATGAAATAATGGATGGATGAATCGAAGGATGGATGAATGCATGGATGGATGGATGGATGGATGAATGCATGGATGGATGGATGGATGGATGGATGGATGAGTGTATGGATGAATGAATGAAATAATGGATGGATGAATCGAAGGATGGATGAATGCATGGATGGATGGATGGATGGATGGATGGATGGATGCATGGATGGATGAATGAATGAACGGATGAATGGATGGATTGATGAATGAATGAATATATGCATGAATGAATGGATTAATGATTGGATGAATGGATGCATACATGAATGGATGGATAGATGCATTGATGAATTGATGGATGAACGGATGGGTGGATAGGCAGATAGAAAGTGATAGACAGAGATAGATAGATAGATAGATAGATAGATAGATAGATAGATAGATAGATAGATAGATAGATAGATTGATAGATAGATAGATGGACAGAATGATGGATGGACAGACAGAACAATGATAAAACAGCAGATACCTTAAAAAACTAGAACAATAGAGACACCTCAAGAACCTGATACTCTGGGCTCTTTGTTGATCCTGAGTTGGAGCAAAGTCTGAAGAACCTTTCTGTTTAGGAGAGGACACACAGGAGAATTCCTCAACAAAGGCACTTGACTCACATTGCCAGCCAGGTCAAATAAAGCGGGTAAATATACACTTGAGAGGTCAGTCCAGTTGTTGTTTTACAGTGTGTGTGTGGTCTAGCCTCCATTATGCCGTGATAAACTGATGGCTGTTGCTCTGTTGGGTTCTAGTGTGTGCTAATAAAAAGCACTTTAATGGACATCATCCCTCCCTTCCACCTCTGCGTCCATTCTTTTCCCATCCATAATGGCACACTTCTGCATTCACTGTTCCTTACTACTCAAGAGAATGAGAGAATAAATTTTACTGCCTCAATCCATCACACTTCCCGGTCAACCCCCCCATCTGCCACACTTCTGCTGATCACTAAATGAACCGTATACTGTCCTCTCCTTCTCCTTCTATCTAATATCACACAGCATTAACCTCTGCTAAAATACAACAAGATAGAAATGGCTAGATGGGCACAGAGGGGCTTCTGACAACTGAAATTCCCTTTAATAAAATCTTTCAAAAAGTGTAGATTTGCAAAAATTTAATAAGTGTTCAGCACCACTGCAATGGATGATAGAACGATAGATAATGTAATTTCAGCTTTTGTGATTTATTATTTTAGTTTGAGCATTGCTTCATTAACTAAAAGTAGGTGAACACTTCAAGACAGAATGTAAAAAGTTAATTGTGCAGCCTTCCTCTTGTATATGCAAATTTATACTTGGACCGGAAAAAGGGAAAGTTAATTGTACCAGCGTCTCCAGCGGCACACTCCACACTTTCACATCTCTCTTATTACTTAAGAGGAAACTTGCATATTACTGCTCTTCAGAGGCCCTGCTGCGGCACACTTCTGCAATTACCTCTGTCTACTTTTCCTTTGATTAATAAAAATGGTACATATATTATGTTTTAACAAATGGAATAGTTTTACAATGTGATTTTACATAAAACAGCTCGAATTACAAAAATAACAGATTTAAAAAAAGTTATCATGTGGCATTTTTGTACCACAAGTAAAAACTCAGAAATTCTACAAAAATACGGTTTTCAAAAGTGTACCTGATCCTCTTGGTTTGCAATTTTTCTTGTCTCTTTCATGGAACGCAGATGTTCACATTTCCTAAGAAAGAAATCAAAAATGTATTATTAATGCATACTATTAAATTTTTTAAATATACAGTTATGTTTAAAAATGACCAACGCAATGCAATATTACAATTCTTTGTGGTATGATGATGCCAAATGACAACATTCATTTTCTCAATTTTATGTAAAAAAAAAAAGTTAGAAAAGAAAATCTGTGAACAACATCATTTAATTAACCTAATATCAATTAATAAATATTAGGTTTATTACATGATTACAGTGAGATTTTACATCAAATAGCTCAAATACCAAGAATAACAGATTTTTAAGGAAAAGTAGGCTAATTATCATATGCAAATTTTACCATGGTAAATATAGTTCAATAACAAAGAGATTTTACATAAACTAGGTCAAATAACTAGAATAACAACATGTAACAAAAGTAGTATTGTATTAGAAAAATGCAATTTGATGAGAAAATCTAATGTAATGTGGGTTAAAAATAGCATATTATTGGTTTCTTCAGCACATTCCACTTTAATTCCAACATTTTGTTATAGTCTTTTCTGAAACCCTAGAAAGCAAAGGGAAATAGTATGTTGCCATATGGCTGCACTGCACCATTGTGGGTTAAAGAAAAGAAACAGAGGAAAAGAGAGTTTTATTGCTTCTTTTCTTCCTTGACAGTCCAGACCCATGTTACAATAGCTTGTACCTCTCAGTCTATTTCTCTCATCTCTCCTCTATCTATCTTTTTCTTCCTCTCTAGCTATAAGCAATGATACGGATTTAAAAAATAACAAAAAATGGTCAGACCCATGCATCCCCCCAAAATTCAACACTTCCTTACATTTCTCAAGCATTAAGTCCATCTATCCTGAAGAATGAATCCTATCAGGATCATTACAAACTCCGATCCGCCGTTTTTCACAATGACACCCATTGAAATGACCTTATAAAGAATGGCACATTCTATTTTCCACCTTCAACACATCACTTAAAAGTTGGAGATCAATTTTACAGCTTTAAAGCTTCCCTCTTTCCATCTGGCCCTTTATACCCTTTCACTCATCTACTCTTTGTAAAGAGGCAGAAAATCCATTTTAAAGGTCTTCCCTAAAATGACCGTTCCATTCACACAGCCTTTAAAGAGGGAAGAGAATCGATTTAGTAACTCCACCTCTCCTCCAACCATGGAACATTTCAAACTTCTTTTATTTCTTTTTTAACTTTAACTTTACAATCCCACTTCAACCAAAAAACAAGAGGCACAAGCCCAACATCCATCACTATTGCTTCATCCCTCAACCTCAAGAAAAGCTTCAGAGAGATCAATACATTTCTCATTCACACACACACACACACACACACACACACACACACACACACACACACACACACACACACACACACACCACTGTAATCCGCTGTGGTACAAGATCATCAGTAAAACACCCACACAACATTACCATACAGGTGCTCTGTCCCTGTGTAAGGCACAGTTTCCTCTGATCTGTTCAGTGTTGAGGAGAATTTAGGGCATTGTTTAAAAGAAGAGCTTTTGAAGGTTGCTAAGACAATTCAACACCTTGAACACCTTGATCCCATATATATAGCAATTTCCTTTGCAAATAATACAATGGTAAATATTTCAGGGCTACCTGAGACAATGTAACTTTGATTAGAAAAATCGAGTCTACTTGCAACAAAAAATGAAAACATCTGACAATAAATATCTAGTCAGCATTAGCAAAAGTTGGTAAAACTTGATGTGCATCTGTAATCGTTTGCAGGAGATCATGCTGTTAGCATTTGTGAGCGAGCTGTGATATCCGATTCTTTATAATGAGTCAGTCAAGACGATTTGGGAAACTCGCTCCTGAATTAGTGGTTTAAATCAGACACACTTTGGGAATGAATTGTAACAATTTTAAAACTTGCTCCCTCTTTAGTGGGATTCTAAATTAATCAGAAAAATATAAGAAAAATTAAGTCATGGTGCTTGATAAAACGTGAAAAAATACCATTATCTGACCTGAAAGAATCTTGCAATGGTGTTATAATAAATTAAAATTTTTAAAACAAAACTGAAATAAAAGAAACAGGAGAATTTGCAACAAACAAACAACAATTTGAAAACAAAAGAAAAGAAAAACAAATTAAATTAAATAAGTTTAGGTAAATTAAAAAGACAACAGCAAATAACAAAATTACTAAAATTGTTCCTGTAGCTCAATTGGTAGAGCATTGCGCTATCAAGCACAGGGTTGGGGGTTCGATTCCCTGGGAACACATGATAGGTGAAAATTGATAGCCTGAATGCACTGTAAGTGGCTTTGGATAAAAGTGTCTGCTAAATGCATAAATTTAATTTAATTTTAATTTAAACTAAAATTTTAAACAAAAATAAAAACATTCAAAATATTAACAAATACTATAATATAATAATACTAAATTAGAGATTTAGTATTATTAATTTTTTTTTTTACATATTTTTTATTAATTCATGATTATTATTATTATTATTGTTATAAATAATAATAATTATTTCAAATCTGTCCTTTTAACTCTGTCCAGTGTTGCTATAGCTAACTACAAATATTAAAACAAAACAAACTGAAATTAAATACAAACAAAACTGTATTCTTTTAAAAATTTGAAAAAACTTAAATTTGAAAACAAAACAAAAACAAAACAAAGTACTGAAATAAGTTTAAGTATTCAAATAACTAATTAAAAAGACAAAAACACATAACAAAATTACTAAAATTTGTGCTAAAATTGGAAACAAAAATAAAAACATTCTAAATATTTACAAATACTATAATATAATAAAACTAAACAAGAGAGATTTATTTTCTTACACACATTTTTAATTCATTATTATTATTATTATTATTATAAATAATAATTATTATTATTTTAAATCTTTCCTTTTAAATCTGTCCAGTGTTGCTATAGCTAATTAAAAATATTAAAACAAAACTGAAATTAAAAAATACAAACACTAAATATTTTTTGAAAATTTGAAACAAATAAACAAACAAAAGCTTTAAAACAAAACCCCAAAACAAATTACGAATTGAAATAAATAAATATTAAAATTACTAAAAAGCAGAAAAACTAAATAAAACGCAAAAAAAAATTAAATTACTAATTCAGCAAAAAAAAGCCAATTCAAATTATTAACAAAAAATATAAAACAATAACACTGACAAAGGGAGATTTGGGTTTATACATACATTTCTTTTATATAATTCATTTATTATTATCTGTCCTTTGCACTGCTTGCTTGTTTGTATTGTTTTCTTGGCAATTTCGTATGTAAAACAATGCCAAAAAAGTGCTTCAAAACTGATTGACAGTTGACTGACAAAACTGCTTTTTTTGGAAACAGTTGTGATAGTCAGTCACTTCTTTATTTTCAGTGGTAACAATATCTGTAGAACCTATAGTATTTTTATGGTCACCATGGAAAACTTTGCTAGGGTTGGATATAGCTAACAAATAAATACTATATGATATGATTTCAAGGCATCTTTTGGTTCAGTGTGCCTCACATCACTGCAAAACATATGAAGTTTAATAAGCCATATACAGTTGCACCTTAATTATCAGAGTGAGACACGATGCACAGATCCCATCTCTCCATCTTTATCTCTGGCCTGGAGGAACTCAAGTCTAGATATGTCTACCAGCGAACACAAACAGTTAAGATTTCACCTTCAAATTTGCATGCCATATAGACTCATGTCAACCATATAAACCTGCTGAATGTATACATGTTCTGTCTGGAAGATTTTTCTTGAGGTTTTAGGTTTACTGCCTGAACTGATAGCTCCAGAATACTGTGGAACAGTGGAGAAAGGGATTGTGTGTATGTGTGTGGCTGTTTCTCAGAGATGGAGGCAGATTCTCAGAGACCACAAGCCCAAAACATATCTGCAGGCCAGATGCTAACCACTCCATCTTTCTCTCTTTCTCTCTACTGAAGCTTTTCTGTGAATGCTTTTCATTAACTGCATCATATAATAAGGCAACTGTAATGTAAAATGCTGGTGTGATTGCTATATACATCCGCCGCAATGATTAATTTTTTTGTCCCATGTGTAAATCTCTTCTGTATCGGGATGTTGGATGGCTTGTCTGAATAGCTAGTGAATATGATTCAGTGTGTGGTTTGACTGTGTGCATTCAGGAAATGACACAGTCCGTTTCTAATTAGCATTGTACACAGAAGAGCTGTGATGCTGCACATTTCTACTACATCCACACCCCATTTGCTGAATTAGGATGTCACTGGTTTGGAAAGGAAATTCTCCCTGCTTCCCTCATCCAAAGGTACAGTATGTGTGGATATAAGTGAATTTATGAGTCCATACCACCCACACACAATACAGTGGAATAGAATTTCCTGTGACTGGGGAACGGAGAGTGTTGGAGAGAACAGAGAGAAGGAATCTGTGAAGATATAGTTTCAGGCTAACTGCTCTCCGATGTATATATATATATATATACAAATTACTGTTTCAATGTTAATTAAGAAATAGAATTTGGTGAATTTTCACTCCTACATTGGTGAAAAAAAATTGCTAGTTAATTTCATGAACAATTATACAATACAATATATATAACACTTTGAATATACAGTAAATGTATATGTAAAAAACAACAAAAATATAAACCATGTTTCACTGTTGCAGTCTACTGTTGGTCTTCTCATTAAAATATTGTCAACTGTATTTCACTCTTGACATTAAATTCTACCTTGCAAGGAGTAACAAGTACTTATTTTTTGAAAGATATATTTTGGCACTTTTGCCCTTTATAAGGACAGGACAGTTTATATATATTGACAACAAATGAAGTGAGAGAGAGAGAGAGAGAGAGAGAGAGAGGGGACAGGATTAGGAAAGGATCACAAGCCAGGACTCAAACTTGGGTCGCCAAAATCACAACAACGCTATGTGTTGGCGCGCAGCCCACAAGGCTATCGGCGCTAACACAAGTACTTCAATTTTGTTAAAAAGAAGCTATTCTGGGTTGGACTTCAAATAAATTTGTCATTAAGAAAGCTTTTTCAGTCGTTTAATGATACATCCGATTCTGGGTTATGGGACTGTGTATCATAACTTCACATATTAACATCAGTCATCCTAAACAGCACTGATTTCTCTACTGCATACAAAGTAGTATGTTCCTCAAAATAATCCAGGCCTACACATATGCAAGAACACACACAAAAACTGCTGCGTTGGAGGGATCTTTCCCGCAAGTCACCATTTAGGCTTTCCTGCTCCGCGTTTTTGTAGAAAGCCCAGCGGACCTCTGCATTTAAAATACTGCCCACAGAGTCAGTCAGCAGACGGCCAACCGCACGGCAAACACACAGGCCTGCTGCTGCACGCACAACCATTCACCACCTGCACTCCATACATGCAGTACCTATGAGAATTACACAGAACAGGAAAATCCAGCCACCTTCATCCACACCTGTACAGTACAGAACAATCATCTAGTGTGTCTAAATCACACTACATCAAAACCACATAACCCAGAGGAAGATTTATTGCTCACAATTAGTATATATGGACTTCCTTTCAATATCAACACTGTCTCAGATGTTTCTCCTAGTAGATCTGCACTTCCTGAAAGAATTTGCAGTATTTGCAAGGCAGAATGAATGAATGAATATAAATAAATAAATTCACTCTAATATTAATACTTATAATCAGCAAGGATGCATTAAATTATGAAAGCCTGTTTCCACCACAAATAAAAATAAATAAATAAAGAAGGTAATTGCAACATTTTATCTCACAATTCACTTTTTTGCAATTCCAAATTTACATTTTTTTATTAGTTTTTTTACAGTTTGTCCTGCAATTCTGTTTTTGCCACATAATAAATAATAAAAAAAGGTTGTGACATATTATCTTACAATTTAGACCTTTACTCTCAGAATTGCAATTGTGCAATTATGCAAGTTATAAATGAGTTTTTAAGTTTTTTTTTTTAAATCTTGCAATTGTAAATCTTTAATCTCACAATTATAAAAAAGTTGCAATTACATTTATTATTATTATTATTATTATTTTGGTGGTGAATACTACATTAAACTGATCAAAAAAGGATTAAAAAAAAATCCTATTTTTGTTTTCCACAAAAATAATAAGCAGTCCAATTAAAAATTTTTTTTTTTTTTTTTGATGTTGATTTTACAAACATTAATGCCATAAATGCCTTTGAAGGAATGAGACATTTGTTTAGGTAATTTGAGCATGGAAAAAGTTGATGAGAAAGATCTCTGATGTTTGATTACAGACTTTTGTTTTAGCAAATCTGAGCACAGTTTGAGATATTTTCTGAAACTTGAGTGGAAACACATGAGATTACTGAAGCCTTCATCTCCTGAGAAATATCAGAGAAGCAGGAGACTTTCAGTCTCATTACAAAAGTGAACTCGTTTGTGATTTTCTCTCTTAAAACAAAACCAACATATAATAAAGAATGATGTTTTCTACATTATTAGTACATCGTTCTCTCCAGAAATCAGCAAAACATAACAACACATCAGACCATGCTGAAAGAGCTAGAAGTATCACCCGCCTACAGGGAGAAATTCTGCCTGGAAGCAGGACCAGTGCAAATTTGGGCTTGTGACATGATAACTGCAGTCAGGAATGAAGGTGAGACATCTGATTCCAGATCAGGCCTTTGGGACACCCTTAGGGTCTGCTGTAGTCAAGCTGAACAGACTCGGGGGTCTCACTGGGGGTTCAAGGGCTCATTCTTACACCTTAGAACACTTAGTTTTAATTACTGCTGCTAAACACTCTCAGATGTCACACACACATGCACTCAAACACAGACGTTTACATCAACACAAAGACACACATTTTGCAGTAAGATAAGTCTAAAACAGCAGCGATGTGACATGAAAGTAAGGAGCACTGGAATCATGTTGAATAAACATCATGTTTATTTCAAATTGATAGCATAATTCTGAGAAAAAAGTAGAAAAAAAGAAAAGAAAAAATGCCAGAAAAAAATAAATTGTGAGATTAAAAGTCACTAATACCTTTATTATTTTTTTGTATTGCACGTGGAAACAAGCTTACATATGGATGTAAATTATATTTTTTTATTAAAAAAAAACCCCATTTCAACTGGATAAAGAGATGGAAACATTCTTTCTTACTGGAAAATTGAATTTCTGATGAGCAAACAAAAGCCAACACAATGGATATTCGAGCGCGCGCGCACACACACACACACACACACACACACACACACACACACACACACACACACACACACACACACACACACACACACACACACACACACACACACTTGGGCCAAGTATGTCCTCATCCCATTTCAGCAAACACAAGAATATGTGTGTGAGAATGTCCTCTCAGACAAGACCACAGTCCTACACAGTTTTCAAGCTCAGTGTCTCCAGAGTGTCAGCACGGTCAAATCTCTCTTTCACCATAGCCATTTTTCTCTTACTCCATGTCTCTTTTTTGGCTCTGTCTGTTTCCAATCTGTCTTTTCTCTTTATAATTTATTCCAGCTCTGCCATTTCTACTGATTAGCCAAACACCATGTTAAATCAGAAATGGAGGGGAACATAACTGGTCTTCATTCAGAAAATTCCTCGAACTATCAAGTCTTTACCCCACAGGTTTAAGGTCAGATTGTGGTAAACTAAATTTTATGTTGTCAAGATAATTGTATTGCATAATTATCATTGAAATGTCCAGTACAATGGTCAATTATATATGTATATATATATATAAATATATATATAAATATATATATATATATATATATATATATATATATATATATATATATATATATATATATATATATATTTTTTTTTTTTAAGATAACATATTAAAAAACCTTTAAAACTGTCACCGGAGCAATGCCTACTAGCTTCCCATTCTTTCCTTGCTTCGTGCTTACCGGTTGAGTTTCTGGACGAGATTTAAAGCCCATCTCTCATTCGGGACTCACGGATGAGCTGTCAATCGCAGCAACAGAGGGCAGGCTTGAGCCATTGTAAGCAGATGACTTGGCTGAGCAAGCACCTACAGGCACTGAGCCTCAGTCGGAGGCTGGGGGTCCAGCGAGGGGTATACGGAGGATCCACAGGTGGAAAGAGCGATTGCGGTGCTTTTTTAGTCTGCAAAATGCCTCCACATGGCGGGTCCGTCCGAGACTCCCATTCAGGGCCTTTCAGTTCTCTTCATCCCTAGTGGTGAAGGCTTATGCGGCTTCTGGACAAGCTTCTTCCGCCCTGCACACTTTGGTCATCCTGCAGGTCTACCAGGTCAAAGCATCTAAAGAGCTGCACGAGGGTGGTCCCAACCCAGAGGTACTGCAGGAACTGCACTCGGCGACTGATTAAGTGGCGCAGGCTCTGGGGAGGGTGATGACCACTTTAGTGGCCCAGGATTGCCACCCTGTAGCTCAACCTAGCTGAGATGTGGGAAGCTGTGAAAGTAGGCTTTCTTGACACCCCCATTTCACAGGCTGGTCCCTTTGGTGACACGGTGGAAGAATTTGCCCAGCAGTTCACAACTGAAGAAGAAGACAGAGGCCATCAAACACATCCTGCCTCAGCGTGGGTCAAGTCCTGCTCCTGCACCCCCAAGTCAGCAGCCCCAGTTTGCTAATTGCCTGGGACGGCCCCTGCGAAGACTGCTGAGGCCGAGGTACATTGAGCATGGTTCCCTTGAGACTTTTGGCTGGGTTAAGCCTCTCAAATCCCTCCCGATTGCTCCTCAGAACCGATTCAGTTCACCAGGCACCTGCCCAAGTTCTGGGGCATTTTGTTTACCTCAGTAAGAGGCGAGAATGCGGCTGTTCTCCGGGCAGAGGTTGCAGCCCTTCTCAAGAAGGTTGCAATTGAGCCTGTCCCCCTGTCCAAAATGAAGAAGCAGTTTTACAGCCTGTACTTCATTGGCGTGCTCAGACCAATCCTGGATTTGAGGACTCTGAACCGGGCCCTTCACATGCTTCTGTTCAGAATGTTAACCCTCAAGCACATATTAACATGTGTCATAGATCAGGATTGGTTTGTGGCAATAGACCAGAAGGATGCATACTTTCATCTCTCAATCCTACCAAGGCACAGGCCGTTTCATTGGTTTTCTTTCGAAGGATGGGCATATCAGTACAAAGTTCTTCCCTTTGGGCTGTCCCTGTCTCCTCACGTCTTTACGAAGATCTCTGAGGCTGCCCTTGTCCCTCTCAGGGAAGTGGGCATTCGCATTCTCAATTACCTCGATGACTGGCCGATCCTAGCTCACTCACAAGAATTGGTTTGCGCACACAGGGACATGGTCCTCAACCACCTAGCCCAATTGGGACTTCAGGTCACTACTGGGAAAAAATCAAACTCTCCCCTGTGACTCTCCGCTGTACCTTCAGTCCTTGGGAGGATATCTCTTTTCTATGGGCAGGAGTGCCCTTAGAACAGGTGTCCAGATGCATTGATGTTACAAGAGAAGCTTCCGAGACAGGCTGGTGCACTGTGTGCAGTGGACATGCAGCATCAGTGGTCTGGACAGGCCCTCGGCTGCATTGGCGTATCAATTGCCTGGAGTTTTTGACAGTGCTGATCCAAGGCATGCACATGTTAGTCCGGACGGACCATACAGTGACGGTTGCATACATCATCCACCAGGGTGGAGTTCGCTCCCATCATGGCACAACTTGCCTACCATCTCTTACTTTGGAGCCAGCACAGACTCAGGTCTCTGCATGCCACTCATATCCTGGGTGACCTTAATCATGTAGCGGATCTCCTTTTGCAACAGGTTTTGCTCAGGGGGAGTGGAGGTTTCACCCCTAAATGGTTCAGCTGATTTGAAGTCGGTTTGGCCAGGCACAGGTGGACCTGTTTGCTTTGTCAGAATTGACCAATTGCCAGTTGTGGTACTCTCTGACCGAGGCTCCACTCAGCACGGATGAACTGGCTCACACCTGGCCCAGGGGCCTACTCAAGTATGCATTTCCCGCAGTAAGCCTCATTGCACAGACACGGTGCAAAGTCAGGGCAGATGGAGAACAGCTCCTGCTTGTGGCCCCTTATTGGCCCAACAGGACCTGGTTCTCAGTGCTTGTGGTCATGGCATCAGTTCCTCCCTGGCGAATTCCCCTGAGGAAGGACCTCCTTTCTCAGGGGAAGGGCACAATTTGGCATCTGTGTCCGGATCTCTGGAACCTTCATGTTTTGTCCCTTGACGTGACCAGGAGGAACTCGAAGACCTTTCACCAGCAGTGGTGAATACCATTACTCAGTTTAGAGCTCCCATAGACGAGGTGGATGTATGACCTGAAGTGGCAGGTTTTCAGGAAATGGTGTTCTTACCAGGAGAAGGACACTTGGAGCTGTGGGATTGGATCTGTGCTCTCCTTCCTCAAAGGAGGCCTGGAAAGCCACCTGTCAGATTACATTCAGGGTTTCAGTCATTCTGAACAGCTCTTTATCTGCTTTGGAGGACAGCAGAAAGGGAATGCTGTCTCTAGACAAAGGATCTCCCACTGGATCGTGGATGCGATCCTAACGGCCTATCAGGCAAGATGTCTACCTTACCCATTGCGAGTGAGGGCTCACTCTACCAGGGCCATGGCTGCAATAGCAGCCCTGTTGAACAGGGTCTCTCTAGTAAATATCTGTAGAGCTTCAGGTTGGACTACACGTAATACATTTGCTAGATTTTATAATATACGAATGGAACCAGTTTCTTTCTAAAGTTCTGAACATCAGTTCTTTGACTCAGGAAACTGGCAAGGTGTACCGCTTGCTACCAGTGCTAATCCCCCAAGGTAAATATGCGCTTAGCATAGCTCAGTTTCCTTTCATGAACTTTGTACTTTCCTTCCATTGTATAAGCACTTTTTCTTAGCAAAGTTTGACGGAGGAACTTGCTATTAGAACTCAGAGGAGAGGAGGAGAGGTGCATTTGGTTATGACATGTTGGATTTTCAACATCTGCGCCCCGTGGATCCATGACGCAGTTCGGCAGTTGTGACATTTAGTAGAGGGACCCCAGTGTCAAACACTAGACACAATGTCATAATGAACGATAGAGAGGGAATGTCTCGGTTACGTATGGTAACCCTTGTTCTCTGATGGAGGGAATGGAGACATTGTGTCCTTCATAGCACAACTCTGAATTGCCTCTGAGCGGGTTGAGATACTTCTCGACTCCTCAGAACAGAATGAGTGAGCAGATACCACACTGGCGTATTTATACCCGGATTTCTGGGCATGGCCAGCTACGCAAATTCTGCACACCTAATTTCATTGGCATTTTCTTTAAGATGTCAAAGGTGTTTGGGCTCCCATGAGTGACCCCTGGTGTCGTACACTCGACACAACGTCTCCATTCCCTCCATCAGGGAACGAGGGTTACCATATGTAACAGAGACATTTAGACAAGATCTAAGCTTAAAGTCTGAACTTCTGGCAGATGTTCCTTGAATCATGGACCCTGTAAAAATGCTGCCCATTATAAAGGCAAAAATTACATTAGCATGAGTCTGCCAGCTTGTCATTGAACTGAGATGATGCTCTCTCCATTTCCACAAACCATTAACCACATACCATTTTCAAACCACATCAGACTTTATTGATATTACAGAGAATCCTCAAAAAAGATGACCTGGCTAAATGCATTTTATGGGCTGGACGGGGGCTGAGTGGAAACCCAGGAAGCCGATTGATTGCCAACACTTTATTTAGGGGCAGCACTTGATGTTTTTCCGGATTCACTATGACTTGGTCCAGTGTTGTTTTAGTGTCATTTGCACAGGACTGACCTCATAGCGGGGGACACAGACAGGGCAAAGAGGAGCATAGGCACTGAACTATGACCATCAACTGCTATCAGAAAACTGAGGGCAAAATCAGGCCAATCTTCTCTATTCTATGATGCCCTGAAAAGAGACTTTAATGCACCGCATTTACACCACCAGTCAAACAGTCTGGCCAAACATTCTTATTTTTGCACTATTAGCATAATAGTAAAGGTATGAAATAGCACAAATGGAAGTTTAACAAGCAAAACTTATACTGATTGAAACTAATCTTATATTTGATCAACTATTCACTCAAACTCATTTACAGATGTGATAAAGAAATGCACTTTAAGGAGCACCACTGATTTTATCGTTTTACAGTCTAGGCAAAGAGATTTGGATTGTTATTAAATGCACAGAAGTAGCTGTTTTGATAAGAATAATAATAATTAACCTTATAAACAGTTCTACTGTATGTATTATTATATGTAACATTTAATATTAATAAATGATCTAATGAAAAAAAATGGTTTGGAATTTTATTATTCTGATTATTATAATTCAAAAAAAAAACATTAACATATATATATATATTTCAAAACTTTAGTTGAAATAGAATAAAACCAACATGGATATTATGAAAAAAGCACTTTAAGGTGCTCCAGCAAACAAACCACTGAACTTAACAGCACATTTAAAGTCTATGCAAAAGGATTGGGATCATTATTAAATTACAAGAAGTAGCATTAAATGACAATTCTGCATAAAACACCTTAATCCTGCTTCAGCATAGCAGTCAATAGAGGGTCTATGGGGCATATTTCCAACAGGTATAAACATGTCAGCAGGTTTAATCCTCTGAATCAACAGTCCTGAGAACAATAAATCTCCCTTGCCATAACGTGCAGACCACTGTTACATATAAAAAAATTATGAACATAGACTAAGAATAATAGTTTGGGGAATGAAAATCCTTGTACAAACACAAACCTGAAGTGAGAGTGAGGAAACACATGAAAGAAAGAGAGGCAAGAATGAAGAACATTTTACATAATTCTTTATTCATAAGTAATTTGAACACTCTATCATTCAAAGCTGGAGAAATTTCTATGTGGTCACTGTATGAATAGTACATTGGCCTCAAATAGTATTTGGACACTTGAAAATGGCCAAACTCCACTGCATCAAAAAAATACAATGTCAAACCAAGTGAAATTTTATTCAAATATAGCACATTCACATTTTTAAGCAAAATATTCAGACCAAGAATGAAAATGAAGTCACAACTATGACAGAGGTAATTGCACACCTTCTGGTTGACATATTAAGGTGCGGTCACACTTTTGTCACTCAAACAAATGGAAGCACAAGGTTTTTTATGTTCTACTGCATACCAGAGTTCAAGTTTGGTGACCTAAGAATTTGTACAACGAAAAGCAGTATGACTAACAAACAATCTAAACATCACAAACTCAGATCCTGAAATATATATATATGTATATAAAACATAAAAATCATATCCAGTTGCCAATATTTAATGCAGGTTCCAAATGAATTCTCTATGCTCAAAGCCAATTGGTGTAATATTTTATCTAATACAATGACAGCCACACATTTACAAGTGTCTAGATACTTTTGGGGCCAATTCATCTATTAAAAGTCTGGCCACATACAGTAAGAATTCTTTAATTTATTTGTACTTTTATTAGGGGCCAAGTACCAAAGATTTTCAACAAAATTGGCTCAGATCATCTTCAGGCCATGCTTGCAAAAAGTTGTGAAATTCAAGCTGATTATGACTTTGTTTGTTGTTGGCGTCTGTACTGCGTTTGAGCTCCGTCACTATATTCTTTTCATCGACTATTTTTTATCTTAAAAATCAATTTTATACACCATCGTTTCCATTTATATAACATGTGAATACATCCTCTATTGTATTCTACAACAAAAACAATCAGAGCGCCTCACTATCACTAGTTTTATTTTGATCTCCCGGTTCCGCTATTAGCTTATAGCCCGTTAGCATCAGCAAGCGTGGTTGTTGCTAAACGCGCTTACATTGCTAATACTCTATTCACACACATTACCATTGCTGTACTCACTGTTACTTGCTTTAATGGCGGATAAATGTCTACCTTTGATTGCAGGTGAGGACACGTTTGAGCTGCATTCGGTGCAGCTTGAGCTCGAGGCCGTGGAGAAGCAGATTCGCGACCTGGAGGCGAGGCAGGCCCAGCTGAGAGAGCGGAGAGCCACGCTGGAATCATCCCGGGCTGAAGCTCACAAGTCCGGGGTAAGTATACAGTGTGCTGTTAACAGTCCCACCACGTCTACTCCATGTGTTTCTCTGCACAGGCCCGGTGCACCAAGGATGCGATCTTCCCAGATGTCCTTCACTCCGGCGCCGGGACACCACGGACCCTGGGTGCATCCGAGCAAGGCCCCGGGGACGACTTCTCCCCCTCCGATCTTCGAAATCTCCACCCGGAACCGCTTCGCTCCCCTCCGCGAGACGGGACACGGCGCTGTGATCATCGGAGACTCCATCGTCCGACATGTCCGTGCTATGTTAGCCGAAGTAATGTGCACACTCATTGTTTCCCTGGTGCTCGTGTTCTTGATGTTTCTGCGCAGATACCCGCGATCCTGAAGGCCGACGAGAGCCCCAGAGCGGTCGTGCTTCACGCCGGGGTTAACGACAACACGCTGTGGCAGACGAAAGGTTCAGTAGACTTTTTGCTTTAAATGAATGGATGTTGTCATGGTGTAAAGAACAGAAACTGCTATTTGTTAATAACTGGAATATTTTCTGGGAGCGTCCTAGGCTGTTTCGCGCTGATGGTCTGCACCCCAGCAGAGTCGGAGCGGAGCTGCTCTCTGACAACATCTCCAGGACACTTCGCTCCATGTGACTAGTAAGACAATTCTCAAATAACTATTATGATGACTTTTGTTCCACCCACTTAAATGATAAAAGTACTTGCACTGTAAAATCTATTAAGACTGTTTCTGTTCCCCGAATAGTGAGGTCAAAATATTAATTTAATGTAGGATCTAGAAAAAATCTGAAACCTGTAAAGTAAATGAACAAAAATAATTTTTAAAGTTTGGGCTCATAAATATTAGATCACTCACACCCAAAGCAGTTATTGTAAATGAAATGATCACAGATAATAGTTTTGATGTACTCTGCTTCAAAACCAAAAGATTATTTTGGTCTAAATGAGTCCACTCCACCAAACTACTGTTATAAGCATGAGCCCCGTTAGACTGGTCGTGGTGGAGGTGTTGCAACAATATATAGTGATATTACATCCCCTGGTAACTAGGATTTACACAAGCTCCAGTCTGGATCCAGAACACCTGAGAAGAGATGATGCTGACCCTCAGAGGACCTCAGATGATGCTAACCCTGAATCAATAAACAGAACTAACAAATATTGATACAAGTGTGACTGCATCATATAATTATTATTAATTATTAATAATATTAATAATGTTCATCATCTGGGTGACTACGTCTTGTATTAATTTTTCTAAAAATCCTGTCATACTTGCACAAACTGACAGTCACCACTTATAAGCTACTACTAAACATTGTAGAAACATACTTTTCTGTAAAGTTGCTTTGTAACGATTTGTATTGTAAGAAGTGCTATACAAATAAACTTGAATTGAATTGAATATTTCAACCATTCTTGAATAGCGTGTGAACGAACTCTATAAAAAGCATGCAAAAATGGATGTGAGGCTATACCTATATATATATCAATGGTTTGTCATATTGAGACCAAACTTAGTATGTGTCATAACAAGCATGACCTGAGTTGACCTGCAGTGTTTCGGTACTGTGCAACCTAGTGGTCATGAACTTTTGAATGGTTTGGTCAAAAATCATAAAGCTAGTCTCTTTAGATTCGATTGATCATGCCATGATCAATTTTCCAGAGTGTCTGGTCTGTGTTTCCCTGGGAGTCCACTAGTGGTCTCACTTCCCCATAGTCACCCCACTGCAGGCTCTACATTTCCCACAAGCCTTTGTCCCATTCATCACTTTTAATTGCACACCTGTTAATTGCACTCAGCTGTCCCCACTTTCATTGTTTTCACCTGTCTATATAAACCGGTCTGTTTCTATCTGTTTCATAGAGTCTTTGTTTCATGTCACCCTGCTTTCTCGTGGTCCCTAGGGGGTTTCATGGGTCTTGTTTTTGGACTGCTTTTGTTGTTATTGACTTCTTGCCTGTTTTTGGATTTGATTTTTGGATTCCCCATTAAACACTGCAACTGGATCTCTCGTTTTGTGTGTGCGTTCTTAACAGTCAGCCATTTTGGGCGTTGGCCATTTTAAATTTGGTCAGAAATTGCTATATTTTTAGAACACATTGATGTATAATTACGAAATTTGGTATATGTCTCTGGCACCATGCCCTGAGGGTACTCAAAAAGTTTGGGGTCAGCGTCACCTTGTGGTCAAAAATTATAATTAAATATTAAAAATGCAAATAACTTTTGCTTACATTAGCCTACTGTAATGAGATCATGCAGATACCAAAATTGATACCAATTTTCCCATAATTGGCAACTTCCTGTCTGCCATTTTGATTCATGTTGAAAACCTACTTTTTTGAACTCCTCCTAGACCGAAGGTGTGTTTGGATTGACAGGGTCCCTACACAGTGTTCACTGCTCCCTACTCCCTAAGCATGGGATATCCGTTGAAGTGGACTTCACTGACAGTAATAGCTCATTTGGAATGCCCTTGAACGTCATCAAAGAAAGGCAACGATGGGGTCATGCAGGTTAAATATTGTAATTTATTTTATTTCAAATTTAAATACATATAAAATACATTTACAATCATGTATCTAATAAATATAGTAAAAATGTATATGTTTAGACTGTTCAAAGATTGTTGTGGTCTCATTTCGTGCACTTTCTTTCCCATGCACAGCCTCAAAGTTAACTCTCCTGAAGTACCGCAAATAAAGTAAAATAAAAAATTACAGAGCCTCTGGTCTTTCTTCCTGGTTTTACTTAGTTTCACCTATTCATACAATACAATATGCAAATGTAACATTCATCACCATAACCATTCATAAATACTCTAATTTGTATAATAACAACATATACTGCAAACCCTCCATTGTAGAGCCTTTAAAAAAGCTCTTCTAACTGCTCTGCTTTATTGTTAACTCTGACTGGTGACGTACTGTAGTGTGCAATGACAGTTGGGTGATTTTCCCTCTCCACTTCCTGTGAAGTGATGTATTGATGTCCTCTTGTTCCCTATGCCGTACACAGTGCCCTTCGAACTGAACATGTTCTTTCCCTTTGGAATGGAATTACACCAATTATGCCATTGTGGGCCAAATTTCCTGTCTGCCATTTTGATTATGTTGAAAACCTACTTTTTCGAATTCCTCCTTGACCGTTGGTCCGATTTTCACCAAAATCAAATCAGATCATCAACATAACATTATGGCAAAAAGTTATGGATTTGGTGTCGATATAAAAAACTTACACATTGACACCAAACTTTGCGTGTGCCATTGTCACCTCACACAGAACACACCACATATATTTAATAACAGTGTCCCCTATTGGTCAAAAGTGATAAGCCACTAAATCATATCACTAGTGGTTGTATTTATGATTTTTCAGCCATTTTGTCTAAAATCATCTTAAAATGGTTTTAAATACTTATTGATGCTTGCTTCTGGAGTGTTTGGCCCTGTAATTGCTGCTTGCAGATATATTTATAATAACGTTTATTTGGGTACTTGTTTTATTGGAGCATGAGATTACAATAAAACATATTCCTTTCCCAAAAGTTATAAAGAATATACAACGATTAAAAAGTTTGGGGTCCATACGTTTTTTTTTTTTTCTACTATTCTTTAAAAAAAAAAAAAAAAATCTATACATATTAATCTAAGGTGCTTTATAAAAATAAATAAATGCAGTTTTTTAAAACTTTCTATTCATCAAACATTTTTCAACGTTTCCTCAAAAATATTAAGCAACAGTATTTTCAACATTGATAATAAGAAATGTTTTTTGAACAGCAAACCAGCATATTAGAATGATTTCTGAAGGACACTGAAAATACAGGACTGCCTATGCATAGGGCCCAGGATCTTGTGCAGCGCCCCTGTACAAATACTATAAAAATATGAATACTAAATACTGCCCTCTAAAACAACCACATCAGTGTGTTTTATAAGTGTTCATCCTGCTTGTAACCTCTACTTTATATACAGCAGTAAGAAGCACAATAATGAAGGAGATAATGTGGTTTTCTGAGCTGGGGAGTTGAAACCTGAGCTATAACAAAAGAAAAAAACTAAACAACCTCTGTCAAAATATTGACAAAGCAGAGAATGGCAAAGTGATGAAATGCAGTAATCTTGCTGTCACTCATGAAAGCAGAAAACATCCTAAGATGTAGAAAAACACATTGTATCTCTGTCAGTCTTTGTCTTACCAGTATGTGAAGGCAGAGCACAATGGCATCAGATGAAAGTGTGGAGATGGTCTTGACAGGTTGGGCTGGTGTTCAGAGAACCGGGGGCCTTTAGGCCCCGAACACATGCTGGAAAACACTTCAACACGGATCATATCAAACCCAGGCTGTTGCACACATTCAGATCCACAGCAGTCACACCGATTTTCTTGTTTGGATTGTTCAGGTTGTCAGGAGAAATCTTGAGCCAACAGAGGTCAAGAGAGATGTTGGAAAGGAAAGAGTAAATAAGAAAGTTATTTGAAAAAAAACTGGATCAAATGAAAGGTACAAGCTATATTACTGTATAAAACAAAGAAAAACAAACTATTTCATAAATAGGAAACAGATTTTTAAGTGAGAAATGAAAAGTTATTAAAAATAAAGTAGATAAATAACACAGAATAACACATTTCGAAACACTGAATATTTTATGCCAGCTTTTACAGTATTAAAATAGACAATTTTAGACAAGAAAAAAATCTTCAAATGTTATTTATTACATTAGTACCTAACTTTATTTTATTTTCCAGCAGTTTCACCCTTTGGCCAGTACCCGTTCCTGTTTTTCTAACTTCTTACTGCATTTGGAAATCTGCACATTTTATACACTGATATTGTTTATTAACACTTAAAAATATTATTTGTCAGGTAATCTATTTTATTGAATAGGTAAAGGCACTCATTAGAACAGAATATATATGAAGAGTTTGGTTCCAAAACGCAATAAATCCATTTCGGTTAATTTGAGTAAAAATGTGTTTTCTTTACCAAGAAAGTGGCAAGATGAAAACCACTATTTTTGCAGATGGGAGTTTTACTTACTCAAACATGTTCTGAGGGCAGAAAGGAAAATGATTGGTTTACAGATTCAACCAATGAAATTGAAGCAGAGGCTGAGTCAGTAAATTTGAATTTGTGGAAGGAATAATTCAGACAGATACGTTACTGATGCTTCGTGGGAGGCATTTATTGCAAGGTAAGTTCATTTACCATGTATTTTCATGAAAAAAATTAACATCTTTAACATTTAATAAGATAATTAGCAAACAAAGATGCACAGAACAAGTAATCATGGACTAAATATTATATAGCATGCATTTTCACTTGACTGCTTCATCAGTTGATTACACCAAAGCTGGTTATGAGGTAACTGGAGTAAAACATGCTTTTCCAATGCTTCCATGCTGTCTGTGAAACGTATATGAGCGAAAAAAGAACTCTCCTTGACATTACATCAGTCAGTTAGCATTAGCATTAGCATTAGCACTGCTCCCAGGGCAGGAGTACTCAATATTGATATTACTGTTATTTTTAATGAACTGTGTGCTGCTTACAGGGCATGAGCATTCAATATTTAAATTTATGCTATTTTACTAAACTATGTGCTGCTCTCAGGGCAGGAGTACTCAATATTCATATTACTGTTATTTTTACTGTTCTATGAGCTGCTCTCAGGGCAGGAGTACTCAATATTCATATTACTATTACTTTAATAATCCATGCACTGCTCTCAGGGTAGGAGTACTCAATATTCACATTACTGTTATTTTACTAAACTATGTGCTGCTCTCAGGGCAGAAGCACTCAATATTCATATTACTATTATTTTACTAAACTATGAGCTGCTCTCAGGGCAGGAGTATTCAATATTCACATTACTGTTATTATTATTGTATTATGTGCTGCTCTCAGGGCAGGAGTACTCCATATTCATATTACTATTATTCTACTAAACTATGTGCTGCTCTCAGGGCAGGAATACTCAATATTCATATTACTATTATTTTAATTATCTATGCACTGCTCTCAGGGCAGGAGTACTCAATATTCACATTACCGTTATTTGAATTATCTATGCCCTGCTCTCAGGGCAGGAATACTCAATATTTATATTACTATTATTTTAATAATCTATGCGCTGCTCTCAGGGCAGGAGTACTCAATATTCATATTACTTTTATTTTACTAAACTATGTGCACCTCTCAGGGCAGGAGTACTCAATATTCATATTACTGTTATTTTTAGTGTATTATATGCTACTCTTAGGGCAGGATTGTTTAATATTCATATCACTATTATTTTACTAAACTATGTGCTGCTCTCAGGGCCCATACATTTGTTTTTATTACAGCTGTGACTGTTTCATGTAGTTTTTCTTCTCTTTGCAGAATAACATTCTTGGAAAAGGCAGAAGCCATCATTGGTCCCTTCTTGGAGAAAGGAAATTTCTGGACTTTCTTTGTAAGCTCCTCTAGTTTTATTTGAGAATCTTGCTGGTATTTGTGCCCATATTATTGCTGATATAAGTGCCCATATTATTTTCCCCTCAAATATTGTTTTTCATGAATTGCAATATAGCTGTTTGTAAATGTAAAAAGGTCTGCAAAGGTTTACAGATCAAATTGCACGACAAATAAAGTTTTGTCTCGTAAAAGTAAGAAAACTGATTCTGAACTACTGTGCTGAAATGAGTGTCAGAAACTCCAATCTCACTTCATGTTACCAGTTACCTGTTAGGTTTGTTTGCATAATGCCAGCCTATGGACGTCATCGGCTGTCCTTCAAACGTCTACTACTCTAATCTGCCCTCAATCACTGTAGTTGTAGCTGAGGCCAAACAGAGTACAGTAGGCTGTAGAAATTGCAGGGTTTAAGAATGTATTATGTGTCATTAAGAAATTGTCAATTTTGAGGGAGTTGAAATGTGATTTTTCATGATTTTACTAGTAATTATGTTTGCTTACATTGCTAAATTTCAGATGCTGGGCAGTGAGCTGTTCATATATGTAATGTTCCTGGTTTGCAAGTAATAATGTTTTTGTTTTTATTTATATATTTTTACTTATTTTTTCATAATCATCAGTGTAAATTGAAACACTGAACACTGTTTATGCATTTCAAATGCAGGAAGACGTTGTAAACACTTCTGGGGACTTTGAGAAGATATCTTGCAAGGCAACTTAGAGCCTGGTTTAAAGGGAGCACGTTCAAACTACAGCAGTTTAATGATGCACCTACCTTTTGCAGCGAAATCTTCCTGTGTATTGTACATGCATTTAATTCACCGGATTTGTTTGTAATTGTAATTGTTTAAAAAAGGAAAGAAGTCATAATTATACTTGATTATTTTATTGTAATATTGGACCTGTAAACTGATTATTTTCAATCAACATTTCATTTTGTTCTTACACAAATAATCTGTACTACAGACATTGAATGAAACAACATTTACAGCACTATATATATATATATATATATATATATATATATATATATATATATATATATATATATATATATATATATATATATATATATATATATATATATATATATATATATATATATAAATAAAACATTTTGGTTATTTTTAGAATTACAGGGCTTAATTTCTCTGCAACAGCCTATGAGAACATTAAGTGGTTGCACATAGATTGACATCCGGAACTTTTGAAATCACATTTATGTTTCACCAAGTCAACTCAGGACTTCTCTCACAATTCAGATGGCAATTGTTATTCATATGAACATATGTAAAGAATTATTTACATGACACCTCAGTGTTATTTACATGACACCTCAGTGATAACTCATGGATTTGATGATTTATTCACAGTGGAGAAGATAGATGTGTGAACCTAGGAACGCACTGCAGACATGGCCAGTTGCATGGTTGTCTGCTCTAAATAAAATGTCATACTCTTGGAATAATAGATTTAAATGTAATAATATAATATTTATTATTTATTTAAATCTCTGGTTTTAAAAGGAAAATAGACCCAATATAGCTGAAATGGTTTTCTTAAATTTTATCTCTCAAAATTATGGGTCTCAAAAAATGTGGAGATTAGCATTAATAAGTAAATGCAACCACTTATTTACACGAGGCAAACAAAGCTACTTGGTTTGCATTTTTAAGTATGTAATTGTAGGCCTATAAATATTAAAAAAATTGTGTTGCATACCTGTTACTGCCATAATAATGACCCATTTCAAATGTTTACGTGCTTTTCTGGTCTTTTTGTTCCTAATAAGCATCCAGTCACTGTGATGGAGCATTTCTGAAATAGTAGTGTAAACATTTTAGTATTTCAATATATATATATTTTTTTTTTTTTGTAATATGCATGCAAAGTACAACAGTTAGTATATGGTGTTAAACAGTGGTGAAAACAGTTTTAAATGGTTAATTTTGAAATGATTTAATCTCAGAGATGTGGATTTGGACAGCAATTAAATTACCACATGACCTTGGGATTCGGCCGGAGATTTTCATAGGGATTGTGGGAGAAAAACAATGACATTCTGGATTCAGATGGCAATAAAATCACAGACTAACCCCTGTAAATGTTTATAATCACTAAAGTCCCCATGAGAACCAATTACCCTTCGAATACCCTTGGCTATTATTTGCTTTTATCAGGTGGAACCAAACACACACAATTTTTCATTAATCTCCATTTTTGCACCATTTTGCACTCAGCAGCATCAGATGCCAGTGTTAGCTCCTTTGATTTGTCCTGTTTCTGCCAGCTCCTCCAGGTAACTGGAAAACAAAATAAAAGATCATTCAATAATGCAGAAATTGTCTATTGATTTATAAATGCCATGATTAAAAAAAAACTGATTACTATTAAAAATATGAATATCACGTACTCCTGCCCTGAGAGCAGCTCATAGTTCAGTAAAAATAACAGTAATATGATTATTGAGTACTTCTGCCCCAGAGCAGTATATAATACACTAAAAATAACAGTAGTATGAAGATAGAGTACTCCTATGCTGAGAGCAGCTCATATAACAGTAAAAATAACTGTAATATGAATATTGAGTACTCCTGCCCTGAGATCAGTAAAAATAACTGTAATATGAATATTGAGTACTCCTGCCCTGAGATCAGTAAAAATAACAGTAATTTGAATATTGAGTACTCCTACCCTGAGAGCTGTACGTTACACTAAACATAACAGTAATATGAATATTGAGTACTCGTGCCCTGAGAGCAGCACGTTACACTAAACATAACAGTAATATGAATATTGAGTACTCGTGCCCTGAGAGCAGCACATAGATCAGTAAAAATAACAGTAATATGAATATTGAGTACTTCTACCCTGAGAGCAGCACGTTACACTAAACATAACAGTTATATGAATATTGAGTACTCGTGCCCTGAGAGCAGCACATATTTTAGTAAAATAATAGTAATATTAATATTGAGTACTTCTGCCCTGAGGGCAGCGCATAGATTAGTAAAATAACAGTAATATGAATGTTGAGTACTTCTGCCCTGAGAGCAGCACATAATACACTAAAAATAACAGTAATATGAATATTGATTACACGTGCCCTGAGAGCAGCACATATTTTAGTAAAATAATAGTAATATGAATATTGAGTACTCCTGCCCCAGAGCAGCATATAATACACTAAAAATAACAGTAGTATGAATATTGATTACTCCTACACGGAGAGCAGCTAAAGGAACAGTAAAAATAACTGTAATATGAATATTGAGTACTCCTGCCCCGAGAGCAGCGCATCGTTTATTAAAATAACAGTAATATGAATACTGAGTATTCCTGCCCTGAGAGCAGCACACAGTTCATTAAAAATAACAGTAATATCGAGTACTCCTGCCCTGAGAGCAGTGCTAATGCTAATGCTAACGCTAACTGACTGATGTAATGTCAAGGAGATATGAATGAGTACTTTTTCGCTCATTTCGGTTTCACAGACAGGGTGGAAGCATTGGAAAAGCATGTTTTACTCCAGTTACCTCATTACCAGCTTTGCTGCAATCAACTGATGAAGCACTCAAGTGAAAATGCATGATTATTTGTTCTGTGTATCTTTGTTCACCAATTCACCAATTCACCAATAGAGATTTTCATTTTTTTAATGAGAATACATGGTAAATTAACTTACCTGGCAATAAATGCCTCCCAAGAAGTGTCAGTAACGTATCTGTCTGAAGTATTCCTTCCACACGTTAAAATTTCCTGACTCCGCCTCTGCTTCAAATTCATTGGTTGAATCTGTACACCAATCACTTTCCTTTATGCCCTCAGAACATGTTTGAGTAAGTAAAACTCCCATCTGCACTAGTTTCAAAATTCAACATAGCATCTTTTGGTTCTAATAACATTAAAAATTAAAATCCAGGTTTTGATTTTCAAAGATTTATTATAAAATTGTATAATTTTTTCACCCCCAAAATGCAATAAATCCATGATAGACTAAATTTTTTTTCTCATAATGCAATAATTCCATTGAAACAATATGAAAGTTATTTTTCATATTGAAACTGATGAAAATACACTACAGTGTAAGTTGTTCCACATATGACAGCCTCTGAACTTGGTCAATACTACAGTAATTATATTGTATCATTATAAATACTTATATACAGGTAATGGACTAAAAATACAACCATCAGTCATCGCTTCCAAAATGAATTCAGCGGATTATTTTGTTAAAGATATAAATTATTTACAGCAATAAAAGAAAATTTCATCGTGAACAAGAACATGAACAACGATATTAGACCACAGGAATTCCAAAATGACATTTCCCTTACATTCAACTTTCAGAAGTGCATTTATCTTTGCCATGTTACTTTCATTTAGCGGACTTATCCTATGTGCTGTATTAACAAAAACATATATGGCATTAATAAAAACACTAACACTGACAACCTACGCAATATCATGTTCATAATCGAATGTAATTCATCTAATGAACGTGATATAGCGCAGCATGTCAGTGATCTATGGCTCTGTGTATTAAATGTCGCTCAATCTAAGAGCACGTAATGGGGCTTTACCGATACTATTAATCACAGAATTGGCTTTACTGATGAGATGCACATGACAATCACATGTGATTTATCATCTACAAAGTAGATGAGTAAAACTAAGATGCGGAGTATATTCAAAGCGCCACCATTACTGTCTAGAGTGCGGGGAATGGTTTGCTGTGAATGGTTGAGCAGATAAATCGCATTCTTCAAAAAGGGAGACTGGCGTTTGTCGCGTTTTGGAAAAAAAGGAAGAAAACATGACCTAATAACTCTGCGAATATCGCATTTTGCGTAAAATAAAAAAATGGACTTTTCAATACTGACTAGAAACAATACTGATTTTGGCAGAAACTGCATTTTTTTTTTTTATTTACAGCATCAATTCAGTGACTTGTATAATCTAATCTGTGCATGAACCAATCATTCATGTTGAGACTGCAGCAGTTTAGGGCCTCAGTTCCTCATGAGAATGACCCGAGGGTAGTTAATCAAGTACGTACTAGTTCATATTGCATTCATAACAGCTGACCCCTCATTTCTACTTGACCCATTTTCTTCATGGCCTGATTCCTGAAGAGGCCAAAGGCATTTGCCCAGCGGACACCCACAAAGCTTCATTTTACTGAATCTGTCAGTTTTAATGTCCAAAAGAGCATTCAAATAAACAGAGTATTTGTTTAACTTGTTGCTCTGGCTTTTGGGGGTTGTTTAACAAAATAATAAACTATCTATGAGCACATTTGTTTCAGATTTAGGTGCACCGATAAAATTATAGATATTAAAAGACAAGGATTTATATTAAAATATAGGCTATTTAATTCAACCTTACATACTGCAACATTGCATTTTAAGCCTCACCTGTTATATTGCAATATATTACAGTACAGTATAATACAATATTAATGTAGTTCTATCATAATGACTCTTTTAAGATTTTATCATTGCAATGGATATGACAATGTTAATGGATTTGTTCTTGGTGGAATAGATCTGCAACGCTGCTAGTGCTAAATTGCTGCTGCTGTTGGTTATTGCTGTGGTTGTAGATTATTGCTGCTGCTTCAAAGTAAGTACAGGCACTTGCTACTGCCAGTGCATATGGTGATGCAGAGCTGTAAATATTTAAGAGATACTTAAATATCTTGTTCTTAAATATACTTAAATATCTTATATTTCTTATACTTAAATATACTTAAATATCTCTTGTTCTGTCCAGGCTGGACTATTGCATTGCCCTCTTGGCAGGTCTTCCAGCAAATTCTATCAAACCTTTACAATTAATTCAGAACACGGCAGCAAGATTAATTTTTAATGAGCCAAAAAGAATACACGTCACACCTCTGTTTATCAATTTGCACTGGCTTCCAATAGCTGCTCGTATAAAATTCAAGGCATTAATGTTTGCCTACAAAACTACCACTGGCTCTACACCCATTTACCTAAATTTGTTACTTCAGACTTATGTGCCCTCTAGAAGCTTGCGTTCTGCAAGTGAACGTCGCTTAATTGTGCCATCCCAAAGAAGCACAAAGTCACTTTTACAGACTTTTAAATTAAATGTTCCCTCCTGGTGGAATGACCTCCCCAACTCTATCCGGACAGCTGAGTCCTTAGCCATCTTCAAGAATCGGCTTAAAACACATCTCTTCCATCTTTATTTGACCCTCTAACTTTAACACTCACTATTCTAATTCTATTCTTTAAAAAAATCTAACTACCTTTCTAATCTTTTTGTATTCTATTTTCTTTTCATTTATTATGCAATTGTATGTGTGTGTGTGTGTGTGTGTGTGTGTGTGTGTGTATGTGAAAAGATCTCTAACACTAGCTTGCTCTATTCTTTTTTTATTCTGTTTTCTTTTTTTCTTTTTTTTGTATTATTTAAAATCCCATGCTACGTGTACTGTGTTAACCTAACTGAGACTTGTTATAGCACTTATATATCATTGCTCTTTTTGTTGTTTTTGATTGCTTCCACTGTCCTCATCTGTAAGTCGCTTTGGATAAAAGCATCTGCCAAATGAATAAATGTAAATGTAAATGTAAATAAAATAATATAAAATAATCCATAGCAGATCTATACAGGTGGAGCTGGGGAAGGTGGAGGTTTTCCGATGAACTCTGAAAGCGCACTGCAAAATGCTCAAGTGGATGCTAACCAGCTATTTAAATGTAAAGCAGTAAGCTCATTGGCTGCATATGCAACGTGAACCAATCAGCTTGTGCCAAGTCATTTAACGCTTTGAATATCATAAATTATGTCAAGAACAAATGTTACGAAAGAACTTTGCATTTACATAATCATCATAATCATTGTATGTATTGATGTAAAAATAAATTTTCTTTTAATTTATCTCGGGTTGAAGTTGACTTAATATTGTATTTTTGTATATTTTCTCAAAAATAAAATATTTAAACATGATCTTTGGGCCAACCTATTTCATTCAAAGTAAAATCAGGAAAAGCACATTAATGCAATCCAGCCAATCATAGGAATAAGCAAATGTAAACAGCCTTCCCTTTTGTTCCCATACTATCATCCAAGTCTGAGTATGAGCTATATGAGCTATATTTTGTGCAGAAAGCCAAGCAGACCACAGAGAGTCTACCGCAGTTGTCGTATTTTGCGAACACATGATGTTGTGAGAGGAAAAGCAAATGCAATTAGACTGCATGGTTTTCAGGAATCCCCTTGCAAATAACAGCCGTCTCGGATGAATTGCTGCTATACGTTTGTTAGTTATCCCATTATTTTCACATCGGTCACCCTCCGGCTCTCTGGAATTTGCATGGGATTTTTGGAAAAGTAGATCTCTATTAAAAAGACCGTTTGCTTGCGTGCTCAGACTTAGTAGTGGAAACAGCAGAGATCACAGTGGGTGTCAGTGGTTTTCTTGAATGCGATTCAAACATTACAGAGGAACCAGAGAGTCCAACGGTGGTTTTATATGCACGTATAGGTCTGAACAAGATTTAGACCCGAACGAAGCATCTGTTTTCCTTTCACATAGGCGAAGAGGTCATGTGAATGAATCCTGACTGCAATCTTCAAGCATTTCTAAAGTGTCAGGAGAAGTTAGCTGGGTCGACCTGAATGCCATCTGGATATGGAAATTTCTTTTTTGATTGTGTAATTCAGTAACCTAATACAAAAGACTGTTTTGCTCTGGACCTGGTTCCCACTGTTTTGGACTGGCACACAAGCTGATCTACTGAAATCTGCCTCTATTGGAGATGGAGGCCGGATCTCTAGGACGAAACTGAGGCTCATTGCCATGCCTTTGGTTATGATGTGAACCAAACACAGTGAGTGCTGTGAAAACACAATTTAACAGAGCAATGCAGTTATAAAATCATCACCTTTCTGACATATTAGCGTGATGTTTTTGCACCATGCCGGCTTAAATCTACATCATCATGCTGGACTCTGGATAGGAGAAGTGCCACTGCGAGTAAAGAGAGTTTAAGATTGCTTAGAAAGTGAAATGCAACCAGATGGAACAAGTTTCAGTCCAAAAGGAGTGAATTTAGGTGAGAAATTATTGCCAGACTGGTGCAAAGTATAAATTCACACCCGAGCTGTTGAGGAGGTTCTTTTAACAGTGAATTCATTGTATTCCATGCATGCAAAGAATAATGTAACATGTCACATTAAAGACTATTTTAGCTCAGGTCAAATATCATAAATCAAGCATGAAAGCAAACACAAAAGGGTTTGTGCAAGTGTTGCAATAACTAAATGGAATTGAAATTGGATGGTAGTTTTGAGAAGTGAGGCGCAGAGATTGTTATATACAAAAATAAACAATATGAAACACCTGTTTTTTTGTTTTCAAACCATATACCATTTCTGAGGATATATCAATTCTGTTTAAATAGTTATGCTTCATCACTTTTCTAAATGCATAATTCATACTCAGCTAAGCTATAAAAAACATTTAATGATACTGCTGTTTAAAGGGATAGTTCACCCACAAATGAAAATGTGATGATTATCTGCTTACCCCCAGAGCATCCAAGATGTACAGTAGGTGACTTTGTTTCTTCAGTAGAACACAAACCAAGATTTTTAGCTCAAACCGTTGCAGTCTATTAGTCTCATAATGTAAGTGGATGGGAATCACGGCTAAAACATACAATAAAACAAAACAAAAACCATACACAAACCCTATTTTAATGATCTAAACGTAAAGTGTAAAGCGCACGGCGCAGGTGCACTCAGGGCGTCTCTAAATCCACTTTTGTTATTTTAACGACAGAAAAAAGGCGCCCAGGCGCATGGTCTAAACAGGTTGTCCCTATTCTCTTAATGAGTAATGGGTGTTTTTTGGGCGTAACGTGCAATAAACCAATTAGAGTCTCATCTTCTATTTCCTTTAAGAGCCAGTTGCGCTCGCGCCATGAGGGGTTTGCTATTTACACGGCAGAATTTGGCAAGCGCAAAGACTGTGTCTCCGAGATGAAAACGGAGCTGCTATAGCAAATAGATAGCCTAAATCTGATACATGCGATTACATGTAGGCATTTATATGTATACAGGACAGAAACATTAGAAACATTGGAAACATTACTATTTTTAATGTTTTTGAAAGAAGTGTCTTCTGCTCATCAAGCCTGCATTTATTTGATCAAAAATACAGAAAAAACAGTAATATTTGTGAAATATTATTACAACTTAAAATAATAGTTTTCTATTTGAATATACTTAAAAAAAAATTTTATTCCTGTAATGCAAAGTTGAATTTTCAGCATCATTACTCCAGCCTTCAGTGTCACATGTAACATCCAGTCTATCACATGATCATTTAGAAATCATTCTAATATTCTGATTTATTATGAGTGTTGAAAACAGTTCTGCTGTCTAATATAATTGATGAATAAAAGGTTAAAAAGAACTGCAATTATTCAAAATAAAAAAAACATTTCTAATAATATATATTCTAATAATATATTTTCTTTACTATCACTTTTTATCAATTTAACACATCCTTGCTGAATAAAAGTATTGATTTTATTAAAAAAAAAGAAAGAAAAAAAAATTACTGACCAGTAGTGTATATTGTTATTACAAAATATTTCTATTTTAAAAACATAGCTTCTTTTTTTTTTTTTTTTACTTTTTATTCATCAAAGTATCCTAAAAAAGTATCACATGTTCTGAAAAAATATTAAGCAGCAGAACTGTTTCCAACTTTGATAATGAATCATCATATTAGAATCATTTCTAAAGGATCATGTGATAATGATCCTAAAAATTCAGCTTTGCATCACAGAAATATATTTAATTAGCCTACAATAAAATCTTATGCATTGCTATCCTTTAATTTTTAATATTTGGCATGTTTGTGTGCTACTATGCGTCCCAGTGTTTAATAAGCAGCGTGTACACACGTTGCAAACCTGCCTATACTAACATGCTCTTTAAATAACAAAGAAAAAAAACATTGCGCCAGACTTTAGACCAGGTTTGAGTTGGTCTATGGCGCAGTCTATTTTCAGCTCCTTAAAATAGCAATGCGCCAGCAATGCACCTGAACACACCTCTTTTTTAGACCAGCACGCCCAGGGGCACACAAATAGGTGCAAATGCATTTGCTAATAAAACGCTGTGGCGCTGGATGGGAAAATGCAAACAGCGCCGGACTGAACCTAGCAAACACACTTGTGCTGCGCCTTGCGTCGCATTGCGCCTTGTGTATTACAGGGCCCCAAATTTTCATTTTTGGGTGAACTATCCCTTTAATAATGCTTGATAATCTTAAAGAAAAAAAAAACCTCTGAAATCATTAATCAGAAAAAAGACAATAAATAAATAAAACAATAACGCTAGGACTTTCAGCAAGGCTTGCCATTTAATTTTGGAAATATGTGTCAGAAGTACATGTTTTTGTACCACTCCAGTAGTACTCTGTCAATGTTTAATGGCCAGGGTGGTTATGAACTGTACACAGTACAGTTGTATGGTTGTATAAGAGTTGACTGACAGGCAACATGTCCCAGACCACATTCCTGAACACATCTGAGAACTCACAAACATGCCTAAGAAAATCTTGATATTCTTGACAGCAGAATTCCAGGTAGTACATCAGTAGCTTTGTGCTCTTCCTAGGATTTTCCTAGAAACTCATATCTAGATGATGAAATACAAAACAACCCGAGCTGCATAACTGACTACAAAGCTGTTCATCCAGCTTCATCTCATTTAAGAGAGTAGAAGCTACTAATACTGCCAAAAAGCAGAATAAAACATTTATTTTGTGTCTAGCATACACAACTGTGTGTATGTCAGGATAAACAATAATTAAGTCAAAGAAACATGTCTGTTCACCTAAACTGTGTTCTCTCAGTGGAGAATGCCCAGAAACTTGCCTTCTTCAAAAGCACTGATGCTTCAGGACTGTGATATTTACCCATGACATGAAATATAGATCAATCCAGAGTTTATATCAAACACGCTCTACCACAACATGTGTTTTATATGGCCTCTCAAGTCTAAATAATCTATCTTTTAATTCAAATGTCACTTCTACTGTACACCTAACATTAACAGTGGGTAGAAAAATATTTTAGTAGTAGAAAATTTTTCCAGACCAATATTTGCCATATTTAGATAATTCTCTAGAACAATGTCAATAAAATATAGTACCATGTGCTAACATAATATTTGTGTTCTTTGTGTTATCAGAAAATCATTATAAATCACACTTTATAAAGTATTTATTACTTTATATAAATTATTTTGATCATATATACAATTATATATATAACAAATTAGGGTTATAATTTGTATACACACACACACACACACACACACACACACACACACACACACACACACACACACACACAGTATATATACTGTATAGAAATGATATATTAATATATTAATAATGTTAATCATATTATTTTATAACATTAATACTTTATTAAAATTGTACACATATAAATAAAATTTACATATAAATCTAAATACATTAAGCATAATTTATAAAGATATAAAAAATCATAAATAAATATGATGTGTCCTAAATTGCAAAACCCTATCTTTAAAATCTGACTGGATGACAGGAACATGTCCTTGAGCAAAAGTTGTATGTGCACTGAAAGTCTTCCTTTATTATGAACACAATGTCAAAATAGAAACATTGTTTAATCTCTACACCTGATGCTGTAATAGAAATCAAACTTTTAAAGTGCAGGTTTGTCAGAATGTCATTAGATAGTGACCTGTCTATGCCCTGCTCATCTTATCAGGGTCAATTTCCGTGTTTTTCCCGTGACCCGTGATCTTGTGCGTGTGTGTGTGATTTGCGTGCTGATGAGGAGTTTATGTTATAGTGTGTCTCCTCCTCTCTCATTTACCGGCTATTCTGGGGAGTTCCAAATTACAGTCTGTCAGTGTGTGGTTGGGATGTGTGGTTCTCAATCACTGTTTTTCTCCTCCATGCAGTTTTCCCCTTTTTTCCTCCATCCTCTTCTCCCCCAGTCTCACAGGGGTTTCCTCCAACCTTTACCCCACTCATCTGCACATCCAAACCTCTCTTCTTTCCTTTTTCCATCACACACTTTACATTCTAATTTGTTTTGTCTTCTACTTCCACTCTGTATCCAGATTCATTAAATGTTCCAAATGTTCCTTAATTACTATCCTAACATATGGATCTCTCTAAGAGTTCTGTAGGCCATCCACAAACACGACCACAAGGGTATGTGTTTGTGTTTGAACGTCATGTTTTGAGGAACAGTATAAACTCATGTGCATAACTGAAATTAATTATTTCACTCAGAATGTTACATGCAAATGGCAGTTTTATGACCTGTGTTTTGGTCACCGGTTCACACACATTTTTCTACTATGGTGTGAATGCCTTTTTTTGGACACAGGAAGTGCTCTCAGACAGAAACATCAGCGTTCCCTCAGTGTTCCCACATGACCCATAACTATAGTGCGTGCACTGCAAACTGGCGGGATGGAGGTACAACTTAAAGTCTCTCAGAGTGAGCCAACCCATTTCCTGTTGACATGTTATAGAAAGAAATACGCAAGTGAGTAGTACAGTGCGGCCCAGTCTGTCAGGCTACATTCACACTGTCAGTTCTTGGGATTGACAACTGCATTTACTTACAGGTGTGAAGTCCCATGCACACAGCAATTTACAGTAGCATCTTGAATCCTGTCTGTATGTATGTGCAAAAAGAGTCAAGCCCATATTCCGTACCAGTAACCATAGCAACAGCAATATCCAAAAAGTTGATGTTCATTAAAAGTCTTATCATTGTTTGAAACAACAAGAGTCCAATCAAGTTAATTCGTCAAATCTTCATTATTGACAGCAGCTTTTTGGGTGAAGAGCAGAGCATTTGAGAAGTGTGTAGAACAGGGCCACGCAGAGACCTTTGTAGGGGCAGGTTCTCAAAGTATAAAAGGGGCACATGGAACAAGGCTTTAAATAGCACGGTTCAAAATAGCAATACAGCAATATATTGTGATGCATTCCTTGTCGATTTGCGTATCGATATGGATGATTATGTATTGATACGGCAGCAAATGCTGTGATGCAGTTTTGAAAAAGAAACAGATTAGAAGAGACAATTTTAAGTTTAAAAGTAAAAAAATATATAATTCTTTACACCTAATAATAACTCTGGGATTAGAAACTGAAATGTCTTAAATTGTCCCAACCTGATGGCTTTTTCTTCTCTGTTCTACAGAATAATCAAGAACAGTGGTTAGTAGTATAAACTATAGAAAACACTTGTGCCTCTACATTTTCCTTTTTGTCACCAGCCTCTGTCTCCTGGCTTGCTGTTCCCTGCTCTATTTCTGTCACTTGTGCCTCTACATTTCCCTCTTTTTCTTCCTCTATCTCCATCTCCTCATCTGATCTATTACTTTCCACTCTCTGTCCATCTAGGAACAAGGCTCAATTTACTATTTCAGCATCAATCTATTATTTTAACCATCACTACTACTCTTGCACCTAATCAATAAGTCCACCGTAAATATTTATACAAAACATTAAACAACTGATACACTGCAATATAGTGATTAATATTATTATTACTGTTGTAGTTTTTGTTGTCTAAAATTGAACACCTTTGCAATGTTAACAAATGACAGGCTACATGTGTTATTCATCTCCTTGACACTGCACTTTGATGGCAGGTCAGGTATATTATTCATTTTATATTGACATTGATATTTGTAAATTTATTTCCAGAGAGATATTGAGTTTACAGGCTAAAGTGGTCTTGCTGTCGTAAACACTGTTGCTATTGTAGAAAAAAAAATAGTGTCACATTTAAAATATAATTAGATTTCAATTGATTTCTGAATTGTTTTTATTTTCATAATGATAATTCAGAGAATGAGAAAATCTGAATAAGCCTTACCAGTGTTGTGATAATTATTTTTAAGGCACTCTATGTGTTAAAAAATAAATAAATACTGTGATATAATAATAGTTTAGTCAAATAACATAAAAAGACCAGACCCCTCGATCAGGGGCGTCATGCATTCATGATTTTTGAGGGGGCACATTGGGTATAAGTCATGCTATGAAAGCACTGTATAACTGATATAGGCTTATGTTTTATTTATTTTTCCTTTTTATTCAAAACAATTCCAAACATGCTTAATATATCTGGAAATATCTCGATTCTCAAACGTGTAAGTAAACGCGTTTTGCACCTTTATAGATTGTTATTTGATCAATATGGAAAAGTAGTGTAATCTATTAACTACACATAATACCCCGACTTTTTACTTAAGTGCCATATCATGCCATAAAATATTTTCAATCTGACTGAATTTGCATTTAATGTAAATTTTAATAACAATATTGTAAGTTACTTATTTTAACACTTTCATTTTACAGAGAGTAAAGAAAATTTACATTATCAAAGAACATTTTCATTCAGTCTAGCCAGAGTTTAGGCACTCTCAAAAACTCCCATTAAAATCACTGAAGCACTTTACATTACATTATGCACATCTGCACTTTTGTTGTTTCTGATGAGAGAATTCGCTAAATAATTCAGTCAGCGAGCAAGTGAACAAAACACCGCATTGATGCAGTGATGACTCTTCTGCACGTCTCCGATTGGCCATTGCATTCATAAGCGCAACAGAATCGTTTCTGATTGGTTATCATGAAGCGTTATACGAACGCGTCTGTCTCTGGCTCAGTGCCAGCCAGCGAACACAGATTTGAATTTAGCATTGAATTTGGAAGCTGCATTTAAAATCCACTTGGCTCAGAAATCTTTGAATGGGTATGACGCCTCTGCCCTCGATGCCTGTGAAACGTTTCTCCCTCAAACAGCACGCTAACGTTACTTCTACACTACAGGCTACACACCGCAATATAAACAACATATCTGCATGTTCTCACATCATGTCGTTCTTGTAAAATAATAATAAGTAAATAAATATCAAAATCACTTCGCTGAGAATGAAACACCACTTACCAGCTTCCGCGGTGATGAAAATATCCTCTGGCAATTAAAAAATGCGTGCACGGCGTGACGAATCTTCCCGGTCGGATGAGGTCGTCGTTGTCAGGTGAAAGGTCATCATGTGGGTCATTTTATTGATGGCTAAATTTTTAGCAATTTTGACAAAAAGGCACTTTGGGCACCAAGGGGCAAAGGGGCAGGTGCTCAAGCACCCCCCCCCCCCCTGCACGTGCCTGGTGCAGAACACCCGCAAAACAGACTGTGTGTGAATGCAACCGTATTAAGGGCTCAAATACAAGACTGGCAACCATATTCTGCTGCTGTGTATGTGGCCTTAGATTTATAAGCATTTTATATTTGGACAAATTTTAATATATTTAGGCTGTGGGAAAGGGGCCCAGGCCTTGTGATGTGATATGATTACTGTACTTGAGCTACGTGTTCAGACATGTGTTTTGTGCTTCCTGTCACTGTATGCATATTTTCCTGTCAAATTGTCAGGGTGCCACATTACAATGTCTGGAGGTGAGGTCTTTAAAATCAAAAACAGTAGACTAGCAACAACCGGGCAATGCCTTCGTAACCATTCAGAACTCCCTAAGGACTACAGAGCAAACCCTGGCAACTAGACATAACACTGTAGCATTGTGGTGAGCTTTAAACAGGCAAGACTCATTTTCTTTTATATATATATATATATATATATATCTTCCTTTGAGATTATAATTCAAATATTTTGGCAAGTTTGTTGCGTTTTCTCCACTATCTGGTCAACTTCATAATTTTTTCATAGGAAACTAATAAAATAACTTCTGCCTGCGCACATGCTTCTGTTTTAATGCTGTGCAGCAGTTCTTGTGTTTTTGGCAATGCTTTGTATTAAATTATGCCTCAGCCAGGAGTTTTAACATGGTTTTAAAATTTGTGGCCATGGACAGACTAAAACCTCGTCTTAGCTCTCAGAGCATCCAAGGGTACACACACACACATATTTGAGTTGTGCTGTATGGATGGACGAGCAGTTGAGAGAATGGAGCTCAAGGGCCAAACCCAGAGGAAGTGGCAGAGCTAAACTCTGTGTATTCAACACACATCCAAACATACATACGTAGTGTCTCTTTTCAGGATGTAGTTGGCCAGCCAGTGCTCCCTTGCACCACACAGCGACATGTTTGCTCCAGTGTCATGGTTATTGGCACAAATAAATAATCTGTATGCATTGCAAGTGTCATCTGAAGAGGATGACATGGAGAGCGGTTACTCGGCGGTGCCAAAATACTCATTAAAAATCTCCCAAAATCCAAACTATTTCTTTTGACTTTGGAAGGTCTTTGACTTTTGACTTCTTTTGGTCATCTCTGATGATAAAAAAGCCCTTCTAAATTAGAGAGTAACATAAACCTAGAAGTAAAATGACTAATTGCTAGAATATGATTAAAAGGTAATGTGTTACACGTTTCTAATGCATGAACATCACGTTGTGTCCTTTGCCTCAAGGGTTTTTTTGATGAAATGTTGAGCACTACCAATCTGCTGAGGTCATGTCCTGTTCTACTTTGCAATTATTTAAACAAAATACAATAAAAACATAAATACTGTGAAATAGTATTACAATTCAAATAAACTATTTTCAGTACTTGAATATATATATATATATATATATCAAATGCATTTTATTTTTGTGATGCAAAGTTGAATTTTCAGCATCATTACCCTTCAGTGTCAAATGATCCTCCAGAAATCAAAAGCAATTGAAAGCAATTTTGCTGCTTATTATTATTTTTGTGGAAACTATCAAACAATTTTTCAGGATTCTTTAATGAATAGAAAGAACATTTTTGGACAACTTAATGCATATTTGCTGAATAAAAGTATTAATAATAATAATAAAAAATTATACTCCAAATGTACAATGCTGCAGTGTATCTTTGCACTACAAGTACCTGGAAGACACTTTTTTTGGTCTAAGCAGTTTTAGAGAAGATGCTAATTCCCTCAACTAGGAAACAATGATTACATCCTGTAATTAAAACTAAACATTAGTGGTTCATTAGAGATGACATTACCTGTCTAAAATGTATAAGTACATATTGTATTAGTACATCATTTGAGACACAACTGCTATTTTGTCTATTTACTTTTACGTCCTGGACATTTGGCTAAATTAGCAATTAGCACATTGTGTGTGTCAGCAGCTAAAATATGAACAATACTTTGTCAGAAGAGGGCTGAACGGTCACAGCGGAAGAGGAGTTGTGTGGTTGGATGATGGGTTTGTTTGGTGCTTTAGCTCTTTCAGTGAAAGCAGCAGGCGGGTCACATGGGTGGCCAAAGGACAAACAGCTGGAAAGAGAGAGACACACACAGGAAGACTGATAGAGAAAAAGATCTGGATTTTTCTTTTTTCATACAAATGTCAAAGTTTTATTATTAACAGTTTAGTATTTATTTAATTTATCACTTAACAGTTCAGTTATATATATATTATGTATTTAACAGTGTCTCACATCCTCTCTCTCTTTCTTTGTTTTCCTTTCTGAATAGAGTCTCTATGAATGAGGCAGAATAAAGGGGGTCCAGTGTGAACAATACAACCCAGAGCAGCCTCACCATCTTAGCCCCAGAAACAGCACAATAAGAACAAAAGGCTACAGAGTACAGGCCTCACAGAGAGCCACTTCCCCTGCTCTCTTTCTCTTGTTTCGTATGTGTGTGTGAGTGAATCAGTGTTCCTGTGCTAGACTCTCCACTGCTATTATGTCCTTCCTGGAGGATTGTCAGATGTGACATATATTCAGTTTCTTTGCACTATTGAAACTAAAAGTTTCTTTTGTGCTGAAACCTCTAGATAATTACTGTTAATGCAGACTGTCATATAAGCGTCCCATTGAAGAAAACTCTTTCAAAGCTCAGGAGACTTATTGGAGTTCTCAGTTGTGTCATTTAACCCCTTTATGTTTTGTTGATAATAACTTTACTATTATTAAAAACGATAATATCAGTTTTAGCAAAATTACTATTTTCCTCCTCTTATTTTTTGTAACATTGTTCTCAGACCTAATAAAATATTTATCCATCCATCCTTCTTTCATTGATCCTGACATTTAACCATTCATCCATCCACCTATCTATACATCATTCCATCATTCCTTGATTCACTGATCCTGACATTCATTTGTCCATCCATCCATCATGTCATTCCGTGTTTCATTGATCCTGACGTTTGTCCATCTATCCGTCCATCCATCCATCCATCCTTCCTTCATTGATCCTGATGTTTGTCCATCTATCCGTCCATCTATCCATCCATCCTTCATTGATCCTGACATTCGTCCATCCATCCATAGATAAGTGATTCATTTCGCAGCAACCTTTGATTGAGTTTTGTTTGTAATCCATCATTACATCATTCTGCGATTAATTGATCCTGATGTTCATCCATCCATCCATCCATCCATGGATCCATGCATCTGTACATCCATCCATCAATCTGTATGTCCATCCATCCATCCTTCATTGATTCTGATGTTCGTCCGTCCGTCTGTACATCAGTGTTAATTTTGACAGCAAACTTTGACTTTGTTTTAGTCTCAGTCTTTTGATGAAAATGTTTTGCAGTTTGTCAAAACAGAGAACTTGACATAATTTTGTGTATATTTCTCCATTAATTTTTTCTCCTAAAATTCGAATCAACAAATGAGACAATTGTTGTCATACAGTAAGAATATAATGCTATACAATTAAGGTCAGCTTTCAGATCATTTGGTCTTTTCAAAGTTCATGTTGAAATCTCTGACATTTTATTGCAGACCTTGGTAATCTTGGTAAATCACAGAAAAGCGCTATTCATAATTCACGCTATTCATATCTTGTGTAACTTAGACTGCAGATATCTGCATAATTACAGTAAAAGTCTTTTTCAAAAGACAAATGTTCATGTGATTTACATAAAAAAAACATCAAATGCACTTGTTTTAATATTAAGCATCTGCTGAACACTATAAATTTGGATTTGTTTTATAGTCTGAACTGAGAAATGTTGATTTTGTCACTCCAAGCTTATAAACATTATGGGGTCTGAGAAGAAAAATGGACAGCTTCCCATAATGCCATGGTTCAGTCTCAGTGTGCTAACATCCTCCTCTCTTGGATGTTGAGAAACACCACTGTGTCCTTGACAAAAGATCTCAATCCCGCAGGGATGATGAAAGATGACTGAATCTATTGGTCCAACTCTATATACTTATCCTAAAGAAAAAACACACAAGTGTTTGACTTAGATCATCAGGATTTACCAGACTCAATCCCAAAATGCAATTGCATCAGTGATGCATAATTGTGATTAAACTCAGTTACCATTTCATGGGTTTCCTGTTTTTCCAGAGACTTTCCATAGAACACCCTAGAGAGGATATAAACAATCAGCGTCAGATCCACCCTCATAAAATCATTAATTCAAGTGCAAGGCTGGATGCTAATCCTTATCCAGTGTGGGTTAAACATCTGGCGTGATGAGCTAACTGTTAAATCTCCCTTCAGAGGGCCTTTGGACTTGAGAAAGGTTTAAGAGCTGGATGATAGCCTTGACTTTCACAACCTCGAGTTTGTCTAGAAAGGTAGATCTTTTGGATCAAGAAAATCCAGATGCTAACGGTGCTATAAAATATTTTAAGAGACATCAAGGAAAACAGAGCAGAATGCAACCTGTATCTTATTGCCTTGAAGGTCATGCAGCGCAGTACGAATGCAGGATTTCTGGGAACGATCAACACGTATACTTGCTCATTACACCTCAGATATACTGCACATAGCTTTAAGAGTGGCCAACATGCTAACGTAACAGTACATTTTACAATTGCTAACAAAGAATTACACCCCCAAGCTGTTTGGGTAAAAATAATGACTAAGAAAGCTTGATATTTCAAAAGTAAAAGCAGGGTTTTACCACTGCCAAACGTCTGACTCACTCAAACAATCAAGAAATGCCTCTTTTGGTCTCAGCCTCTATGGTAACCTCTTTTTTAATATGTTTAAATTTTTTTGGACTGCTATATATGTATGTATATGTATGCTATGTATATATATATAGTCAGAAATTTTATTGTTCAATGTTATTGTTCAATGCCACTTCAATCAAAGAATAAATAAATAAAAACACTGGTTTAAACGTTGTAATCTCCTCAGATGATAATGTAGAGGCCAACAAATGTTGTTGTGATCATAGATGATTGTATGATTGTGATTAACATAGACTGATCATAGACTGTATAATTGCAATACACAGAGCCCTACTTGCCCTCACCATTGTAACGCACTGCTTTTGCAAGGTTCCATGAAAACATTTCTGCTTTTATTTTCCTTTATGCCCTGAAGAAGATATCATAGGTTCATCAAGTCTGTCGAAATTATCCATCCTCGATCACTTTTAGTTAGCTTTGACAAAACTTCTCTCAGATAGCACATCTTTTTAAAGTGAAAGCAGCCTTGTCACCTGACATGAATACAGTGCGCTGATTTGCTCAAATGGACTTATCGGCTTCTGCTCAAAAACAACGAGGGCGCTTGTTGGCTTCTGCAGTAAAACGTTAACTCACGATGCCTTGAAAGTGTACAAAACCGGCTTTTTTGCATGGCATATTTTTGGGAAAGTGGCATTTATCGTTTTTATTTTTTATATATATATTTTTTTCCATATCATGTTTCATTTGTGTATGTATGTATCTTGTCATTTCCAAGTAGTAATTTTATTAAAATAATAAATAAATAATATAAATAAATAATTTATAATTTTATAATAATAAATAAATAATTAAACGTTTTCAGGATAAATTGCTAGTTATCAAATTAAGCAAGACAAAGTTAGTATTTTTAAATGCAAATATTAATTAAAATTAAAATGTATTAATAAATCATTGTTTGAGATTATTTAGCATGCCTTTATTCATTTTCACGACTTTTTAAATGACTTATTAATCATGAAGTATGATTCTATTTTTAAATATTTTGTGATTTCTAAGTTCCAATTCTGTGAAAATTCTTATAATTAATTGAGCATTTTTAGGATACAGAAAATACTAGTTATGAAATTAACTAGTAGGAGTCAGCAATTTTAGTGTTTAATGCCATTTTCTAATGTGAATTAACACAGTGTAGTTGATTGGAAGAATGTAAGGATCTTGAAACATTGTATGGGACAAGAAGATCACTGATATACTGAGGGGCAAGACCATGTAAAGGTTTATAAACAAAAAGCAAAGTTTTAAAATTAATCCGGGACCTAACCGGTAACCAGTGGAGAGAGACAAGCTCAGGAGTTATGTGCTGACACTTTTTAGTGCCAGTCAAAAGCCTGGCTGCTGTGTTTTGAATCATCTGCAGACGATTTACAGTTGAATTAGGCAATCCCAGGTATAAAGAGTTGCAATAATCAAGAGTTGCATGAATAACGGTTTCAAGATCTTTCTTAGAGAGCATCATCTTGATCTATTTGGCAATATATCTTAGCTGAAAGAAACTACTTTTAACAATAGGACTAATCTGCTTATCGAAACTCAAATTAGAATAAAAAATGACACCAAAATTTTTTACACGGTCATTAACATTTGAGGATAAAGAACCAAACTGATTAAGTATGTCAGAGGTCCTATCTTGTGAGGCAAAGATAACATTTTCAGTTTTCTATCATTGTAGAGCTAAGATCGGGCCCAACAAATCAAGCCCGACCCTACCTGAGCACGTTGTGTCCGAGCCCGGCCCGGCCCGACACGTTCACTGTAATTATGAGCCCGAGCCCGATTTAAACCCGACCATTTTTAATATGTGGGCCGTTTTAACTAGGGGCGGTTATTTATTTATTTTTTTTACCGCAGGTGCTGCTGTGCTAGATCATTTAGGCTATGGGGGAGCTGCGCAGTTTTATATATATATATATATATATATATATATATATATATATATATATATATATGCGTGCCGCATTTAATGCACGCCAACACACATGTTGTCACTGTTTAAAATGTTTCCATACCTCCGATTTTCCTCCAAACTTGCTCAAAGTTAATTCTCCTGTTTTAATTTTTTTCTTTGCTTCTTCAAGCTCCATGTTGCACTTAATCTACTGAATAGTACAGAACGCACAGCAGGTGTGATGCGTCACGCATGCGAGACTGCGAGTGGACGAGATGCTGCGCATGACACGTGACGTGCTTTATCAAGGGCCCGACCCGACCCGGCTCGAGGACGGTGGCGGGAAATATCGGCCCGGGCTCGGGCAGAGAATCTAAGCTCTATATCATTGTTTAACTGTAGGAAGTTCATGTCCATCCAACATTTGATGTCACACAGGCAGTCAAACAGGCCAGAAAAAGAACCATTATTATTTTTGATAGGAAAGAGGACAAAAGAGGACCCAGGATGGAGCCCTGGGGTACACCGCGATGTATTGGGGCATGGGAAGAAAAACAATTCCCTACTTTGACAGAAAACATTCTACCTTTGAGATAAGAGGCAAACCACTCCAGCACAGAGCCTCGAAGCCCAGCTACATATTCTAGTCAGTGTAAAAGAATATTGTGATCTACAGTGTCAAACGCTGCACTCAAATCAGTAGTTGAAGAGACCTCTTAAATATAATCAAATTGTATATGACTATAATTTTTCAGCAAATCTGATTTTATAACATCATTGCTCTTTTTATCATGTCATATCTATTTTAGAGCAAATTTATGGCACTGATTCATGGGATTTAATACTTTGTTCCCTTTGCTGAATCTCAGTGCTTAGTGTTTCGTAATAGGTGCGTGTGTGCGCATGTGTGTCTGTGAAAAATTATGCCATCATATTCTCTCACAATATGAGTGTTTCATAACCAGTGTGTATTATAGAGCTCCTCCAGTTGCTCATTACACTGTTTAACAGTGCCAGGGTTAATGATCTGGGGAAGGACAATCACTTACAGCAGAGAGAGCCAAACAAGGTCTGCTAATCGCACCGCTCCAAACTAATCTCCTATTTTTAAAGCACCATATTTCCATCCCTATAGGCAGAACTTTAAGCATAAAAGGCAGGGAATAAGATTGCCAAAGAGCTGATGCCATTATCAGTAATCATTGCCTTAGGTAGACGAGAAAGGTGGGTGACAAGGTACCGGCCTGTGTTTAAAAAAACTCAAGTGATCACATATTGTGTTCAATTAGAGAGGCTAACTCAAGACATCTGTGGGCCTTTGCAAAATCTCCTGGTAATGACCCTGAATTCAAAGGATCAGATATACAAAAGAAAACGAGTAGCTAGGAATCTGTGTCTGGAGAGATTCTGGAGGGATTTGTTAGTTCTGTAAATGGTTGCAGAAATGTCAGTCCTTACTTGCCATATCTCTCTTTTTTCAGGTAAAAAATTAAATAAAATAAATAAGCATAACGGAATTATATACTGTTTGACAACAAAAAATTTTTTATCCTTCAACCTTTCTCACATTATCACTTTTTATTTGCTATTGTTTAGAAAATGGTAATAAAATATGACAAGAACTATCAGAACAAATTCATCTTGATAATGTCCGATAATTTTGATAGAAATGTATGTAATGGATTACAAACATCCAAAACTTACATACAACTGTATGACAATATTTAACAGTATGAAAATATTTACACAACTATCAATACTTTGTTGACCAATTAACAAGCAATGCTTAATTTTGTTCAGTCTGTGGTATAAAAAGGTTGCATTAGCAATTCCGGAAAAAAAACACGTAAGCAAAACATGGTGAGGTCAAAGAGTCTGAATAATTTTTGGTCCCAATTTTTATTTTTATTTTTTATCAATTTTACTAGCAGTCCACTGTATGAAGAATATTTGGGTATAATATGTCACAGTTTGCTGTATTTAGCTATACTCACTTACATAAATGAGTTATAGTGTCCTGCACATACTCGTAAAAGAAATATCAATAATTATATCTGGTGTCTGAATAATTGTTGGTTTGAATGAGCATTCATTATTTTTAAAACTACAAAGTAATTCAGTCAAGAGCAGTGAGTGATTTTCTTTCTTTAATATTCTTGGATTAACATTACAGCAGATAGTAGCTAAATTAGGCGTGGTCACTTTAAGAGACAATGAATGCATCCAATATAATACACATCTGATTTTTTTTTGTTTACTTTCGCTTAAGACATAACCAACAGTTTTTTCGAACATACTTTCCAAGATGGGTATTTTGTCATACTTTGTATGTATTTGTCGGTACAAGAGCAAAAAGAGGTAAATTCGGTGTTCAAGTGTTTGAGACACCTCTCTCTGCGTGTGCCCTGAACACCAGAACACCGCAGGTGCTAAATTGTGCTCTTTCACATTCTTTTCTGTATGTTTAAACTGCGATTTGTATTTGTTCTTTCAGATGCAGACGGAACTTTGAGGAGAACTTCGCAAAGGCAAGCTCGGTTCAATATTGCTGTCTGTGAGACGCGGCTCTCTCAGTGGACCTTTTCCGCGTCTTGTGTTTAAGTGCTTTAAACTATTTTGAATGTTTAAATTGGCAAGTTGCAAGGCTTAAAAACATGAGAAAATGATAAGCTTTCGCGACGACATGCAGTAGTGGCCTGTCAACTGTCCTGATCATATTTTAAGGCTGGCCTCAACTAGACGGTTGAGATCGCCGGGGGCCCCTCAGTTGTGGGCCCTTATAATCATCACCACCTTTCCGTCACGAGCCACAGGGTTTCATTTGTGTATTTTTTGTTTGTTTTTGTTTTATTGTATGTTTTAGCTGTGATTTCCATTCACCTCCTTTATAAGTCTGACAGACTGCAACAGTTTGTGTTAAAAATCTCAGTTTGTGTTCTACTGAAGAAACAAAGTCACTTACATCATGGATGCCCTGGGGGTAAGCAGATGAACATCAAATTTTCATTTTGGGGTGAACTATCCCTTTAATTCTCCTCTTATGGGAGGAAGTGATGCTATTAACATGAGGACATTTATGGATTAGTATGTTCTAATGGCATATTTTATAACAGCGACTCAAACCAAAAATAATGCCAGTGACCTCAGCCAACAATTACATTAGACTGAAAACTGACTGCAAGAGTCGATTGGGACTAACTCATGTGGCATGGAACAAAAAGACAACCAGAAGAAAACAGACTGCGATGATCCTCTTTGGATAACCTTAAACGTCCTCAATCTAAATCCTTGACTCTGTTTATGCCTATATGTTCAGAGTCAGACAATGGCATTATGATAATCCATAAGAAAGCATTTTGTTATACAATAAAGCCACATGGTTTACTAATACCTCTTGTCCAGATACCTCAAATGAACTTGGTTTGTGAACATTCACACTTTCAGTCATTAGGACAAATGATAAATATCTTGTAAGTGTTTATTTGCCATTTAAGAGAATTTTTTTATACTTACAATAAACAAATGGCAGGGACAGTCAGCAGCTTGGGCTGAGTATTAACAGCACTCTCAGTGTTTGCCAGGAATTAGGAGTCCTGTTCTTGTGTTTCTGGCCCTTAGATGTCTCAAGACCACATAAATGTGGCTTTGGTCTGGATCTGGGTCTCGGCTAATGGTTTTACACAAGACCGCAGTGTATTTCAGGCATTTTGGTGAAGGTTCTTATCACAAGGGGAAAGAGCCAAGTGGATTTTATATGCTTCAATACATTAAATGTAATTGAAAATTACGTTTCACAAAATTAAGCACAATTACTATGGTCAAACTAATGTGTACAACAGTGGCAGAAATCACAGATTCTTTAGGTCTGTTCAGTGATTATGTTAATAATATTATGATTTATAATATATAAATAAATAAATATATATATAATGTATTCATTTGTTTGTTTGTTTGTTTAAAATATGAATTGCGTATATTTTTTAAAATATGAGATTTGAGTAATCATTTTTTTTTGCAAGTTCAGTTGCAGTTGCTTGGTTTATTAAATAAAAAAAATCATTTTACTTCTGGAGTGTCCTATATTAGAAAAAAGGTAAACAAATCACAAACTTTTTCAGAAATATGTCATCTTTTGATTAAAATCAAAAGATGTCATCTCATTTATCATCAGTAAAATATGGAGTACCCCAAGGATCCGTACTAGTTCCCCTTCTATTTTCAATATACATGTTGCCCCTTGGTAATATTATTAGAAAATATGGAATTAGCTTCCACTGTTATGCTGATGATACTCAGCTATATATCTCAACGAGACCAGATGAAACTTCTAAATTATCTAAGCTAACAGAGTGTGTTAAAAATGTAAAAGATTGGATGACAAATAATTTTCTCCAATTAAATTCGGACAAGACAGAGATATTAATTATTGGACCAAAAAACAGTACACAGAATCTTGTAGATTACAATCTGCAACTAGACGGGTGTACTGTTACTTCCTCTACAGTCAAATATCTGGGTGTTATATTAGACAGCAACTTGTCTTTTGAAAATCATATTTCCCATGTTACAAAAACTGCATTCTTCCATCTTAGAAACATTGCCAAGCTACGAAACATGTTATCTGTTTCTGATGCAGAAAAGCTAGTTCATGCATTCATGACCTCTAGACTGGACTATTGTAATGCACTTCTTGGTGGTTGTCCTGCTTCTTCAATAAACAAGCTACAGGTAGTCCAAAATGCAGCAGCTAGAGTCCTTACCAGGTCAAGAAAATATGATCATATTACCCCAATTTTACAGTCTCTGCACTGGCTACATATTAAGTTCAGTATCAGTTACAAATTATCATTACTTACCTATAAGGTCCTAAATGGTTTAGCTCATGCGTACCTAACTAGCCTTATACCACGTTACAATCCATCACGCTCCCTAAGGTCACAAAACGCTGGACTTTTGGTAGTTCCTAGGATAGCAAAGTCAACTAAAGGAGGCAGAGCTTTTTCACATTTGGCTCCCAAACTCTGGAATAGCCTTCCTGATAATGTTCAGGGTTCAGACACACTCTCTCTGTTTAAATCTAGATTAAAAACACATCTCTTTCGCCAAACATTTGAATAATGTATCTTAAATTGTGAGTGTAGTTGCATCTGATCAAATGTGCATTTTTATTCTTTAGCTTGGGTTAAACTAATTAATTTTACTTTGTTGGATAAGCAGCTATGCTAATGATGTCTCTATTTTGTTTCTATGTTTTGCCACGGGATTTACATCCCGTGGTAACTAGGATTTAAGCTCCAGTTTGGATCCAGAACACCTGATAAAAGATGATGCTGACCCCTCAGAGGACCTCAGATGATGCTAACCCTGAATCAACAAACAGAACTAAAAAATATTTCTACAAGTGTGACTGCATCATATAATAATTATTAATTATTAATAATATTAATAATGTTCATCGTCTGGCTGACTACTTCTTGTATTAATTTTTCTACAAATCCTGTCATACGTGAACTGACAGTCACGACTTAAAAGCTATTACTAAATATTGTAGAAACATAATTTTCTGTAAAGTTGCTATGTAACGATTTGTATTGTAAAAAGCACTATACAAATAAACTTGAATTGAATTGAATTGAATAAAAATAATAAAAATAATAATAAACATATATATGCCCTACTTAATAATAATACTAACATTTAATCTCTAATATGGCATGGAACAATTATATAACATCTCAAAAGTAAAAACAACAACAACAATAACAACAACAACAATATATTGCAAATTCAGGAAGAACCCTAACCCTAACCCTAACTGCAGATTTAAGGTAACACAGACAAAAAGTCAGCAATGTGCCTAAAATCCCAGAGCACAGATTAAGTCTAGTTTGAGACTAGTGATTTTAATCCAGACCAAAAATGATTATAATTAATAAAGTCAAAAATGTCCTGACATATCTGAATTCCAGGAAAGCACAAAAGCCAGACATACAGAGCTAGTTGGGTTGTCTGCAACATAAGGAGCAAATTAAATGTGAATAACTAAACAACCCATTACACTTACACTACTTATATTGACACACATTACTAAAACTCAACACACGTTACTTAAAAAAAAAATATATATATATAAAAGTATATGAAAAGCTGATACATGATCTGCAAAGTATGTTTGCTTTTCAGTCTGAATGGATTGGAATTTATGGCAGATTATTTTCCACACTTTTGACATAAAGTACTTTAATTTGACTTGCCCTGGAGGGGCTAATTTTACAAATCACTGACATAATTTTTCCCTTCATTTCAAGTGTTTTCTTTCATTTTGACCTGTCCCATTCACAGTCTGTTACATATTTCTTTTTTTTTTTGTCACAACACTACATAAGTAGTTTGTTTTGGTTGACAAAATCTAAAGTATGCCTTCCAATATTTTTTTATGAAAATATCCAGATAACACTAATATAAAAACAAAATATAACAAATTTTTGAACTGAAGGTTTTTTTTTTTTAATTACAAAATGAACTGAAGTGGCCACCAAGCAATGAGACAAAAGGGTCATTTCAGGAGATGTTTACATTATGAGAATATATGAGCATATGAATTGTATGAGCTTGGAGCCTCTTTTATTCAATCAGTGGCAGACATTCCTCTTTAATAGTCCTGTGCTGTGCTTTCCCTTTTTTTCTGTGTCATTCTGGATTATGTGTAAAACCATCCATTTGTTCTAAAAAGCATTACTCTGATCAGAAATTCCACATCAGTTTGTCCTCATTGACAGATGGAACGCCCTGCATCTATTGGTTTACCTATAAATTCCATACTCATTGGCAAACAGACCTCTGTTTCATAACCAAGGTCATATATAACTCTACTTTCCATATTTGATGGCACTTACTCTTCTGCTGTGCTTCAAATCATTATGTGTCCTTCTGGTTTGATCCGTAAATGAGAGTTCATGGATTAAATGAGGCCTTTAGCGAATATTAAACCTTTACAATATGCATATTTCTAAAGTGGATTAGCTTTCATGAGATTATGACATAGTGCATGTTGTAAAGTTCAGAACTGCTCTTCAGAGGGCAGATGGTTTGCTGTTAGTAGCCACAGTACAGTTTATATTGAGTAAACAGTTTATCCCTATCTGACCTTTTAGGATCATTTGATTAAATAATTGAGCAGTTTGTGAAACATTCAGCTCTTAAAATCATTATTTGTATCCTGACAGCATCGGTTTCCATGTTTTTAGTCTAGTGTGACACAAAGGACCTCATACAACATTTGAACAATGTTGCCGTTTTTGACTTGATCCTATGCTGTGCGGATATCAATCTGTCTGTGTTAGCTTAGTCAATAATCCTGAAAGCTTTTTGCCAATACATTTTTAGTATTCCTCCTGGCATAACCGCTAGATTACTCTTAAGTACATGATTTTGCATTTGATTTGTGCTAGCTGTTCACCATATTATTGGGGAAGTTCTAGGTAAGCCAAATCAACTCCGGGTCAGATAAATTCATGTCTATAAAGGCAGTTAGGGACACTCGGTTGGTTTCTGCGAGTTTAGACTATTTTAAATAACCTTTTTTAAGACCAAATAAAGAACATGTAACAAATAAATTAAAAGCAACACTATGTTCTCTAAGTGTGATTTTCTCAGGAGAACATGAGTTGTATTAGCAGCACCTTAAGGTTTGAAAATACAACTTCCAACCTACATATCTCTCTATTACTTTTAATTGAATTGGAAAAAAGCTTAAGTAAAATATGGAAATAACTTGTACTGTTAAACACTGTCACCCTCAGTATTTTTGTCTTGTTTTCTAGTGGTGGAAAAAAAATTAAATTGAGATGCAAAAGTGAAAGTTCATGTGTTTTGTATTCTGAGAATTTTTTAAAGTGAATTTATGATTAAAAATGTTAAATATAAACAGATATCGGTTCTTGTTTCAAACATAAACTCACTTAATTTTGTTCACTTTTTCAAAAAAAAACAAACAAAGAAAAAAAAACTTGATTTAAGGATGTATTTGGACTGGAATTAAATCGAGATGCAAAAGTGACAGGTCATTTGTTTTGTATTTTGAGAATTTTTTTTTCAAATGAAGTGAATTTATGATTAAATATGTTAAATATAAACAGATATTTCTTCTTGTTTCAAACATAAACTCACTTAATTTTGTTCAATTTCTCAACAAACCAAAAAAAAAGAGAAAAAAACTTGATAAAAACTGAAAAATACTGACAAAGATATATTTTTTTAATTATATAAATGTTTTTTTTTTTTTTTTGCAGTGCATGCCACAATTAATGACAATATGAATTCAAGAATTTCTACTCTGATTTAAGACTTTTTTAAGGCCTTAGTTTGTGAAATGGCAGATAAAGAAGATTACAAAGATTATACAAAGATTGTATACATTTTTACACAGTGGGGTCTAAAATGTCTGACCACACTAAAAACCTGAAAATAAAAAAGTTTTGGCTTAAAAAACATAAAATTAAAAAGAGTTCACATCTCTTTTTTAGTTTGTCCATTACAGCCACACATTATTTTCATGTCAAATATGCCCTATTGTAGGGCTGGACAATTAATTGAAAAATAATCGAAACCAAAGTTCAGGGCCTCTATCCCCCATGGGGGACCTCTATTTTCCCATGTCGTTATTTCTGTTACACTGATTCAAAAGGAGTTATCAGAACACAAGCCACTGTCACCAGTGACAACGGTAAACAATCAAACATAACAAGCAGGTCGAGGTGATTGGAATCATGTCAACCATAACGGCAGTTCAGCATAAAAGGAGCACTAATGTTCCAGTAAGGAATCTTTACTGACTGCCAGTGCTCACCTGAACACTACCAACCCAGGACTGCACCTCAACTTGCCAACACCATTTGCTCACCATGTGCACACGAAATGTCCCTCAGGACTAATTTATTCAGCTATTTTGTCTACATCTGTTTTTTCTCACCACCACAGCCATCAAAGGATGTCCTTCACGCAGCAAAAAGTCAGAAGAAACAATTTTTCCTCACACACACACAAGCAACTGGTTTTGTTTGCGTCTTCAAAGTTACAGCCATTTTCCCTCCCTTCATTTGGAGCAGTAATGAGAGAGCTGAATCGGGATGAATTCATTTGAGTTTCTTCCACAGAACAGTCTGTGATGTTGCTGTCCAGTGCACACACTGCAGGGCATCTCTCCGGGATGCAAACTAATGACTGTCTTATTGCGATCAATTAAACCACTGTTTTACCTAAAAGTTTCAGGGGTGCCGGCCCGATTGTAGTTAGCCAGAAAATCTGCTGAACGTCTCCAGCCCTCAAGGATAAGGATTACACTGCCTGCAGCTCTTTGTGTGTGTGCTAGAATGAGTGCCGAGGAGTAACTAACCTGAAGCAACAACATTATCAACTTAGTAGTCAATCGCAAAAATGTGTTTCCAAACTTGTATGACTTTCTTGAACAGATTTTGCGCCTACCGACTTCTATTGGATCAACAAAAATACAATTCAAGTCGATGGGAACCCAAACTGTGCAATTGGACTAACCCTTTAAATTCATTCTTAAGTCGTATAAAAATGCAGCAATGTATGAAGCACAGCTCACACAGAAGTAGCTCTCAAACCAAGAAGATTTCTGCTGATTAGTATAGAAAATACACGTGATCAACTAGAACACATCGCAAAATTAGCAAATAATGTTCACAAACTGATAAATGGTCAGGTAGACAGTCTAGAGTGATGTCCGGTTCTCGAACTAATCCTTCTGTTGAATCGGTTCTAGTAATGAGCAACTTTTTACTAGTAGCTTATGCACCTTAAGAGTGGGCTACTTAATGTAACTTAAATGTGATTAGGTAAAAAATAGCTAACACAATAAAAACATGATTTTTGAAAATTATTTTTAATTTTATTTTACCACACTTTGTTATTCTTCTACTAGTGCCTATACGTCTCGCACATTTACAAAAAATAGCATACTTCCACCCTGCAAAATAAAATAAATATTATCATAATGGGAGTGTAACTGCTTCAAATTATATCTATATTTTAGCTTGACAAGCTGCAGTTTTGAAGTAGCTCCCCAACACTGGTTCGCATGTGTGCTTAGAGAGAAAAATGTGGACACAGCATGTTTACAGGGGTATGTGGGTTTCCAGAGGCTTGTGTGAGGGTGTGTTTACTGGGGTGTGTACATGTTTGTGTGTTTGTAGCAGTGTATGTGAGTGTGTGGGTGTGGATCTTTGTGTAAATTCAGCCCCAGCTGTTGAGCACAGTTCAGATGCAGAAACAAAAATAGGGGATTACAACTAAATATAGGGTAAAAGATGGAGAGCGAAGGACAGCAGGGTGAAAGCAGAAGGGAAGAGGGAAGAAGGAATGACTAAAAAAGAACAAGACACTGAAGGATGGTACCATAAGGAAAACCAAAGGGATGAAAAGGATTAACAGCAGAACAAGGATTAACAGACGTTTAAGAGGTAGAGAATGAAGAAGAATGACAAGATGAAATGAGACAGAAAGGGTAAAAGGAATTCTTAAGCACTAAGCAAACAAAATGGATTTGAACATTTACTGAGAAGGACCATCAGATTAAGAGAGCGATGACAAGCAAAAAAAAAAGATCAAAGTTTACAAGAGGCAGTGCAGTGCAAGAACGTCCTTTTGATGGATTATTTTCTGTGATTACGCAAGAGATGTTACTCTACAGTTTTTCATGAAACAAGGCTTCGCAAAAGCCCATATATAATGTTTCAGCATCTTATTCTTTACAAATATATGTTTCGTAGAGGAAATGGAGGCGTTTAGCAGACTGGTGTAGAGCTTCTCTCTAATTTATGGCCAAATGAAAATGTATAGTGCAAAGAGTATGGTCTGTATAATGAACATATAGCCTAGTAACCACAGCCATATTTTCTTTTTTGGAAAAACTCATATACTTGTGTATTTTGGGCTCAAGGAAACCAGAGCCTATTTGAAGCTTTTGTAAACAGAACTGCAAAAAAAGTGAATTTTTTTAATTTTCTGGAGAAAATCTAAACTTACAACAGTTTTTAATGAAACCTGAGATGGTTCAGTCCCTCCTTAAACAATCCAAGTAATCAAAACTTTAAAGGTCATCAAGATGTTGTATAATGAAACCATATGAATCAATCAATTTAAACACAAGCTCAAATGTGCGTAACATATTATCTGCTCTATGAAATTAAATCTGTTCATCACATAAAGTCTCTTTTTACTAGACACCACAATGATATACTATAAAATGGAAATGTTTTTCCTTAAGTTTTGCATATAGATGGCAACATTGTTGAAACGATTCCTGTTCAAAACCATTAAAACAATGCATTATTCATGCCAGGCCAGTCGTTGGTGGTGTCACTTTGTAAAGAAACTTGCAAATACCTTTACATTGAACACATAATACACAAGCACATGAGGTCATTGTTCTACCAAATTCTCGTTTTATCATTTACATGGGGAAGATTCTGGTACTGTTCAAAACTGGCACTTAAAAACTTATTTCCAACGTTTTAAGCCCCCAAAATGCCACTGTTGTGTAAATGAATGGCCAAATGCATAGTTTTTTGTTTTAAGCTGAAAATTACAGTATGTTGTTTAAATGGCCCCTTTAGATCGAACCACTCAATTACATGTTAGTTTTCTGATGGCTTTGTGACCTTTTTGGACCTACAAAGTTTTGATTACCTGGATTTTCAATACATGGACAAAAGATGAACTAAAGTTTTAGTTTCTAGGTAAACTAACCTTTTCAGAACAATAAGCCACACGAAGATGATAAAAAATATGTCACACACCAAATCTTCTGCCAAATTATAGACAAAATCAGTCATTTGGATCACACAGGTACAGTAACATTCATGTTCATAGCACAAACATATCAAAGTTTAATACTAAGTTGTAAAAGGTAGACTGTTTTCTCTCTGCACTCTGCAGTTTTCCTGCAGTAAATTTAGCTCAGTCTCTCATCATAGAACTTTTTTTTTCTTTTGTTTCTCATGCTTGTCAGCTTGCTGGGCCATGCGAATCACAGAGGCCTGGCTGGGCGCCAAATTAACGCTTGCTGAAAAACCCTTGAGGAACCAGGAGCTTCACACTGCTCCCGCTCATGCACGCTGACACTTTCCCCACCTCCAGCTGTGCTGCTTTTCAAAAACAAAGAGTCTAATTGCGGGATGTGTTTCGACCCGTCTGCACGCCAGCAGCGACTCAACCTCATAGTGGCCAGCAGCAATTTTGGACTTTGCGACTTGAATTGAAGTAGTTTGTGGTGTGGCCAAGTAACTGAGAAGTAAATTAGTCAGAACCAAGCCAGTTCTGCCTTAGATAATGTTTGGATCACCCCTGTTTAACCTGTTTGGTTTATGAGAACGATATGCATGAACAGTCCAATAAATAAATACATACGCACAGTATCCAAAAGTCTGGTCTTTTGCAAAATCCGATGATCATGTTCTCCTGCATCCAAGAAAAAACATCCAAGTGTCTGCAAAAGAGTGCTAATTTCTTATTGTCACATTTTCTTCTAAAATCTTAATAAACATTCACAATTTAAAATGTAAAAAATCCCAGATTTTAAATGTGGTGTCAGACTTTTGAACCCCACTAAGTAACGTACTAAGTGCTTGAAAGTGAAATATTAAATGCACAAACATTATTCCCCAGAGAAAGTTCCAGTAAGATTATCTCATACTGACATGCTCAATGTTATCAGTCCTCTTAGACGTTTTGTTATACGTCTTTATTATCCAACACCCTGTCTCACTGATCTTGCAACACAGGCCCAAACCTGCTGGTCTGAAATGATTCTTTGAGTGTGTGTTCAGTTCAGTTTTAACTGCACTGTGATGCTTTCACGATAAGCCTTTGTGTTTCCATCCTGCCAGTCGGCTCTGGTTTGGCAATTCTTTTCTTTTGTTAACTTGCTTTATAAGAAATTTCCAAGTAGTTCATGCTATTGAATGGGGGATATTTCACCTTCCAGTATAGAGGACATCTTAATCCCTTTCTCAGTTTTACTCTGGTCACATAATTGTGATTGAAAGAAAGCTCCCACGAGCCATCTGAAATACAGTATGACAACAACAACAACCAAAGAATAAGGTTCTTCTTCACTTAAAATATTCATGGATCTACATCTCTCACCTCTGAGCTGTGGGGGAAGGTGAAGATGCAAAAATAGATGAATATAAATCACAGATTTCATCTCTAGAACAAATGTTCACTCCATACGTATAGAGGAACAGTATGTGATATTCAGTGTCCACCGGTTTCAAAGAATACCTATTAATAAATGCATATTAAAAATGTTGCTTGCTTACTTTAAAAATACTAAACGACACATAAAAAACAATATACAATGAGATCAAAATATCTGAGACCAATAACAAATGTTTCTACTTTGGATTTGTTATTTAATTAAATTTTTATTATTTTAAAAAGGATAACAGTAGTTGTTCCACTTTTGATTTATTGAAAGCAAGCTGTTTCTTTGTTTTTATTTTATTTCTGGGATTAAATCATATTTTGTATCCCAGATTTTCAATGTGGTCTCAGACCTTTGGATGCCACTCTATGTCTGACAATTCATGTCTATGAGTGCTAACCAAGAATGAGAAATATGTCATAACCAACTTACATGAATATGAAGAAGATTTCTGCATGACTAAGGCAAATAAATTCATGGAAATTATATTACAAGCAGCAGATGCATGTTGTGTTGGTGTGCAGTCTTAAGCTTCTTGCGTAATACACATTGTTGATAAGCATTTGGAGGGGTTTATATAACAGCCGTTGCCTAGGGCCTTTGAGTGGGGGTGTATGATATGGCGCCCCCTGTGGGCAAAAGAACTGACCTGAATTTAATCAGTAAACACAGACTGGAAACATATACGGTGGAATAACATAACAGCTCAATATTACTATTACTGTACATGTGTTAAAACATTTTACTTTTTTGTTCAATAGATTATCATCAAAAAAACCTCATACAGTAACCTATGGAAAAGTTCCATGTCAACTCGGCAAGCCGGAAACTTCAATATCCTACGCAAAATAGCTTTTTTCCAATAACATTAGCCTAATAAAGAATTCCTCTGCATGAATTATTCCACAGGAGAATGTGGGAGTCATTTCATGACTGACACTCTCAAGAACAGCTTTAAACATCAATGTTTGTACTGTATAATATATCTATTATATCACACATATACTGTAGCCTATCTGATGGATTTAAATATTAGATTGCACCAGAAAAGAAATCCCAAAATCTAGTCAAAACTCACTCAGAGTCCTATAACAGCAGGTTTCTATGTGGATTGGGGCTGCTCTTTTTTTTTCATTTTTTGTCTTTTTTTATCATCTGGCAGAAACAAATCAGTGTCAGATTGTACAAGCTAACAACACACATCTTCAACATGCTGCTTAATTTAAAAAAAACTTAATACTTTAGGTCATCTACAAAAAAAAAAAAGAAAACTAACTTTTAGTTTAAAAAAACTAATCCTAAGAGCACACTTTTAAATATATTTTAACAAATAGCAAGACTATTATATAATCAATTTATGATCAGGTTGTTGCTCAAATGATTGCTTAAAATGGAAAATGTTAAACTTTGCTAATATTGGTAATAGTTTAATTACTGCATCCAATCATATTTCTTTTTAATACTTTTTGATATCTGCTTACTCTCACTTAAAACCACATTTGGTGAAAATGGCAGAAACCTTTTTTGTTTTATCTTAACTAAAATTACATTAATTAAATAACATAAATAACTAAATTAATGTCTGAGATACTGCAGCACTAGTATATTGCTAAATAAAATAAATACAATATCATGGGATCATCTATGCCATCTTTATACATATCACCAAATCCTACTGTAAAACTGCTCTATGTTTAAGTATTTAGGCACTGTAGACGTTACATACAGTAAAGGTACTTTGAAACAATTTGTATAAGGAAAAGTGCTATACAAATGAATTTGACTTGACTTGTGTTTCCAGATTTCCAGATTTAAGGGCTGGCAGCTCATAAAGAGCACAATAACTTTGCTTTGACACAATTCACATTCTAATCCCATCTTAGACATTTTCTTTAAAAGCCAAAAACAACTTACAAGACTCGTTCCATATAATTGTTGCAACTAAGGCTCATTCCTCAAATCACCCATCAACACACTTCCAGTAAAAAAAAAAACACGAAACAGATTGTTTTTATAAGGAAACATCTGAATGTAATTTGATGAACTGAATACATTTCTGTGAAGTTCTGAGGAAATGAGGGAGAGAGAATGAAAGTAACAGCAGGAGAGAGATAAAAAAAAGATTTAGAGTTGATGAGAAAACGAAGACAAACAAATCAGGATGCAACATAGGGAGGGAAAGAGATAGAGCGAAAGAGGGAAACAGACAGACAGATCATGAGATCTGGCAAGCTTCTGGGCTGCATCTGTATCTGTGACGAGTCCAGACGGTGTAGCTAGACTGGGGAATCACCCGACCACACACACACACACGCACGCACACACACGCACAGATGGTTTATCTCTTGCACTAATGGTGCTGAAAATGTTGAATGAACCCAAAGTGACTGCTAAACAAAATGTCCCACTTCCAATTTATGACTTTGTCTTCATTCAATCAAACTAACAGCAGTGCTATGAAACCACTAAACAATCATTCATTAGTATACGAATGTACATTAAGCATCACACATTCATTATTTTAAGGTTCAGCAGCCACAAAAAAAAAAAAAATTTCTAGCGTTAAAAAATTACGGAGCCCCGCACATGGCATGCAGGAAAAAATAGCAGACTAAACTGTGTGCACGATTTACCATTTCGTTCACTTGATTTATAAATTGTGCATAAATGGTAATTTGCTAAATTGTGCACACGATTTATAAATCGAGAGAACGAATTAGTAAATTGTGCGCACGATTTAACAAATCGAAGGAAATAAGTAGTAATCATGTGCACGTTTTAGTACATCGAGGGAACGAATTATTAATTTGTAGGCACAATTTATTTATTTTTCTTGCATGTGCGGGGCTCAGTAAAAAATACATAAATAAATACAAATTCCAAGTGTCCGTTAGTGATAATTTTGTACGAAGAACAAATTGAAAATTAGGATAAATTAAAAAAAATCTATCCCTCCGCTGAAACTTTATGGGTGACCTGCAGCTTTAATGATGATTTGATTTACAATGCGATCAAAACTTCTACTAGACCACATACCGTAACTCTAGAAGTGGTTCATATTGTGTTCCTCAAGTGGCGCTCTCAGGCATTGATTTGGGAGGGGTGTCATCTTTAAGCTTATAATGAGCGGGCAGGGAGGAGAGCTGGAACACCTGATCCTGAGCTGCAGTTTGGAGCCAAGTGTCAGCCAGAGGGAATTTAATACTGACACTTTCAGACGGAGTAATCTAGGAGAGACGGAATGGGGTTTATCTTCACCTCAGGAACATGCCAGCATCCACATTCAAACTGATTTACACCTTACAGCTTCAATAAGTGATTTATATTCTCACAGAGAACTACTTAAGACTATTAGTCTTGGATTTTCAAAAAATGTGTTCACTCTTAATCCATTTTGTAGGTTGTTTTGAAGTCAAAGTCCACAAGACATCTTCATGAAGATACTAGTCAATTAGCATGCAATTCCAACACTTTGAAACTTGTCGTAGCCCCTTGCTACCAAAAATCTGGCCACACAAATGATTAGCTAAGACTCTAAGTCAGGCTTAGCTCTTTCTGAATACAACAGTAGGACAATCATGGAGGGAATTATCAAGTTAGCATTAAGCTCTGCAAAAAAAAAACTATCAGGTTGCCTTTATAAACAAACAAGCGGACAACAATAAAGTTCAACTCTTTGTTCCCTAAACCTTGTCTGACTGAAAATGGTTGGCAAAGCAAATCTAGCATTATGGTTTTATCTTAGCTCACTAAACAATAGTGCTAATATTGCCAACAATCATTGTGGTACCATGTCATTAGCATTTAACATGAACTGACAAACAAAGCATTGCACAAATCCATATGGGCAAAATCTGGCAGCTATCTTGTTGTAATTAGGTATACTGCTTCAAACTGGACCTTGCTCTATATCTAAATGAACAACAGGATCCCTGTTAGTGGCCACTGCTAGTTGCACCATCTGTCCAAGTGATACAGTCTGCAGCAAGTGATACAACAGTGACATTGTACCATTTAATGTCAGACATAATTAGTATTATTGTTGTTAATGGTACAAGATAATTGGGAGTTGGAGACCACATATGAACCTGACACCCTCTGGTGGTGCACCACAGGTTAATGAAGCTCTCAGTGCCCGGGACCATTGCCAGGCCAAAGACTGAGATCATCAGCTCATTCACGCCTGCTGATTGCACAACCAGACTTTTAGTTCCAGGAGTGAAGTTTTGAAGGGTATTGAAATGCACTATTGAAAGTTAATGGTAAACCAAATTGAATGGGTCAAAAAACAAAAAAAAACAAATCCAAACCCATATGCTGTTATTTTTTATTTTCCAGTGAACCACAAAATGAGAATTTAGTAGAATATTAACTCAGTTCTTTTCTAAACATAAAATAAAATGGTGTGTTGATGAAAATCAGTGCCAAATGCCTTCCTTCTCTCATATTTCCATGTGCATCTGATATTTGATTCAACAACTACAGTAGATGGATTTCAACTTCAGTTCTGATCTGTTCCTCACAAACAGCTATCACGTTTTGACTTTGAATTAGTTGTGTGGAATAGTGTTATAAAGGTGCATTTTAGATTTTAACATTTCCGTATTCACATTCATTATATGGAAAATGGTCAGGATATGCTGGAAAATTCATTTTGTGTTTCACAAAAAGATTATTACAGTATATGCATAGGATGAGTACTGGCAAATAATGTCAGAATTTTACATTTTACATACCCTTTACAGTTGAATTGATTAGTGACACAAATTATGGTAATGTATTAGACTGATTTATCTTTAAACCTGTATTAAAAATTATATTTATAATTTACAAATTACTTAAAAAGCAACTTATCCTTTCATATAGCTTGAATATATATTAAAAAAGCAACACCAAATTCAAGTGTTTAATCAGTGAAAATCATTCCCTCTGCAACTTTATCCTTTCATATATTTTGATTTTTTATTCTTATCTATTTAAAGAATTCCTGCTATAGACTCTGCAAGACAAAGCACTCAGAATGATGAGATGCAACCACTATCTGGGAGGTCGCGGAGCAGCACATGTGTCGCCTGAAGGAAGTCAGCTGTGAGCTCTTTTACACAAGTTGCTTAAAGGCAGATCCACACTAATTGCAAATACCCAATATACAACACCCTTGTGTGTTAGTATATTGGTTAGAAGTTACTTTACCAAAAGTAAAGAAGTTACGTCAAGTAATGCTGTTACGCAGATTCCGGTCATGCTTACAGGCCTCAGAATAGGCCTTTTATCACCATTACAACTTTTAGTGATGGCCAAATCGGATCACCCACACAAAAGACACAGCCAATAATGGCTTTTATCAAATGTGCAACCATGTTATTAGATAGAATGGTTAATTGTACAATTACTATGTGGAGTTGAGTTGGATCAAAACAGGCATGTTTGATGTGAGATTTAATCTTGCTTACCCTTGATCACCCTTGAATCTCGAGGGTCTCGATTATCTTTGCTTGTATGTGGAGTGTCCTTGGAACTGAACAACACTTAACAGAAGAGACAGAGAACGACACAACGAAAAAAAAGAGAATAAAAGACAGCCAGATGTGCACAAACACGTTTTGCTTCGAGGCATTCTTTCCTTAGATGGAAGGGCCGAAATTGAGAAGAACAACTGCATCTTCCAGGAACTGTCAGTGGGGTGTTTTATGTTGTGTTTGTGACTATGTGTGTGTTCTCTAATGATGGGCACCTTGAAGGTTTTGATTTGTGTTTCGTAAGAGAAAAAGCATTCGTAGGTGCAGGAGTTTTCTCATCATGGAACCTTTTACCTGAGGAGACAGACGAGTGTTTGGTCTAGCTGAATGTGAATGAGTATGTCTGGGTGTGAAACAGAGAAGAAAAAATAAGAGAGAGAGAGAGAGAGAGAGAGAGAGACAAAGGACAGAACACAGATGGAGAGATACAAACTGGTAAACTGGTAAAAATAAGAGTGTCCTCAAATAGTAATGAAACAAAACTCTAAAAGCACAAACAAAATATTTGGATGAGTCAGTCAGTGCAGTGCAATACTCATTTACACAAAACATCATGTCAGAATCATGTCATGCTGATTACGATACAGAAATGCTCTGAAGGCGACCTGCAGACAATAACAAAAACAGACTGTTAAAATAAGAATGGTTTATTAAGTTTCATTCTGGTAATTGTCATTCATGATTCGTTTACATGTTTGTAATCATTCTAAGGTAAACACGATTGGTACTGTTGTTTCCAACAATGATAACTCGCCCGCCCCATTCTTACCAGCCGAAACTCTGATGCAAGCTTGAGTATTTAAATCCTAAAAATGTGTATCTTAATTCATATGAAAATGCCAAAACGCGTACACTTTCATACGATCCCCTTATAAAGTGCACACTCCTAAGACACATACGAAGACACATTTACATAGACATTCACTCCTGACATTATCTGCAGCGGTCTGAGGAATGCTTATGCATTCCATTACTGCACTGAAGCTCCGCCCTTTTTGAGAAACCCCTCCCTAAATGCCCTCCCAGCACCACCCACCAATATAGACAACAACAATCTCACACTGTCCTATAATGACTCTCCTTATGAAGAAAATGCACCTATTTCAACTGAGAGCAGAGGATGAGGATTTTTTTTGTAACTACTGCATGAATTTGCTGGCACATGAACAGAAATAAAGGCCATGAAACAAACAAAAACAAACTAAATAATTTGGCATTAGCAAAGATGAGGCAAGATCCCTCAAGAAAGCAGACAAAAACTCACAAAGTTTCAAAAAAAAAAAAAAAAGGATCAAATGATCAATAAATAACTCAATAAATTAAGTATATAAAGTAACATACTCAAAGAGCAGTTGTATATGTATCATACAGTAAAAACTACTTCTGCATCGCAAAATGATCGATATAAAACAGCGAATTGCAGTTTACTATTCAACCGCCCTTACAAAAACGGCCACTATGCTGATCAGTGGCAATCCAGTACCTCTCGATGATGACACATATGTATTATAGCAAATAGAAGTATATCTATCATCTACCGTTCATTCGGTACGATTCTCTTTCGTTATGTGCACTACTTGATGACCAAACATTTTCGGTCACACAATGTACAAAAATGATGGTCTTTGACCCGATCAATGTGCCTCTAGTTTCCAAGTTCAGCAATGGAACTAGGAAACTAGATGGAAAGCATTCGCATTACAGCTTGCAGACGAGAGTCCAGCCCAGCAACTAGCAGAAACATCAGCTGTGCCTTTCTGTGAACGATTCATAAGCCTAACACCTGAACTTAGTGACTGGCAAATGAGTTTTATTGATCTCTTCTGCAGAACTATCAATGACTGACACATATCGCAGTCACACAGGTATGGATTATGACAGAATGTTAAGACAGGATCAAAGGTCTCCAATACTCCTCGATTCCCTCAGCTGAGATCCAGCTGTCAAAGCACTGACCACTATGATGCATTTGAGCTCATGTCAATCCCAAAATGTCCACTTCAAGAGCTGCCCCAGTCTGGATGGGTTCATTGAAGATGAGAAAAGACCTAGCTAGAGGTAGAGACCTCACTGTCTAACCGGATTCACTTTTTTTTAGTTTGTTTGAGAAGAGTGGACGTTCCATCACAAAGGCAAGTTCTGAAATCGATGCATGTCATCCTCATTCGTAAGGTCCAAAATTGTGGAGACAAAGGCCACTATTTGGGTGCGGTAGATCTACAATTAGCTCCCACGTTTAGGGCTCGACTAGTGGTTAATCTGTTCTGATTGGATAATCTCCCGCACAGGTTGAACAAAAGACGATCTTTTTCTTGGAGCGCACGGGACTGCTGGCTCAGAAATATCTAGAGAGAGAGAGAGAGACGGTTGCTAGGACACAAGGAGAGCAGCGAGGAGAAGCGTCGCCACAGTGATTAACAGTCGGTCTCCAGACGGACTGCTGCCGCTGACACTCTTCTCCAGTTTAGGGATCTCAGGGTTAAACTCGTCTGAGAGAGAGAAAGAGAGATCAAAGAAAGAAAGAAAGAAAGAAGGAAAAATGTTAGTGAGCATCAAAAACCTTTTTTTAAAAGGTTTATTCATTGCCCTTTATAAAAAGTTTACAAAACAATACAAGTTGCCTTTTTTTAAAGAAGTTAAAATATTAAATTAAATGAATACTGTTGAACATTCTATTCAATGAATCCTGAAGTATTTTGGTTTCCACCAAAATATGAAGCACTGATAATAAGAAATGTTTCTTGAGCAGCAAATCAGCATAATAGAATGCTTTCTGAAGGATCATGTGACACTGAACTCTTACTGACTCCAAACTTTTGTATAGTACTATATAAAATGTGATTTTAAAGCCTACAATATGATTTTATTTCTTTTATTTCAAACTTTCTCACAATTACTGCTTTTATGTTGTACTCTAAGGTGGAAACCAATACCACATCGATAGTCTAATTGAAATGTTTCAAAAACTAAAACAAAACTAACAATATTCCATTATGTTTGATAAGACTAAAGAAATATATATTGCAAAATGTCCAAAGACTTTGACAACATACAGATATGTATATACAAATCTCAATGAGCAATGGTTAACTGTAGCTGTTTATTTCTATTTCCATCATGTTAGGCTAATCTTATCAGCAGGGTATTCAAGAGAAAGGTTGGAAATGACTGAAAAAAGAGTGAGGGAATGAGAATGTGATGGGAACATCACTCTAGACTGGAATCAAACCTGCATACCTCACATGAGCACCATGGCTCTGTGTCAAGAACACATGCATTTACCATTAAGCCACAGCAACCAAAGGAAAAAAGTTGTACCTTAAAGTTAGATGTTGACATAGATGCTAAATTATCACCTACTAAACATCAGCAAACGACAACAGGGAGCAGGGGAAATAATGATTCCTCTATGAGTAATGTCATTACCTACAGCAACTGTAATGGTTTCCCCACAGTCTTCTCCAAATATAAGGAAGATAAAACTCATTCATTCATTTTCTGTATTATTACTGGCCCCAAAGCTCTATAGCATTCTACAAGGGTTATTGATGATGAAAATAATCACTTAGAAAGAGACAGAGAAAAGAGGAAATAAAAGCAGCAGAGAGGAGGAGAGATAGTGAGAGAGAAATCTTATCTATTAAAACAGGAGATGTAATTGTAGAGAGAAGACTGGGAAGGATATCAGACAGAAATAAACAAAGAATGTGTGACATTTCTTATCTGCAGCAGCCATGCTGGATGTTGATAAAGGACACTCGGGCCATTAGAGGTTAAACAGTCTGCTGTGATAACAGACGTGAGTGAACATAGACACACAGCTCAATGGACATATCAGGGCAGCCGGGTCAACACATTATGGAAATGTCTGCAATTTGTTATTTTTGATGCTCGCAGGTAAAAATCCAGCTGGACTGGTTCTGCTCTGTGTGCGACAAAGTAGGGTGTGTTCCTGGATCAATATCTTTAGCTAGGTCTGGAACAACATTCCTGTCAAACAAATATAGACTTATATATATTTATATATTATATATACCCTAATTAGTTTTGCTGAAGGACACAGATTTGACGTTGGACAACAAGTGCTGATCCAACACTGTACCAGAACTGTTTAAAGTGCAAAAGCAAACAAAAATGTTCTAGCTGTGAATCCAAGCTGCATTGTTATATTTATGGTATTTTACACCTTTTACTGGGATAGGACAGGTTGTGTCAATGCAGCAGAAAATGGCTGATGGATTAACTAGTTCAAATTTTCTGTAAAAAAGTTTACATTTTTACTGTATTTTTTACAATATGATTTTATTATTTCAAACTTTCTCACAATTACTGCTTTTATGTTGTACTCTGAGGTGGAAACCAATACCACATCGAATGTCTAATTGAAATGTTTAAAAGTTTAAAAACCAGAACTAACAATATTCCATTATGTTTGATAAGACTAAAGAGTTTCTGTAAAAAAGTTTACATTTTTACTGTATCTGAATTATTCACCATAGCTGCCAATAATGTGGCATGGGCTGCATAGGAAAATATGCTATTTTATCAATAAAATAGCAGAAGCATTATTTGCCAGTGTAAACCACAAGTATTGGGCTCACAACAATGGTCAAAAGGGTGAAAAAAATTGACTAAAACCTACTGGATCCATGGTCTGATTCCACACACTAGGACTGTCTAGGATTTCTAAACTGTCTAAAATTTCTGGGTTTTGGCTTTGTTTTGCTATTGTTTTCATACTTGCTGAAGGTAATGACTGAAAAGTCGTTTGAGAAATAGTGTGCAGTCTTTTTACATAATTGACCAATGGAGGTTTGCAAGAAGGTGGGATCTACAGAGAACGATTAAAGCAATGCAAATACATGCACATATAATGTATGGGGACTGTAGGCAGCATATAAAAAAAAAACACATCTTGGAAAAAGAGGCTGTATGGTCACCCGACCACTTGCCAATCATTTATAGATATGTCTACAGCAGCCTTTTAGCCAAATAAAGAGGATAAAGCAAAAAAAAAAAAATTATTCTTTAACTTTTAGCTGTTTCACCTTTTTTGGCTGAAACTAGCACTGAACCTCTTTCCCTGTGACTTGGCAAGAAACATCAGGTCTCCTGGGTCTCTAAGGCTGTGTTAAACATTGGAAGTCTTTTCAGAATAGAATGATTATCCTTTGCTTTTTTGACATCCGTAACCCTATTTTATCATATCTGTTTCATTGAGTATAATCCCTGACTGGAACGCACTATTTAATGTGTTCAGACTTAAGCAGAATGAATGTTTTAATGCAGAGTTAGTCAGCACAATGATGGTATTATGGAGCTGTTGACAGAAAACAAAGTAAAACTTGCTTTCCAAGACTGCTACACATGCCATTTTTTTCTTATAACAGGGTGGATGACCTGTCAGCAATGCGTTTTATATATATATATATATATATATATATATATATACGTTTTAGGAAAGCGAATATGATGACAGCTTTAGAAGCAGGAGGGTCTACGTACAAACAGAGGGTAATTTTTTCATATGGTTTGTGTGTTTCATAAATGGATACAAGAATCAGTTTCCATTTTAATGGCCTGTGCATTACACACACACACACACACACACACACACACACACACACACACACACACACAGACCTACTGCTAGAGTGCTTTTGGATGCCTAGGGCAGTGTAAAGTGCCAGCTATTTGTTTTGTTATGTGTTTTGCCAAGAGCATATGGGCGTTGAGCCAAGCTGTGCATCCTGCAGTGTGTCCGGATGATCCTTCCTGTGAAACTGATGTGAACTTGAGTTTCTGGGTATTTGCTAGACGTACATTTCAGATGCATTCATAATAGTCACTGAACATTTACAGCTCGATTTCCAGGAATAAATATAATATTTGAGTGAGGACGAGGGAGCAAAAATTAAGAGAATGAATAAATGCATTCATTTGTTTGTTACTGATCATCCCCTGGTCACAGGACGTGATCTGGCCTAATGGTCATCCTGGCTTTTATGAGGAATTTCAGATGCTCACGAGGCAGATTAAAACAAACATATTGCTGAGAGCAAATGACCATTTGTGTTAACTAAATGCCAATGTGTGTGCAGGTTTCACATGTTTGTGTGTGTTTACTTACCAATGTCATGTAGTTTGGGTGTGACAGTGTAGTCAGGTGGACTCTGGTTAGAGTCGTCATCTGCATTAGAGGCTAGAGTAGAGAAAACACATGATCTGAGTGTAGACAGTGACCCCAAAGAATATTTGGACACTTGAGGCATTGTTCACCCCAAAATGAAAATCGTCTTAACATTTACTCAACCCAAGGCCATTCAAGATATACATAAGTTTGTGCCTTTATCAGAACAGATAAATGTAGCATTACATCACTTGCTCACCAATGGATCCTCTGCAGTGAATAGGTGCCATCAGAATGAGTGTCCAAACAGCTGATAAAAACATCACAATAATCCACAGGTAATTCACACAGGTAACTCCATCAACTAACCTCGTGAAACGAAAAGCTGCGTTTGTAATAAACAATTCGTCATGAGATGTTTTTAAATTTAAACGAGTCCTATTATTCTTAATATTCATTTCATGAGTCATTTCATCTGAATCAGGAGAGATATATGTACAAATCAAGCATGTTCAACATGTGAAAAACAGTCAAAAATCAGTTCTAAACAAATATGCCAGTGGGTTTTGTTGGTTTGAGAGCAAAAGGGGATGTACTTTTTTCATTGGAAGAAGTTTTATTACAGATTACAGCCAAAAGAAATTGTTTAATATTAAAAAGCCTCAATGATGGATTTGTTTATTTCAAACAAGCAAACTTCACCAGATATTAATTGATGGACTGGAATCATGTGGATTACTTGTGGATTATTGTGATGTTTTTATCAGCTGTTTGAACTCTCATTCTGATGGCACCCATTCACTACAAATGATCCATTGGTGAGCAAGTGACTAATGCTAAACTTCCCCAAATCTGTTTTGATAAAGAGACTGTTCAGGTTACTCTTTATTTTAAGGTCCAATTTTCGCTATTAATTAACTATTAACTGTGACTTTTGACTTAATAAATTCCTTATTACTGCTTAGTAAGGTAGTTAATAAGTTTGGTATTGGGTAAATTTAGGGTTGTATTTACAGTCATGCAGAATGTGTGCTTTATAAGTACTAATAAACATCCAGTGTGCTAGTAATATGCTTGATTATAAGCAACTAGGTTAGTGTGACTTGGTCCCTACAATAAAATGTTACCAATTTTAATTTTTGGGTGAACAATTCTTTTAAATATGAATGAATGTCCTTGTATTAAATAACAAAACAACAACAATAAAATCACGGTAAATTGCAGAAGCTCGAACAAGTGATGCATAAACTCTGTATTAAGATAATAAATTACATATACTTTGCATTAAAAAAAAGCTTGTTTTAGAATTTTTTCTTTGTATTATAAATAAATAAATACATTAATGAGAATTGTTGAATAGAGGGAATTAGGGCAAATATTTTCTAGCTTTCAGTCTGTGCATTATTTGCTTTTTTTATATAGTGTTCGTATAATACTCTAAAAAAACAAACAAAAAAACAAACCTCGCTTATAGCAAGGTGCATACATTTACTGCCTTAATATTGAGTTTACATTTTTAAACTGAATTCACATTTTCTCACTATTCCTTATTCATATAAATAACTCATTCAAACTTTAAATGATAATACACGGTACAGTATGTAAACACAAAGTATTTACAAAAACATACAAATATGTAACTCAGAATTATCAGTGATTAATGTACAGTAAATAAACTTGTGTTGTGATATTTGTTATGATTTTAAAGAAAAAGAGAGCAAAGAGTGACAAGATGAACTGAAAGAGAGAGTAGCAGATGAGAGGAGCTCTCAACACATGGCTGTGATCAAAGAGGCCACAGAACGTGTTCAAGCATTAAGTTCTGAAAATAGTTTGCTCACACACAAACACACATTAAACCCATCATCATGACCTCCTCTTGTGGTTTGCATGCTTTTTGTTTCTGCGTGTGTGTGATGTCGCTCACCTGTAGAACAGCAGACGAACACCCGCAGTCTTAAACAGCTGTGTCCGTGGTGATGGATTGGTGTAGCTGCAACAACACATGACAGCACAAACATTAACCTACTGCCGCCTACTGGACAATGACATGCACTGACATCACTTTTAGGATCTGAATGTAATACTAACTTACTACACAACCTCACGTTGTTCCAACTTGTACAATTTCTATCTTCTGTTGAACCCAGAAGAAGATATTTTGAAGAATGTTGTTAACCAAACAGTTCCTGGTAGCCACTGTCATCCATACAATTTTTCCCTACTATGGAAGTCAATGGGTACCAGAAACTTGTTGGAACAACTTGAGTGTAAATGATGACAAAATTAAGACTTTAGGGTAAATGATGACAGAAATATTTTGTGACCATTTCTGTCCCTACTCTTGAATTAAACAAGTTGTTAACTTGAATTAAACAAGTTGTTTTTGCTACTGTACCTTTAAATCTTCCTTACGTACTGTACGTAAATGAGCACAGAATAACCAACATTGCATATGAAATGAGTAGCAACCTGGTTTAAAGTGTCTCTACGCTTTATTTCAAAAGAGCAAAGCTAATGATACAGTCCCTTTAAGGTATCCAAGGCAAAGCTCCTTCTGCTGAGATAAAACACTAAATAAATAACATTGATCTAAACAGATATGGTGTACGTTTATTAAATTCTCAATTTCCACAAGCTGCAGATACCATCTGTGATTGATGAATTGGCCCCAAATGAACTCCCCTGAGCTCAGACAAAGATACCGTTTCCTGTATTCAGGTTTATATACACATGGGCCACGTTATCATAGAAATGTTTGAGTGTGATACCATTTTTCACTACCAAATAGTTGTCATGCTAACGCTAATAACCTGCCTACAGACTGCACTAATGAAGACGACTATTAGCATTAGGTGGGACATGCATCAGAAAATCATCATTAGCAATGCTCTATTAACACTCGGTTTATAGCCTGCATTAAAAAAGTTTTCAATCAAAACGAGTGCGCCCTAATTGGTAGTGATTGACCCAAATGCCAGAAAGACTGATGATCGGTGGCTACTCATAACGCCCGATAACAAGCTCCTCTGGATGACGAAGCCGTCCCTTTTTCACCAACAAGGCAGTTTTGAGAGCAAATGGACTGCTGCGAAAGATGCATTTGTGCCTGTCCTCGTGAGCTTTTTTTATTCTCAGTTGTGATTTGGTAAATGAATGAAACATGGTTGTTTTAAATAACTCGCGGCCTTGCTTCAAACCACTGCTTCGTAACAATAAAGCCTTTTAAAGATGATCACGGGGTCACAAATTGTTTTCTACACAAGTTTCTTTTGTTAACCAAATCTGTATCTGTAACCCTACACATAATGACGCTCACGCAGAAAGTTCTCACTCCTTTTATTCCTAACTCAAAAAACTCGACGACAGGAAGTGCCATGATTGGCTCGGCACTACAATCGCCACATCATGAGGGAGGATCCTGCCAAGGCACTTCTGCTAACAATGTCCCCTTGAACAAAGCAGTAAACCTCCATATGCTCAGCAGTATGCCTATCCCTGTTTAATAACCTTTTCTGTCAGTGGAGTTTAGATAAAGTAAGCTTATTGCAACCTGCAACTTGCCAGCTAAAGAACACTTTAAAGGATGATTATGTTAAATACAAGTTAAGCTGTATGGACAGCATCTGTGGCATGTAATTTCGACTTGCACCTGAGTTTGTTGACAGAATTCCTTTTGTAATTGTGCAAACATTTGCCCCAGATACTTCTACTGTTTGCTTGTTTTTACAAACTGAGGAGCAAGTCTGAAGTATTTTCTATGATAGCGTGCCACCAGATTTCCATCCACATACTCTTATGCAAATTCTGGGATGCTGCATAAAAAATTGTGAATAGAAACATTAAGATCCTCTCCTCTTTTCTTCTATTTGCAGAATGTGCACACAAACATACAGACTTGTTCAAGTATAAACTTTTTAGTTAGAAAACAATCCTCATAAACATTTAACTGCACCCCAATTGCTGAATAAATTCCCCAACGTGTGTCAAAAATAAAAGAGACTTGAGTCATGTGACTGATTAATTTACTCACAGTTGGCTAGTATCACCTTCCAGAATGCTCTAGTATGCTGCAGGCATGAAGCATCTGCCTAAGATTGCTAGCAAATATTAAATTCTTCAATGTGTGATTTATAACGTTTTATAAAAAGCGCTTCCCCAATGGCTCTAATTTACATTTCTATTTTGAGCAAATTTCCCCAAAATGGGGGATTTTTCTTCTATTGAAGGCAATTTGAAAAGTTGCTTTACTTGCAAAACATAATATATATATTAGCGTTATGTATGGGTAAACTCCTTTTTGTTCCCCGTTCTGCTGAAAGCTGATTTGTTCAAGTTTGTGTAGCTGCACAAACCAATGGCGCTTCAACCTGCCAGAAGGGGTGGGGCCGACCGCTATATAAGTCTGCCAGTAGCGCCATCTATCAGATCATTTGACTGAAGCGACGATCATCGATTCGTGCAGCTTGTACAGGGCAAGTGACATAACAAGAGTGAACGTTCGAAAGGGAACGCTTTCAGTTACTTAACGTAACCTCGGGTTCCTTGAGATAAGGGAACGAGCATTATGTCACTTGGTATGGGAACGAATCCAATTACGCCGACACTACAAGCAACAATCACATGCTGCTCTGCTAAGGGCCCTAAGGGACTTGGGCATTATCTCGCCCCAAGCTTAGCAGAGGGCATGAAAAACCAATTACCGCATGGAAGGTTAGACAGATAGAATCCACGCCTGCAGGGCAGGGATGTCTAAGTTAAAGAATCTGTCAAAAGTGGACGGCGACGACCAGCTGGCGGACGCACAGGTCTCACTGATAGATATGCCGCTGGACCACGCCCATGAGGAGGCCATTCCCCTTGTGGAGTGGGCTCTCACACCAATAGGGCATTCCAATCCTTCCGACGTGTAAGCCAGAGCTATTGCATCAACAATTCAGCAAGACAGTCTTTGCTTGGTAACTGGCAGACCCTTCTGATGGCCTCCAAAGCAAACAAACAGTTGTTCAGACTGCCTGAACAGTTTAGAACGTTCCACATAGACTCTCAGAGCCCCAACAGGGCAGAGAGTGTTCGGTCCCTGCTCGGCATCTGCACAGTCTGCAAAGGGGAGCGCACAGTCTGAGGGCGAGGAGGATTCAGTGTCCTCGTGCCTTCAGAAATTTAATGACCAAGTTGAGGATTGCTGGGGGGACTGAACCACTCGTCCAGTAAGCCATGGGCGGGTTCGTCCGGAACCGACCGCTTGAGGCCCAGATCGTCCACAGCCTTTGTGAGGATGTGGATAAGCTCCGTGTCTTGCTTCGGCTTCAGCACCTGAGGGGGAGAGGTTGCTTCGGGCTCCTCGTCGGAATCGCCCCATTCCTCCGTTTCTGACGCCACTAATGACATAGAGTTGTCGGCAGTGAAATCGTCGATAATAATGTCCTCTTCGGAGGTGCTGAATGAGACCAATCCTCTCGCAGTTGAAGAGGGGCTCTGGTCCTCACTCACTTGTGAAGCACAACGGTGTGAGAGGACGTGGGGAGGGTGGGGCACACTGTTTTTTTTTCCTGAGAAAGACAGGAGGGCCTGGCGGGGGATTGCCTTGAAGAAAAAGCATGAGCCATCAGCGAGCGCAGCCTCTGCATGGGCGTGGCCGAGGCAGGCGGCGTGCTCGCTGAGTCCGTCTTCATTGTGCAAGAGCTCCTTGCATGAACCACACTCGCGACACGACATTTGCTATAACACGGGCTGAAAATACTCTTAGAAATTTGCTCTTTTGTTTTGGATCCCAGATGCCTACAGAGATCGTTTACGTCACTGCCTCTGCTTTTTCCATGGCGGTGAGCAGAGCTGGAGCTTCAGCAGAACGGAAAAAAGGATTTGTCTCATACATAACAACAGTGAATGTTGGAAAGGGAACCACTTTATTTTCTTCAGCGAGTTGTCAAAGCAACATTAAGTTAATGCACTAAAATATCAATAACTGAAAAAAAAGACAAAAACACACTATAACTTTAACAAAAAATAAAATAAAAATGGAAAGTGCAAAAAAATAAAAACTAATTCTAGTAATAGTTTGTCAAGGACACTAAAATAACACTGCATACCAACTTCCATGACCCGACCCACTTCATGTAAAATAAAACCGCTTTTATTACTGTAGGTAACTGATATGACTTGTGAATGTATGATTTCAGACATTTAAAGAAAATTACTTTTTATAAAATAACAACCTGAAAAAAAAAATAATGTTAGAAAGCGACAAATACTCACATATATAGTAGTACTCATGACCCACGTTGAATTCATAGCCTAGCGAGAAGGCGCTGTAACGCTGGAATTTCTCAGAGAACTTAATTGGCGTGTGGGGGGCATGTGGCCGGTTGCACTCCCAGCGTTTGAAGCCCATCTGCGGGTCGCAGGTGCGATAGCCTCGGTAACTGACCATATAGAGAACATACTGCTCAGCCACACCACGCTCCAGCGCCCCCCGCTGACTATGGTTGTAGTGTGGACAGTAGATGTCCAGGTAGTCATTAACACTGACTTGTACAGTGTAGCCCTCTCTCCGCAAGCTGAAAGAAAGAGAAAGGAAGGAAGGAAGGAAGGGGAAAAGAGAAACAAACAAAACATTATCATAAGAATACAGTGTTTTTGCTATTCTAGTGGAATCAGTGTCATATTCTTTGGATTTTCTTATGGATAGGAAAATTTAAGAATAGTGGAAGATTTATCTCATTGACCTTTTTAAAACGTTTAAGTCCTGCTCGAATGGAAAAGCAGTTATATTTCAATGCTTTGTCACAGCACATTAAACCAGATCATTTTTCATGCTTAATGCGTGCGAGGCACCGATCAAACAACAGGGGGCAGTGTTTCATTTCACGGCGACCCTACTCATTTGATTCTCTTTGTCTCGCACAAGCTCACACAGAAAAAACGTGCTAATACACACACTCGCGCTCTTCTAGGCCAGGTCCCACAGGAGATTATTATTCAATTACAAAACGAGGATCAGAAATGTCACCCACTCCTTCTCCGTTCCTCTTCAGCTAACCCCTTTCTCCTCGGTTTCTGTGTCTTTCTTCACACTTCCTTTCTCTTTTTTTAAAACACTTTCTTTACTACTACACATGCAAGCTGTTTTTTCTTTTTTCTTTTTTTCTAAAATGCGCATTATTCACGTGTCCTCTTTATAGCTCTGCTCCTCCTCTTTTGCTCACCGTAACTGCTTTCTTTTTTCCTACAGCTTTTCCCCCCTCTTTTTTAATCAGTGTCTTTCTTAGCCTTTTATCAATACACAACAGATGGCAATCACATCCTTGATTAGGGCTTTCTCTCTCTCTTGCTCTCAAACACACAGACGGAGTGAAAGATTTTTGTCATGCAGTGTGTTTTGGGGAGTGATGCCTCAAAGCTGCTATATTTAGGGAGAGGGAGCAGGCAAGGAGTGGAAAAGAGGAAGATAAAGGGAGAAGATGAAAGAGTGAGGAAAGATGAAATGAGAGTGTAGGAAAACAAAGGATGAGATGGGCACGGAGAGGCACAGAATTGGAACACTGATGTACTTGACACTCCTGAAGATGATGATGTTAAGATAGGTGTGTGTGTGTGTGTTGGTCAGGTTTTATCTACACTGCAGGGACCAAATGTCCCCAAAAGGGGAAAAAAGACTAAAATGTCACAGTGTGAGCACCAGCGAATAGCTCCCATGAGGAAAATAAAGATACGTAAGTAATGTCCCAGGATTCATCTCATAGGGTTGGTTGATTGAATGTCTAGACAAAGACACTAAAATTTAGAAGAAAAAAAACTCTTGATTTGTTGAACATCACGTAATTACAAACCTTCATTTGTTATTTCATAGCTGCGATGACTTTATTATGATTCTAAAATGTGAAAAATTGCTATGGTTAAGATTGACTGGTAGTAAGCTAGGTTTGACCTAAGTTAAGTCTATTTTGCTAACTTACACTGAATTAGACTTCTGTCATATTCTCTGCCCTTTAATGTCATGTCATCAAACTCAAACACATAAAAGACAGTGAGTTTATCTGATCGGCCAAACATGTTGGGTTCATTCACCTGACTCGCCATTTTGCCAAGTCTAGAGCTGTTACAGAATTAAGTGTGATTTCTTGTTTTCAGTAATATTTTTCAGGTCATAGTACAATGATGTGTGGTACATAAAAAAAGCAAATAAAAACATTTTCAAAAGTTTATAAAAGTTTGTATGCATAAATTTAGAAGTTAATTTAAAAACATGTTTGCCTACTTATTTAAATTTTTTCTGAGTGTTGATTATTATAGTTAAAGGAGCTATGTGGAGGTTTTTACTTAAAAAAAATCTTTAAGATAGAGTTTCCCTATCAAGGGAACTTCGAACTGCGTCCTCTGAGGGGACACTATGGGGAACACCTCGTCGTGACCCGTGTCTGAAGCATACTTTGAAAAACGCCAACGTGATGGCCGGCGACAGCCTCTGACGTCGCTACCAGCGCGACTATAAAGACGCGCCTGTAGGACCCGTCACTTTATCTTCTTCGTCTTCATTGACTGTTTTGTTTGAAGCTGCATCTGAGAAACGACCAAAATGGTAAGAGCGATCTATTATTGTTATCATCATTGCTTCCACTGGCAAGGCATTTAGACAGTGTGTGCATCCGTGTCAGCGTTATCTGACACCCGATGACACACACACTCTTTGCGTCTCTTGTTTGGGCGAAGAGCACGCGCGTGATGTCCTTGAGGGGGCGATCTGCGTGCACTGCGAGCGTTTTTCTGTGAGAAAGCTCCGGTCTCGTTTGTCTCTCTTTTCGAAGAAAGAGGGACAGCCACCTGGATCCCGCGGCTCAGGACCCGCCGTTGCCGAGGCACGGAGGAGAATGAGCTCATGGGGATCACAGGTGGATCTCGCTGAGGAGTGTAGAGAGGGAATTTTTTCCTTTCACACTCTCCGGCGGCAAACGAGAGTGAACTTTGGGAGGAAGATGCGTTGTCATTAACCCTTTCTTGCACTGAAGTTAGTGCTCTGCTGGGTTTTATCCAGGAAGAGCAGGAGATGTCTGAGAGTGGCGAAGAAGCTGAGGCTGAGCCTTCTCAATCCTCCTGCCCTGCGTATGGGGAGCTGTTAGCTGCAAAATTAGTTTTGCCATGGAAGCGTGCCAGAAAAATAACGTCGCGAGGTCGCCTCGATGAGCCTTATTTGTCTGACCATAGCCCTCCAGCCCAGGTGAGCCTTCCATTCTTGCCTGACTTACATGCAGAAGTCGAAAAGGAATGGAAGAGGCCGTTTTCCTCTCACATCCATCGGTTTCAGCATACGAGTTATGCTGATATCGAAGGCATGCACGAAAATGGCTATGAGAGGATGCGCCCTGTAGAGAGATGCTGGCTAGCTATCTCTCTGTGGGGGAAACGTCCTCTCTTAAATCTCCCTTTTAAATCTCCCTCTTTGCCATCTAAGCCCCTCCAGGATGCATCCCGCTTAAATGGCAAATCATACGCGGCAGCAGGTCAGGCGGTGGCTTCGTTGCACACGATGCAGTGTTTCAGGCTTACCAGGCTGGCCTGCTGAAGGACCTGGATACAGGCGAGGGCCTTTCACCTGACCAGGTAGCCGAGCTGCGCCGCACCACAGACCTCTCTCTCCGGGCTACCAAGCAGGCCGCCTCCGCCATGGGCAGGTCTATGGTGGCCATGGTGGTAACGGAGAGACATCTGTGGGTGAATCTGGCAGACATCAGGAGGGAAGAAAGGGGGTTTCTTCTCGATGCTCCGGTCTCGCCTTCTGAGCTTTTCGGTAACTCCGTCGAGATGGTGGTCGAAAAGTTCAGGGAGGCAAGGGTGCGCTCAGCTGCTTTTAAATCCTTCATTCCACGAAGGTCCAGTTCCGAGCCCGAACAACAAAGGGGTCCTGGCCCATCTCGATCTGAGGGTCGTAGACGGGCGCAGAAGGCTAGTGTCGCGGCTCGCGCTCCTCCCCCGCCTAAGGGCAGGGGCAAGAGGAACCGCGGGTCACGGAGAGGTAAGCAGGGTCTGAGGGACTTGATTCAGACGAGGCAGCGTCCTCGCCCGGATCAGAGCGATAGAAAGACCTAGTAGCTCCGGATGTTTTTAACCGCTGTTTTAACTTCTGTTTTTATCCTCCCCTGCCTAATTCCCCTGTAGCCACCAGCTCTCCACCTGATCGAGGTTAGGTGGACAGTCTCTCACATAACAGTCTCCTTCCTGGACCTATGAGGTTTTGGTTGGTTCTATATTCATAGTAACCGCCTTACTGACGGTCCAGACCAAAAGGGGGCGCCCCGCAAGTGGGACTCCAGTACAGGAGGGTGGGTGAGTACGTAACCCTTGCTTTACCTGTTTATGGATGTTATGTTGCTGGTGGTTATATGTCTACTAACAAACTCTGTGAGTTTCCTTTACAGTGCTCTGGAAATAGCTAGGTGGCCAAGATCACAGGCTTTCGGTAGGCGGCTGCACCGCGTGGGTTCCGCCCCCCCGGGGCGCGACACCCACCGCGGCGTGAGACCCGCACGTGGGAGGCAAGTGCTCTGCAGTTGTCCATCCCACACCCCCTCCCGAGGAGCCTGGCTGATCATCAGAATTGGCACAGCACTGCAGGGAATTCCATAGATGTCCGGCCAGGTCACCCTGAGGGGCCGCCTGGCCGCTTGGCGCATCCGGGGAGGTGGTGGTTACGGAGTCCTCTGTATGTACTGCCTCAGGTGATGCTCCCCTCGCTTGAGGGTTGGAGCTCACCTCTCCCGTGCGATCCAGCGCCTCTGCGATGCTTGGGAACCTTTCTGTACACAACCTGCCTGTGTACTTTCTCAAAACCACATGGTGGTCAGTGTGCACGTGAACACTTTGCACATTGTCTGAAATCCACGTAAGTGGTAAGTGTGCACGCAAGACTTTGCGCACTTTCTAAAATCCTGTACGGTAAGGGTAACGCGCTCTGCTTCATTACCTTTCTTAAGATGGTTAGCCCTGGGTTCCATGGGCTTCATTCAACCAGTGTGTATTTGTTATACACCTCAAGCATCGCTTACCTCAACATGAGGGGCTGGGTGGACTCCCACATATTGTGGTTATCAGGTAGTAGGCTTCATCAGGCCTCTCTGATGGTGAGCTCCCACATACTGTGGTTGCCAGGTAGTAGGCCTCACCAGGCCTCCCTGGAGATTTAGCTCCCACATACTGTGCATTTCCACTAAATAGCATATTGTGGTTTTCAGATAGTAGGCTTCACCAGGTCTCTCTGAAGGCGAGCTCCCACATACTGTGGTTGCCAGGTAGTAAGCCTCCCTGCAGATTTAGCTCCCACATACTGTGCGTTTCCACTAAATAGCATATTGTGGTTTTCAGATAGTAGGCTTCACCAGGTCTCTCTGAAGGCGAGCTCCCACATACTGTGGTTGCCAGGTAGTAGGCCTCACCAGGCCTCCCTGGAGATTTAGCTCCCACATACTGCGTTTCCACTTAAAAGCGAGCTCCCACGGTTTGTGGTTGTCAGGTAGTAGGCCTCACCAGGCCTCCCTGGAGTCGAGTTCCATATTACTTTCAGTTTCCACTTGAGGTGGTTATCTGGTAACAGGTAGTAGGCCTCTCTAGGCCTCTCTGTAGGTGAACTCCCACATATTGTGGTTATCATGTAGCAGGCTTCACAGGTCTCTCTGAATGTGAGCTCCCACATACTGTGGTTGTCAGGTAACCTTTCAGTACACACGCTAAGCCTGTGTACTTTCTAAAAACCACATGGTGGTCAGTGTGCACGTTAACGCTTTGCGCACTGTCTGAAATCCATGTAAAGTGGTAAGTGTGCACGCAAGATTCTGCGCACTTTCTAAAATCCTGTACGGTAAGGGTTACGCGCTCCGCTTCGTTCCCTTTCTTGAGATGATTAGCCCCGGTCTTCCTTGGGCTTCATCCAACCGGTGTGTACTTATTGTACACCTCAAGCCCCCTCAACATGGGGGGCTGTGTGGGCAATTCTCGCGGTAGTTTAGCAGCGCTCCCCTTTTCTGAAAGGGTCACCTATGAGTATGCTGCTTGGAGCTCGGAGTCCTCCTCTCTTGGGGGACTGATTCTCGGTTCTTTCAGAGCGCTCCAGTACTACATACTTTTGTATGTAGTATCATGCGCGTTCTCCTCTACTTGGGCTTACAACCGTACGGCACGCCAGCCATTATAGTAAGCAGCGGCAATAGTGTTTTCAAATGGCCTCTGCGGATGGAAAGAAGCGACCAGCCTCCAGCAAAATTCAGACACCCACGGATACTCCTCGTAAGTAAAAAAAATAAAAAAATAAAAGAGCGTGCGCACTGAGAACGAGCATGAGACTGGCTGCAGTTCCTCTAACGGCCACTGGTGTCAGTAACGGTTAGAAATTTCAGAACCTACGCAATGCTCCTTTAAAAACAAATATAAACTGAATTTAGGTTTGGGCTCTGTTATTAATTGTAACCTTATAGTAATGTAAAAGGCTCCCTACAGTTTAGGTCATAAGTTTTACTTAATTTATTTAATTAATATTTAATTTGAATTATAATTGAATTTATTTATAGAAAGAGCAGTCTGTTCAGTAAATCATTGTTTAATTTAATATATATATATATATATATATATATACACATATGCTTATATATATATTGTTTAGTTTTTTTCCCACCTGCTGTACTGAAACCATTCTGAATCGTAACGTCAAAGCCATCAGAAAATATTGTATCATATAAAAACAGAAGCATATGAGATGTCTGCAAAATCTGTATACTGGTCATTTTTCTTAAAACATGATTATTCTCTATTAAAACTGAAGCATTAAAAATGACAAAAAGCACCAATAAACTATCATAATAAAGGTTCGTATGAGTCAGTCTATTGTGTTGTTAGCAGTGAAGGGATGAGCGAGAAGAACTGGATCAGGCGATTCATTGAAAATAATAAATTTGAGTCACCACTCCTTTCAAAAACTCACATGAACACTTACAGGAGAACCAAGAAAGATGCCAAGATTTCAATAGAACAACTTAAATTTGCATGTACCTCACACAAAGCTATCATCAAACTTCAGAACACTTGCACCAGTCCATTTTATGTTACTTTCCCATCCATTTTGAAGCTTGAAAGCTTCAGTTCCCTGTAATTACATATAATAGCGACCAGCACAATTCTTTAAAACTGTTGTATCTTCTTATTTTGTTGCATAGAAAAAAAATAGATTTGGAACAGCATGAAGGTGAGCAGATGACAGAATTTTTGGGTGAACTATCCATATGTGTGTGATTGTGCAGTTCCTGTAATAAAAATAACCTCATGTGCATTTTTATTTCTGAAGAAGTACAATACATTACAGTATCATTGGGTCTCACATCAGTGTGCGTTTATGCTCTTCAGTGTACATGTTCTATAGGTGAAGTCTGTCCCATGACACCCACAGATGAGAGAGAGAGAGAGAGAGAGAGAGAGAGAGAGAGAGAGAGAGAGAGAGAGAGAGAGATGGAGCGCTCTCCAGGGATGTGAACATGTATTGAAGTGTGAAAACGGAGTAATGGTTTTCCCTCTTCATCTCTTTTCTCACTTTCCCATTCTGCTGTCTCATCATCATTCTCTTTTCAGTGGGAAGGGAAACCTTGTTAGTTAGAAGGCAAAGCGTGCGGGAGGGAGAGAATGGTGGTAGATGAGGAATAAAAGTGATAGATAGAAGCAAAAGTATCCAGCTAATAATCATCTGAGGATACAATAAACAGCCGTCAGCATAAAAAGCTTCAGGGCCAGAGTCTTCACACTAACCGCTAAAGAAAATCTTCAATTTACACACTTTATTCATTGAGACACGTAACTGATATATTCAAGTGGCATGCCTTTTTTTTTTTTTTTTTATTGTTGGCCTTTTATTTGCTATCTTTTTATTTTTATTAATCTTTTTACTTTCCATTGATTTCTGACATGATAAAATAAAATTATATTAAATTCCGGGTTATATTATTTCGAGTCTTTTTTTTTTCTTTCTTTTTTTACAGATACAGTACAATTTCAGAAGTAGAATATCAGAAAACTATAGGGAAGAAATATTTCTGGCTGAACTTGAAACATCAGTGGTTCAATGTAGAGGTCTTCACAGTGCACCCGAGACCCGTTGACCTGGGACCCGACCCGGGACCCGTACGGGTCTGGGTCTATATTTTAAATGATCAGCCGGGTCCGGGTCGGGTCTGAATCTATTACTTCGGGTCCCGGGTCTGTTTAACATTGTGTGTAATACCAGAGGTGGAAAATAACGAATTACATTTACTCGCGTTACTGTAATTGAGTAGCTTTTTTGTGTACTAATACTTTTTAAAGTAATTTTTTTAATTTGTAATTTTACTTTTACTTAAGTATATTTTGATTGAAGTATTGTACTTCGCTACATTTTAAAACACATTAATTACTGAGTAAAAAAAATAAAAATAAAAAAAATAAATCGCTCCCTGGAAACTACGGCAGTAAATAATGAGCAGGAGGGCAAACTGGCGCTAAAATCACAAGAAAGATGCAGACGGACAAAACAGGCGTTAGTGGTGCAGACACCGCTGAAAACGAAACCCCGTCATATTCTGAAGTTGAACTCGAAGGAAATGAAGTGAACCCCTGGCCATATGTATGCTCTATTATGCAGTGTAAGCTGTACTTGCCTAAAACCAAACTAGCAGCTTATAAAATCTCGACAAGACATCAACCCTTCGCAAGAAGAGGTAAGCTAAATAATTGCATCGTTGCATTGGTGGTTAAAATGAAGCTTTGACATTTTAGCAAGAGGTTTTGCACAAATTAGCCAAAAAGACAGTGGTGAGGAGTGTGCTGTTTTTGTTTTAATGATGTGCGCGCGCATTTATAGTGCGTTCTTTCACTGTGTGATTCAGTCTCCTAAAATGCATTTAGAATGATCGCAAAATTGAAGATATAGGGGCAGAAAATTCACATATTTATATAATTTCATATATATTAAATCAAAATCACACAAAGAATGCCATCTTTTCCATGAATATATACATACATATATATAACAGTTCAGTAAACAAGTTAATTAAGAGACTTGCGTTTTAGACACCATATTGCCTTTTTTAGCTCTATTTCTACAACAGAAAATAATTCCAAACACAGCCACCAAAGCACAGTTTTGCGTCTCTGAGCAACGTGACAGTGTTTCGTTTCTGAATGAATCAAACGTTTAAATGATTCGGTTCAATCGCAATGACTCACTTATTAACAGTGACTTGCTGACACATATGGCCATTTTAATTTCACATTTAAAGTAGGCTATCTTTTGATTTTTTTAAATAATTAATTTCTTATCATTTCAAATGAGTATTCAACATTTTATGTCTTGTATATCAAAACATTATTCATGCATTTGTAACTGCAGGTTAAATGCATTCTTGTCCAGCACTACACAGTGTAATACATCTAAATGCCACTTCCAATGAATCTTCTGCATTTCCTCTGCATTAAAAGATGAGTTTGTTGATACTGATTTCCTTGGCAACAGCCCAAATGTATTATTATTCTAAATAACTGATTCCTTTAATTAAAAACAACTACAACCCGAATTCCGGAAAATTTTAATAAAATGAAAACTAAAAGACTTTCAAATCACATGAGCCAATATTTTATTCACAATAGAACATAGATAACATAGCAAATGTTTAAACTGAGAAAGTTTACAATTTTATGCACAAAATGAGCTCATTTCAATTTTGATTTCTGCTACAGGTCTCAAAATAGTTGGGACGGGGCATGTTTACCATGGTGTAGCATCTCCTTTTCTTTTCAAAACAGTTTGAAGACGTCTGGGCATTGAGGCTATGAGTTGCTGGAGTTTTGCTGTTGGAATTTGGTCCCATTCTTGCCTTATATAGATTTCCAGCTGCTGAAGAGTTCGTGGTCGTCTTTGACATATTTTTCGTTTAATGATGCGCCAAATGTTCTCTATAGGTGAAAGATCTGGACTGCAGGCAGGCCAGGTTAGCACCCGGACTCTGCTACGACGAAGCCATGCTGTTGTTATAGCTGCAGTATGTGGTTTTGCATTGTCCTGCTGAAATAAACAAGGCCTTTCCTGAAATAGACGTTGTTTGGAGGGAAGCATATGTTGCTCTAAAACCTTTATATACCTTTCAGCATTCACAGAGCCTTCCAAGACATGCAAGCTGCCCATACCATCAGAGATGCTGGCTTTTGAACTGAACGCTGATAACATGCTGGAAGGTCTCCCTCCTCTTTAGCCCGGAGGACACGGCGTCCGTGATTTCCAACAAGAATGTCAAATTTGGACTCGTCTGACCATAAAACACTATTCCACTTTGAAATAGTCCATTTTAAATGAGCCTTGGCCCACAGGACACGACGGCGCTTCTGGACCATGTTCACATATGGCTTCCTTTTTGCATGATAGAGCTTTAGTTGGCATCTGCTGATGGCACGGTGGATTGTGTTTACCGACAGTGGTTTCTGAAAGTATTCCTGGGCCCATTTAGTAATGTCATTGACACAATCATGCCGATGAGTGATGCAGTGTGGTCTGAGAGCCCGATGACCACGGGCATCCAATAAAGGTCTCCGGCCTTGTCCCTTACGCACAGAGATTTCTCCAGTTTCTCTGAATCTTTTGATGATGTTATGCACTGTAGATGATGAGATTTGCAAAGCCTTTGCAATTTGACGTTGAGGAACATTGTTTTTAAAGTTTTCCACAATTTTTTTACGCAGTCATTCACAGATTGGAGAGCCTCTGCCCATCTTTACTTCCGAGAGACTCTGCTTCTCTAAGACAAAGCTTTTATAGCTAATCATGTTACAGACCTGATATCAATTAACTTAATTAATCACTAGATGTTCTCCCAGCTGAATCTTTTCAAAAATGCTTGCTTTTTTAGCCATTTGTTGCCCCCGTGCCAACTTTTTTGAGACCTGTAGCAGGCATTAAATTTTAAATGAGCTAATTAAGTGGATAAAAGTGTAAAATTTCTCAGTTTAAACATTTGCTATGTTATCTATGTTCTATTGTGAATAAAATATTGGCTCATGTGATTTGAAATTCCTTTAGTTTTCATTTTATTAAAATTTAAAAAACGTCCCAACTTTTCCGGAATTCGGGTTGTAGTTTGAGATTAATAGACCTATCCCAGGGGTGTCAAACTCAGTTCCTGGAGGGCCGTAGCCCTGCATAGTTTAGTTCTAACCCTGCTCCAGCACACATATCATGTAGTTTTCAAATAAACCTAAATGATTAGATTAGCTGGATCAGGTGTGTTTAATTAGGGTTATATCTAAACTGTGCAGGACTGTGGCCCTCCAGGAACTGAGTTTGACAACCTTGGCCTGTCCCATTTTTGACTCCCTCCCACTGTTAAAATGTAACTAAGTAATTTTTACTCTGAGTAAATTTTAAATGAGCTACTTTTTACTTTTACTTGAGTAGATTTTTTATACTGGTACTTTTACTTGTACTTAAGTAAAATTTCATTAATGTAATGGTACTTTTACTTGAGTAGAATATTTTTGTACTCTTTCCACCTCTGTGTAATACCCATGCGATCGGAGTCATCGGACTCGGAGAACACCTGGCCGTGATCAGACACTGCTTGTGTTTTTTGTAACTTGCAACTTGTAAAATTAGGAAAAGAACAGAGTGAGCAAAAAAAAAAAAAAAACCAGCGATCTCTCTCTCTCTCTCTGCCGTTAGAAGCAGAGAGCGCAGAATGCAAGTGCATGCACGGTAATAATTGCAGACTTGACACACTCTTATTTAATATATTTCAAATCAGCAACAAAATCGGAGGTGAACTGTCACATGAATGTTTTCTATGATGCTCAAATTGCGTTAAATCATATTTTAGGATGATCCAGCTAACACGCATGTGCAGTCTCGAGCGCGTGTCATGTTTCTATGGCAACCAGTGAGGGACAAACCGCGCTTTACATTTTCTCCCATTTTTATACTAATATAAATAAACCGTTTAATCTTAAGTTTTAGTGGTCAGATTCAGACTTGACCCAGAGCAGAGAGCACAGAGATGATAGCGTAAACGGCCATGGCACTGAAGGAGCGTTCGTTATTATAGTTCAAAAGGGCAAACAGTCGAAGTTATTATGCGAGTTAACTCGAGTCAGAATGTACATGTGCACAGTTGCATTTGTCATCTGTCACCGTGACATCAAGTGGAACTTTGAAGCTGAAATAATGAGTGGATTAAGCTTGGACTTGGAATAACAAGCGGAATAACATGGATAACTTTCTTGTCTGAGGATTATAATGCATCACAGGCATTCAGGTACAAGGACGAGAGACTACGGCTCCTTAAGATATAGGTTTTTTTTCTCGCAACATGTTTATTGACTTGTAATAGCAATTTAAAGTGGAATATGTGACAATCGGGTCCAGTCGGGTCTGTGTCTTCACGACGGGTTCGGGTCCAGCTTTCAAATAATAAACGGCTCCGGGTCGGGTCCAGGTTGGAATTTGTCGGATCTACACGGGTCCGGGTCCAGCTTTTGAAATATTAGACGGGTCCGGGTCGGTTCGGTGTAGTACAATACGGGTCTCTTTCGGGTTCGGGCACGAATGTTTGGACCCGTGAAGACCTCTAGTTCAATGTATCAAACGTACTGTTCAAATCTTGCTTCTTATTGTTGATATTTATTACTCTGCTGTCTGTCTGTTAAATTACACTGCTGTTCACTTGTCTGACAAACAAGTACAACATACTATTACATGCTATACAACTACCAATTACAGTACATACAAGCTTCATACAGCTGAATGATTAGCACCTTGCCAACCCTTAAAACTGCATTCGCCACATCTAACAGCCTTTTAACAGCTCTATAAAAGTTGATAACGCTCAGATATCCATCCCAAACTATTTCGTTTAGCCCACGCCAAGCTCCACACATCATTATATGTTTTTTTATCACACAACTGCAGCTCTGTGCACAGTTTGCTTCTGAGCTTTAAACATTGCAAAAATGGTATCTGACGCAGTCTTGGCTGGCTATTACTGTGATGGATTCCCTGTAAAAGGTTAAAGCTATAACACAGAAAATTCACTCCCGGGGGCAATCCGCGAATGATTCACATGGGTGGATAGAGAGACAGCATGAGAGAGAAAGTGAGATACAGAGAGAGAGAGGGAGATTCTCAAAGTATCTACCGTACATTACCTTAAGAATATTATTCTAAAAAAAGACTTACATCTTCAGTGATAATGGTTGAAACTTGAGAACCGCATCTTTCTGCTAAAGCGCTTAGAGTATAAAGCCAAACACTCTGTTCAAATTTGCTTTTAACTGCACCTAAATATGTTTCTAAGTGTCGGTGTTTACACTTATAGCGATCTGCAGCTACAAAGTGACCATGAGTCATTCATTTTCAATGAGAGCTGGTGATTTGAGTGACCACAGCATTGTCAATTCAGTGTGGTTGAGCAGATCTGAGCTGTTTAACTATATGCAAATAAGTAGTGATGCAATGTGGTTAATACCAATGGTAAAAAAAAAACACAACAAAAACAACAACTTGTGACTACCAACTTATTTTCATAGCCTTTTATTTTCAAGTGAGAATTCTGTTGCATTTCATGCTTAATAGTTAAATAAAGCCAAAAAAGAAATAAATTAATAATTCATTAAATTAATTTATAAAATATGTTCCCATCTAGATCACAAAACAATTTATACAAATAATAGTAATAACAGAAAACAAATATAAGTAAAAAAAAAAAAATATATATATATATATATTAGAAATTTTCATGTGCTGTCTTTCCCAGTATAATGATGCCTAGAAGATGCCTTGAAGCATATACAGTAACTTGAGTTTGATTCATATTCATTTGGTTTATGAAATGATATCATTATGCACTGCTGCACATGTATAAATCGCATAAACATGTTTTGCCCTCCGGTCTGTTAAGTTTTGGAATCTGATAAAATAAAAACAAATATATCAAATATTTACAGAAATACATCCTATTTGTTAGGACAATCAATAATACAGCGACCTCACGACAAAGTCACTGTCATTGCGAATGGCCCTTTTTTTCAAATGAACTCAATGATTTTTCTCAGAACATTGTCAGATGATTGGAACATCAAGGACATTCTTTTATTCTGCGTGAACAATGCTCCTCTTCAGCAGGTTAAAGAATCTCTGTTGATACTCTATCTAGACTGCATTCACACATTATTCAGAAGACAGGGCTTTAGAAAACTGAAATAGAGGCTCATATTGGCCACTTAAATAAGTGAATAAGTACAGTTTCCAGATAAAAACACCCACACTGAAAGTGTACGAGTATGTGATCTTTTCAGGTTTGTTTGTGTGGACAATAGTTCGGGTTTCTAACCTCAACACCTTTCGTTCTAAAGAAATGGTTGCAGAGCTTTTCACAGAGGCCATGGAAATACACATCTACCACCCTCAACCTCTTCACTTTTTTCCTCTTAGTGAGATCTAGAAAGATCTGCGTGCTTTCAATAGGATGCATTTCACTTCATATCCAGCTGATTTTGTATCTTGTATTTATTTTGAAAAAGGACCTAAAGCATCTTATACTGAACGGTTGATTTGAATGAAAAATGGGAAAAGAATTCTTGCATAAGAACATACTGTATAAATAAGTGACAAACATCTCATGCACACATAAATCAATATAATACCAGTTCTTGTAGACTAGAGATGTCATTATGAGAACAATTACATGCTAATCAATTGTTTCAAACATTTATAAGTTTGTAAATTATTCATGCTTGAGAGACGTCTCATCCCCAGCTGAGCTCTTACAGTAGCGCACATACACGCATCGCTCTCTAAGAGCTTTATTTGGCAGACAAATTACAGTAGACCCACTTGTGTCTGTTCAAAGAGCATAGAGTGAGCAGCACTGTCTTTGAAGTGAACAATGCGATGGGGAGCCGCCACTCTCTTCAGGAAGTCTGACACACGGAGGTGTTAGCTCTACCTCTCCTCTTCTAGAGTGAGAGACGAGGTGATAGAGAGACTGTCTGATTCAGATGTTAAAGAAAAGGCATTATGATGATGCTAACCTCGAGACCCTGAACAATGTGATTGCTAGGGGTGCACTATTATTAAAATATAATTTTCATGCTACGGCCGATAACTGCTGATACGGCTGATTGTATGCTAAAATTCGATACTATTTTGGAACGTTATATCGGAATGTTATCGGAGTCAGTCGATAAAGGCTTAAAATGTAAACATCAGCATCAGCCGATTTGAAAAATATTTAGCCGATATGCCTTGCCGATATGACAAATAAGATCACGTCAGCATTGTGTGTAAAGTATACAAATAAAAAGAACTTTAATAATGTTACATTACAACATTATAATGTAAAGTATGAAAATTAGATATTAATTTTGAAATTTGCTGAAATTAAATTAATTTGCTAGTATTTTTTTTTAACCTATTTAAAGATTTAAAGACCAAGCATTAGATGCATTTAATTAGCCAGCATATTTAAATGGCCAAATACTGACAGATATATCCAATATAGACCAAAAATCACAACCAAAACCTTAATATTAGCTAATAACCATTATCATATCAATATATGGTGCACCTATAGTGAATGTCAAAGTCACATAGGAAATGGTTAGTCATATTTTACTCAAAAAGAAAATGAATTCCCATATAAATAAAAAAATAAATGAATTAATTAAACAAGGAAATTAAGAAAATTACAAAAGACAATATAATCTCTTATATTTTCCTGATGATGATGCGATCTGGATTCATTTTTGTGAGATTCTACAGAAAATAAAATAAATTGTTGAATTTCATACTCATTTAGAGTTGCAAAGGGGTGGAAAATTTCCTGGGATATACCAAAAAATCCTGAATTATTTCCTAAATTTGCTGGAAATGTTCCACCTTTTTGCAACCCTATACTTGTTTCATAGTTAGTGACATGTCCCCTAATAAAATTTTAGGCCTTGGTGGTCACATTGGAGAAGAAGATTTGAACCTGATCTATTCCCCCCTAAAATCTTCCCTATATCTGCACCTCTTTAAATCAATAAGTGGGAAAAACTCAAAAACCTGTTTATAAATTCAGCTTAATTATGCTAGCGGCACAGAAATTACACACTTGACCTTTTAGAGAGTGTTTAAAACTACCGATTAACATGATTTACACTAATTCAAAGTAATTCGCACATATCTAATGTGCTTAAATGTCTTTGTTCATGCACGCACACACACATACACGCACACACACACACACACACACACACACACACACACACACACACACACACATAACCGCTCTTCCACGAATGGGTGCATCATTGTAAGGCCTCTATCCACCATGAATATTTGATTGTATCATAAAAATAACCAACCTTTTAAAATAACTGTTCAAACACCCCTGAGGTAGAGCAGCCAACCAGAAAGCTTGTGTAATTATTTACACTTTGTACACAATAACAAAGGCGCATGAGTGTGTACGCGCACACACACGGATCTGATGGTGCTGTGGTGCAAGTCAGATGTAGCCGGAGCATTAGTGCATGAGGTGCAGGACACAGTGGCTGCCGCTGCACCAAATCAATTTAAAAATTTACAACAATCTCCGACACACTCTCTCTCTTTCTGTTTGTCGTCACCTCCCTCTCTCTCAGCACTGAAGAGAATGTACAGCTAACTTATATAACTCCCATTACATCAAACTGTCTCCCAAAGGCATTCTGGGAATAGAGGTGGGATCTGTCTGCTGGAAAGATGGTGCTATCAGGTTCACATCAAATAAGGCCCCCATCAGAAGGTCAATGTCCTTCATCAAGTGAGCGGAGAGTGGGAGAGGCTATTTGTCTTAATGGCTCTTCAGAGGTACGAAATGTCAGAGGGTGCAACTGTTCCTCTTAGTTCCCAGCTAAACTGGTAATGGCGCTGTAAATTAGCCAGGGTTTGAAAGCTAGACACCTACAACTTTGAAATTACGGGGTGTTTTTGGCTAGTTTGTAACTAGGACGGCTGAAGATGCGAGGCTTCTGAAGACCTTGTGAAATCAAGTGAGAGCTTTGTAGCTTGATTGCAATGTTGGAGTTAAATGCGAATCCTGTCTTATTATTGCAGATTTCTTTGGACGTATTGGGACGCCATCCAGGGATGCTTTGTTTTACATATCCCTGAGGATACATTTGCTCTCTCTGTATGCTAACGAAGCTGTGGCATAACTAGGTTTCATGCCAAAAGTTACGTGTGTGTTAGAAAATACCATGGAGAGACAAATGCGGTTAGCATGTGTGCTTTAGATGTAAAAGATTAAGTTTAGATTTAGAGTTTAGAAATTTACTTTATTTCTCGTAACTGCACCCGTATATCTCACATAAGCAATGTCATTTCTCAAAATTAAGACATTCCCACAGTTTCAACTTTATATCTCATAATGAGACTGTACTGTATATGCAATTATTTATTAATCATTAAAATTAATTACTTACACACTACAATTCAAAGTTTGAAGTCAGTAAGATTTTTTTATACATTTATTTAATATTTTTATGGAAAGAGTGATACATTTTTTTTAGGATTCTCTGATGAATAAAAATAGAATTTATTTGAAATATATATATATATATATATATATATATATATATATATATATATATATATATATATATATATATATATATAGTAAAAATGTACTAATTACTGTGACTTTTTTAAAATTAATTTAATGCTTACTTGGTGAATTAAAATAATAATTTGTTAAAAAACAGTAGTGTATATATATCATATTTTTACTTCACAATTGCAACTTTATTTCTTTTAAATTTAATTAAATTGTAGTTGTGCCTAGTTCTCTAAATTTACCTCATATCTAAAAATTATGACTTTATATCTCATAACTACAATTTTGTTCCTGCAACTTGATAGCCTATAACTTTTCTCTAAATTCAACCTATATATGTATATATCTTACACAATGTGACTTTACTTTATATTTTAAGCTCTCACAATCACTATTTTTCTATTTAGTTTTTTCTCTACAGTCAAAAAAAGTGACAAGATTTTAGAATAAAACCCTTCTGCAAGAATTTGCATTTGAAATGCAAGCCTCATTTCTGCAAGAACAAAACTGAAGAAGCAAAAGCAAACAGAAGACTGGCGAAATCCCTTTGAATCACATTTGTGATGATTAATGTAACATACTGCTTTCCTGTGTCGATGTGTGTGAGTGGGAGCCGACAGTGAATCCTTGTCTGGTGTGTTGTCATCCACCCACACCCTAACCTCAGGGGCCGGAGCATTACTTGCCAGGAGCATTAGCGCCAGGATTTCACAATGAATCAAGCTACTAAACCATAAATGGCCCATAAATTCAGCAACTACTGAATGTAAACCTCGTCGCTCACATGGGCCGTTATATACGAGCAGCTGCTGCAATGCGCAATATGTTTGTTTGCCCGTGGCAAATGGCTGCCGCCCCCTGAGCGCATACGTTCACATCAAACAGCAGCCTCTGTGCACGCTGGGCATTTGGGATATATTTTGATGACAATTACAGTTTGAGAAAGCACGCGTGCACCTGTGTGTATAGACATTTATATATACACATACCCTAGGATCCAGCGAATGGGTTATTAGTTCAGGAGCCAATAGAAACCCCAAAGCAATTTGTGTTCAGTCTCTGCCCAAGGGCTAATCAGCAAGTAACTCCAGTAGCATAAGCCTTGCTAGAGACCCTCCAGAAGCACACGAGCGGTTCCTGCCTGTTTGAGTGAAGAATCGCGAGCCACAGGGTTATAATCACACGGGTGACACTCCACACAGAAACACATGTAATCTGGGTGCTTTGTGTTTGGGTGGCTACTTCTGAAGCACTATATCAGGCAGGAAGACATAAATCAAGGTGCTAGTGGGTTGTTGAGTTAGTGTTGTGCTGGGCTTGGTGTCTTCATAAAAAAAACCCTCATCTGTCTACTCAGCTCCATTGTCGGGATCTTGCTTTGTGTGTCTGTGGAAGTCTAACATCATCTGCTTGGATTTACAGAAATTGTTTCCTCAAAATAAGCATTCTGTCATCATTTACTCAACCTGTATGACTTTTGTTCTTTTGTGGAAAGTCAAAGGCAGCAGACAAGGGAAAACATATTTGTGTTCTAAGAAGTCAAGTCATACAGGTTTGGAACCACATGAGAGTGAGTGACAATGTTAATTTTTGGTTGAACTGTCCCTTTAAGAAATACAGGTATATTAGATGTGTTCATTACTTAATGCCACAGTACAAACTATAAATACACTAAGAAATTAAAAGAAGAACGTTATAGATTTTTAGATGCGTTGCACAAACCCACTTTCTGTCAGTTTCTTTGTTTTTTCCCTGCCACAGCTGTTTCTTCTTCCTTTTCACTTCTGCACAAAAGAACAAATGATAATCCTCACATATGCTACACAAAGACACACACACACAATGTGTGAAAGCATCGTTAGCTCATCTAATCAGTGTTAATTACTCTACTTACCAACAGTCCCACCTGTCAAACAATAGTCTTGTTCAAAAACCTAATGAGCTGCCTACCTAGACAACATCATAGTGCTCACGACGTAAAAGCTGTTCCAAATGCCTTTAAAATGGCATCAAGACAGTGGTGCTCAACTGCTTTTGACTTCCAAAATGTTCAATTATGGCTTTTGGGTGTCAGGTTAAATTCCTTTCCTCATTTCGTACGATCACTTTGTCTCTACTGTACTGCGTGAAAAAAAATGCAGAAATATTTAAAAAATGCAAATAAACTAAAAAAAAAAAATTGTTCTTCAGGCTTTACAATATTTTATAGTTTACATTGGTTCCACTAATATACCTGTTGCTGTTTTGACTGGAACCAGTGTCCCATAACCTAGAGATTTTTCAAATGAAAGGTGCAAAAAGCATTGTGGCTGATGCCCTTCCTTGAGATTATTTAGCATGCTTTTTTTTAAGTACTATATTTCTTTTTAATAATATATATATATTATATAATATATAATTTACATATAATTAAAATAAATATAATATAGTTGAAATAAATGTATAGTTTAAATTAATATATAGTATATTTTAATGACCCTGGACCACAAAACCAGTCATACTGTAAGTAGCATGTGTATATTTGTAGCAATAGCCAAAAATACATTGTATAGGTCAAAAGAATAGATTTTTCTTTTATGCCAGAAATCATTAGGATATCAAGTAAAGATCATGTTCCATGAAAATATTAAAAGAAATGCGTGCAGCCATCATTGCGTTGCATAAAAATGGCTTCACAGGCAAGGATATTGTGGCTACTAAGATTGCACCTAAATCAACAATTTATAGGATCATCAAGAACTTCAAGGAAAGAGGTTCAATTCTTGTAAAGAAGGCTTCAGGGCGTCCAAGAAAGTCCAGCAAGCGCCAGGATCGTCTCCTAAAGAGGATTCAGCTGCGGGATCGGAGAGCCACCAGTGCAGAGCTTGCTCAGGAATGGCAGCAGGCAGGTGTGAGCGCATCTGCATGCACAGTGAGGCCAAGACTTTTGGAAGATGGCCTGGTGTCAAGAAGGGCAGCAAGGAAGCCACTTCTCTCCAAAAAAAACATCAGGGACAGATTGATCTTCTGCAGAAAGTATAGTGAATGGACTGCTGAGGACTGGGGCAAAGTCATATTCTCCGATGAAGCCCCTTTCCGATTGTTTGGGGCATCTGGAAAAAGGCTCGTCCGGAGAAGAAAAGGTGAGCGCTACCATCAGTCCTGTGTCATGCCAACAGTAAAGCATCCTGACACCATTCATGTGTGGGGTTGCTTCTCATCCAAGGGAGTGGGCTCACTCACAATTCTGCCCAAAAACACAGCCATGAATAAAGAATGGTACCAAAACACCCTCCAACAGCAACTTCTTCCAACAATCCAACAACAGTTTGGTGAAGAACAATGCATTTTCCAGCACGCTGGAGCACCGTGCCATAAGGCAAAAGTGATAACTAAGTGGCTCGGGGACCAGAATGTTGAAATTTTGGGTCCATGGCCTGGAAACTCCCCAGATCTTAATCCCATTGAGAACTTGTGGTCAATCCTCAAGAGGCGGGTGGACAAACAAAAACCCACTACTTCTGACAAACTCCAAGAAGTGATTATGAAAGAATGGGTTGCTATCAGTCAGGATTTGGCCCAGAAGTTGATTGAGAGCATGCCCAGTCGAATTGCAGAGGTCCTGAAAAAGAAGGGCCAACACTGCAAATACTGACTCTTTGCATAAATGTCATGTAATTGTCGATAAAGGCTTTGAAACGTATGAAGTGCTTGTAATTATATTTCAGTACATCACAGAAACAACTGAAACAAAGATCTAAAAGCAGTTTAGCAGCAAACTTTTTGAAGACTAATATTTATGTAATTCTCAAAACTTTTGCCCACGATTCTATATTAAAACTTTGATTAGTAATATGCTTTGCTGAGAACTTCATTTGGACAACTTTAAAGGCAATTTTCTCATAATTCCAGATTTTCAAATAGTTGTGTCTCATCCCAAATATTGTCCAATCCTAACAAACCATAAATCAATGGAAACCTTTAAGATGATGTATAAATCTCAGTTTGGAAAAAAATACTCTTTTGACTGTTATTTGTGCTCCAGGGTCAAACATAAACACATTTGTATTGGCCAGAAAGTAAGGCAGCATGTCCTTGTCCATTCTTGAAAGATGAAAAAAATCAAAAAATGCATTGCTAATAATAATAATAATAATAATAAATGAATTAAGTAAATATCAAAACTATGACAAAAAATGGATTTTCACTCCACATTTATGTTTATAAGACTATCATGTTGTTAGCTAAAGCTACTGTATACCAGCATTCAACTAATATCAAACAAATGGATTAAACAGTGAGTCAAGTCTCCATTGTGCTTTATGTGAGGAGTGCTATTTGTGTGCTGACTTGCTGCCTATGTAGAGCGTTCCAATTCAGTCACTTATGAGCAGGCCCTTATGGAATCTAAACACAGAACTCAGCAGAAATAGAACAGCCATTTGTTTACGCAATGGAATATTTAGTATAATTATGCTATACCTTTGACTGCTGATAAAAATGAAGTGAAACTGGCTTCATTTAACATTTTAACATGATAAAATCCCATTTTCCCAAGAATAAAAAAATCAGACTATTCAGACTACTTATGAGATTTCATTTTAGTTGGATGCTTCCCTAAAAGACAGCTGCCTGTGTACTGTAGATAGTAGACTGCAAGGAAGCTCACTAGGGTTTGGAACACAGCTAATGGGACCAAGTTAAAAAAGAATAATTCTGGGAGAGATGTGTTGATTTTGTCTCTGGCTACACTGATATATACATAGGTGTTTGTTCCAGCCACAGGAAGCTGTTTTTTTTTTTTTTTTTTAAGTGTTTGTGTATGTCTGTGAGTTGGCATGCAGGTTAACCTTTCTCGTTCTCTCACTTTGTGTGTGTGTGTGTGTGTGTGTGTGTGTGAGCCTGCAGTCGACACTCAATCTGTGGGACCTGCAGAATGTGAAATAGTCATCTAAAAATACCCAGACTGCCCATTGTGCACTGAGGCTACTAAGGTTTGATGTGCCTAATCTCCCTTTCCTAACTCTGCTATACTGTTTCTCAAAGAGAGAGATAGAGAGAGAGGCGCTGACCTGGCCCCTACACAGCCATCTCATTACACCAGGGAAAACGGGACACAGCGGAGGGACAGGGTGAGGGAGAGAAAGTGACAAAGAGAGATACAAGAACACATGGAAACAGCAGCTAGGAAAAGACAGAAGGGGGAAGATGAAGAGATTCAGGGATAAGCCCAGGGATGGATGGAAATGAGGATGTCAGAGGTAGAAAAGAGCTGTGTGTGTCCAGATATGGACAACATGGAAGGAAAAGTGAAGAAAAAGAAGGAAAGTGAAAGATAATGGTCCTATTTAGACATGAATACTGTTTAAACACAGCAGAGCTGCAGGAACAGGAAAGGGAATTTCAGAAAAGGTTCATTTTTTTAATGCAAAAAATGTATAAATGTATTAGTACTGTAGTTCCAGATATTAAAAATGTTCTTTCTAAAGAACACTTTGAATTTGATGACACAATAAAAAAGAAAAAGAAAGAAAAATAAAACAAGTTAAAAAAAAATTATAATAAATAATACATATAAACTGTTTTGAATCAGCAAGATTTTTTTTTTAAAGAATTCTCAGTTGTTTCTAGGTTGTATTAATTTGAACAAAAATACAATAAAAACTGCAATATTAGGAAATATTGTTAAAATGTAAAAACAAATGTGGAAATGACTCTATTGCAGAATAGAAAGTCTGGTAAAACTTTAACGAAAGCCTTTAAAAAATTGCATTTTAAAAGTACTCTGAATTTACTAATTATGCCTTATAATGCATTGTATAATCTCATGATAATTGTTATAATACATTTATAATACATATCTATTCACTGGCATACCTTTAGAAAGCTTAACGCATTATTAAATACCTTCAAACATTATAATTGCAGTTTTAACTTTGGTTACAATAATTTATGAAAAGAACAGCATCACAGTGTACATTATGAATACTTTCTTAATGCATTATACATAAAGGCTTTAAGTAAAATGTCACTGAACAGTATTTCTTTGAAATAGTGTCAATTTAAAGCATCCTTCCTCAATAAATGTTTTGAAGTATTGAACTGTAACCAGTCAAAGTATCACACAAGAGAAGGCAATGCTTTGGTCAAAGGGTTAGCACACATTGATGTTCAGAATTGGTCCACATCACAGTTTGGTCATACAGGTGGAAACGGTTGCACTCAACATTTTAAGAACCAAGAACTCATTCACTCAGACATCAGCGCTTTTGCCCACTATTCAATATACACCAAAAGACTGTCAGAGAGCCAGTTTTAAGGGTGAACACACTTCTTGTAAATAAAAGTTGCATCTCTCCTGTCAGGGAGCAGCTTTACAACGACCACTTTGCTTGTATAAATGCCGCAGTGGCACATCAATGGTCTGTTGGACATGGAAACATGGCAGAAAGAGGAAGAGTGAGGGTGGTTTTAAGTTAGCAGAGACAACAAAAGACACAAAGACTGCAGAAAAGTGAAGAAGAAGAAAAACCGTGAGAACGACGGTGAGGAGGTGAATGTTAATAATGAACGTGTGTGCCATGTAATGGACATGACCTTCACCAAGAGAGATCCTACCAGCATGGTGAGAACTTCGCTGCTGGTGTTTGGAGCGATTAGTATTGCAGAGAGGGAGAAAGAAAGAAGATGGAAGGAGCAAGAGGCAAAGAAACCAGATCTACTCCAGTATGCAGGAGAGTGTATGAAGTCTAAAGGAGACTGTCTGGGCACTGATGCATGCAGAGTCACCCCCTGTTTGAGGTTACGTGTCTTACGTTAGATAACACCCATCCATTTTAATGCATGTGAGGGAGGAAGGAGAGCTCTGAGCCTGTAAATTGAAACATTAAAACTGAAATGCAGTGAAATGTAACACACTAAATGCTGCGAGCTGGACAGCATGTAATTTCTCTCCAGTGCCATGCTGCTTTCTTGACTTAATTGGTCAAGATCAGCCTCATGACACTTCATGTTTCAAACTGTTTATGGTCCAAAAGTCACACTTGATGAGCACCAAATGTGAATGAAAATTGACTTTGGCAAATAAATAAAGCAACTTCCAGCCAGATGGAATGTAAAAATAATGGCTTAATTTTTTTTTTTTTTTTAATCTGCCATCAATGTTGACAAATCACAACAAATATACAGTACAAATGCAAACTAAGGTGATTGACATGTATCTTCAAAGAAATGTTATTGTAGTTTAGCCAAGTACAGAAAAAGTTATTGGGGCATGTTGTCACAAAATGTCAATGTGTGCATAATGAACTGCATATTTTCCAAGGGAATAATATATATAATATTGGTGGAAATGAAGAACATTTTTACCTCAAAATTCAAATAATAAATGCCCATATTTCAACTTCTCTCATAACTGTCACATATTGTATTTGTGTTTAATTATTAATTTATGCCTGTCAATTGCAACTTTTTTTAGATTACACACACTCACACTCACACATACCCCTACACACACACACACACACACACACATACACACATATATATATATATATATATATATATATATATATATATATATAATCAAAATGCAATTTGGACCAGTATATGTGAATATTAAGCTTCAACCCATCCAAAGTTCACACACACAGCAGTAACACACACCTGGAGCAGTGGGCAGCCATTTCATGCTGCGGCGCCCGGGGAGCAGATGGGGGTTCAGTGCCTTGCTCAAGGACACCTCGGTCGTGGTGTTGCTGGCCCGTGACTGGAACCCACAACCTTAGGGTTAGGGTCATACTCTCTAACCACTAGGCCACGACTTCCCCATATATCATATACAAACAGAAACTTAAGGGCTTCACAGCAACCCCTCAAAATAAAAGTTTGGTTTAGCTTATAGAAACTGTAAAAGAAATATTACTTAAAGGGGTCAACGGATGCAACATGCACTTTTACAAGTTATTTGAACTGAAAATCATCAATGATCCAGCTTCACCTCCAGAAAAAGTGAGTGTAAGGTTTTTTTTTTTAAATGAAGCTTTGCAAATCACCTTTCCTAATAATGTGCTAGTTAGCAAGTTTCATGATGAATGCGGCTATAGTTGACCATCTCTCAGAGAGCATCTCTGAAGAGAGGGGAAAGTTGAGCAGAGCTCATTTGCATTTAAAGTGACATGCAATAAAACGGCTTTCTGTACACAGAGCTGATTTTGACAGGGTAAAAACAGTGTTGTTTTACACTAACACTGAGAAATTTTAACCAAACTATGTTACAGACTTTTCATTAAGACCCTAAAGAATCATATCAACTTGTGGAAAATGGGCATCCGATGACCCCTTTAATGTAATGATAGTACTACTTCTAATAATACAATTATTATCAAAACATTATTTTTAAAGGAATAATCAGAGGTGGGTAGAGTACCCAAAAACTGTACTCAAGTAAAAGTAAAAGTACTTCTAGAAATATTTACTCAAGTAAAAGTAAAAGTACTAGTCTTGAATAGTTACTTGAGTAAGAGTAAAAGAGTATCGGATAAAAAATCTACTCAAGTAGTCAGTTACTAGTTACTTTGGGTCATATATAGGCCTACTGAGCCTATTTTTATTTAGATATATAGATAAAATGTATGTAATGTATGTGTGCGTGTATAAATGTATTTATTTTATCAGCCTTTGCTCCAATTTATGTAATTTATTATAAAACCCTGTCTGTTTACTTAAGTAACAGATATAGGTGTCATGCCATAACATATTTTTAATACGACTTACTTTATATTAAATGTGAATTTAACATTGAAAGTTAATGTGATATAAATATTGCTACTAATCTTTCATTGTTCAGAAAGAGAGCAAATAACATTTACATTATTAAAGATCATTTTCACTGACAGTCTAGATTTCAATCACTCTCAGAAACTCCCATTAAAATCACTGAAACTGTTAACACTGTGAAATCAATATCTTAATTATAGATTCATACAAACATCTGCACTTTGTTGTGTCTGAAGAGAGAATTCGCCAGAAAGAGGTATTCAGTCAGTGAGCGAGTGAAGGAAGCACCGGCATTTTAGCGATGACTCATCGGAACACCTCTGATTGGCCAATGCTTTAATAAGCTCAAAAGAATCATGTGCGATTGGTTATAATGCGCAGCGCTGTAAAAACACATCTATCTCTGGCTCAGCGCCAGCAAGCAATCACAGATCTGAATTTAGCAGCTGATGTTATGACTTGCTGAACGTACTCGCACCGGTGCGATTGTATTTAAATGAATAAAATCTTAATCGGCTATTTTTTGTCTTTTGGAAGCTGCATTCAAATTGACTCCCCTCTGTTATAAGCCACACACGTACAACAAACTAATGTCACAGTGGTATCGTGTACTGTAATCGAATGTAGCCCAAGTTATTACCTGTTAAACAGTAGACAGCACACGCGGTGTTCATCTAATAAGGATCTCCATCGCTAGCAAATAATAGCCTTTGCATATTTGCTTTCAATTCAGTGCAGTTCCATAGCCATGTTTTCAACGCTGCTGATGTTAAACGTTACAACTCTGAGTGAACTGCTTCAGACACTCAGCGCGCGCGGCAGGGAACTGAACGACTCATTCAAACTGATTCATGAACCAATTCACTCGTTTTCCAACTGGTTTGATCAAGCTTTTGAACAGAGTTGACTCAAAAGAATGAATCATTCGCGAATGGGCATCGCTCATTGCCCAGAGAAAAGTAGACGGCACGTTTGGAATAAACTGAAGCACTTATAACATTTATTGCATTAAGATAAAGTAACAAGAGGAGCGTCGCCCACAGTAACGAAGTAAAAGTACAGATTTTTCCCCAAAATTTACTCAAGTAAGAGTATAAAGTACCCATCTTTAAATATACTCCGAAAAGTATTAGTTACCCCAAAAAATTACTCAAGTAAATGTAACAAAGTGAATGTAACTCGTTACTACCCACCTCTGGGAATAATTACCAGAATAATTATATACCAGAATTTATTTAGCAGAAAATTGTAAATACACAACACAGTATTTCTGGAAAGAACATTTTTTAATAATAATAAATTAGTATTTTTTTCTAAAACCAATTAATTAGAGATGTGATTATTAATATTTAATGAAACCATTAAAATGGAACACAGAAAATTGATGGAAAACACAATTTGGTAAAAATAAAACTGCATTTGATAAAAATAAAACATTTACACTTTTTCATCTTAACTTTTAATAAATTGCTGTATAATATTATGTTTCATGATTTAAATTATTTAGACCAGCCCTTTGATAAGTCAATTTAACCATAGTTGAATTTAACCATTAAAACAGAGAAATTAAAATGGAAGAAAATAAAAGTTGGAAAAAAAAATTAATGGAAAAAAATTTAATTTGGGGAAAAAAAGCTGAATTTTAGAAAAAATAAAACCAATTTCCTAGATTTCATTTAATAGGGCCTTATAAATATATTTTATATATATTATAATATAGCATAAATTTATATCTCACAGTTGCAACATTTTTAAATTGCAACTATTGAGATATATGAGACAAAAACAGGCTTCTATATTTTATTATCTTATTTTTGTAAGCAAATGCTATGGTACCTGTCCTGAGAAACATTCCCTGGAAAAAGAGGGGGGGGGGGGGGCAACTTACCCTGGTCTCCCCTATAAAGGACAATTTGAGGTTAAATTATTAAAAAAAATTTTTGTATAATCACAAAAAGGCATGATTTGGATGGATATGGTGGCGATCTGGTGTCCATGCTGAACTGTACTCGCTCTTGGCCGACCTTGTTCAAACCTAGTTCTCACTTCCAAGTCATCCTGAGGATTTAAAAAAAAGGACTAAATCCATGAAGGGAGGTGATGGCAATTTGCATTTTCCAGGTGCGCAGAGACGATTGGAAATGATTGTTTGCTAATTTAGATGAGGAAAGCAATGGTTTAATGTCTGGGGTTGTTTGTGATGAGCTGAGTGAATGGGAGCAGCTGCCCAGGCGAGCGGACGGCATCTGTGCCAGCAGACACACTAACGCCAGGTTTTTACAGAGATTCATGACCAAGTGATTGTGAGGACAGAACACTGAGTCAAAGTCGCTACAGTTTTTGGAAACCGATTTTCAAGTGCTTCTATCCATTCATGTCCCAGACTGGCATTCGGGATATGAAGCGATTGATATGAATAGTCACAAAAACTTGTGATTTGTCGAAAAGGCCTTATCCGTACCTCTTCTTCTGAACAGTTGAATAGTGCACTTAAACTGAAATATGCTCACCATTCCCTAATGTACCATAATACATGTCACAGAGGGTTTATGTTTGTTATTGTTTTTCATCAACTGTGAATGGCTTTAAAAAAAATGTCTTGCACTCCAAGCCTTATTACTGAGTATTACCTCAACACAAAAGCAGGCATCACATAATTTATTAAGGTGAGTGCCCCTCTTTTCTGAAACAAATTGAGAGTAATGTAAACCAGTGCTTTATTTAATTGCTTTGTGCTGGGTGCCGGTATCTGTATTTGAGATCCATCGACCGCAAAAAAATTACTAGAACATTTCTATATTATTATATTTAAAGCAATAGTTCATCTTGAAGTGAAAATGCAACCATTATTTACTCACCCTCACGTTATTCCAAAACAGTAAGACTTTCTTGTGCAGAATAAAAATGACAAGAACTTCACGCATGTATTTTCGATATAATAACAATTCATAGCTATCATAGTTGTCCATTTCTAAAAAACTATTAGAAACACTAACTAAGAACCATAAATTTACCCAATATGACAATACTCTATTCCTGTATGCCACTTTGAATTCATGATGAAAAGATCTGAGTTGAAGGAATCATTCCAGCAGGTCAATAGGTTCAGTGAAAAGAACCGGCTCAAAAGAATTTATTTGGTTACTTTTTCGGTCTGTTCCTCACACAAAGATTTATATTTTAAAGTACGAGCCTCATCTTGGCATTGTTATTCTTAAAAAAGGACCCTATAGTGATGCACAGAAAGAACAAAAACATATAGGTTTGGAACGACATGTGAGTACATCATCTACTTTTTTTGGTAAACTATTCCTTTACACGTGACACTTAAAAGACACCCATACTCACTCTCAGAACCTAATTCATGGGTCATTGCTGGCTCGGTGTTTGACAGCTGTTACCCTTTCCTTCAGGAGCATCATAACGCACCAAAGGACAAGAGAGAGAGAGAGAGAGAGAGAAAGAGAGAGAATGACAGGGATAAGGCAAAAAGAAAGATGCAGAGAGGTGTGTATGTGCAGCTGGTGGGATGAAGATAGAGGAGTAGGAGGTGGAGAGAGAGGAGAGAACCCAGGCCTCTCTGTCACTCCGTGCGGTCATCTTTCCGCCCTCTTGTTTTCTTCATCCTTCCATCCTGTGCCAGTAACCTTCACCGGGAGGCCACAGCAGAGATGATGAATGGAATCAGAGACAGGAGAGAGGACAAAGATTAGGGTGAGAGAGACAGATGAAAAATGACAAACTCATGGGGAGGAAAACAGAAAGAGAGAGAGAACAAGAAAGAGCAGGATAAAGCTAAACATAGGGTTCAAAATAAACACTTTTATGCAAACAAAATTAATTAAAAACTATCTAGCATTTATCATGTATCTATGTATCTAGAATTTGCTTTTATATATATTTTTTACACTGAATATTTCATGTCGTTTCTCATTTCAAAACACGTTGTATTTTCAGTCTCTTTTCATGTTGTATCAATAAACATGATGTACAAATAATTTATACACTTTTCATTAGACTTGTATTTAATAAATGCAACATTTCACTACGTATCAATTTTTTTTGTAATACTGAACTGCTTTATTTTATTCCATAGTGCATTCATGTTAAACATTTTATTTAATTTATTTACCACATTTCCATTTCATTTAATCCATATTTTATAGTTTCATTATATATTTAATTTAGTCTGCTAAATCACTCCATACCCTGTGTGTGTGTGTGTGTGTGTGTGCTCTTGTTTTTGTGATATATCAGGACACAACTCTGTATAATGACATGGATATGACACAGGTATTACAAGGAGAGGGTGACTTATGAGGACATGTCCCCATTTTTCACAATGCTTATAAATCATATAGAATTTTTTTTTTTTTTGAGAAAGTAAAATGCACAAAGTTTCCTGTGAGGGTTAGGGTTAGGGTTTGGTGTAGGGTTGGTGAAGGGCTATAGAATATACAATTTCGACAGTATAAAAACCATTACGCCTATGGGATGTCCCCACTTTTCACAAAAACAAACCTGTGTGTATAATTCTATTATGTGTGTGTGTGTGTGTGTGTGTGTGTGTGTGTGTGTGTGTGTGTGTATATATATATATATATATATATATATTCATTGTAATAAAGTCAAAATAAAAATGTATGTAAAATATAATTTTTATATTTATTAGATTTTTTCTTTTTATCTCTATAGGCAAAAAAAATTTGGATCCCAACTGAACAAGACAACAGCAGGTAAAGATGAAAAATAGCACCAGAAATAAAGAGAGAGACAAGAGAAATATGGGAAAAGAGTATAAGGTGTAATGAGATGGGAAGAGAAGGTGAGAGGGCAGAGGGTGAAAGAGAAGATATAGAGGGAGAGAGAATGAAGGTGACTGTGAGACACTGAAGGGTGATTCTCCATGAGCCTGGTGGACGGCTGATGATGACCAACACCAGATAATAACACTCATACACACAGCATGCCCTCTGCACTCCAGCTTCATCACACAGAGAACAATTTTGGTTTTAAAGGAATAGTTCACCTCAAAATGAAATCTCTGTCAATCTTAAACCACACGACTTTCCTCTGTAGAGCACAAAAGATGATGTTAGAGAGAATATTCATGCAGCTTTCTCTTCATTCAATGAAAAGCCAAAACAGGCACTGTCAAGTGACAAAAAGCATTATACCATTTTCTACACTCTATCCAATGGAAGATATTACTGGCTCAGCCTTAATGTGTCCCCTTTTTATTTTAAGGGTTATATTTCACCCTATAAAAAACATGAAACATTTTTAGGGCCATTCAGATTTTATCTTGATTAAAAAGTCAACATTTGCAAATAAATGCAATAAAATTAACACAAAAAAAGAATGATCTGATTAAAACAAGACCCACACGTCTTATTTAAATATATAAAAAATATAAAACTTTTTAAAAACTTTTTTATGTACTACGTTGTGGTTCCCTTAATTTGTAGTTTTAGACTTTTTCATGACCTTTTTTCCACATTCTATTCTATTTAATCACAATTCTGTCTCTCCAACACTGTCTTTAGTTCTACAAGTAAATGAATTCTGTTATGACTGGCTTAACTCCATGTACTGGCATAGCTCTTACTGTTGTTCATCAGGGTCAGCCAAGTGGTTGAATACTGAATAAGTGTTGATGTGTAAATGTGGGCAGTATGTTAATGTGTTTACAGTTCTGATGCCAATACCTTGCCAATTTCTGAATGAGTCGTTTCTTTAGTCATTCATCAAGCTCAGGTACGAACCCTATACACAAAGGGCACATATTAAAGTGCTGTTGTTTTGCCAGCTTTAGTTCACTATAAAAACCTTTATGCATGAGTTCTTCACAGCGCTGTCAACTTTAATCTCACACTTCACACATTTAACTTTCGTATAGTTTTTTTTCCCCGCAGTTATATAGTAGAAGTCTTGCAATCAGCCAGCGACTGCATGCCAAAGTAGTACAGTAAACTGCATATTCCCAACAGAAATGGGAAAAACGGTTGCCAAATTCGCTCCAGCATTCCCAGAAAACCACACGTCGAAATAATTCTGAAAGCAAAGGCCCGTGCCTTCAGCCGTCCGTCCCCCTCTCTTGCTCTGCACAGACGAGTGGAATGACAGACCGAGAAAGGCAGCAGGCCTCCTCCCCAGAGATAGGGAACGCATTCATCCGTACTGATCTTAAAACAACAGCCTCCTCCTATTCTCCCTCTCCTTTTCACCCCTCGCTCTCTTCCTCCTTCCCTTGACAACACACCCTTTCCTTCTCTCGTACATGATTGGTTCACCCTCCATGCATTTCCCTTCACTCGTGTCTTTCACCTCGTTTCATTCTTTCTCTTCATCCATGCTGACTTGTATTCCGTGCCATTTCCTCCCTCCACCAATCCTTTCCAGCTGTTTCTCTGGATTTCTGCTAAGCACTTCCTGCTGTCCTCTCACCTTGAATCAATTGTTGGCTTTCTAAATAATTGTATTGGATTGCATGAACTGTATTAAATCATATTGTATAAAACACAAATGGCTCATACATAACTACGTATCCATATATTTCAAACAATGTGAGGTCAAAACAAACTTTTTTCATGTAGTTCCTATCAAATACTAGTGAACTGACAAATATTTCTGGTCATTTACATTTAATACTGTCTATTTTGCACCATTTCATTTACCAATTGCTTTAAAAAGCCAATTTTTAGGGCCATTTAGATTTTGTTTTCATGAAAAAAGTTGAAGTTGAGAAAAATTAGACCATCTAAGACCATTTATGCAAAAAATAAACATGCAATATAACCCTCAAATATGACATGGCATTTTCTTGACAAATTTCGTGAGATTTAGCCAACAAACAATGCATGTCATTGTCATTCAAGGCAGCATGTATTAGCCAGTTTCTCACCACCTGTTATAAAACATTGAAAATTATTGTTATTTTGCTCCTCATGTGTTCATTATGTAGGAAATGTGTCTCCAAACGGAGTTCTGCAGTTATGACATTTAAAAATGCATTTCCTAGGTACATTAATGATTGGTAAATTTTCCAATGAGGTAAAAGTCACTGAGCTTTAGTTTTTCTTGCAATGGTATTTAAATTCTACAATGTATGACTTGCTAGTTCCTGCCTCTATTTTATTTATTTTAATAGTAAAAATGGTTAACATTCATCAAGTACAATTTGAGCTCTGTCAAGTTAACTCTTCATTGTCTATTTTTATCTTAAAATCAATTTTATACACCATCATTTTCGTTTCTATAATGTGTGAATATATCCCCTATTATATTCTACCACAAAAACAATCAGAATGCCTTGTTATCACTAGTTTTATTTAGATTTTCAGAGTCCACTATCAGCTTATATCCCGTTAGCATAGCCAGCATGGTTTTCAATAATCTTGAAATTACTTTTTCAATTACTCACTGTTACTTGCTTTAATTGCACCTGTGTGTATACTTTTGAATGCAGGTGATGACACGTTCGAGCTGCAGTCGGTGATCTCGGGAGCTTGGTAGACTCAATTACCACCAGTAAAGTATGGAGTGCCACAAGGATCTGTCCTAGATCCTCTGCTATTTTCAAATATACATGGTGCCTCTTGGTAATACTATTAGAAAATACTAATTAATTAGGAATTAGTTTCCTTTTTTATTCTAATGACACTCACTTTCTCTGTTTAAATCTAGATTAAAGACACATCTCGTTGTCCAAGCATTTAAATAATGCATCTCATAATCTTGTACTGCTGTTATATCTGATCAAATTTACATTATAATTCCCTAGCTTGGGTTGAACAAATAATTTTTGCTTGGTTGGAACAGCAGCTACGCTAATAATGTCTCTATTTGTTTCTCTGTTTCTGCCACGGGATGTACTAGGAATTACACAAGCTTCAGTCTGGATCCAGCCCTTACAAAGACCTGAGATGACCAAACACTATACAAATAAACTTGAACTGGAACTTGAATTGAAAGTAAAAACTAGCTTTAGTAAATGTTATTTTCAGACCCTTTTGATAAAGAATGTGAATGAACAGCAGATAGCAATAGTTTCATAAAATAACATTTTGGTCTATATGAACAGTGTGGATGTGTGTTTGATACAGTATGTTCTTGCCTGGCAAGAGGGAATTTTTAAGTCTGCCAAGCCTAAATATTATTAAAAGTTTATAATAAACTTATTTATTCTTCCAAGTCCCCTCTGCGGACTGTCTTAGAGAGATTTCGTCTTATCTGTCTCTATAATTAATTTGGGAAATTTTCAAAAATCATGCCTATTTTTAACTTTCGAAACAAAGAGGAACTAAATTAAGTGAGGCTTTTAGTAGCTTTTAAGTTCAATGCCAGAATTAACTAGAAAAGGTAAGGAAAAAAGTACAGATATTCTGATATGGTGGACAGTGGCATCCATGCTGAAGGCTACAAAAATGAGCCCAGATAAACTCTACAAAAAGCAATCAGAAGATAAAGAGATTGAACCGGAGGTGGTGATGGAGGAAGCGCACATCTGCGTGCTACGGGTCTGCCGAAAATGAACAAAAGATTAGCTCATTTACATGAGCAACCCCGTGGCTTTGGAGACCACTGCGTTTGAGGTTTTAGAACAAGTGTGCAAATTGAGCAGCTGTGAGGTTTTGCAGCCACCATATATGTGAGAATCTGGAGGTGACACAGGCAAGACATGATTGATGTGAAAGCAGGCAGGGTTTGCGCCACTGCTCTCTCTGAATATTTAATTAAAACCCCACATACAAAAGCAAGATGATGTCAAAAGTTTGCTTCTGTTTTCTGCTTCCTTTGAACCCTGCTTGGTTTGCCAGTTCTCTCCTTTTCCTCATTCACTTCACTCCATAGCCCTCCCTCCCGTTTTTTTTTGCTTTTTTCTCCACCTATTTCTCTCCGATCAAACTCAATCAGCGGCCTGCATGCTCCTCGCCGGCTGTTATTGTAGCTTGCAGGTGCGATGGAACCCCCACTCAGTGGGCCTGACCTCCTCTGCGTTCTCCTCCACTCTTCTGGAGCCAAATAAAGACATTTTCTTTCCTTCTCTTTTCATCTATTCTCATGCTTTAACTCTCTCCGGCCCTTCCAACACCAGACAACCATGTCAAGGTGCTAACATGCTGTGGACAAGACCTCGAAATGATTTTGTGTCGCACTGCAAGTGTGCTATATACAAGTGGAAAGTAAACTCCATCAAAAAAAAATAAAAACCCTGTAATGAATAGATGCTTCCAGCTGGGGTAAAAACCATAAATGTGAAAACCAAAAAGAGTACATCATGCAAGTGTAGCTTTTGTTCAACACAGCAGATATAAAAATGCAGTGGGAAGACTAAAATTAAATACATTAACAACAATATTTTTCTTCACTACACTGTGGCAATGTTGTCATGACACAATCTGCTGTTTTTATATTTTTTCATTTTTAACCTGAATATTTTGGTAAAAACATGACTTGAATGTAGGTAAAACATAAAAAGCAATTATGTCAATTATGCACATTAGTCAGAGCAAAGTTATAATATAACTACAAAAACCACTGAAGTCCAATGCAGAGGAAGAGAAACAACTAAGGGGAATGCTGCGATGTATCAGTTTTGAAAAACTGTTGTGCTACTAAACCTGAAGAACCAAAATATTGTGATAACCCATATTTCCATGTACCATCACAAAGCACATTTTTTGTTTTCCATACAACAGCAGACAATTCGTGTTTTCAAATTACTGTTTATTAATGTCATACTGTACATCTTGAAAATCTCCAAAATGGGACAAATGGCACATAAAAACAAAACCATCTGTAGTTGGTCACTTTACAGGTCTGCTTTTAAGTGGCCTGTTCTTGGCCACAGTAAGCTACAATGAAGACCAGATTGTATGCCGTTGGTCAGATGTCTTATTCCCATCGATAGTAAGTTAACTTCAAAGGGTTGCTCCTAAGAAATTTCCAACCTTTTCCCTCTGTAATGATCCATGATTTGTAAAATCTCTGCCATATTGCTTCCAATTTCTCTACTAACAAATTCAGTTTTATTTTTTGCTGTAATACTAATATTCTCTCTCGCACACACTCTTCCCTGAAGACACCTCTTCTCCAGATGCACATTGACCCTGCTGCTCTGGGGCTGGTAGGAGGGCTTGTTCCTCAGAGTCGCTCCACTGAACATGACTGACATAAACCACAAAGACTGTAGGAAGGAGACGAGTGGGAGAGAAAGAGAGAAAGACAGAACAAGCGAGACCTGAGATATTAAATGCTGTAGTTGTGAGAGAGCGCTAGAGCAGAGTGGGTGAAATTTATGATCAATAGCGTTCCTCAAATTCCGTTCTAATTAGAGCTCTATTTACAGTGCTGCTGATTCTTACAGCTGTATGAGGGAAATATGCCATAAACAACACACAGGTCATTACAACTGCACAAAAACACACACACAGACGCCTCATTGACAAAGAGATACAAGATACCCATACAAACACTATAGACACTGAGCTAGATAAATATAGAGTGAGGAAGAGATTGATGGAATGATAGGAAGTATGATAGACAGAACAATACGACAACGGTTAAACAGACAAGATGGAACAATTTATAGAATGACAGAAAGACGTATTGATAAAACTATAGAACAACTAATGGGTAGACAAAATGACACATAGAATGAGAGAAAAACAGAGAAGGAAAGAATGAGCAATAGAAAGAACAATAGACAGAAAGATCGAATGAAAGAACAACAAAAACAGAGACAGAATAATTGATAGATGGTTAGATAAAACAACAGGACAACGATAATATGACAGATAGAACAATAGTCAATAATCAATAGATTGATTGATAGATAGAACAAAAGATAGAAAGAGAGAATGAGAAAAATAGAATGATGGATTCATAGAAGGACAGACAGAAGTATAGATAGTATGAGAGAACAATAAAGGAAAGAACAATAATACAACAGAACAAACGATAGAAAGCCAGAATGACAGATAATAGACAGATAGACAGAAATATAGATTGGAATGATAAAAGGATAGACAGAACAAAAGAATGACAGAAGGATAGAACAATAATACGATAGAATGATCAATAGATAGAACGATAAATAGATGTTCCCAATTAGTGCACCCTTAATAGGGACAAAAAATGTATTTACTGAACCAAACAGACATGACAACATACAGTTTGAACTAAACTGACAATGGTGTGTGTGTGTGTGTGTGTGTGTGTGTGTGTGTGTGTGTGTGTGTGTGTGTGTGTGTGTGTGTGTGAGAGAGAAAGAGGTGAAGAGATGATGAAATCCACCTTGTCAATGCTGCAGTGTAAGTTTATTACAGTAAGATTAACGGCGGTTCAGGAGGCTAATGCCTGCTAATACATCAGCGCTGTTTTAGCACAACCCAACAATCTCCCAGTCAATACAGAGCCTGAGAAATTGAGAGGACAGCCAACCACAACCACAGACATGGGCAAAGGAAAAAGAAAGGTGTGAGAGCACAAAATAGTTAGAGCACAGCGTTGTATGGCACAATACAGTAGTTTATATGAGCTGACTTGTCAAGCTCCAAAAAACACAAGAAATATCATAAAAATACGACATGCACTATACTATTTCTACAGCCATATGATAGCTTTATGAGAGGAGCAGACAACAGTCAACCACATTATATCTTCCGCTCCGCCATTCAAATCTAGCGCATTAATTATACATGCCAGAGCGTCTTTGTTTACATAAGTAAAGTACATTGATCGCTCTAGACACTATATCAGGAGAAGAGGAGACAGCACAAAATACTTGTAGGTTTAAATATGAAAAGAGATCAATCGGGCATTTATACTATGCACTAGTGCATAGTATCTAGTGAATATAGTCAGCTTCATTCCTGTCAAGAACCAAATTGTGCTCACAAAATGATTACAAATTCAACTCTTAAGGCGCAGTTTAAACACAGCCGTACACATCAAGTACACATTGTTGCATACCAATAAGACATTAATGGAGTTTGTTCATTTCCACAGTGCAAAGCCTGTAGAGCCCGAGCAGTGTATTGAATCCGGGTAGGAAATGGGAGCCAGTTCCAGCTGGCTGGACACAGTTGAGTTCAGCATTGATTTTCAGGGGGAGTTTGAAGCCCTCAGACACCCCACACAGTAATCCTAGCTCATGAAAGCATCTACCATCAGTGGGCCACTGAAGTGTGTGTGCGCACACCGGGCCTGTGGGATCTCTGACCGCAAACATAGGGAGAGCTCACTGACAATCTGCATGTGTTGCTGGGAAGATTTCTCTGCTTTCTGTCAAAAATGTTCTGCACAAATTGAATAGTCCAGTTACAACGTTTCATGCTCTGCTCCCTGGATACTGAGAAGCAAGCAGTAAGAATCATTAAGGCAGAAGTCCTTTTTGGATGGGATTAATTTGAGGACACATGTCTGTAAAGCAATAGTTACTGCTGACATATGTTTAATGTCACTTCATACAGGATAAGCAATGGGTCTAGAACTACTGCATACAAAATGTATTTTGCTGGGCCAATTAGTAATGCTGGAAATATCAAATCAATATTGTATATATCTTAGTAGACTGATTAGAACATCAAGCAAAAAGTAACATAACTATTGATATAAGTAAAATTATGTCACTTTACCCTCTGAGGTCTAGGGGGTTTTGGGGGCCTGGAGAAGTTTTGTAATGCCCTGACATTTGTGCTTTTTTCAGTTGCTTATAAACATCTAAATGGCTAAAGTCTAATATCACTGTATCATCACAAACTGGGCTATAATAATATGTGAGCAGCATGTATGTACATAATTGTGTTTTCGAGAAAACAATGTTTATGCGTGGTTAGTGAAAAACTAAAAATGTTAAAATCACTTGAATAAGGCCATAAAACACATACAGAACATTGGTTCCCGGGACTTTTGAGAACTGGAGCTTGTAGCCTAGATTTTTCTTTCTAAATGAGGTGAAAATCATCTTGTTTACTCAATATATTGTTTTAAATTTTCTAAGACACTTTTTGTGTAGAAAGGGTCTATGCGAGAGGGCGAGAAAATAAATTAATATTCACTTGCGAGTGCAGTTGAACAGTTTATTAGGAACAATCAAAGCTGACTTTCAAAGCTGAATATTTTGCATTATTACTCCAATCACACAGTGATTTTCTACAAAAATATATCAATATATATTGTGTTTTTTTATGAATGCACAAAGTTTTGTTGTTATTATGTCTGTATACAAATAAAAGTAGACCCTTTACAGATTCCATTGATGTATTGCTCTTATCTGTACGATCAAAACTGAAAGTGTAGTTCTTTTCGGGGCTATCAAAAGAAAATCCCTCATAACACGTATATATACAGGGAATGACTCCAGAGGGTTAAATGACTAACAATTGATTTAGGTGTTTACCCATTTTTCTAGCATGCAATTACAATCATTTCCATTGTCTGTAATCTCTTTTTATTTTCTGGAAAAACTGTTCTGAATAACTTAAGTTTTACCCCTTCACCATCCATGATTTTGTGATTTATTTAGCTAAATTCTAACAAAAATGCCACTAATATAAATAATAATAAATCTTTGACTCTTTGATATGCTATTGGTCATATCAAATCTCTATTGTTTCAATTTTTTCTAGTTCAACAACTTTTAAATTGAGTGAAATTGAGAATTCTTTTTATCTTTTCAATAAAAAAAAAACTTCACATCCAAGTAAAGATCACCTAAAAATGAAAATTCTGTCTTAATTTACTGACCCTTATGTTGTTTTAAACCTGTATGACTGACTTTACTGCATTTAACACAGAAGATATTATGAAAAAAGTTTTAACCATTTACTGAACAACACTGGACCACACCGCCTTCCTTTTTATAGACATTTTTAAAAATATCGTCTTTTGTGTCCTGATGTTTTGGGATGAAATAAGGGAAATTAAATTTTCAGTGGTCCTATCCCTTTCAAGTCCAAACATGAAATGCGTTCTCTCATTTTTCCATTTTCTGGTGTCAATTCAGATATGACTACTATTATCCTTTCAGGTCATTTTATAGAAGGACGAAACTCTTAAAATCACTGACATGGTCAATTTGAAAAGAAAAGCTCTTATAATTATTGCATTACCCCATGTTCTATAAAACGAATCTAGTCCGATTAAGACTGAAGATCCTTTTCAGCTTAATTTGAGCTTTTAGCTAAAGCTTTAAAGTGATGAAGAGCTGCCTGAGATGATGACAGACATGACCTGTGAAAGGACTGACAAGAAATAAAAGAACAAATTGCAGACTTTTCTTAGCCACGATCATCATTGCATCACTGAGTTAGCAAAAAGACAGAAATGGGTCAATGTAATGTACTTTATCAAGAGACTCTGCTGCTCCAGGCAGCTCCTTCTTTCCCTCTCTATTTTCTGCAGCTGATTTAAGAACATCTGTTTTCATTTGAAAGCACAACCACTTAATATCAGTGATCATTAAGGTAAAGCTAAGAACGCATCTTTGAGTGTTGCTAACAAAAAGCAGTGTGAACAGAAAAGGCCTTTTTCTCAGACAGAGCGCGGCCTAATACAATCTTGGATTTATCTTGATGTAAAGATACGCAGTAGACCCAAAGAGCACCAAATATAATTCTTCCAAGAAGAGCCCTGCGGGGATACTTTCTCAGCATATAGTTCAAAACCATGCTTCTGCCGAGGTTTTTTCACCCTCTCAGCGTCATATCTGCACTGCACTATTCCAGCACTGGTTTGGCTTCACTTCCCACACAGAACATGTTCTCACACTTAATTTGTTTCAGGGGTCTAAGAGAAGCTTTTTCAATAATTTAGGCTTGAATATCAATGTTCCAAACAAACTTGAAGTTTGTGCCTTTCTTGATAAAATAAAACAAAACTAACTAAAAAAGACAAAATAGATTAAATACATAAATAATAATAAATAATAAAGTAAAATATGTCAAAAGGTCGAAATATGAGTTTAAAATACAGAGAATAGGCACAGTTAAATTAAATAAAAACTACTTGATTTTTCAATTGATTTCACTCAGTTGATTTTATAAATTTGACCTCTGCTGAACGATGCAATTAACATCACCATATATTTTTCCTTTTGGCTTCAAGCTGGTGGGGGGAAAGCAATGAATACAGTAGATGTAGCACAGGATTGCACAGAAAAATGACACATTTCATGTTCAGCAATTCAGCACTACTTAAAAAAAAAAACTACTACCACTAATAGGAAAGCATATGGCTGATAACTTCCTGTGAAAAACATATGCATCGATTCTAAATATCCCATTCACTAAAGTCTTGCTGACTGAATAGAGCATACTGATTTTGTCTTTTTACTTTTTACTACTATAAAAAATATTTGGGGATACCCCTTTCACCTTCTGAGGGTTCTTTTTGAATTCTTTAAAATGATTCAGGTAGACTACGATTTAGATTCACAGCACTTAGGTGTTTGTTATTCCTTTGTACTCTATCTGTCTTCGTTCACCCGTTGTTTCAATTTTCCGCCTCTTAGGTTTAAGATCACCCCCTACACTCTAAATTAAATCTATTTCATTTGAATCCAAATTGTTTCATTCGGCATGACAATGAATTTCTTTCTTTTCGTCGGCAAGCCGTGAACACACAAACAAATTGAGCAAGGAAACAACGAGTGAGAACAATAAGTGGTAATTATGAGGAATAATTACGCAGCTAATCCGATGAATAAGTGTATGACAATTAGCGTGGGGAGATGAATGGCTGCGTTGAGTTAGCGTCGTGTGGCCCCGCTGCGAGGTAGGTCATGACAGGTGGCTGGTGAAACAGGTCTGTCATTACAGCACACCTCCGTACCTCTCTTGGGAGGGGGCAGATTACCGGTAAAATCACACAACATTTGTTCGCAGTGTGAAAACAGCTAGCAGCAAACAGGTTAGCGGAGCTTCGGTCTGGGAACGTGAGACTGAGCACAGAAAAAAGCAGGTTTTCGTGCATGTTAATGATGAGGGTATTCACTTCCAGCCAAGAGAGATCCGCATCAATATGGTTCCAACTAAAATAAGCAAAACATCACAAAACAAAGGTGGCGAGCAGATGGGCGGTTTGAGTGCTACGTAATACATCAAGCTAGTTCACAGAGCAGCACTGAAATGCACTCGAATAAAGCCACTCTAACAATGTTCTTACCCTCAACAAGCCAGGGAACTCTAGCTATTTTACTAGTCTCAAGGGCCTCTGGTGCAGTTTAACCACTGTTAACCATGCTAGAGCAAACACAAGTCTCAAATTAATCTTAGAAATTCATTTTTGTTGTTAACTTTAAGACTTTATGATTCCTCTTGTGTCCTGTATAGATGTAGGGCAACTGCAAGCAGGAAGATAAAACGTTGCTGGCTCCCCTGCCATCCTGAGCACAAATGGCTCTATGCTTCCTTTAGTGCCTCTAAAAAGACAAGAGGCAGCGCTCCAGTAGGTTGGCAGACCTTTCTGTTATGTCAGCCAATGAGGGTGAGATGAAAAATGCTATAGGTGACAAAAATTTTGCCAAAGCTAGGGGTTGCCAACTGCTTGCAATGATTATGCCAACAGGGAAAACCCTGTCCCCCCTGTAGTCAGATCAATGTCAGAAATGCAGAGGAAAGGATATCCAGTTGGCGTTTGATTAATGATGCCTTCTTGGAAGTTGCTGCTTAGAGTTCAAAAATTGTTTGCAATGTTCAAGAGACTAGTAACTACTGCCAATATGGCTTATTAAACTACATTACCAGTGTCTACATACTTCTTCATGTAGCTAAACGAGGAGTATTTTCATTTTATAAATTAAAAATGAAATAGCAGAAAGCTTGTGAAGTGACTCTAAGAGTTCAATGTGTACTAACCTCAAATATCGTCATTCGTTCACAGAGACACACAGACTTATAATGACGTACTTACTGGCTGTTGTCATATTTATTTCTACTGAGTGATAGACTGATCCATTAATACAGAGCAAAAATGCCTAGAGCTTACCAACATCCATTTTTTTTTAATCTTAATGTGATATCAGTTTTTATTGCCCAACCCTAGTACAAGTACCTGTTGTAGTAAGATTCCCAGGTAACCTCCAGACGGCACTAGACTTTCAAAGTTTTTATTGGCAGTACAGATTTTTTTTGTAAGATTAACCCATACCCCACCATTGATGGAATTTTCCAGCTTTCCGTGTTTCAACTGGTGTACGGTAGGAGGTACTATTATGCATCTTCTGAAAGAGTATTGTGAATCAAAAGTAAATCAAATAAATAAATCAAAAGTGATTTATATGAAACTGATCTGGTGTTGATGGAAGCGATCAGCAACATCTGTTTTGATCATCGTTCTGAATCTGATCGAGACGTAGTCTTTCACAAAAACATGATTTTCTTAGATGTTGTGCAAAATGTTCTTTTTTTTTTAATTAAACTTACCTACATTTTTTTATTATTAAAAGCAGAGGCCATGTTCTTTAGTTTTGACATATTGTATGTTCAGATATTCATACAACAAAATATTTTGGATGCCATTAAACTTTTGTGAAAATGATCAAAAATGCTCACAGTGGCTGCCAACTTTAAAAACAAAACATGCCGGTGGGGAAAGAGTTAATTAATAAAAGTGTTTGACTGGTGCCAATAGCCTTGTGGGCAGCATGCCGATATACAGTGCTGCTGCGCTACGGGTGCAAGTTTGAATCCCAACTTAAGGACTTTTCCCGATCCTGCCCTAATCTCTCTCTCTCCCGCTTCGCTTCCTGTCAGCTCTGATCTGTTCTGTTATAATAAAGGAAAATGCAGAAATTGCCAAAAATAAATCGTAAAAAAAAAAAGATGGAAAGATGAAATGTGATGACCACGCTTTTCCATGTACTTAAACTGAAAGAGAACCAGATATTTCAAGCTATAAAAGGAGCTAAAAGCATCAGATAAGTATCATAAAAGTGGTCCATACAATTTGCAGACTACATTCAAGGTCTTCTTGTCAGTAGGTCAAAATGTACACTCACTATTTTGAAAAAGAAAGTCAATCAAATAGGATACATTATATATGTTGGTTGTTAGCTGCCAACACTGTCCTGTTATCTTGAATATCAAGGTTAACAGGGTTAATTGGTTCCACTGCATCCTACAACTTTTGGTCACACTGTGTTAGATTGAAGTGATGGGTCCACTGGGTCATGTTTTTTTGGCACTGAATAGTTACTCTCATGGCCGTCAATTAGAGACCGTTAAAGATGCAGAAATTGTGTGGACTATTACCAGTCCATGCCTCTCAAATGTGCTGTGCTATGCTCTACCAGAGTATGTAATTAGAGGAAGCGCTTCAGTCCACAGATTTTTCTTTCCTAGATGCACAGCAAGCCACTCGGCATGTTATCGGTTTATTCATACAGGAATTAAGCAAGGCTGTCTTTTATATACTCCTCGGCTTGCCCTGTTCTCTGCATGGACATGCATTACAATTCTTGCTTCTAACCTCCTCCTTCCTCTGCCGCTATGGCTGTGATTCTTTGATCACCGAATAGCACCTTGATGGGTATATTTCACAGCTGGCTCGATTCTTAATTCTACCATAATTCTTTCAGTAATGTTGTTGTTATGGTTGCTCAACCCTCTCTGGAGTTTCTCTAATAAGCAGTCAATGGTCTGCCTTGAAATACAGATTCCCTCAAACTAGCATGAAAAAGAAACTGCCTGCTTAATACAAATATCATCATGGACCAATGGCACACATTAGGTCTCATTAACTAACCTAACCGTGCTAATGCACATACTTGGAAGCATAATCTTGTGTGCACCACACATTTTTATGGTTTAACTGAAATATTTGTTTCAAAATTTTGGATAAAATTTCAAGGCCGACCTCAGCCTACTTTAATGACTTTAATGGTGAACTAAACATCAATGATGCTTTGCCACAAGCAGGAACTGCAAGAGCAACTACGTATCAGTTATTCTTGGTAGCCATTGGTGGAAGTATGATCTGGTCGTGAATCCCACTGCATCTTCAGCAGGTACCTCAGGGTCATGAGCGTTTTGGCCCTTAACCTGTACGCTTCACTTGCAGAGTGCACCTTCCACTTACGATCTCTCATCGACCGTAACACACCTTGAGCTAGTCTCTGCTGCTGCTGCTGCTGCTGCTATCTCCCCAGAAGCTTTTCTCAGACTTTTAGGTTCTGTAAGAAATACTGCACGGATGTAACTGGGAAGCCATGGCAGTCAACTTCGATAGGTAACAAAGCTCCATTCCATCCTTTAATAGAAGCTTTGTCGATCAGATCTTGATACTTAGCCTTCTTTAATTCATGAGAGATCGCTAGCCTGTCCTCACAGACCATAGTCAACTCGACTACTAAGATGGTTTTTGTGCTACTGAACAGAAGAACCATATCTGGCCGAAGTGTAGTTACCACCACCTCTTCTGGGAAGATAAGCTACTCATCAACATTAGACAAAAGTTTTTGCACATAGAAATTTATCAACACCACTTGCAAATGTGTCAGTTTATCTGAGAATGTTTCTGAGAACAAAAACAAGAGCACATACATGCAGGTATTAGAGAATGAAACCCAATGGCTAAAGGATTTCTTAATTTTCACTCAAGTTTCCACTTGCAGGCAAGGGAAGGTGCTAATCAGAAGGCTGACAGTCTGAATCCCCAGCAACCCTTGACCATTTTGTCCTTGAACACCCATGGATGCTCCAAAAGGACTGTAATACTGTATGTCTATGGCAAGTCAACTACTGTTCTTATTAAGGATATAAAAAAAAACGGTACTTAAGTACCAAGTGGATTTTTTCAGTGGTATCAAGACTCATAGACATTTTTTCACAGTTATTGGTATAAAATAGTATAAAAAGCCCCATAAGATAAGAAGAAAAAAAAACAGTCTGTGTAAGAGGTTTTACACTGTGTAGTTCTATGAACTTAATTATAGGAACTTTAGCCAGCAGGGTAGTTCCAAGAGAACCAATTTCACTCCCTGGCCATTTTCCTGGCTACATTCACACTGCTGCAAGAACTCTGAAGAGGCCATAAGCAACACCTTTTTATTCACAACATTTACAAACATCAAAAAACGGTGAATGGAGGATGCAGTGATTTTAGCTGTTTTTGTTGTCTGTCGTGGGTTTCGTGATAATGGAAATGGATTGAAACGTGATCTAAAGGGCATGAAAACCAGACTAAATCTCCTATAGGCTAGTTTGTTTGGTTTGTTCCATTAATCGAGGCCGTCTGCGAAAGTGAGAGCTCTGATTGGATGTTTAGTTCAGCGAATGAGTCGGTGCCGAGAATTAAAGCAAAAGGGATGAAAACAAGCATGTGAATGAAGGCGGTACAGACAGAAGGCTGTTTGTGATCTTTCCTAATCATTCTACTACACGAATGTTTTCATAACAACATGAGCCGCTTAAAATGATTAAAGTCATCAATGTAACTGATATTCAAAATGGTAAGCAAGTGCTGTTTTGTTTACATTTCGTATATCTGCGTTTATCTTGTATATCTTTGTTTCGGTTTCTCATTTTAAATGATGAATATATACTATTAACAACTGCTGATATGAAAGGCTCGTTTCTCTCACACATGCGCAGAAGTGTTAGTTTGCCGTCGGCTGTAGTCTGTGCGGTGTGTTCCAGTGCAGCTTTTTGGTTCGTATAGGGAAGATGTCTTTCACTATTGTAAGTTAATGTTGTTAAATAGACAAAAAAAATATACATTTTTAAAATGTCGATAACTTCTAGCGCATTATGAGAATAGCAGAAAGAAGCCATTTTAGTGGTGAGTGATATTTAATTTTATTTGCTGGGCTATTGCACAAACGTAACCCTCCGCACACACTTATATTTAGTTATACTGAAAAAGTTTCACCCTGATTTCTATTGGGACTGGCCGAACATGTCGGGCAAGATAGCAGCAGTAGCACATAATATCTGTATTCTGATTGGTCAGATCGCCTGTCAACCAAGCTCTTTGCAAACGATCAATTGTTATATGCCAGTTTGACATAGCCCACACTCACCTCACTTGCCTTTTGTCTCCAGATATACACTTCTCAAAATAATGTACACAGCTTTTGTAAAAATATGAAGCAAAACAAATGTGCAAAAAAAAAGGGAAGTGATGCAGGCTATTAGACGTCTATTATTTCCAATCATTTAGTTGAGTAGTTTTGCACATCTATAGTATCAACTACTGTAATAGTCATACTGTGAGAAGCCAAGCTACAATAAAGCATTTTACAGCAGCTTTCATGCAAAATTACTCCCTGTGCATTTGGGAGAAACATTTTGTGAGGGAACTGAACCCATGACCTTGCCGTCCTATGCATAGAAGTCAATTTCTACAATGTGAACCTGTAACAAAGTTATAATAGTGAATATGGATAATGATACGTTCAGCAAATAGTTTGGATCCCCTTGGCGCACATTTTCTTACTTTGAGTGCAGTCTTGGCATTTTGCATGAGCTAGAATAGGGAAAATGAATGTAATTACAGTTAAACTGCGGCACCCCACTATTCCAAAAGCGCCGTGAGCAGCTAAAATTATTCTAGGTGGCCTGAAGCGTCGCGGACGCTGCAGCGTGAGTTATTGTTGCAGTGTCACTCAGGCCCGCAGAACGCCGATGGGATCGCAGGGGTGAACGCTCTTATTCAAGCGAGCTCCGTCTGCTCTCTGCTCATGTCCGCCTTTGAGTCATGAAGAAAGCCCCCCGCCCACACCTGACGTCCTCCCATCAGTAATTCCGGCCACTTTTCCTCACACAGTAAGAGCCTGGGCTTTATTAGCATGGCGATGGTGCCCCTGGGCCCTGGCGCTTTTAGAGAAACGGTGGGCAGCGCTAATTCAATTCCGCTCCATTCAGCACTAATAGCTGCCTCTGTTTGGAAGGAGTTGAAGAGAAAGAGAGGGATATGAGGGAGGGAGAAAGGTTATTATAGCATGCCAGATAATGCGTCTTGTACTTTCACAGCCACGATTTCACCTTTTGTTCTCCCTGCTAGACTGTGTCACTTTTGGAGACTTTCGGCCCTCATCTACAAAACTGTAATTGTCCTACGTTCACTACATTTTTTGCCAATAAATGACTTAACAACAGCAAAAAGTGACAAAAATCAGAACACCAAAATAACTACCCTAACAACTCAGGCAGTGATTAAACAATCATGGAAGCAAACCAAGACAATGGCCTTTCAGACTTATTATAACATCTCACCTATCGCAAGTTTGCTTTATGATGCTTTCAAGTAAGCTGCTTGGTTCAGATATAACGATAAATTTTAATAAAACCAGTCATTATCAAGTTTACATGTGCAAAGTCCCATCTACAGAATATTTTCTAGAGGTGGATTCAGTTTTATTGTGCGAAGGCGGTGAGGCTTATTACAAAGCATAATATAGTGCATTTGTTATGCTAGACGCAATGTTCTTCCCTTTGTTATGAGAGAGCTCTCAAATGACTTTCTTGTGGGCAGGGATGCTTTTAAAACATTAATCAAAAAGCATCAAGCATAAGGTTAGGATAAAGTCACACTGGAAGGCAGAGTGGAGCATTTCAAGTGTTACGATTAGCTTTGCAAATGTCTTGTGTGTTAAATTGAGTCTTTTAGCTCTCCATCTCTTCCACAATCATAAATGAGTCTGGAATAGTCAATCATCAAAACATTCCCACTCTCAAACATTAACCCTTCGCCTCTCTCTCCTGACTTTTAACTTCTATTATTGTGTCTAAATGTCATTAAACTTGAAAAGCCTAAAATACAAAAGATTCAGAAAAATATGTAGTACATTTTTTTAATGGAAGAGTTTATTGAAATTGTAGACAAAAAAAAATGTGTATATATATATATATATATATATATATATATATATATATATATATACACACACATATATATATATATATATATACACACACATATATATATATATATACACACACATATATATATATATATATATATATATAACCCGAATTCTGGAAAAGTTGGGACGTTTTTTAAATGTGTATACATACGTTTTTTAAATGTGTATATATATTTTATTAAAATTTAAAAAACGTCCCAACTTTTCCGGAATTCGGGTTATATATATATATATATATATATATATATGTGTGTGTATATATATATATATATGTGTGTGTATGTGTGTGTGTGTTGGGACGTTTTTTAAATTTTAATAAAATGAAAATTAAAAGACTTTCAAATCACATGAGCCAATATTTTATTCACAATAGAACATAGATAACATAGCAAATGTTTAAACTGAGAAAGTTTACAATTTTATGCACAAAATGAGCTCATTTCAATTTTGATTTCTGCTACAGGTCTCAAAATAGTTGGGACGGGGCATGTTTACCATGGTGTAGCATCTCCTTTTCTTTTCAAAACAGTTTGAAGACGTCTGTGCATTGAGGCTATGAGTTGCTGGAGTTTTGCTGTTGGAATTTGGTCCCATTCTTGCCTTATATAGATTTCCAGTTTCTGAAGAGTTCGTGGTCGTCTTTGACGTATTTTTCGTTTAATGATGCGCCAAATGTTCTCTATAGGTGAAAGATCTGGACTGCAGGCAGGCCAGGTTAGCACCCGGACTCTTCTACGACGAAGCCATGCTGTTGTTATAGCTGCAGTATGTGGTTTTGCATTGTCCTGCTGAAATAAACAAGGCCTTACCTGAAATAGACGTTGTTTGGAGGGAAGCATATGTTGCTCTAAAACCTTTATATACCTTTCAGCATTCACAGAGCCTTCCAAAACATGCAAGCTGCCCATACCGTATGCACTTATGCACCCCCATACCATCAGAGATGCTGGCTTTTGAACGGAACGCTGATAACATGCTGGAAGGTCTCCCTCCTCTTTAGCCCGGAGGACACGGCGTCCGTGATTTCCAACAAGAATGTCAACTTTGGACTCGTCTGACCATAAAACACTATTCCACTTTGAAATAGTCCATTTTAAATGAGCCTTGGCCCACAGGACACGACGGCGCTTCTGGACCATGTTCACATATGGCTTCCTTTTTGCATGATAGAGCTTTAGTTGGCATCTGCTGATGGCACGGCGGATTGTGTTTACCGACAGTGGTTTCTGAAAGTATTCCTGGGCCCATTTAGTAATGTCATTGACACAATCATGCCGATGAGTGATGCAGTGTCGTCTGAGAGCCCGAAGACCACGGGCATCCAATAAAGGTCTCCGACCTTGTCCCTTACGCACAGAGATTTCTCCAGTTTCTCTGAATCTTTTGATGATGTTATGCACTGTAGATGATGAGATTTGCAAAGCCTTTGTAATTTGACGTTGAGGAACATTGTTTTTTAAGTTTTCCACATTTTTTTACGCAGTCTTTCACAGATTGGAGAGCCTTTGTCCATCTTTACTTCTGAGAGACTCTGCTTCTCTAAGACAAAGCTTTTATAGCTAATCATGTTACAGACCTGATATCAATTAACTTAATTAATCACTAGATGTTCTCCCAGCTGAATCTTTTCAAAACTGCTTGCTTTTTTAGCCATTTGTTGCCCCCGTGCCAACTTTTTTGAGACCTGTAGCAGGCATTAAATTTTAAATGAGCTAATTAAGTGGATAAAAGTGTAAAATTTCTCAGTTTAAACATTTGCTACGTTATCTATGTTCAATTGTGAATAAAATATTGGCTCATGTGATTTGAAATTCCTTTAGTTTTCATTTTATTAAAATTTAAAAAACGTCCCAACTTTTCCGGAATTCGGGTTGTATATATATATATATAAAATCTAAAACAAAGTTTGCATATGTGTTTTTTGGTCATGCTTTTATGGTTCATATAGTGAGAATATTGAGCTTGCACCCAAGAAGAAAAAAAAAACACCTACATTTTATTCAGATGCCAAACTCAACAAATATATGCAATTTGGTGCAGTTGCTTATATTTATAGATGAAAGTTCTTTCTAACGTTACAGAAAACTACTTGCAGAAAATACATATAATTATCTTTTGTCACTCTATAGGGCATTTCACACTGCGCTTAACCCTGGGTTATTGTCGTTCTAACACTGCTTTTAACCCCAGGTAAAGGAACATTTTACACTTAAAAGCAGGTTAGTGACGCTTTTTACCCGGTGGTAGGGTTCTGGGATCAAAGGACGTATTTGAATGATACTACAAGGTCTTTTAATTCATAAAAAACTATAAACTATCAATCAGACGATAGAAGGTGCGTACAAAAGATTTTTCAAGTTTGATCTTGTTTATAATTCAGAGGCCTTAGAAATTTGCTAATCAAATGTGATAAAGTAGGCTTTACAGGGTTCATTTTGGTCTACAATAGTTTAAGCATACATGCCGATTGTTTCTAAATAGTATATTCAATATTGGCCAAAATAAGGAGATGAACATGAGATTTGTGTCTGTCTGTATGAAAGCTGTATGACATTACTCTTTGAAAAAAAAAATCCTTTTGTGTTCCTCAAAAAACAAAACCACACGGGTGTGGAATGGCATGAAGGTGAGTAAACGATGACTGCACTTTCACATACGGGTGAACTGTTCCTTGGAAACCCTCAAAGAATTTTCAAGTCTCTCTCACTCATTACGAGATCTTGTCAAATCAGAAAGTTTTTTATTTTCTGATTAGTGTCTGAGTGTGGTCAGGCATGTGGTCATCTTGCTGTCTGTCTTCAGACTGTGAAAGTGTCAGTGGTGGCAGCTAGCATGCTGTGTTGTTACTGCCTACTCTTCCATCACTGTGTCCCCATCAACCCTCATTACTACACTACCTGGATTTCTAGGACAGATGCCATGTTTACTGAAGGTTGCCAGGTGTACTCTAGGTGTCATCTTCCCTATCCTCTTCAGCTTGGTGTTCCAGCTTTTTATGCTTCTTTTTGACATCTCTCAAATTGAATGAGTATAGATTATGGCTTGGATTCGTTTCTTGGCAGTTTAACTCTTTTTAAGCTTGTTAAATACTACAAAAGTACCAGCCTATTTATGTGTCTGCAGTTAAGAAGCTTTTATTCAAGGAAGCTTATGACCTATATACAGAATAAATGAATTATGCAATAATGCTGTTAGGATTATTTTTACCTCTCAATTCCAGCTGAAAGGCACTGCAACTCTGACGGGAGAAGAAAAGTTTAGATATGCAAGTAAAGAAAGAGTAGCATTCTGTACATGACCTGTGCTGAGACAAACAGCAAATGTCTAATCCAATCAATTAATTAACTAATCCTCTTAATCTTATTATTCTTATTTATGCTCTCACAGCCCATTGACTTTCAGGGAGATAAATAAATGCAGCTCAATTCAACAGGCATTTCATTTTTCTTATTTCTCTGTTTATCAAGAAAATTCAATCTGGCTAGCCTACAGTTTAATATAGAGCAAAACTCCCAACCCCCCGCCCCCAAAAAATTCAAAATAAACTGAAATTATATATATTTTTTCTCTTTATATTTACACAGGAGCACAGTTTTCACATGTGCCTGCAGTGGTGCAGATATATAAATATAGAACTCATACTTGCTCTACATATATGTTAATGAATCAATAATGTCAAAGCACCCTCTCCCAAGATATTGAGCTTTGGTCTTCACCATTCTTTGTCTACTTCACAACTTGTCCACCAAACCTCCAGCAGGGTCTAAGCTCACCCGTCCCCAAGGATATTGAGGAATATCAATCACGCCTGATCAGCACATACTCCTCTCTGGATAGTTTAGATGGAGACTAGGATAGAGCACAACCAATCAATCTGGGGACCACTGGATGGGGCCAAATAGTGACATCATGTGCAGATGGCATACTAACATGGCCCAGCCAGACGCGGCTGTTTTGGGATGAGGACCCTCCTTCGGTACTTATCCTCTCCGTCACAGCAAAGATGGCCGTCCGTGTCTGTGCCTGACTGTAATTTGGAATTAATGGGATGGTTAAACTTTTAATTCAAAAGCGCTGCCTTGGGGACAAAAGCATTTGCATACAAATGAACACAATTTCCTATTTGTTCCGTATGCAAATGCAGGAAAGGAGATGCTTAACGAGCATGAGAGTGTGTTTATGTATGTGCAGGGGGTGGTGCTTGGCAGCTCAAGCTGAGCGGCATGTGAACGCTGCACCGGACGCCCAACTGAGCACTTCAAAAAACAAAAAGAAAGCAAGTCTGAGCTATCAGGCCAGGGCAGGAGGTGAGCCGAGCTCATCCCTGAAGAGATGTGGATCCTAGGGGAGAACTTTTTACCGGTGACCTTTCCCTCCACTGCTCACACCTGAACACAACAGGAGGGAAGGCTGTTTGTGCTTTCATCCCATCTTGAATACAATTATAGACCGTGACTCTGGGGTGGCATGGTGGAAGTTGATGGTGCCAACCCAAGGGTAGAGGACGCAGTGTCAAATCGCTCTATAAGAAATCAAAACATTAAGCAGCAGCATTAATATTCCTGTATGTGGTTTGGTGTTGAAGTTTGCCCTTCTCTAATCATTTGTGGCTCTGTCCTCCTTCCAACAACCTCGGAAAACTGCAATGAAATCAATCACAACACATGTGGCTCCTCCTTCAACTGAAATGGTCTACAAAAATACAAAAATAAAATAAGCAATAAAATATAAATTTAGTAATATATAAACACTGAACAAAACTATAAACGCAACGCTTTTGTTTTTGCCCCCATTTTTCATGAGCTGAACTCAAAGATCTAAGACCTTTTCTATGTGAGACCGGAATGAGACTACTTCCACTTAGAAACTGAGAAAACAATCGTTTGATCTCACCTCCAAGATCTGGATCTTGGAGGTGAAGATGCTGGATGTGGAGGTCCTGGGCTGGTGTGGTTACACGTGGTCTGCGGTTGTGAGGCCGGTTGGATATACAGACAAAGTTTTCTGAAACGCCTTTGGAGACGGCTTTTGGTAGAGAAATTAACATTGAATTCACGGGCAACAGCTCTGGTGACATTCCTGCAGTCAGCATGCCAATTGCACGCTCCCTCAAAACTTGCGACATCTGTGGCATTGTGCTGTGTGATAAAACTGCACATTTTAGAGTGACCTTTTATTGTTGCTAGCCTAAGGCACACCTGTGCAATAATCATGCTATCTAATAGGGTTGTGCCGATAGACAATAGTATCGTGTATTAGGGGTGCACGATTTTGAGAAAAAACCTAATTGCGGTTTTTCTGACAAATATTGCGATTGCGATGCAATTTTCGATTTTTGCGTTCAATACTTTTAAGTGCATAAAACCTAAAATTATGAATAAAATATGTTGTTACTTTTACGACACAGAGGGTTAAATAAACTACATACATAGTTATTGAGGTAGTTATTGAGGTAATGAGATTGTTTGATGCTTCGTGATTATTAAATACCTGAACCTAAATACCAAAGAATAAGACATAATGGAAATGAACTTAACCACTTGGTCATTTATTTTTAAATTTAACAATCTTAAACACTGAAAAATAGAAAATGAATTCTTATTAGATTTAGATTTACAATTAGAAAAACAAAATAATTCTGTAGTCCACTGCCATTTACTGAACATGAAACTGTTATATTGCACAGTGCACACACATTTTAAAATAACTGAGACTGTATTCAGGGGAATCATTTCTTTTGCGATATAACGTGTTATAGCCGTCGTGATTTCAATGTGCCTTCTTGAGGACTTTTCATATGGCGTAACAGAAGCGAATGCAGTTTTAACGCTTGGTTGCTTACTTTTTCCATGGCTAGTCGTGGCTTCGTCTTCATCCACATTTTTTGTGCATGCATCATATTGCTGCAGGAACGCGAGATTCGACCATTTTGATTGGCTAATAGGTTTGTCACTCAAATGTCAGAGGCGGGGGAAAAAACCTCAGACTCCTGAGGTTAGGTTATTGCGGGAGTTAAAACCTCAATATCGATGCGATAAAGGTTAATCGTGCAGCCCTATCGTGTATCGACGATCGTCAGAGATATCGACATAAGCAGAATTCTCTGTCGATAATCAAGACGATATTAGGCTCATTTTCCTATTAATGTATTAGATTATAATAATAATTACTATTATTTTTATTTTTATTAGGCTGCTTATTATAATTCGGCTATTAAACTGCCCAGCTATTTCACTTAATTTCACTGCCCGCATTTCACACACACACCTCGCACGCACAGGAGGATTAGAGCCTGTAGTCACTGAAACTGTCCGCTTTGACTCGGATAATTCGTTAAATCCATGAAATGAAAGAGATAGAAAACGACGAGTTGGTGTCCCACACATTTAATGGCTGGTATACGGCAACGCGCTCTTATCATACATGAGAGATTAACTCTTTCTTGGTGTCACAAATAAAGACAAAATAATTAACAAGGCGGCAGAGCGAATTTATCATCCATAGTGCATGGTTCTCACGTAGTCCTTTTCTTAAAGACTGATCACTTAACTTATAAAACACACTATGTGGTGATGACGTAGAAGGACTACGTGAGAACCACTATGGATAATAAGTTTAATCTGCCGCCTTGTTATTATTTTCATGCACACCGCACTATAATCTCCATCCACAAACAGACGTACATCGTCTGCAGATATAAGGTATTTCATTGCACTTTAACAAGTAATCTAAACGGCCTATATACTGTATGTGATATATATTAAACGAGCCCTCACTAACTGAGTTTAATGCCACAGTTATGTTAGAATGCATCTCATTCTTGATTCTGTGACGGTGCGTCAGACTCGTCATGAGGCGCGCGGTCTGGAGGGCTGTATGACTGATGCATCAGTTCAATTCAACTTTACTACAAATATATCAACTTACATGTTTTAAATACTTTATATTTAAATGTTCGTTTATGCCCAATATTAGTGTTTAACTGTTGGACTTTAAATGAAATCTGCTATTGATTTTCACCGTTGACTGATTTTGCAGAACATTTAGACTGATAACTTCCCTGCGCAGATGCGGACGTGCGATATGACAGTTGCGTCCGACTATGTATCAAATAGCTGTTTTAAATACAGTATTTTTATATTTAACGTTAGTTAAATCAGTCAGTATGTTTGAAAGTAATTTTTTATTATTATTGGTGACTCCATAGGCTCTCTCTCGCACACCTGCGCGGTTTAAAACACCAAATAGTTATGCTATGACAAGAACAAAGAGTCTCTCTCTTGCTCCACCCATGCTCGATAATATTGTGTATCGTCGATCTCATGGGCTGACGATATGACGATTTGAAAAATGACCATATCGCCCAACACTACTATCTAATCAGCATCTTGATATGCCACACCTATGAGGTGGACACCTTATCTCGGCAAATGAGAAGTCCTCACTAACACAGATTTAGACAGATTTGTGAAAAATATTTGAGAGAAATAGGCGTTTTGTGTACATACTGTAGAAAAAGTCTTAGATCTTTGAATATACATATCTAAACTTGGTATGTAACGGTATGAAAATTTCTTATTGCGATTATAGTGACCAAAATGATCACGGTATTATCCGTATTATCACGGTTTTCTTAAAATGTGCTGGAGATGTTAAGTACCACTCATAAATCACTTCTACATAAGTCTAGATAATTTATCTGAATTGTTTAAATGTGTAGAATCCACATAAGCTTGTTTTTCATCAACCGGTCAAAATTTATAGCAGGCCGTGCAAACTTGGTCCATTTTTGGCCAGACAGAAGCTGCACACAAACTGAATGTAAAAATAAGTCTCGGTAACTCCACTCTCTGACAGCAGTTGGTGCTTACAGAAAAGCTGAATTACAGCTGTTTCCTGTAACCTCCGTGGACAAAACAGCATTGTGATTAAGAACACTTCCTTTAGGTATTACATGGAGCAAAGATGAAAACAAAATGCCATCAAAGCGTTTCTGAAGACAGTGAGAACCTTCAGAGGTACATTCATATAATTCATATACATTCATTTGAATAATTCCCTTAATACTCTTTTAAAACCTCCAAGCTTTTCCGCCCTGTTTTCACTCAAAACGAAACTACTCTGTGTGCTGTAGTTTCTTATGCTTACCAAGGCTATAATTGCTGCTAAAGAAAAATGTCTTATTATTATGAATGTTGAAAACAGTTGTGCTGCTAATTTCGTTTATTTGGAACCAAGACTGTTTGATGAATAGCAACCTATTTCAAATAATATGAAATAGATATCTTTTGTTATAATGGAGAAGTCGCTTATGTTGAATTTAAGGCATTCTTCCTAAATGAAAGTTATGAAATTTGAAAAATGAAAAATGAAGAAACGAATGAAATTTTTTTATTTTTTATTTTTTTATTAAAAAACTGAAATAAAAATCCCCCGGGAGTAAAAATAAATAAATAAAAAAAGAAAGAAAGAAAAAAGAAAAATATTTTGTTGCTAAACGGTTTCAAAACATTTATTAAAGTCTTCGTCTCTTAGCTATTGGATACTGCTGACTGGCTCACTGAGAGCTCACTGACGTTTAATACAATTTCTCCAATAATTGTTTCACTTGAGGGCAAAAATTAAGCACTCTGAATGTGCTTTGTGTCATTTTCTTAAAGAGAGAAGACCTGAGGGACCACAAGAACTGAGGACTTTTAAAAGACTGAGCCCTTAATTTAAAAATACACGGAAGGGAACTGACTCTGAATTTAGAGTAAAATTAATGCTTGCTTTCCGACAGAAGGGCACAGACCCAATTAACTATATACTGTACAGACACACAATGAACAAGAACTAAAGGGTTCACCAAACTATTGCCATTTTAAAAGAGTTTCCTAAAATCCCATACAAGATGCAAGATCATTACATATCGCTCCACAAATCATGTCATCTTTCCATTGTTTTCTGGTCTGGTTTAATCACCATAAGACTATATAAAGTCCATACTACATCCATAAATACAGATGGCACTAAAAGAAGAACTCTCTAAACTGCTTACACTCATATCGCAGATACTCTAATTAAGTCCAGTGTGGTTACATTGGTCTGTCTTGATTGATGATCTCACAGAATTGAGGATGAGCCGAAATATAATCTCAACATTCGGCCATTTAAAGGAACAGTTCACCCAAAACTCATTTACTCACCCTCACATTGTTTTAAACCCATCCAAACCCTATGAACTTTATGGTCGACAGAAGGAAGTCTTACAGTTAGAGAATGAGTAAACGTAAACAACTTTTATTTTAGGGTGAAATATCCCTTTAAATCACTCAACCTTCATTAATGAGACACCCCATCCAGAAACCGTAAAGGTGACGCTGCACTTTTAGTAGAGACAGAAAGCAAGGGAAAGATGTGCCACTAGGGAGCCATATTTCAAACAGCGATGCAGTTTCTACTTTGAGAAGCTCACAGACCCTCCGTAACTTGCCACAACCGTTAGCAATACCTCACACGCAAACATGTCTCTTCTTTCTGTGCTCAATTACAAAGGCTTGTATTCACCGCCTGTAATGAAAGATGAGCCGCTCCTTTGTCTTCTTGCTGGCCGATAATTCAATCGTTTCATTATTTAAATAATCGAGTGTTTGTGTCAACATAGAATTCGTGCTCGTCTCTCTCTTTTTGCATAATCACCCGCTGTGTTTAGATGTGCTAACTCAGGCGAAGAGAGTCAGGCGATAACACGCTTTATCATTCCCATGCTCCTTCTCTCTACAAAATGAAAGGATTAGCACAGACTTTTCATTTTTTTTTTTGCTGGAATAGCGAAAGTGGGAGATTGCATATTGCTTGCTAAGTGAATTAGGCTAATTTCCACTCAGAACTAAAAAAAGAAAGAAAATTACAGATGTCATTTCCCGGCTGCTCCTGCCATTCACATTTCAATCATAAAATTCACAATGCTTCTACATCTTCCTCTTAAGCTCAGCTCTGTCCAACTTCCTCATTCATTACAGTACATCTGAACAAGACGCCTAAAGTCTTAAGAGTATTTGTTTGGTGTTTTGATTTCTTCAACAACAACAAATAAAAGATAGAAAGATCTATCAAGAAGATACAACTCTACAGGAAACTAATAATGTGCTAACAATATTTCATGAAAAAAAATCCATTCAAAGCATATTGGAACTGGCCTGACTGAAATAAACTGAACCATGTTTGATAAATGCATCAAATTTATCATACTGTATTAGGGGTGTAACAGTACACAAACATTACAGTTTGATATGTATCTTGTTTTTGACTTGTTTGGTATAGTTTCATATGGTTCGGTATGGTTTTCGGTAAAACTAAATTTTTTTTATTTTTTATGATGAAACTGGTTTACTGAACAAATTGCTTTTTCGTTAAATTAATTTAATTATGATAAAAAACTATTCTAGGAATAAAAATCAACCTCAGCTTACGCTCTGAACTATATGGATCCCTTTTACATTACTATAAAGTTACAATTAACTACAGAGCTCAAACTTAAATTTAATATATTTAATTAAATATAATAATAAACCTCACACTTAAAAAGAAAATTGCACATAATGCAGTTTTTATGCAGTAATTTCTATATTCCAAAATTTGGATTTGTAGTTGAAATATATTCTTTTACACAGTGGCTGTCATAACTTGTTTCATAACAAATTTATTTCAACGTACATTAAATAACTAAGACATCACTAACAGGCAAAGTGAAAGATAATGAGTCTAATATTTTGCAAAATGCTCTTCTCTAGACTTAATTTCTCTAGCGAACTAACGAACTCTGGACACTGATGACTTGCCTGAGGTAAATGAAATGCTACATGACATTTTGATTACAAGATGTTTTATTGACGTCTTTCCGCAGCTGAAACACTGATTGAGGGATCAAAAGAGATATTCATTCATGCTTATTTTGCGTTAAAACTAGTAGTGAAGAGATCAAGCTCAAGCTCTGCACTGTCATTTATACATCAATCTGGCACACCCCAGAAAGATTAGAAGAAGAAAGATTATCAAAAGAAACAATGTATAAAACTGGAAGTTTCCAATGAAGTTCCAATCATGCTGTGGTTAAAACGATGCTGTATTTACTCTGTACACATGTGTATTGAACTAAAAGACCTGTACCGAAGATTATTGGTACGAATACCTGTACCATCACACCCCTATATTGTATATAGAATCTATCATTAATAATTGTACTTTTAATATTTGTTTTTTTTTAAGTACATTTGTCAAAAACTGTAACTAAAAAAGAAAAGGAAAACACACACCAACCCGTAATCTCAGCCAGTACCCATGGCAAACTGAGCCGGAAAGCCCATGCGGAGGAGTCTGCGGTTACCGCGCAGATCACATTGCGCATTCACCTCCTGAAACACAAAGCCTGATTAAATCTATACTTAATTGAATCAAATCTAGTCGTGATGGAGCGTTCCCCCTTGCGTTTAACCTGCAGTCCTCTGTCAAGTTGGGAGTGGGAGGTTGAGTAAGACTGGGGAATTAAGAGCTGGAAATGAATACCAATGATAGCTAATGCTAATCACCCCACTTCATAGGTCAGGACCAAACGTGCCAGATCTAGGTAATGAAGAGATGCAAGAAGAAAGAACTACAGAGGCCCTGCTGGATTTACACCTACTCATGCATTAGTATATTGTGAGGTACATGCACCCCTTACAATCTGCTTGCAATATGCTATCTGCAGGGGAAGATGAATGAGCTTGCAGGTTGATGAAATACTCAAGCTATGGGTTGTAATTCTTCACCTCTGTGCTCCGCTGCAGGTGCAGAAGCCTTATGTAAAAGTGGGTCTAGACTTGAGCTGTGGCCTAGAGGTTAGCGTACATGCTCACATACACTGCCAGCATAGGTTTGAGTGCAAATTGGACTTTTCCGGTTTCCCTGTCCTCACTCTACTGTCCACAGTATGTTTCCATCACCTTGTTTTTATACACATTTTGAAGCATTGCATCAGAAATGAGTGAAGGAAATGCCAAATTCCCTTAAGTGGCAAAAAAGTTTATATACCTGCTTGAGGTGGTTTTTGAAAAGAGTTAATGCAAATAATGATGTATGGAAATGCATTTGCAGAATAAATTCTGATGTAGGGAACATTAAACCCATGTGACTAAACAGCTGTTTGCTCTGATGGTGTTTCTCCGGTTTCTCCATAACTGTTGGTTAGCAGGTTATCAATACCATCGCCATCCTCTCAAACAACATGATGGAAACACACCAAATTCATTAATTTGTTTGTTTGTTTGTTTTTCAGTCTTTGTGAACTTTGAAAAGACTCGCTTCATGTTTGGATGGAAATCTAGCTATAATCAATAAAAAGAGCAAAAAGGCCAACAAAGTAGTTGTAGATTTTACCTTCATCAAAATCAGACTGCATATTTACTTAAAGTATATTCATAAATTATACTGTGACTTTAGTGTCTTTTAATTAACTGTGCAGCCGCATTTCTTTAGTTTAATTTCACATTCAATTTAATAAATTACTGGCTTTTCATTAACTCGCGAACCCCCATTTGGAAAACCCTGCTTTAAGGAATCAACCTAAAAATTCTTACTTGTAAGTTTTCTTATAAGTATTGTATTACATTATGTCAGGAAAAATATTTTCATCTGAAATTAACTTAAGAAAGTACAAGTCATTTTATTTAGTGGTTGTTAAAATTTGATTCGATTCAATTCATAATTGGATATTTTGGATCTATATGAGGAACAGTGCATGCCAAATTTTCTCAAGGAAAAATATAAATCTCTTAACTAATGCTGTAAAGCATACATGAAAAATATACATCGGTTTGTACTACATCACTATAAGATGGACGTTTAGAATTAGCTAATTTATATACAAATCCTTAAATTACACTCAAAGAAGTTTATATAATAATAGTTACAATAACATAATTGTATTTATACTCCAATTCATTTTTTTAAACAAACATTTAAATGGTGGCTGTAATAAAACTTAATAAAACATATTTGTTCAAAGTAAACAGTGAAGAAGAGTAAAAAATAATAATGAATATGTTACATGGTACATATATTTAGCAAAATGCTCCTCAGAGTACATTTTTCTAGCTGACTACCGAGTTTATGGTCACAGAATGTTTTTTTTTCTAAATGTGACATTACGTGACATTGTTTACAACGGTTACATTCACATCTTTCCTGAGTTGAATCTATACTCTGTACAGTAAGCTGTACACTTTCTTTTAACATGCCTTCAGATGTTTATTCATGTTTCTTATTAAAGCGGAGGAGATGAATAAAGAAAGTCAGGTTTGAAACAACCTGAAAGTGAATAAAAGATGACAAAATAATAATTTATTATTGAACTAAAACCTTAAAAGCAAGGATTAGTGTACTTTCTAAACTTAATTTCTATCTGTAAAATGATTTCAGCACCATTCACCTGACTGTCAGAGAACACCATCTTTGGTAGCGGCTCTGTGTGGGTGAGCGGAGCATTGTGGTTTGTTGGTATCAAGTCTCTTTTTCTCGACACTGATCCACTCAGCCGATCACCAGTCTATCCAGACAATCTCAATAGGAGTGCAATGATTAAAGGTGTGATTGTTAACAGGGTTACCCTGTGGGTCAGTCGAAAGCTGGATAAATCATTTAGCAACCCAGCGGCTTACCGAATCCTGCTAAAGGTTGTTTTGAAACATGTATCTTGGAGCCATCAAGCGCCTGAGACTAAACCTCATCAGTATCTGTTGGGATTGATTTTATTTTCTAAATGGCACTGTTGCTCTGGGCTGTAAAATCAGAGCAGACAATGAGCTAATGCTAACCTCCCTTGTGTGGCGCAAGAGCTAAAGAGCAAACCTGCGCTGCCTACGAAATTAACCAAAACGCCGCACTCATAAATTATCCATGAGACGACTGACTGCTGATGAGATGTCTAATGAGGGGAGAGGGTGGGGCTGCTGACAACAGTTCATTTCGTGTTGGGTTTAAAAAGTGAGACTACGCAGGCAATCTGTGCAATGGGAATGCTAATATGTCTCCATCGCTCATACTGCACTGCCATTACCCACATGCTAAAAATCAGTGCAAAATAATGCAATTCTGACACTCTAAACGTGGATCTGCAAACTCCAGTAATTCAGAGGTAATTTGGATTTTACCTACACAAATTACAGTCAAACGGGAGCCAATTAGTTAATAAAACCAGCCAATTAAAGCACAATGCCTCAGGTTATCACATTTTAAATGGATAATAGCTGCACCTTTGAGTAGTTGAGAGCTTTGGGCAGTAATGTGGAGAAATGCAAAAATCATGTAGAGTTGACAAAAAAAAAAAAAACTTTGGCTTGCCTGGGAGAACACCCAGGCAATTTTGTGGAATTTTGTGGAACCGATTTAAATACAGTAAAATGTGTTCAGATAAACTGAGATTAGTTGAGAGAGGGCAGCACTAAATTTCTCCATTCACAAACAAGATGGTGTGGTGGCGCCTTCACTGCAAACTCATATTGTTCTCCTTCTGCCTGAGAATGAAATACAAATGAGCCATCAAATCACTTTGTGAGAAAAGCATTTTGTGGATATCCAGTATTTTTCTTCAGCTGTCTAAAGTTTTAATGCCCTTAAATTTAATTTTGTATCTTTTTGAAATCGCTAGGGTGTTGGCTCAAAGTTGACATGAAGGACGATTGCTAATACTGTTGCTAACAACAACTAAGTCAGAAGCATTTTAACTAGTTAGGGGGAAATTACTGCATTGAATTCTTCTTTAAACATAAGCTGTTGCTGACAGCTAAAATAATTAGTACCACATAAAGGAGAAACGATTCCCATTTAAGTAAAACACGTTGATTAAAAATAAAAACTGCCATAATGACAACATCATCCTTTCAAGAGCGTAATCAATCACTCTCAAAAAAGGCTTCAAGAACAAATTAATGTTCTTTTAACATGATGTTTTGTCATGTTTCTCAATAAGGATTTAAAATGTCAACTCTATTAACATTACTTATAATTAATATTTAAAAAAAAGTATATTTGTGGAAATATCAGAATTAAATTCCCTAACAAGTACCTTGTAGTTTTACAACCTTGAGCACAAGGCTTTTAATGCCAAATAAAACCATCACCCCTGTTAGCTGTCTGAAGGCATAATTATGTCCCAACATAAATTGAAATTTATGAGATGGCACAATGCAATTTAGTAACACAGAAGTACATTCTTAAACACATAGAGCATTTTATTCTTACAAAAACATTATTTATAAATCATATTAACCATTGTGCTGTGCTGAAAATCCTTAATTTGGTGTTCCCGGTAAAAAATGACTTTTTCAAATTGCTTGCAGATCTGTCATTATGCTACATCACCACCACATCATGGATTTAATCTTTTTGTCACCTTTTTTTCTTTCAAATGGCACAGGTTTTGTATTTTTTTTAACTGACTGAATGCAGGCATCAATGATCTGAACTTATGCATCTTAGTTTTTAAGTGAAAAAAAGCATTATTTGTGGATAATTTAGGCAATATTTGCTCAAAAACTGAGGTGAATAAACACAGATTAATGAAGCCTACGATCAATCGATCAATCAGGCCTAAAGCCTTCTACACATTGAACGATTTTGGCAATCCTATAAAATCTTTGCAGATCACACATGTGCAACATGGATCTAATAAACTTGGTTATGACATGCAAGTAGACTGTACGATGAGGACACCTATTGACTCGTACGCTATACGTTACTATAAAAGAATAAAAAAGTACTAAAAAAGAACAAGAACTAAACTTTATTCAATTGTTATACCCTGTGTGAACCAAGTCAGTAAGTCAGTAAGTAAATGATGGTAACACAACTGTAACAAAATCACTGATCTATGATAGAGAACTGAATTTCTCCTGATGTCATAAAAGTGAAGCCACCGCATATTTTTTCAATGTCAGGAATTTCCCCTACTTATTAAAAAGCTACGCTCATTACAGTAGTGAACATCATGAACATGATGAACATCAGACGGACACAACCTCAACATATAACCTATATCAAACGACAAAGTGCTCAGTCTGAAATCTGAAGAAAGATTAATGCTTTGTATACCTTTATTTGCCTTGTACATTTATTCATTGTTTATATAATTTTGTTATGGTGTTTTTATTCGTAATTCAGTGCTAAGTGCAAATGCTTCAACAGTAATTTCATTAACGCCATTAATTTTGAAGCAGGTAATGATTTAAATGGAGGTCAAATTAACTATTAATTTAGCATACAATATTTTACATAGAAACGGTAATGCTAGTAAACGTATTTGTGCGATCTTAGTCTGAAATAGATGTTGCTCAATCAGGACATTAAAAATATACACATCATAATTTATTCAGAGAAATAACTTACTATATACAGTACGAATTTAAAGACATTTAAAGGCTTTATTTCCAAGATTTTTTCATTTCAGTATACAGCAATATTAATAGATGCTACTCTATTATTCATTGTAATATATTCAAATCCATTTCTGATACTAATACGTTTATGTTTAATAATTCCTGAATAATTATGTTCATAAAGAAATTGGGTCTATTTTGTGTTGGATCAGTTTCCGGTGTCGTCAGTGCGCAGCAGGAAGACCCCCCTCAACGGGTTAAATATATCTCTTATCCTGCCCAAAAAGACCATAAACATTGCAGCTAACACCTGAAGTTAAAATTAATTTACATACACAACATAAAAAATAATCTCGTCAGACTGATCTGCTTTAATTCGGGTGATTTTAGGTCAGCGGTGTGCATGTGTCTCAATGGTGCTCTCTGCTGGTAGGGATTAGTAAAATGGCAGATCGAACACTTCCGTTGGCTTCACTGTCTGTTGGCAGTTTAGAATGTGATGAGCGATTCAATCATATGTAGATCAGTGAACAAAATGCATTTTCCAGAATGCCCCAATGTTGATACAATCCACGTAGGTTTACTGATGATTCATAGCTTGAGATAATATTGATGTTTTGTTCTGAAAATCTCCTCCGTATTCTTTCCAACAGTCTTTTTTTTAAGTTTAGTATTCCCCATGATGTGATCTCCACATTCCCCTCCTGTTCCATTATTCTATATTTACTTTATTCCCTCTCTCCTCTATGGATATAACCTTAGCTGTCATTGTCCATTCACACAGTTATATATGAACAATGGGACACATTCTCTCTTTTCTTACAATCATGAAAATCTAAAAAATCTATTTTTTCTTACCCTCCTCTTTCTCTCTCCCTCGCCTCCTATTTCTCCTGCTTGTCTTCTTTATTCTGTCTGTAAGCTGAATGTGCCCTGTGACAGGTCTTGTCAGAGATTTCACAATCCTGACATAGCGTTAACTTGGAAAGCACCTGTAAGAATGGATGTGTGTGTATGTCATAACAAAATTGCGTTTGAGCAGGTTTGCGTGATGGCAGCGTAACCGGCTATAGACAACCATCAAGGCTTGATTACAATGATCCACAATCAGTGAAGGGCACCCAGAGTTTTAGATGCTGATGAATTCAAATTGAAGACTACTGCAGTGGTGATGCAACTAAAATATTCCATAATTGTGCATTAGGCAGAGTACACTTTATCGTTAAGTGTGTGTGTGTGTGTGTGCTCGTGATTTATTTTACAATGTGAATCTGGAAGGTCTGTCTATGAATGCATGAGGATAGGTGACCCTTGTTGTCTGAGTACCTCTCAGTGTGTGTGTGTGTGTGTGTGTATTGTGGATGTCTTGAGGGAGAAATGCTTGTGGCCTATGAAGAATCTCAACTGTCTGACACAACATTAATATTCACAGTGCCTGCGTTGTCTTTTTCCCTCCCCGCTCTGTCTGTCTCTCCATCAATCTTTGTATCTCCCCTCCTTCCCTCTTATCAGAAATCCTACCACCTCCTGCCTCTCAGTATTTAAAAAAATGTGTTTATAGCTCCCTTTTGTATTCTTTCTCTCAATTTCTCTTTCTTCCCCTACTTTTATTTATATGTTATCCTGTCTCTCTCACTCACCCTCTCTAAGGAAGTTGGTTTGAATATCTAAGTTGCTGTAAAAGAAAATCTATGCATCATAACCCTGCACCCCTGCATTTCTGAATTATATTTAAATGCACTGGTTTATGAAAGGCACACTGCCTACTATTTTTGAAAGCAGGTTCTGTATGAAACTATCTGTAAGCATGGAATACCCTGATGAATTGGTAAGTTTCCCAAAATGTTCTGTATTCAACCTGGGCACTCTGCATTGCATACTGAGAAGTTTGCAAAACCTAGAGAGAGCCATCTGCTAGCATTCCCCTTCTCATCTCCATTTAAAAATGCACAATATGTTGATTACAAAATTCTGACATATCTAGCTACTTCTGAATGGTTGTCAATAAAGAAAGATGGTATTTGCCCAGAATGCTGAATGGCAGTTGTGAATGGGGGGTATTGGGAAAGGTCCATGAGGTGAATGGGGGGTATTGGGAAAGGTCCATGAGGTAGGATTCGAACTCTGGACACCCATCAGCACCTACAATATCAGCTGAATTTCACACACACACACACACACACACACACACACACACACACAAAACAACAGTAAGGTCATGTGACAATGCAGCATTGATTTAAATGTTTATCCTTGCATACACTTTGCTATACTGTAGTATTTTAAGAAAAGTTGACGAGAAAGTAGTATGCTTGCATACCATTCTGCATGCATGGAAAAAACAGATTACCTAAACGCTAAAACTTGCAGGGTACAACCGAAGCAAACCATGTGGGATATTGCATCTGAACTGGACCCTCCATTTCCAGTTTGAGAAATGAACTGGTAGCAATAACAACTACAAGTTTTAAAATCTACTTGGGTTTATTTAATTGGGTAGCCAAAAATAAATAAAAATGCAAAATATCTGTATTTATTAAAGGAATTAATTTCCTGAATTAGACCTAAACATGGAATGTGGATGCAACACACAACAGTGTAGCATACTACAGTCTAAAAGGTTTACTGTCACATATTTTCCAGAAAGAGTACATACAGTAGAAGGACAATGATCAAACAGTAGTAAGTAAGATTTGTCACATTGCAACCACCTTGCATTCGAGTGGCATGCGACTAGCAGTATGCTAATATTTAATTCCGAACATAGCCTTTTGTATTGGCCATAAAAGCCAATTCCCAACACACAAACGCTCATAAAACACACACCTCCCACATCCATGCCCTTTCCTCTGGGACTTTCCATTGACGCAGGGCTTCAGCAGTACTATTCTAAAAGGCTGCATAAACCACTTCCTGTCTCTCATACCCACACAGAATTGCTCATTAGGTATCCAGTATCAAGTGAGTATTTTAACGGGAAACACTCACACATATTTATCTGTGGGCAGTGGACGACTACAAAGACCAAGAGCTAAATGACTCCCTGACATTGTGTACAAACTACCTCACCCACACAGGCTACTGTAAACACTCAACTAGGTGATGCATCCACCTACTCGCACACCAACACACATCCTGCCCGAGGTACCTACAAGGTCTGTGCCTCAAAAACCCACAATAAGCAACAAAATAAACAATAAATCCATGTATACTTAATAAACAATGATACTGCATATGCTACCTATGTGTGAGAATACACAATGCACACGTTCTCTCTCGCTCACTTTCAGGGGCGGACGAGAAGAGAGCACAGCAGGACATTGATATTCAGAACACCCACACACAGTGTGGTTGGGATCTGAGATCTGGACTCTCCGAGAGTTTCCTAGTTAACACACACACGCCGCAGTACTCCGCAGTATCATCATTAGGCAGACTCACTCGCAATGTACACAAATTTACTCAAGCGCACATGGCATTATTCCCAACCAAATTGCTCTGCGCATTGTAAACACAAACAGGTTTCGCTCCCCCCACAAAAATATTGGGATGAACCCGTGAACGATGCTCTATTATGCACAAACAACCAAATTTTCTGCCGTCCACATCGAGATGTGCTGCATGCACGGCGCAAGGCATGTAAGCTAAATGACTGGTCAGACACGTATGGCAAAGGCGGCATCAATGGAAATAGCAGAGATTAAAACTTGTGAATGTTTGTAAAAGGTAGCCAGATGATGCCTGAGCTCATCTATTAACCATAAAGAAATTTACACATCAAGGCGGCCAAATGGATTTCTGATGCAGGCCTACACGAGACAAGAGTAAATGATGAGGCTGAAACGTGCAAGGAGCAGCGGCCACAACAATCCCGAGCTGCCCATGTCGATGTCAGGAGGGGAGGGGGTTAGTATCGATCCTCGTTTGTGCTTTCTGGTCCAAGTTTAGCCGTGAAATGGGGCAACACTGAGAGACTCAAGGCAGCTTGAGCTCAATCAATGGAGATGAAGGTTTCGTTTCCTGTTTCGCTCGCTCAAGAATGACACATTGAGGATAATTGCAGTCTTGTTTTTCAATCACCGAACAAATGTAGGGTGATAAGAACGATGGAGTGAGCACTGATGAAGGCTCTTTAGACCTAAGAAATTAAGTAGGCATTAGTTCCACCAAGACTTACTACTCTGTTGCCCTTGAGTAGTAACGTTGTATGTAATTTCCTATGTAATGTTGTCCCGTCCACACAACCATAATGAAATGGATTCGCTTCGCTTGGAAGTTTGCGCTGATTTTAACTTTCCTGGATGTTTGAAGTATTTGCATTTAACTTCTGGTTGCCCCTGACTGCCACTGAAGGGAAGTCGAATTACATTTTTGCATGAGTGAATGTGCAAAACACTGGAGAGAGATTTCAATTTCTCTCTGATGTTCTCATTACTGTGCTGATGGCAGCCAAAGGGTCTGAGATCTTATAATTACTGCATCAATAGGCAAATTCTCAATTATAACAGAATAACTAATTATTACGTCCAGATTCAAAATAGCCTTTTCTTGATGAATTGTCTGAAGTGGCTCATTTTAACTGTGCTCAAGGGAGTCAGAGGTGGTTGTCTCTTTATTAAAATCAAATGTTTTTGACTTCAGGAGAAAGAAAATCTCAGACATGGCACCCAGTGGTATAGTCATTGAATTTAAGCTCTGGTAATCCAAAAAGAGACTGAAGCAAATGAAAGCCCTATATTACTGATACAGGGTGACTGAGTGACAATACATTTGGAATGAATTTGCTGGTGATGTAAAATGAAGGAATTTTTTTTTTAATATGTGATTCTAAATGTACATTTTATGTACTCATCAAATTTCCTCAAGACATTTCACAATCTCACCTCATCTTGTCAAACATTAAATCAGAGCTCTCAAAGAAAATACCTAAATACTAGTTATGCACTAATATTTAAATTCTGTCTGATAACAATGTCAATTATTTTCATGTTATTTTTACTAAAAACTAAAATTATTTAAAATTCCACAAGTGAATTTCAGCATCACAACATTATAACTTAGAGCATACATTTTTTTTTCAGATTAAAAGATTATGCTTATAATTGAAAGATTAAAAGAACTGAAGATTATTTCCTCATTTAAAATACTTTAAAACAACTAAAATGAGCATGCAAAATGAAATAATCAATGTACAGTCGTGGCCAAAAGTTTTGAGAATTACATAAATATTGGAAATTGGAAAAGTTGCTGCTTAAGTTTTTATAATAGCAATTTGCATATACTACAGAATGTTATGAAGAGTGATCAGATGAATTGCATAGTCCTTCTTTGCCATGAAAATTAACTTAATCCCAAAAAAACCTTTCCACTGCATTTCATTGCTGTCATTTAAGGACCTGCTGAGATCATTTCAGTAATCGTCTTGTTAACTCAGGTGAGAATGTTGACGAGCACAAGGCTAGAGATCATTATGTCAGGCTGATTGGGTTAGAATGGCAGACTTGACATGTTAAAAGGAGGGTGATGCTTGAAATCATTGTTCTTCCATTGTTAACCATGGTGACCTGCAAAGAAACGTGTGCAGCCATCATTGCATTGCATAAAAATGGCTTCACAGGCAAGGATATTGTGGCTACTAAGATTGCACCTAAATCAACAATTTATAGGATCATCAAGAACTTCAAGGAAAGAGGTTCAATTCTTGTAAAGAAGGCTTCAGGGCGTCCAAGAAAGTCCAGCAAGCGCCAGGATCGTCTCCTAAAATGGATTCAGCTGCGGGATCGGAGAGCCACCAGTGCAGAGCTTGCTCAGGAATGGCAGCAGGCAGGTGTGAGTGCATCTGCACGCACAGTGAGGCCAAGACTTTTGGAAGATGGCCTGGTGTCAAGAAGGGCAGCAAAGAAGCCACTTCTCTCCAAAAAAAACATCAGGGACAGATTGATCTTCTGCAGAAAGTATAGTGAATGGACTGCTGAGGACTGGGGCAAAGTCATATTCTCCGATGAAGCCCCTTTCCGATTGTTTGGGGCATCTGGAAAAAGGCTTGTCCGGAGAAGAAACGGTGAGCGCTACCATCAGTCCTGTGTCATGCCAACAGTAAAGCATCCTGACACCATTCATGTGTGGGGTTGCTTCTCATCCGAGGGAGTGGGCTCACTCACAATTCTGCCCAAAAACACAGCCATGAATAAAGATTGGTACCAAAACACCCTCCAACAGCAACTTCTTCCAACAATCCAACAACAGTTTGGTGAAGAACAATGCATTTTCCAGCTTGATGGAGCACCGTGCCATAAGGCAAAAGTGATAACTAAGTGGCTCGGGTACCAGAATGTTGAAATTTTGGGTCCATGGCCTGGAAACTCCCCAGATCTTAATCCCATTGAGAACTTGTGGTCAATCCTCAAGAGGCGGGTGGACAAACAAAAATCCACTACTTCTGACAAACTCCAAGAAGTGATTATGAAAGAATGGGTTGCTATCAGTCAGGATTTGGCCCAGAAGTTGATTGAGAGCATGCCCAGTCGAATTGCAGAGGACACTGCAAATACTGACTCTTTGCATAAATGTCATGTAATTGTCGATAAAAGCCTTTGAAACATATGAAGTGCTTGTAATTATATTTCAGTACATCACAGAAACAACTGCAACAAAGATCTAAAAGCAGTTTAGCAGCAAACTTTTTGAAAACTAATATTTATGTAATTCTCAAAACTTTTGGCCACGACTGTATATTTAAAAATATTAAATAAAAGTATTTTATATATGGTACTTAATGTTGAAACCCTAACATGTACATATACATATATATACACACACACACATACATATATATATATATATATATATAAATGAATAAAAGAGAATTAATATACATACCGAACATATATTAGAATATTATATTGTGTTTTCCTCAAGTGAACCTAAGCGATTGGACTCCACGTACCGGTGACTTCCATCACATTACAATGTATGAACATTTGCATCTTGAGAACAAAAGCAATTTATCTAGCCAGTGAAAATAATAGGTACCTCTTCAGTGTCACAGACATACTGTACAACAATGCAATGGGACTTGAAGTTGGGGTGGCCCTCCACTACAACATTTGCATTCAAATCATTGAGTCTGGAATTGGCTTTACCTGTCAGCAGTGGGAAACTCATCTCTACAGGATTTGGCGCTTCGGTTAAGTGAACACTCCATAACCTTGGAGCTGATGGAATACTAATGGGTTGTGATGGCGATTGAAGTCAATTGTGCACTCGTGTGCACTCTCACTCGCCTTGTTGCTATTCTTCCGCCATTAACGTCCAATGGCACTTCCGTGTCAGACTTTTTCAAGCATTCCGCTGCACTTATAGCTGAGTAGAGGAATACAGTGCCTTTACAGTTGTCAGATGACTAAGACGACAAGTGCAAGGCACATGTGGCTCTTTTGTTATTTTGTGGTCACCATGGTAATGGCATACAGATCACCTGACCTTGTGACAAGTTCAGTGATTAGGTCAGAGTGCTGACAGTGACTCTCCAGGGAGGCAATCAGGAGAACTCAAGGGAGTGATGTCACACACATGGGTACCTTTCATACAACAAACAGAGCCACTGGAACATGTTTTTCTCTTTCACATAACACACCTGAAGTGAAACAAAAGATATGGTTCAAAACAATCCTTAAAAACACTTTGATATAATTGAAATAGACCCTGGCGGGAAATCAGAATCTTGTTTCTTTTAGTCCATTTCTGTTTGCTTTGAGGCCATTACATTCTATTTAACATTATATAAGTTAATACAAATATATTTGAGCAAATATGTTTCTGTAATAAGCAGTTTTTCTCTTTAGGACCAGAAATACTGATGATTCATCCTGCACCCCTGTATCCAAATTTATGTCTAATGAAATGCTCTTTAAAATGAGAGTGTCCCTCCAGCCAATACCAGCAAGTTCTGACTAGCAATAGTAAGAAAGCTCGTACACAGCTGTGATGTAAATTAAAAACAAATAAATATATGAATAAAAGGGACTAGCATTTTGAAATATGTTACCCCACATTTCTGTTTGAATAGGAATTTTGTCAACACAGGGCAGAAAATGAAGCTTGTCAAAGCTAATTCAGAGCCTTTAACACTTTTAGATTAACTACTGTAAATGATTAATTGAGCTAATTATCCCATAGCCAGGTAAATGACGCATCAGTAAACGATGGAGAAATACCTTCTTAATAACGACTCTAAATCCTCACAAACTGCCAAAAATAAGTCATAAACGCTTTGTTTTTCTTGCCTTAAAATAGAACTGAATGTAAAACAAATAGTCAAAAACTAAATTTTCACCATCAGTATTGACTTTTTTGTTGTTGCTGCTGTTGTTAAAAACGTATTTTTCAACCATTGTGATTTGAAAGATCAACACTCAGGTACACAAAACTACAACATAATGCATTTCTATCCCTCACAGATAAAATTTTGTTCAAATAAAATAAAGTATGACTAAAGACCATAACACAGAGTTTGTAAAGAGATATACAGGTATTGGTGGACTTCAGCATAAATGTAGCAAAATATTGCAGACAACAAAATCCTGGCTATGAGCTCATATATTTGAGCCTAAACAAACTTCACTTGGCTTTTCTGTGTGTTTTATAGCAACATGAATTCTCTAGTCTCAGCCTCAGATGTCACACCCACAGACTGCTGGCTGAACATCTAATGCATACGGCACTCAAAATTGCAAACACTTTAGGAGTTTCAAAGTTGTCATTGGATTGGTTTAATAATACAAGACTTCTGTGAGACGTGTGTGTCACATTCTTTAACAAAGATCCCGTGACGCAAAATCCTCTCATGAAAGAAGAAAGCAGTCGTGTTTGCAACTGTGATGATGAGCGCTAAATGCTGGATTTTCAAAAGTGTGTGAAATATTTAAAGTTTGCGGCATAGAATCTTTAAAATATGTTTAGAAATATGTATTTTATACACAGGCCTGTTATTGTGGCAACATTTCCACAGCTCTAAACGTGACGAGGCACAAAATGAAATGTGATTGGTTCCTTTACCCCTCAGTCACATGGCCTCCTGGGCCGCCAGTCTGAAGGTCTACCTATGCGAGACTATCTAAAGAGCTACAAAATCACAGATATAACGTGTTCTTGTGAGTTTTTCCCAACACTTAATATGAAAGAGTCCAGTCAAACGTCAGCACACAGTAAAAAAGATAAAATCAATGTCATGACAACTTTCAACTTTTATAAACTATATGAAATACTTTATATTTATTTATTTATTTTGTCAGTTTAAATGTAAATTAAGTTGAAATTACTTGTACAACCAAGTTGATTATATTTGGGGCTGCAACAACTAATCGATAAAATCGATAATGAAAATCATCGACAACGTTTCTAAATATCGATTAGTCGGGTCTGCCCATAGTGCACATTCAACTTTAGCTGGTCGCATCATATTACAGTACTGAATAACGCATTTCTATGGACAAAAAAACGCATCTAAAAATAGTGGAGGAAACAGAATGAGCTCTTGCAGTAAAAGTAAGTGATCCAGACTGCCCAAAAGATGATAAATCTTTATTTTAAGCTTCAAACTGATGCATTAGCCTAATGGCTTGCCCTGTCAGTTGCTTTGACAAGATACTTGTGTGCATCCTCAGCGCAAAAACGTTCAGTTAATGGTCATATCCTTATCTATAAATGTCACAAATTCACGGAAGCCTTTCCATTTTTGCAAGGCCCGTCCTGACAGTCTGTGTTGAGTTGAAATCTTTACTGAAAGAGCGCCGGCGCGGCAGGCATGTGCGTTAAACAGACAGAACACAGTAGAGAGGGAGACACTATTCTGCACAAAAACATTTCACTGTGCTGAAATATCTGTTGTTGAACATTAAATTTATGTTTAAAAGTCAACATGTGTAGAAACTGAAGGGACAGCAGCGTGTAATTGTCTGAATATAAATATCAGACACTTTTACAGGATAATGAAATGACATTAAGAGGAGACTGACTGTGATCAAAGTGTATGTGACGCGTGTTCCTGCAGAACATTACTGTGATTTTATGTCTTAATTATCTTTATTATAAAAAAATTTTAGTCTAGATATTTAAACTATATTGCCTACAGTGATTAACAAATTAATTAAAACTAATTTATGTAAAGGTTTTCAACCAATTTTGTAAGGTTTGTGCCACTGCTGCTCTTAACTAACAGTATTGGTAATTACCAAAATCATTTGTTAGCTTTCCGTATCGGTTACTCCTCCAACATGCGTAATACTGTAAGTTACAGTAGTAGGCTATTTCTAATGCTATAATATAATTATTGCTGTTATCTACACTGAACAAAATAATAAACAACACTTTTGTTTTTGCCCCCATTTTTCATGAGCTTAACTCAAAGATCTAAGACTTTTTCTATGTACACAAAAGGCTTACTTCTCTCAAATATTGTTCACAAATGTGTCTAAATCCATGTTAGTGAGCACTTCTCCTTTGCCGAGATAATCCATCCACCTCACAGGTGTGGCATATCAAGATGCTGATTAGACAGCATGATTATTACACAGGTGTGCCTTAGGCTTGCCACAATACCAAACGCTCAGTGATTGAGGCATTGCCATAATGTAGCCAAGTTTTCAAAACAATTTTATTGTCTGGCAGCCAGATCACTTGAGAAAGTAACAACACACTTCTCAAGCTCCATTGTTTGAGATATCATTTGAATTTACTGTAATACTTAGGTTTAGAGGTTTCTTCAAATCCTTAACCCAAAGTATGAGTAATAGTAAAAGTGGTGCTTGACTTGGCAAACACTCACAATAAATGTGAAAACCTTACACTTTCAATGCATCCAGTCCTCCGATGACTTCCATTTGACCATAATTTCCAGCTTTCCATCTGTCATGCATTCTCACTTTCTATTCCTTAGGTATCTGAAGGGGTTGACCTCAGGGTAGAGAGTTTGAGAGAGCCAAGCTTTACACCCTCTCCTCTCAAATTCAAATCAATTCCTCCCCTCTTCCCACTCTGCTCTCAATTCTAATTGGTATTTCTCACACTGTCACATTCAAGCAAAAATGAATTTGCACATTGATTATCACAAGGCCTGAAATCGACCGTTCTTCAGGCACCAAAGGCCTCATATTTAATGGTTATATATTTATTTGGAGACTAGAGGCCATTCCTGCATTCAGTCCAGATCGATCACCTTCCCTTTCCTCAATCTGACTTTCCCAAGGGAACGCCAAGAAATTATGCAGCGAGCCATTGGTTTTACTTGGCAAAGGCTGTAGGCATGAGTCACACAGTGGCAGGGAATTCACCCAAGTCCTTACAGACTGTCATCCTCCATGCCGAAAATAAAGAGAAGGAACAGGTTGGACAGATACATCCACCAAAGCGCTCTGCGTATGCTCTTTCAGACAGCAGAGGCAGTCTTTCTCTTTATGCATGCAGCAGGCACAGGACCAGGGGGATGTTAAGTACAGATGTGTCATTGCTACAGGAATGATCCAGCCTTGTTGGGGGCAATGGGAAAACAGGTTATCATGCTTCCAGCTCATTAAAGCTTTACTCAAGTACATTACACATTGATTAGCATTGCAATTGATTGGGCTTTCTAGAAATTTTGTTAGTGAGCAAGAAACAACAATTTGTACATATAGACATTCAAATCTTTTTTTTTTTTTTTAAATAGGCATTTCCTACTTCCTCTGTATCCGTAGTAATTTACTGGCAATGAATGACTGAATACTGAATGCTTGGAAAAAGGTGCATTTGATATGCAGAATCACAGAGACTTTGCCATCATGCCAAGCCAGATGGACAGGCTTGCATGTAATCAGCTGGCAAATCCACTTGTCTTTTTCCTTTCTTAAGAGCGTAGCTGCCGAATAACGGCAACAGACTAGCACAGCACATGTTCGCTTACCTCAGTGCATCAATCCACATGACTAAAACCATGTGGTTTTAATAACCATCCTCAATTTAACCTTCTTTTCCAGGGGAACAAAATACTTCTAAACTTCCCATTCTATAGCCCCCATTTCCAATTAATTTTCTAATCTTCATTGTTGCTCCTAGTTTCTCTGTGTTAATTAATTTGCCAGTCTCGCTTTCTTTTAACATCTTTTGAATAATTCCTTGCTCCAGTAATATTTTTATTCCTCGTTCCATTCCATCAATAACCGACTTTGATCTTGTTCTTGGGCACAAAAAAATTGCTCAAAGACTGAAATAGATTTTATCTACCTGCACAAATTGAGTCCCTTGGCATGAGGACTGACTTGAAGAGCCAAGGTTTGAATTCATTACATATTTTTTTTATATCCAAGTAAGACATTCGAGGGCATAAGAATACACATACATGATTTTTTTTATATCACATATGTTAAATTAAAGTTACATCATCCAAAGCAGCAAATCGCACATTAAACAAGCAATCATATAATAAAACAAAATGCCCATACACAATGAATCCATGAAAACACAATAATTGTTTATAATTCTTTATTAATTTTGTGATTGATTATGGTGGTATTATGTGTGGCCAGCTATAGTACATTGACATTCTACATGGTGACTTTCAGTCTGGGACGGTCACAGCACTAAAGACTCAATTTGGAGAGACATGTGACAACAGCTTAATAGTTAATGAAGTAAAACTGATGAAATGGAAGGCATGCAGGGGTCCTGAGACATGCTTTTAAAATTGAAACATTTTAACTCAACAGTTCCTTCAATATGCAATACCCCTGGTGTTAGAAACTAAGCATGCATTTGACGCAAATCTACATTGACCAATGTTATAAAAATAGCTCAGGCAGAACTTACTCTTTGCCCAACATCCCACTGCAGTTGATTCGTCTGTATGAGTATACTATACAAAAGCAGTCAAAATTACCAAAATACACATCTCTAAAATCACGTTTGTACTCTTCCCAGATCTACAGTATACTGAATGAATTTTTGACCTGTGTCTGAGGGTATTGTAAAGGAAAGCATTCAATCAAACTTACATCTTAGAAGAATGTTATAGCATTCAAATGATTCTGAAAACGTACTAAGCAAAGCTACAGTCAGAATAACGCAAGTGCTAATATGCATTGCTTACCAGAGCGGACATTTTTAGTTGTCAGCAACTGTACTCTGCATGTGACCTTGTTTTTCTGTGTGAGTTTTGTCTGTTTGTTTTTTTTTTAAATAGGATATGTGACTGTAATGAGCTGCAGGAGGAAGCCTCCTGCTTGGCTGGTCATTGATCACTCCACCCAATGCCTCCATTTCACAGGAAAGCCATTTGTCAAGATGATAATTTGCTCTGTAGCACATAAGATTGTGCACTAAATATAAAAACTTTCCTAGTCTTTCCCACCCCCAGTCCTGTTTAATCTAGTAGAAAAGAAGAATACATTTGGTCTGGTCTAATACAAAAAAACAATCCATAATGGTAGCATCATCGCAGTGTCACCTCTATAATTTGATTTCATGCTTTAAAAAAAAAGAAAGAAAAGAAAATCAAAGCTTTATGCCTGGAATCATACCACCATATAAGAAAAACATGAGAACACTCCAGTCGCTCAAATACATCAACTGCCAACAGAGTGGGAGTATTTTAACACTTCCAAGTTAACTACCTCAGTATGTTTGTGTCAATCATTTTCAAGTGAATAAAACAATAAATAAAAAAAATTATAAATTATATTAGCACATTAATTTAGCATGATGGTGCTCAACAGCTGTGGGTACTCCCAGCACCACATTTTTATTTCCTATATTTACACAACTTAAATAACCAGCTTGTTACAGAGAGCTGCATGATCTGAACTTGGTCTGTCAGAAAAGGGAGACATACAAAATGAGCAAAACCACTGATTTAGCACATGCTTTTATCCAAAGCGACTTACAAATGTGAAATACAACAAAGCGATTCATCTTAAGCTGGCAGTAACATGAGAAGTGCTGTAATAAAGTTACAAGGTTATTCAGAGGAGTACAGGTTAGAATATAGAATACCAGGCTAAAATATAGATCAAATTGTTATAATAATAATTTGCACGGTTCGATGTGATATGAGCTAAGCAATTGTTCTATTTAATCACCATTGGTAGCATAATGTATTGTAATGGTTTATTTTTTCTCAGTTGGTCAGAACAAAAGTGGCAGACATGTTACTTGTTTGGCATGACATTTTCTGAGGAAAATTCTTATTTGGGTTATACATCTAAGATGTAGAATCTTTGATTCCAAAGTAATGATGTAACAGTATGAAAATATCTTATCACGATTATAGTGACAAAATTAACAGGGTTATCAGTATTATCACGGTATTGTTAAAATGTGCTGGAGATGTTAAAAAAGTACGACACACAGATCACTTCAAGTTTTATATTTAAAAATCAACTAACAACAAATAAAATGACTTTTTGCATAATCATTAAAACAGTAACATTACCAATGATGTCCGGATTATAAGTGACAACTTGACCGACAACTGTTTAACAGTGTAAATATCTAATGTAAATGTTCAAATAAAGCTTTGATAAAGTTTAATAAAAAGGTATACCTTCCATTTCAGCCTTTAAATAAAAATGTATCAAAATGATAATTGCTTAATGAATGTATTTTATCTGCTCCATAAATAATTCTAGATAACTTGTTTAAATGTGTAGAATCCACATAAGCTTGTTTTTCATCAACCGGTCAAAATTTATAGCAGGCCATGCAAATTCGGTGGACACATGGACAAGTGTGACATCATATATATACCTCTGTAAATAAATAAAATTTAAATTCAAGTCTCGCACACTTCAGTGCACTTTAAATGGAGCATATACATTCGATTCGAACTGGATTAATGGCACAATATCCTGTGGTGTCCACTTCGCTGGGCACTTTTTTTGTAATAGAACAAACTTCTGAAGCCATAAGTGAAACACACAAAATGTGCAGAGCAGGGGGTGCGAGGACTGGAATTGATAACCGCTGCTTTAGGTATTACATGGAGCAAAAATGAAAACAAAATGCCATCTAATAATTTCTGAAGACAGTGAGAACCTTCAGCGGTACATTCATATAATTAATTCATTCATATATTCAGTTGAATAATTCTCTTAGCACCGTTTTAAAACCTCCCAGCTTTTCCGCCCTGTTTTGACTCAAAACTACCCTTCGTGCTGTGCGCGCGTGAGACTTTTACTGAAAACTGTGCTTTATGCTGGATAGTATTTATTTATCACGAGTTGTTCAAATCATGGTAATCGAATACTGTTTTAATGATAATTAAAAGATAAAAAATGGTAATACTAACTGTGGGGAATTTTATTATGATTTATTGTCAAACCGGTAATCGTTACATCCCTATTCCAAAGTACAGTATCCACACCAGTGCGGTGACTAACAGCCACACATTCTCCTCAAAACAAATGCTGAGGAGCCGTGCCGATCCACAACCCAATTAAAGATGATTATTACGCAAATAACTGCAATTGCAGGTTTCAAACAGAGATGGCAACAAAGAGGCAAAACTCATGGACTGCAGCTTTAAGTATAGGATTTTAGGGTTTAAATCTGGCAATAATATATAAGCCATAGTGACACTTTGGTCATACCTAAAAATGCATAATTGAATATGCACTTAATTAGAAATATCAAACCAAGTGGCATCTGCAAACAAGTCCATCTACAAATATATTCAAAATTATGATACATTCAAACCTGTTGATTCTTAGCCCCCTTAAAGCAACTGATGTTGAGATGTTTTATATAATGTGTAGTTTCTCAAGGTCACACGGGTGTAGTAACTAAATATTTACTAAATATAACTAAATATTTAAGTCTTCATTTTAACATGAACTCTTTTGCTTTAAAAAGTGTGCTACATTTAGGTGTGACTTAAGTGTTTAAATTTCAGATTTTTTGTTAGAAAATAATCTTACTTTGCTTTCTGGACCTTTAATAAATCAGGACCACAGCTGGTTTGGCTGAAGCAATCAAGTCATCAAGTCTCACAGCTACTTCAGGGGTAAACAACTACAGGAACAAAAATTTAATTTAGCAACACACCACAGGAGAGTATAAATTCATTACAAGCAAGTTTCAAATTCATTTGACCAAACTCTTAAAGGTTGCAATGTGCTTTAGACTGCATGTTCATTCTTTCACAGTACATTTACATTTCATTTTGTCTTTCTTCTAAGGTAAATCTCCCCTTACATAAGCACGTCACTGTGGCCTAGAGCTCTGAGAGCAGGGCTCTCTTTTGTTATCATCATGTTGACAGAGGCTGACCAATTAAAGGGCCCTGCTCTGATACTAGGCCGTGACACCAACCTGGTGTGGGGTGTAAGAGGCCACGGCGCCACAGGAAATGTACCCTACGGCCACCTTGCTCAGCTACACATGTTCCACATCAAAATTCACTAATTAGCAGAGAATCTGGGAGCAGCAATGATGTGTGTGTGTGTGTGTGTTAAAAGGTTGGATTTTTCTTGTCACACATGTGCATGAATGTTCTTCTCATTCTGCTTACAAGTCAGTTGATCCGCATAAAGTAAATTAGTATGCATACTTGTTTGCGAGGGACTTTGCATGAGCGTTGGACAGAACGCAACTAAATGACTTTGTGTGTGAGTGTGTGTTCCATTAGCTGGGACAGCTGTAATGAGCTTGGGTTGCAGTGCCAGTGCCAGCAGAAGCTGAGAGCATTGCCACCTAATGGGGCCGTGCAGATGCAATCAAAGCCCAGCCGTGTGCTACTGACTCATCCTCGCTATCCAAATCAACACCCCATACGTGTTCGTTTTGGTTGTTTGTACAGTACATATCTCAAGCACTCCATGTGAATTTCTGTCGGGAGTCGCGTTCTTTCTGGCTTCTTCAGATTTGGCATTTTCCCCAGACACATCATCTCACATGATTGATGATCCTCTATTCACTTGACTTTACAGTTAAACTTCAAACAGATTCAGTGAGCAAGGTTTTCTCGCAGCATCCATGAAAGAGCTTTTATCAGTCTGTGCTTTTATCTGTCTTGGCGATGTGAACATTGGGATGCAGCGCGAGAATGAGCCCTGTTACGTTAGCCCATATAATGCGTTACAACGCTACCTTGTCTACCTCAGCTGGACCCAGATTTAGGCTCCCGGATAGTGAAAGAAGGGTCTCACCTAGAACTGTGACAACCCACTATGCCATAAACACTCTCATGCCCTTGAGGGGCTCATGGGAACCGGTTGGTTGGGAGATTGTTGCTCCAGTTTGTACCATGCCTGCATGCGCTTCTGAGAAGTGTGTAGCTCGAAGCTTTAAGCCTCTCAGGACTGATCTGGGATCAGTATTCATGCCGTAAGGCCTCCGAGATTTCCTCGGCTACCTGCAATCTGGGTCAGTTTACGCATTATTTTACAGATTTTCTCCCAGTGTGGGAGTAGAAATAGACTAGTGCTAACAGAGACATGCAGGTAGAAATGACAAGCACAACTCTAAGAAACATTCATGCACAACAACAGCAAAAAATACCACTACTTCTCATAAATGGTACTTTTTTTTAAGTGCACCTGACAAGACTCAAAGGCCACGTACACACTGTAAAGTGTGCATTTAAAGACAGGAATGAGTCCCTTAAAATATTGTTCCATGTGTGTAAGGAACACAATTCACTCCTGAAATTTCAAATACTTCCATTCAGCGATGTTAACCAAATCACCATCTACAGAGTTGATTTGTTTTGTTTATATTCAGGAATCTGTTTCACAAAGCATGTTCTTGCAATTTTGCCACATCCACTTACCCACTATGGTTTTCAGTAAGTTTTTTAATGTATAGGCTTGTATGTCTTTTGATATGGACCTTTGAGTCTGAAATAAAGTGTATCTTTAAATGTACATGTATAAGTGTCTTTGGCCTTGGCCTCATAAAGCAATCCAGTTCATGGAGTTTTCAAAGTGGGCAGGTACAAATCAATGCTTTGGTCTTATTTCCAAAATAAATCATTTGGATTTATTTAGGATTATTACAGTCTTTTTCTTGTTCTAAATAAGACCTGGCAACCCAAATGAGTCCCTGTGATTTTGTTGCGAGAAGCGAGACAAAGCTCTGATCCGCATTTAAATACATTATTAACTAGTTGTTCAATTAATTTCCATCTCCTTTGCATAGAATATTTGTTAATGTGGTTGTCGCCCCTTGAATTTTGCAAGAGTTAGTTCAGTTGTAGAATGCAGATTTCACTCCTGTAAATTACTGTATGTACAGAACAGGATTAAGCAGTAAAGGGTGAACTAACAACCAGAATCAGCTGCAGTGTAAGTTTGGTTTAAAAAAAAAAAAAACATACCAAAAGTATATTTTGCTATTTTTCTTTCATACCTGACACACAAACCTTTCACTCTTCTCCACTTCATATTTCATGAACCATGCATAATCATCACTGATGTAACAAAATGAATTATTCCATACAGCCTACTTCTCATTTTGTTGTATAAATGCAGATAAGCAGACATCTGTAGACATCTAACCAAAACTTGCGTTCAAAAGGATAATTAAAAGGTAATAGATAACAGTATCAACAGAAGCACTTTGAAGATGCTGTGGTTAAGATAATGAGGACCTGGGTATTAATGAGGCTTTCTTCTCATCTTTTCTACACGCTCGCGCATGCACACACACACACATACACACACACAAACTCTCTTTACACATTTAATTGCTTCTGCAGCTGGTGCTTGTTGGGCCCATAGCTTGCTCCAGAGGCTTTTGAGTAATGCTAAAACCATGTTTGGAGTGCAATGCTCGCTGACATTCATGCCACATACTCTGACCCTCAGCTTAAATACGAGTAATATTTCCATCACATATAGTAATGCATATCAATAGCAAGATGAAAGAGTGGAAATACAGCAAAAAGAACTACTGAAAGTGATACAGAAATGAGAGGAAAACGGGTAAGAAGAATAAAGCCAGGAGATAAGTGGCTGAGATGAATACAAATAGACATGGGGGGCGGGGAGGAGCCGCTCGCCCTCCCTTTTATGAGAGGAGAGATAAATGTGATTAATCTTAAGATAATAACACTAAAGGCACAAGATTTCTCATTCATCACCACTACAGTTCATGTAATTACAGACAAGAAATTCAACTGAAGAAAGCTACAGTATAGAAACACTTCTAGACAAGAGAACAGGGCAGCGGAGGAGGAGGGGAAAAAGATATATGGTGAGATATAAAAAAATAAAAATAAAAAGTGAAGAAAAGCACACTGATTTTCCTCCCATATTATTTAACGATCCAGTCTCGGATGTCAGGTAATGTGAGTTATCACCTGTCAGCACACAATCAAGTCCTGTGACACTAAAAGAAATCAATCAATCTGGAGGCTGAAGTAAACATGTCTCAATCAGGAGCCACTTCATCAACTTCTTCCTCAGCGGTCGAAATTTGCAGCACGTGACCAGACAATTGTCACTTAAATCAAAACTCTCAGGTGAATCACATGCAACCTGTCAAGAACGTGTTCGGGTTATGAATCAACCTCACAATTAAAATAAACGCGAAATTTGTTTGATTAAAAATATATTGTCATTTTGAAAAAGAATAGTGTGAAATCAGACAAATTACGTTAGTATCTGGGACGAAAATGTGCTTACTTGCAATTAAAAAAAATGTAATTTTACACAAAATCTTGATTGTGCTTAAACAGCTTTAAGCAAAAAAAATGATATATGTTATAGTTGTTATTATTATTATTATTGATTTTCTGGTTAAATAAGACCCGGACATTTTATCCGCGCCATTCACCGACCTTTTCTCCCTCGTTCTCTACGCGTTTACCGTTACACGGAAGCTAAATCTCCCCACACCCGCCGTAGAAAACTTATGAACCCACTTACTGGATGTTTGAGCTGTTCCAGTAAACGGCGTGACGGTTGTTCCCGTGAACCGGGCGCAAGTTCGTCCAGGCGAGCGCGAGGAGGTAGAGGGAAACCGCCGCGAGAGCCATTATAATATTCCTGTGTTCACGTGCACCTGCTGTGGTCTTTTCGCCTTCTTCGACTCCCCAGTCCCACGCAAAACTAGAGGTTTTTACAACATTTCTGCGACTTAGCAAGTGGATAGACAGTCGCAAAGCGTTTATTTCGCGAAGCCGTGCCGCAGTACGGCTAGTTTGTTCAGTCACAGAGCTTCGCGCTTCCCCGAATGCAACTCCATGGCAGAGAGACGCTCATCCAAGTCATCCTGAGCAGGTCTGTTGGAATTTTCTGAACAAGTTACTGAATAATTCCTTTCCGAGACAAAATCCTCCTCAAGAGAAGAAAAATGGTTGGACAAACTGTCGATGGACGGTCGAGATTACAAAAGGAGAGGGTAGCCTGCGTCGTCAGCGGCAGGTGTCTCTTTGGTGAGGTGACTGGCGTCGACTGGAGAAAAGGGAGAAAGGGAGAAAAACCCCGACTCAATAAGTGTAAAAGACGATTTTATCAACTTACACTGCCATATATTGCGGTCAAAGAACTTCTGTGAGCTGTTGTGAGATCCCTCTATGCGTTTACTCTGGGTTTCGTCCAAACGCACACAGGATGTCAAACAGTAATAGAAAAAGTAAGGCAATCATAGGCGTCCTCACTGGCATTCGTTTTCTGCTCCCGCCACAGTATATGATTGACAGGTTGCGTTTCCTGAGTAGTGGCCACGCCCCCACCGCCCACTCACCTAATAAGACATGTACAGTGTATATATAATAAACCTGAATAATTCTGTTTTGTTTAACTGTTTGGTTGAGCTGTTTTTTTTTAATGTTGTGGATTAATGCTGCCCTTTTTGAGCTTTTCTCCTCCACTACATTTATAAGCAGAGTGCAGGTCAATGACAAATTATGGAGCTTTGAAAAAATAAAAAGTGTGTCAATTTCTTAGAAATGTAGTATTTGTATCCAATATAGTTTAATCCATTGTTTATCATTTTCTACAAATACTTGATTTGGTTACATCACACAATTTTCAAATATTATTAATATTTTAAAATAAAACTGTATTGCTGCTTTTTTCCCTTCTATTTGCAATCTCTATACAGTTACACCACCGAAATGTTGTTGCCCCCCCCCCAAACCCCCCCCCCCCCCCCCCCCCCCCAATAAAATATTAAAATGAGAAGTAATTTCTTTGGTGATGCAAAATTTTCTCAGTTAGGGAAATCTTTCTTGGACTGGTAGCAGACAATATATATGTTGACAAACAAAAACATATGATAAAACATATACAAAAACAGCTTCATTTAAAATAAACACAATTTCAAAGGACACAAAAGGGCGAACTTATTCAAAAGTCTGACTGAGATTGGCACAGAAGAGTGGGATGCTAAACCGTCAGCCTGAGAGTAAGAAGTTAAAATTCATCATTCAAAATCTGAATCTCATCGGCTACAATTTTTTGGGCTTCCCTCGAGTTAGATTATTCAAAGTCTCTGAATATATCAGTTTCCTCTAATCCTATTATTTTCATGGACACATGTTCTGTGGCCACTGTATTCATCATAGAAGAGGTGTAATCAACTCATTATTTGTATGAATTTATACAAAGGCATAGATGCGCATTCAGATCCAATGTTTGAAAGACCTTAACCTGGGGTGTATTTCCCAAAACCATTGTTAGCTACATGGTCGCAAGTTCCATTGAGCTCTATTGGTAATAACGAAACTTGTGGCTATAGTTGCTTTTGGGAAACGTTTTGGAAAACAGATTGTAGCTTTATTGCCTGTGATATCATATAATATTTCCATAACTGATCTGTTGAGCTGACTGCAAGAAGAAAATTTGATTACTGTATATAAATAAATTTTATTCAGTTTATACTGAAAAATGGGTATTGTATACATTAAATTATTTTCTTGGATCTTTCTAAATATAATTTGAATTTGTTGTCGGATCATTAGACATGATGTTACAGTACAGTGACTTGGAAGTCACACTATACTTTACACAGTGTATTTATCCAATAATGGTTGTTTATACCATAAAGAAATTTGCAGTGTGAAGCATCAGATTAAGAATACCCAGGATTAATTGTTAAAACCTGGGTTAAGTATGAACAGTGTGCAATGTGAAACAAGATAACACAGGATTTACTGGAGTTTAAAATTACCAGGGAAAAATATTCAAAATATGAAAAGCCCTTCTGTTTCCTTATGAGATACCTTAAATAAAATGCTTGTTTGCCATATTGAAGTGTGCACTACTGTATACTCTGCTGTACTCTATGTACTCTAGTGTATGACATTTAGACTGGTAATTTGCTATCCAGCATTGGAGCCCATCCACCTCCGCTACATTATTAAATGCGACGTTAAGTGCATGAAGTGTCCAACATTCCAACATTTTTTTCAATAACAGTACCTTATTAAAGTATATGAAGTAGACTTGTTGGATTTTCAGTGTGAACTCATGTTATTTATACTACAAAATTGTATAAAATTTGCATAAGTAAAGTCAAAGTCAAAGTCACCTTTATTTATATAGCGCTTTAAACAAAATACATTGCGTCAAAGCAACTGAACAACATTCATTAGGAAAACAGTGTCAATAATGAAAAAATGATAGTTAAAGGCAGTTCATCATTGAATTCAGTTATGTCATCTCTGTTCAATTAAATAGTGTCTGTGCATTTATTTGCAATCAAGTCAACGATATCGCTGTAGATGAAGTGTCCCCAACTGAGCAAGCCAGAGGCGACAGCGGCAAGGAACCGAAACTCTATCGGTGACAGAATGGAGAAAAAAACCTTGGGAGAAACCAGGCTCAGTTGGGGGGCCAGTTCTCCTCTGACAAGACGAAACCAGTAGTTCAATTCCAGGCTGCAGCAAAGTCAGATTGTGCAGAAGAATCATCTGTTTCCTGTGGTCTTGTCCTGGTGCTCCTTTGAGACAAGGTCTTTACAGGGGATCTGTATCCCCTGTAAAGAATGCAAATTGCATGCACCCACACTACTGGTAAAAAAAACCCCCAATGGAATAAGTAAGTTTTAGGCTGCATTTATTTAAACAAAAATGCAGTAAAAACTACAAAATTGTAAAATATTATTACAATTTAAAATATGTTTTCTATTTAAATATATTTGAAAATATAATAATAAATTCCTGTTAATGCAAAGCTACATTTTAAGCGTCTTAAGTGTCACATGATCCTTCAGAATTCATTCTAATTTTACTGCTCGCGAAACATTTCTTATTAGTGACAAGTATGGTGACCCATACTCAGAATTTGTGCTCTGCTTTTAACCCATCTAAAGTGCACAAACACAGCAGTGAACACACACACAGCATGAATACACACCCAGAGCAGGGCAGCAATTTATGCTGCGGCGCCAGGGATCGGTTGGGGCTCAGTGCCTTGCTCAAGGGCAGCTCAGTCGTGGTATTGAGAGTGGAGAGAGTGCAGTACATTCACTCCCCCCACCTAAAATTCCTGCCAGCCCGAGACTCGAACTCACAACCTTTATATTACGAGTCCAAATCTCTAACGCCACAACTTCCCAAATTTTTTTTATTATCAATGTTGAAAAGAGTTATGCTGCTTAATATTTTTAACCATGATGCATGACAATTCAAAGTTTTAGGGTGAATAAAAAAAAAGATTAAAAAAAACAAGAACGCATAAATACATAAAAAATGTGTGTAAAGGCATTTATGCTACAACAGATTTCTATTTCAAATAAAAATTCAAAATATATTAAGCCGCAAAACTGTTTTTAACACAGCCATTATTAATAATTGAGAACCCATAATAAACTAACAATAACTGAGCACTAAATCAGCATAATGGAATGATTTCATAAGAATAAATTACATTTTAAAATGTATTCAAATAGAAAAAAGTTCTTTTAAATTACAGTAATATTTCACACTATTACTATTTTTACTGTATTTTTTTTATCAAATACATTCACCTTAGGTGAGCATAAGAGACTAACCAAAAACATTAAAACTAATAAATAAATAAATAGATAGAAAAATTAAAAATCTGAATTATTCCAAACTTTTGTCCGGTAGTCTAAAGTCTTTTACTGACTAGGTAGCAATGCTCATGTGTATACATTGTTTAGGCCTACTTTAATATATTATAGATTTAGACTTTACAAAACTTTACTGCTATCATAAATAAATAGGATTTCTGTGAACACCATTCAGGGTCTTTAAACCTCTAGGTTTACACATTTGAAAATGAACCAGTGATGTATGACTAATTGCACTATCCTCTTTCTCTCATCTCGTATGTTGGCCTATTGTCATTCCCAGCATCATTCTTCCCCGCTCTGCCTTTCTTTCTTTCTTTCTTTCTTTCTTTCTTTCTTTCCTTCCTGTGTTCTCCCTCTTTCAATCCCTTCTCCCATTCTCTGTTGTTTTTGTCAGGGATGCTGCCTCTCTTGTGTCCCCTCCAGGCATGTTGCTGTGGTGACAGCAGTAAAGGGGATGAGAGAGAGGGAGAACTATCAATTCAACTCGCTGTATCTACCGTCCCTGCACTTGTCTGTTCATACTATGCCACATCAATTGCCTCTGTTGTCAATCACATTCTTTTTTCACCCCCCAAAGTCCATATTTTATCCAGTATTAAACCGTTTCAATCGCCGTAGCCATATCTTTGTATTTCAAGACTCTCATTTTATGGTTGTCTTGTCCCAAAATCAAAGTTTCTCTCAAACATGTGTGTTAAAGGAATGTCTGTTCTAAGTCTAACCCTTCAAATGGTTTTGTATCTATTGATAAGAAGTAAACTTTCCTTATATATGCCTCAGCATTATGTTTGTAGTGCATGTTTGCATGTACAGTTCTCTCTTCACCTTTAATACCACGACTTAGATGCCCTTGAGCAAGGCATTGAACCCCCAACTGCTCCCCGGGCGCCGCAGCATAAATGGCTGCCCACTGCTCCGGGTGTGTGTTCACAGTGTGTATGTGTGTGTTCACTGCTCTGTGTGTGTGCACTTCGGATGGGTTAAATGCAGAGCACGAATTCTGAGTATGGGTGACCATACTTGGCTGAATGTCACGTCACTTTCACTTTTATGTGTCTTCTGTAATCAGATACATTTGGCTGGGGTTTTGAGTGATGGCGATGTGCTGATGTGCACATTGTGGCTGAGACGTTGCTAGGCAGCGGGAGACATTAGTAAAACTAGGCTGTTTCGTTTTGCTTTCACGTGTTGGTTGTGATTAATTCATGAGTAGCCCTGTTATGGGCACATTGATTATCCAGATAATCCATTATCATCAATGTGAATAGCTGCAGTCATGTATCCTTGTTTGGTGTTTAATTGCTTTTCCCAAGGTTTTTATTCACGGGGCATGCGAGATCACACGGAGACGGGTGCGTTCTGTTCTCTGTTCTCCTCCCCCCTCCGTTACCCATCCCTCATCCATCTCGTTTTCTATGTCAACTAATTCATTCTTCCTCCCATATTCTCCCCGTCTGCTGTCACACCATTTATGTGAACGTTTCAATCTTGGTCACAAATTTTATTTGCATCGTCGTATTATAGCAATGATTTATTTATTGTTACAATATGACGTTTGTATATTCAACAGACTCGGATGCAAAAAAACAAAAAACAAAATGATTTTCAGTCAGTGCAAGAGATGTTGCTTAAATAGTAGTTTATTTTAATGCTTGCTGGTTAGCAAGCCTATTAAGAGCTGCTTATGTTTGCACACATAAAGCAGAGGACATCATCTTCTTGCTAACATTTTCTTCACAGTAGGTTAAATATGAAAACAGTTCTGAAAAGAATGAAAATAAATATTTTCAAAAAAGAAAAAACATTTTGAATATTAATTTCTTATTATGCCCACCAAAAGTTATGAAATACTCTAGGTTAATTCTGAATTCATGGTGACTTTTTGATAAGGTACAAAAAAAAAAATTCTGAAAAATGTAAAACTTCAGAACATAAATATACTGGAGCTATTTACAAACCATTTTTAATCTCTATTCTGATTGGTCCATTTTTCTGTCAATCAATCAAGGAAATTCTAAAAGTGGCTGACCTAATAATAAAAAAAATAGTAAATGGGTCCCGCCAGAATTATAATCCAAGCATCTGACAAAAACATGACAATAACTCATGACTAGTCAGCAAATTTCATGTCCATCAATTATTGTCTTGTGAAGTGAAAATAAGTGTGTTTGTATGAAACAAATCTAACATTAAATATTAACTGTTGTTTCTGGGTAAAATTCTGGGCAAGCATAATAATGTTTCCTCCAGTAAAAAATAAAAATAAAAATAAAAAATTAATTAATTACAAAAAAAAGGTCAAGATGACACTATTTTTTCACTAGATTAAGCAATACTATGGATAGAGAATTCATATTTTAGCTAGGAACAACAGTTATTTGCTAGTTTGGTGTGTTTGTTTGGAATCTCATTCTGAAAGCACCCATTCACTGCAGAGGATCCACTGATGACCAAGTGATGTAATGCTACATTTCTCCAAATTTGTTCCGATGAAGAAACTAACTCATCTATATTTTAGATGCCCTGAGGGGTGAGTAAAATGTAAGCGAATTAAAAAAATATGGTAAACAATTCCTTTATTGTTGTAATTAAAATAAAGGTGTTATCAAAAATAAATCATAATCACTGATGTTCAGTGACAGTTATTTTAATGCATTTATGCTAAATTATTAGTTGACACGAAAAATCTGTCATCATTTACTCACCCTTGTTTTAATCAAAAATTTCTTCTTTTAGAAAGATATATGTGGATGTCCAAAATTTCACTTTTATCTAATGCATTTCCAGATTTTTGGAAAACTGTATGTTGAGTTCTCAATTTGTGAACTGTGCAGCCTGAACAGGCAACAAGACAGCAAGTGTGTCTTAATGCGGGATTTGCATGCTCTGAACTAGTTTAGAGAGCTGTCCGTGGTCCTGAAGTTTCCACTATCTTCCATGGTGCTGAATTGTCTTGGCCTTTGAAAAATGCTTTTTATAAGAAAATAAGATAGTTAAAGCCTATTCAGTACATCTGAAATGCTATAGACAATAGGGGTTTGCTTTCTCTTCTTCACTCTATCATTTCAGTGTTACATAAGTGTATTAAACTGAACTGACAGTGCCACCTCGGCAGCTACGTTCCATTCAGTCCACTCTTTCTCTCTTTCTACTGTTCGTTTTAACTACTTTCTCACCCAGGCAGTCTGATATGAATTAGCAGACATCTGCGTGCATGAGTGTGCATATCTAAGCATGTAAATGCACAAGTGTGTGAGTATGTGTACTTTTAAGTGAGTCAGACAAGCCTGAACTCCAGGTGGGCCTCTACTGTTTGTACCCTTGAGCAGCTACTTAACCTGATTCGCTCCAGTGCCTCCCCAGCTGTACTAATGGCTAATGTGATTGTGGAAACCGAGGCCTTGGATAAAGGCATCTGCCAGGCAAATCGCTGGCAATATTGTGCAGTGTCACGACTTAAAGACTGATTTAGAGCGTGGAGCGAAGGATGAAGAAAGAAGATGGTGAAAAAGAAATATGTAGCGAGACATTTAAAATTGAATTACAAAGATGGATGACAAAGGTGAGTTAAAGGAGAGGAGAAGGAATAGACTGTATCTGTAAAAGCAAATAAGATCAAGAAGAACAAGAAAAGAAAACAAAAAAAAAAGTCTTTGGCAGGTTGCTCAGATTATTCAGTATGAGATGACTGAGGCAGTTTTGTAAAAAGCTGACTCAAAGTGTATGACGATGCAGTGCAATGGCATAAAAATTTTCTACGGTCAGAAGAGTCTTTGCATAAGATGGCAAGGCCAAGAATAAATGCTCTTTCCAATAATTGATATTGAAGGTTTTGGGGAGAGCAGAGAGAAAGGTGTTCGGATTTGGTGTTTCCAAGGCTGTGAAGAGTCATAAAGTGTGTTTTTATAGCTTTTCAGATAGACTGAAGGACAATGTTGAAACATAAACACAGACATATTTTAAATTAAAAGTTTTCAAACACTTTTAAGGAGGACTCCATCTTTAGGTTGCATAATTATATTTCCTCTACAAAATTTACCATATTTAAACGGGTGCTGTTGTTTTTTTTCTTTCAGAAAACAAGTTGTACCAGTACGGAGCCCTGCACAAGACATGCAAAAAAAAATCAAAATCAAAATCCTGATTGATGAAATTAAGTCACATCCGACATTTTCTTTCTCATTTGAGATGCCATTTCACTTGGACATGCATCACAATAGGAAAGAAAAGACCATAACTTTCACTTCATGCCTACATTAAGAATTGCCCACAAAAATTTTGAAACCAGTGCTGTGTTGCCCTGAACATTTTACATTTTACATCTATTTTTATGACTTGCAAATGTAATCATTGGTTTTCTGTAACGCATTTTACATTGTTGTTCCAAAATCTATTGATTTATTTTATTTATATATTTACAAAACACGTACTGGTCTTGAAAGCATCGGTGAAATTGTAAGAAACTACAAACCTTTCAGTAGTGTTTTTTCATATGCTATGATTTTCCAGAAAAAAGTTATAGCTGTATAATCTTTTACCTTGTTGCATATTTTCTTTGTCCAAAAAAACTATATATTTTTTGTGGTGAGGCCAGTGAAAATGAATGCAGGGCAAGTAAAGCTCAGGACAAGTGGCCACCTGAAAAAAAAAGAGCTCCAAACACACTCCATAATTACATTTCCTGTGAATTTGCCTTAATTGACTGAATTTGTTAATAGAATTTTACCTCCATCATCACAATATGTTTGCATCTCTAGCTACTAAACTTAGACCGTCAGGTTAGCAGCTCTTTAAATCCACTGTATTATGGAGTTTACATGGGGCCATGTCTTTTCCCCAGCTTCTCTTTTAAGCCATACAGGTTTGTTATGTACAGCAAAGCAAATGCACAATCAACATGCGGGTCAATAAATGGCCACGTACCAGGCATCTTTACTGACCAAGCAGCAACGAGCACACGATCGATTAGGGAAGTAATTAAGTAAGACCCCCAAATGAATCCATGGGTGGTCATCCCTTGTTTTGTTGTTCCTGGTATGTCTTTGTCTTTCTCCTTACCTTTTTCATTATCTTTTACACTGAGTTTGCTCCTTTTGCCTGCTTTGATAAGATAAGCAGAGTAGTCCTAAAGGATTTAAAGACATTTGAGTCTGGCCTTGTCTCACACACCAGACTGGTATGACTTTGCTGAACTTGGTTCAGCATTTAGTCTGAGATGTGTTTGAGGGTGACTGATGACTTGCACTGATTGATAAGGTCACGCTATTGTACTACAATGCACTAACGTTGATTTGTCTGCTCAGGAAGATGTGAACACTTGAAGGAAAATGCCCTCCGTTGATTTCAGACCAAAAGTAGATCTGCTAACTTGACCGAATCACTTATTTTCAAGTGATTTTTCCTTGATTTTTGAAAGAAAGTTTCCAGAGGTTAAAGCTCAAAGCACCATAATATGTGAGCCTTAACTAAAGTTAAATGCTCTTTGTTTTGTATGTGTCATTGGACCTTCCAAGTAATTGCTGTAGAAATAAAAGTAATATAATTTTAAAAATATTTTGTATGTGCACTTTTAAAAAGAATAAAGGTTCTTTATGGGATTGATGGAAATAAATTATCAATATTATTACAATTGTTTTATCACATTAAACATTTTTTTTTTTTCAAAGAAATATTTTTGGGGGGGAACCAAGATTTTTCTAAAGCATCACTGCAAAAACACAGCTTTATTTTGTAAAGTGTATCTGATTATATTTGGCTGATTTTAGCCCATTTTAATCATCCTGTAACATCTGAACTGATCCTTTAACAAATAATGTAAAACTATCATAATGTAGCATTTGGACCAATCAGACACACAACTATTTGTTACATTTAACAAATAATATCCAACACCTCCTCAACTAACCAAAGGGTCTATGAACCCTTCCCCCAAAAAGGAAGCTATCACCTCAAAATGGACAGAGCAGGCCTCTGGTTCCCTAGCAACCAAAGGCCCACTCAAACAGACACACAATGGACATAAAAAGGGACTCTTCTCTAATTAATTAATAGAAAAACCTTTCTTTGGATTAATTCACATATACTTTAGGGAATTGTGTATACTGTTACTGTTCTTGTATATTGTGTTTTGTGTATCGTATATGTTTTATACATGCTTATGATGGATCACTAGTTAATATAACCTCATCAATATGATTTTTGGTATCTATGAGTTCTTATTTTCATGATCTAAATGAGATTGTATATTATATGTGGATGCCTATGCAACACATTCGTTTTATAAGAATCTTAAAGATTCTTCTCTTGAACCCCCAGTCTAATTTCATGTGCAAGACACCATACTAGAGACAGAGTTGTAAAACTTCCCTCCAAAAGATACCATTCCTCATTGGCTCACTCAAATCCTGAGGGTGTGACATCACCCCCCTACATATATATAGATCACTGATCACCAGATCAGGTGGTTCTTCTAGATTCAGGAATTCCAGGAGAAGATGCTGAGCTAAGAGCCTTAAAAATCACCCTAAGCTTGTGCCAGGCTTCTGCCTTGACTATTCATTAATCAAGATCGTCTGATTCAAACTGGTCTCATCTATTCACTTCAGCAGAGACCAACTGGAGCCCCAAAGTGCATCAGGACTCTTTACCAAACAGGCGAGACGTGCAAGTATCAAACTTAGTCTTATTAATTGATACATTAAGTATCATATGCACCTTTTACAAAGGTGTGTTTGAACTAAGAAACTGATTTTTCCTTCAGGCTGTAGATCTGCTGAATACAGGGGCGAAAATCTCATGTAAATGTTGGGGGGGACAATAAACATAACATTTCTCACGAGCAAGTTTTGAAGGGGACACCAATAAAACAGGCAAAATTGTACTTAAGGATATGTGTACAGAGAGGAAAGCCTTACTATTGCATGGAGACCGTTCCATTATCATTCTTCTCAAAGTTTCTTTCTGGTTCAATGAAAAAGCTGACTAAATTGACCAAAACATTCTTCAAAACAATTTTTTTTCGTTGCAATGTTTTTGAAGTTGTTTACACAATCAAGCCACCAAAATACAATGGAATTTGAACTTAACTTCAACTTTTATTTATTTATATAGCACATTTAATAGCAATGTTGTTGCTTCACAGTTATAATTAAAACATGCATATATAAAAACATTTGCCATGCCTAGCAAAATGAAGGCATACACACTCTTAGACATACACCCTCACACAACTGTATAGTGAGATCGGTATAGACGTGAAAGTGGGGGAAAAACAAAAAATAAGTATTTATTACGTCAATGACTGATTTGTTCAAAAAGTGGATTCATTCAATTAGGAAACACCTCCTCAGTGTGTTTCTCAAAGACGCAATTAGTGCTGTTACTGCTGTAGCTTAGTTTTCAACTTTTTTTTCGTCAGTGAAATAGAGCTAAAACAGGCAATATGGTGCCTAAAATGCACTTAATATTAACTTCTCGTTTATTCAATTTTTATAAAAATCAAAATCAAATTTGTTATTCTACTATCTGGAGAACAACTGCACTCTTAGTATGATGTTATATTAGATTAACTATATAAAATGAAATAAACCGACCAGTGGCGGCTCGTGGATTTTAAAATAGAGGAGGCAAACTAATTGTATTGGTCTGGGGATCCCTGCCGATTGTTATTATTATTATTTGCTTAACCACTTTGAAATGCCTTTTTTGGGGGCTTTCAGTCAGAAACCGTAAAGAAAATATATTCAATATTACTCATTGCTACTCATTATAAATAGTTGGTAAATTATCAGCCCAGCCGCTCCGGGAGACGTTCGAACCATAGACTGTATAAAAACAGGTTCAAACTAATAGCACCTAATTTATGTCTCTATGATGGTTGGTTGATATTCCAGAAGAGAGGCTAGCCTCCTCTATGATGTTACTTTTCTCAGCACTCCTCAGCGCTGAAAGAGAACAGATTAAGACTAGATTAGACTAGATTAAGTGTTTATGTAGTTAATAAAGTCTTATTTGTATCACACTTGAGGTTGTTCATTGTTTGCTCATAACTGAAGTCCCTAATCATGCAGATTTTTGCTACATGCTCTGAGTAGTATTGTACAGTAAGAAAGTTATTTTCCTTAACCAGGAAATTAACGTTCTTAGAATTGACAGACAGTTGACACTGAGAGGTCAAGTAAAAACTTACAGCGAATCTAAATATTTATTATTACTCATAACTAGTTATGATTGATTATTCATATTTCCCATTTGAGCTGATTCGCAACATAATAATGAATATTTTTTGTGCATTCTAATTAACCTCGGTCAAACTGGAGTTGGGTTATTTTGATTAAGGAAAAATAACTAAAAATATAAGCTAACACACACACACACAATTCACAAAAATCACAATTAAAAACATGATAACCTAATAAAAAACATTTTGCAAATAAACTCTTCATAGGTAAAATGCATCACATAAAACCCAATAATTTATGTTGCAAGGTGTAAAAAGAATGCACAAGATCAATGAATGTACATTTTTCAGTGCCAGATCTCTCACACTGGGCCCAGGCCAGCAGAGCACCCTTACTCAACACTGATTAGTTGTTGTACTGACAAAATATAACGTTATAAACCTTTTTAGTGTTCTATTTTCAATAAAATGGAAAGAAAAGTTTCATACCTGATTTCCAATTATATTTAGTGTTTCAAAGCAATTGCCAGACAGCACGATGAGTTTTTGAACTCTTTAGTTTCAGCTTCAAAGCTTCAGTTGGCCTTAACCAATACTGCTCTCTTATTGTTTGCCCTCCCTTCATATTTCACTTTGGTGGATATTTTTTGCCTTCAGTATAAATGTTATGCCAAAGGTTCAGGATAAAATAATGGTGCGGTTGACATTTTTGCCCTGGTATGGATAGATGAAGGCAGAAGGGGGGAGAGAGAGAGACTCCTGCGTAAGAGGCAAGGGTAACAAAACGGATCAACAGAACCCTGAGGGAGAATAGATGAAATGTCACATCGGCGATCACAGAAAGGGTTCACTTTATGTGGAAGATGTGTTCCCTTAGACTATACTTTTTCTTTCTTTTCATAAGTCTAAGAAATTATATTAGTGTCTGAGTTTGGGTGAACTAGAAACCCCATTTGTTCACTTGGCGTGTGTGGTCATTTGGGTGTTTTTTCAAGAATTACATTCAGTTATGCCAAAACATTGTGCAAAGGGCAACTCATCCGGCCTTCCTGAAAGGAGTAGGAGAATTCAATAGGTGCTGATTGAGGTAGGCATAGCGGGTTGCCCCCTACCGACTCAATCAGTGTGTGTGTGTGTGTGTGTGTGTGTGTGTGTGATTGTATTGTACAGTATGTGAATGCTGGTGCAGGGTCACCAGCCTCTTTTATCCCGTATGCTTGTGTATAACACCTCATTATCGATGAGGTAAGGCAGCCATTTGGGCTTTTTGTGGTTTGAAGCCAATATGAAATGACATCCACAATCAGTTTTACTTCTGTCAGTAAGTTAAAGCATGAACTACTAATATTTATCTTAGTGTTTAAAACCTTTATATTTATGATTTATCAAATATTTATTTCAAGATGCACAGATTTTAGTAAACATCAAATGTATAAATCGAGTAAAATCTACTATGCTTTACAATGCAGGTGCTCCCAGGATGCGGTGGGACATGAATAATTAATAAGGTTGCATATTTTCCATGTTTGCCGGGTTTATTTGCACTGTTGCTATTGTTGATGTTGTTACTAAGTTTGGTAAGTTGTTTTTCTGTGCTGAATATTTTTTTTTTCCTCTGATTTACATGGCATTTACATTTATGCATTTTGCCGGTAGGCTTTAGGTATCTTTAGGTATATATTTTGTTTGTTCTTCCGTTGCCTGGAAATCAAAACTATGACCTTGGCATTGCTGTCTCTACTGTTGAAAATAGAAAAGGTACCTGTCATTTTTTGTTATTATCAGATTTGGACATTGTTAGACATTATCGGTATTCTGGACATATCCGTTTTGTTATGTTATGTTTGTGTGTGTGTGTGTGTGTGTGTGTGTGTGTGTGTGTGTGTGTGTGTGTGTGTATGTGTATGTGTATGTATATATATATATATATATATATGTGAAATGTTTTAATGTGCTAGTGCATTCGATTTGCAAATAAAACTTATTCTATGAACTTAAAGTTTAGATATATTTATTCACTCACTTTATTCAATATTATGTTTAAAATGTTAGTAGATCTTTCTATATTTTATACCACTGAAATCTGCTAAAACATTACTGACAAAAAAAAATAATAATAATAATACATCTTTACTAATTAAAGTCAGTATTGATTTCATAAGCTCCTCAAACGTATGTGAAAATCCTGATTGATTTATCTAGCACATACCAAATCAAATGTTTAACTGCACAATATTAGATCTCACTCCACGGTTCCAGAAGGTTCCAGAAGCTTCCCGGTATTTATAGAGAACTCTAGAGACTGGCAACCACCTCAGGAGCTTTCTGTGGCTGGCACATCCACCGCTGAGGTAAGCACTGGACCAATCATGGATTCTGTTGTTGAGCTTTGGGCCAGGAGGGTCAGTGGGTCAGTCTGAAGTGTCTCATACCTCTGCACTGTCGGGGCCTAAAGGAGGCAAATGACCTAATTAGCTGTCTGAATAATTGCCTGAAAGTCTGCATGAGGTCTAGCGGGTCAGTTATGTGTGCGTATGTGTGTGTGGCTAGTTAAAAGCCTTTTAAAGAAGTTTATCTCTCTTATCATCAGGAAGGGAGATCATAAAACCTTATATAATCACTTATACTTATACTACTGGTCAAAAGTTTAGAACAATTACATTTTCTTATATTTTTGAAAGAAGTCTCGTATGCTCACCAAGGCTGCATTTACTTAAAAATATCATTGCATATAATATTTTTTCCCCAATCTTTTTACTGGTATAGTACATGAAGATTTATGATTCAATTTTTGTGAGACTTGGTTTGGATTTTAGTAGTTTAGGTAAGCATTTACCTCTAATAAGCATAAAATGACATGCCATAAACAGGTTTTGGTTAAAATAGTTAATTTGTATTGTATTGTTCTTTTTTTTTCTTTTTTTTCTTTGTTTTTTTTTTTATTTGATACTGTTATATTAAAAATAAAAAAAATTCTCATTTTACCCGACATCTTGGGAGATGGGACTTCTATTGAATCTTTGAATCTTCTTCATGAAGGATTCATGTCAGGCTGGCGTAGAATTTGACCAAAAGTGCGATCCTTAGTCTATGTGGGCAGCTCACTAGGATTTGGATTGGAGCCACGATGTCCACCTCCATTTATATCTCTCTTCCAGCCTGGTAGACAGCTGTGTTTGAGAAAGCTGCAGGAGTTATCCAACCGTCTAGGCCTAAGGAAGCATGTCAGAGTAGTGAGATACTACGCATAAGTCCATTTTTTAACCCGATTCTAGTGCAGAACAAACATCAGCTTCAGGCTGTGTGGCTGATCCAATTCTGCCATTGTGGAACCGCACAGATTTTATGGTGTAATATCTCATGGCTTCATTCTTAAAACTGCTTCGCTATTGCATCAGAAAAGTAAACCTACAGCCCACCTGTTGAGATTGTCCAGCTTCCCAAGCCGTGTCTCTCACGGGAGTTTAGTTGAAATTTTAGAATCAGATTGTGACTTTAGGCTGTGCTTCAAAACCTAGTGTGTACTGCTGACCTAAACACAATTTTTGAGCATTAGACATGCTTTTGAAATACCTTATTTTGGCTGAGGCAGGATTGCATATATATTTTTTGTGGATAAGGCAATGCCATAATACATTGTGACAATCTCAGCTAAAAAGAATCAATCTATTATTCAATGCTAAACGGTATTGTTATGAAATCAAATGGAAAGTATAATGTTTGACTCAGTAAGTCTAGTGAAGTGAAGTGAAGTGACATTCGGCCAAGTATGGTGACCCATACTCAGAATTTGTGCTCTGCATTTAACCCATCCGAAATGCACACACACAGAGCAGTGAACACACACACACACTGTGAGCACACACCCGGAGCAGTGGGCAGCCATTTTTTATGCTGCGGCGCCCGGGGAGCAGTTGGGGGTTCGGTGCCTTGCTCAAGGGCACCTCAGTCGTGGTATTGAGGGTGGTGAGAGAACTGTACATGCACTCCCCCCACCCACAATTCCTGCCGGCCCGGGACTCGAACCCACAACCCTTCGATTGGGAGTCCGATTCTCTAACCACCAGGCCACGACTTCCCTCGACTTCCCTACATACAGTGCTTCTGTTTTTTGAGTTGAGCTTCTTGCTAACCCCAAAATTAATTGTGGGATAATCGAGTGTGCTAGTTGTCCTGTTCACAAAGATTGGAAATGAGTGGCTGTTTACAAAGTTCTCGACTTGTCATAGCAATGTTTTCAAATACATATAAAAATATACTTTTGAACAAATTAAGAATAGTAATACAAAAAACAGAAAAGTATTCTAATGTATCGTAGTTGACAGTCAGTGAGCATCATGCATTTTCTTTGAATGGAAAAGAACAGCTTTGACGTTTTGACATCCTCTACGAGAGAAAGGCATACAAGTTTGAAGCAACATGAGAGTGGGCAGATTTTTCAATTTAAAGCAAATGATCTGTGGAGAGTCCACATATGGGGCTGACCAGATTTATACAAGTAAAATGTGATTTCCACCACAACATTTTAGAAAAGAAACATGCTTTTGTAACTGTATTTTTGGAAGTTGTATTCAGAATCCACTTGGCTCAAAACTCTGAGGGGGCGCGTTTGAATTGGCATGATGCTTCTGGTGGTACGAAAAACAGCAATTAGGATTGAGCAATGTTTTGACATTAGTCTAAATATCAGATTAGTCACATAACAGAGCTTGTGTGTTTTCCTGGGTGAATTACTGACATTTACACACTTGTTAGTGCAGCAAAAAAGTTGCAATGTATTGAATTTGTGCTACCTCATGAGGGACTACACATTTTGTAATACATAGCTTCATTCAGTCATGTGTCTTGATACAAGAGTGGTTTATATAGTATACCCTTTATTTTTTCACATATAGTATAAAGGGACCTAGCTGGTAAATTTAAAGAAGATGAGCCAGCGTTTTTCCTCTTTGTTTATAGACCCTTTTTACGGGCCCCTTTCTCATTTTAGCAGTCAAGTCATGTGTGCTTTCTGTCAGCTGTTGATCACTCACGGACTGAATCGATTCTCTCATAGAAATATTGGGATGTTTTTTAAAACGGAAAACAAAAAGAGCACCGGTTGAGCTTGATATTGTAGGAAACTAAACCTGCAGAAGTATTTTATCATTTGTCATTGATGAAGTAGCTTTTTATTGCGTGTGCAGCTTGTGAACAACTATATGAAGGTAAAGATGATCATTTTCCATTTACTGTATATCCAAAACAATATTTTAAAAAATTGTTTTAAAATACAGGCTTTTTTGATGGGGGGGGGCTTGTGCCCAAGTACTGATAAAAGTTTAGAAACTGCCACCAGCGTTGGCAGCATTCAAGACCAAACGCTGTTGTGATCCATTATATCGATCATATTGGATTGAGGCTTGAGTTCTGTCTCTCTGTAATTAGAAAGCCACATTCTGTATCCAACCTGAATTTGTAAACTGTCAATTCCCATTTTTTTTTAAACCCTCAAATCACCCACAAATGTAACACTTCTTGTGCTGAGATTGTGTGGCTTTATCATTGCCTTCATTGCACTTCCTCTATTGCTTACGCTGCTTATTAGCAGAGCTCTGATCTGTAGGAGTGTCACTCTAACCTTATGGGAAATCAATGGCTAATCGGAATGAGGGTCATCCAAATCTACCTCAGTGATTCTGCCACGGCGGTTCTGGAGCCAAATGAAAATGCAAAGTAAAGACATAAGGGCTCAGACCTTAATCAGCCAGGGATAAACAGTTCTACTTAGCAAAGGAGTGGTGTGATAGAAACCGGCCCGGCAGATGGAACCCAGAACAATTCCGTCGAGAATTTGGTGTTTGTTTGGGTTTAATGAGTTTTTGAGTGTGGTGTCACAGGGAAAGCGCTTCTGTTGAGACTGCTTATCTCTGCTTTATCTAAGAGATAGAGAGGTGAAGAGTGGAGAGGTTTGCTCGTGCACTCTGCAAATACGAAGCGGTTCGATCGCAAATTGTAACGGATACCTCAACACTCAAAGTTGTCATAGTGACACACTGAGAAAGTAAACTAAATCTGTTTCATTTAACCGAGTGGGTTATGCAGTGATATCAAAAGCCTCACAATAGCTGCTTATTACTATAAGGAGCGCTCGATGACACAGAGGAGGATGATGTTTTGCAGCGAGCCGACTTGTACCATGCTATTGATTGGCCTGTGAAGAGGTCCTTGTGCAACGAGAGCCGGTGCTCGGTCCTCCATTACGATAATTGCGTTGTGGATCACATGTCGCATCAGCCCTGGCATTGGCGATGAATAAACAGTGACAGTAATGTCTCTCCTTTGTTTAAAACTGTCTTCTGTCCTTTTTTAATGCTGATGATGGTGCCTTGCAAAAAGATACAGCAGGCCTAATGATGCCCTCAGGGCAAACATAAACAGAATTCATTACCGGATAAAAATGCAAATGTTCAAACTCAAAAAAAAAACCTATGTGCTTTTAATTTAATAGTTCTAGAAAATGACATTTTGTCTGTAATTACTCGCCATCAAGTTGTTTTAAACCTAAATGCTGTTATTCTTTCAGAGGAACAAAAAAGGATATTTATTACGCAGATTTTATCAAACAACTATGGTGCATTGTGACCAAGACTATTATCTTATAAGTAAGTCATTATTGCTTTCCTCAAAAGCTTCAAAAGTGTGGGGTTGATAATATTTTTAAATGTTATTGAAACAAGTCTCATGTTCACCAATTTCTATTTATTTAATCAAAAATACAGTGAAAACAATTTATATGACGATTTACAACACATTTTCTATTGTAGTATTTTTTTTGTTTTATGTAATTTATTACTTTTGACAGCTGAATTTTGCAGCATCATTACTCCTACATTAGTCTTCAGTGTCACATGATCCTTCAGAAATCATTGTAATACACTGATTTGCTGCTCAAAAACATTTCTTATTTTTGAAATATTAATAGTTTTGTGGAAACATGATTTTCATTTTTATTACTATTTTATGATTATTCTTTTTGGTGTGTTTAAAGAAACTTCAAAAGAACAGCATTTATTAATGAACAGGCATTTTTTAACACAATATTTTAGCATTAAAATGGTATTGAAAGTTACAACATATGCTGTTTTGGTATCTGTGAGGTTGACATGCCATTTTTAAGTTGTACCATTGCTAAATAGTTATGATAAATATTTTCATAGTAATAGTATTTAAATTCCGCTTTTGATTATTTTAGTTGTGTAGTATGCAGTAAGCATACATTTGAAATAATTTTTGACCTTTTCACTGACCTGTTTTGAAGATGAATAGCAATATTATGATTATTGAATTTCACTCATTATAAATTAACCTTTGTGTTCTTTATTCCCAAATTTTCATCCTTTGAATCAAAACATTTTGTATTTGATTAGAGCAAACTGTTTCTAACTAAAAGGTCAAACTCAAACATTGCTGTAAATATCACTCCAGAAGCAAACATGTAAATAAGGCCAGAGGTACACAAACACAGTGACAAATGCGTGCGATAGCACAACACTTCACGCTGAGGACCAATCAGACAGCCGACCTCACTTGCCACTAGGGCTTTGCTCCTGCCTCTGTTTGACATGCTGGGCCTGTCCCAGAGGAACCTGCTTTTATAAGGCAAACGTTTGGAATTAGCATTTTCACAAAAGGGCAGCAAAGTCCTCTTGTCAGGAACGTGGAAAGGTCACCAGGTTTCCTGCTGCATCGAGACTCCCCGAATACTGTGAAATCACTCCTCTTTCTCAGTCAGCGAGGGCTGCAGAAATTGGGAGCCGACTCGGGCTCTATCTCCGGTGACATTACGAGGGTCATTTAGCACTCGAGATTGAGAGCCATAATTGGTTATGAGGGTCCGACACTGAAATATGGCCAGTGTCGGCGAAACTATGAAGCATGGACTACAGTACATCCACCCAGACTAAGTCAGGCAGTGACTCTGGGAGGAAGAGCCGAGAGGGGGGGCACTGAGGCATGCCGACTCAACTTCACTGGGCCTGCCTGCCATCCTGCTGGGGCTGGTAGAGCGTGGCACGGATGTCTCTCTGAGAACCAGCCAGACAGGGACTCCTCAGAGACCACCTCGGGTTGGGTGGGAGGTGTGCGTTTCTGCGCTTGTGTCGAGGGGGGGAGGTGGGTGGCATCTGATGGGCTACATGCTTACACGGATGAGTTAGCTAAGCCGAGAGATAACAGAGACATGGAGTGACTTTAAGAACGAGGCGAGAGTTCAGTGGAGGAGATCTCCGGCTATTGTGAGTGTAATCATTGATAGAGAGGGCAAAGTCATACTTTAGAAAGGCTTCCAGGCTTAACTTCAATTCCAGCTTGCTTTTTTTCGCCCTGCCTCAAATGTTATACTTCTGATAATGAATATGGACTTGAAATTAACTATTTAGGGAAACATTTATTTCGAATGGTCATTTACACACTATGTATGACTATTTATATTCAGTAAAAAGATAGCAAAGCAAGGTCATGAGCTCAATGCCCAGGGAGCACTTTATGATAAAATGCACTTTTAGTTGCTTTAGATAACAAAATATATAAAAATGATAATAATATATTAATTAATAGGTAATAATATTACATACGGTATACAAAAGTATAATTTGGGTTGGTAAGATTTCTCTTATGCTCTCCAAGGCTGCATTTATTTGATAAAAAATTAGTCAAACAGTAAAACTCTTTTTTTTACTTGAATACATTTTCAAATGTAATTTATTTCTTTGATGGCAAAGCTGTATTTTCAGCAGCCTTTTCTCTAGTCTTAAGTGTCAGAAATACTGATATACTGATTTTGTGCTCTGGAAACATTTTTATTTTTATTTATTGTTGAAAACTGGAGTTCTGTAACTTAATTATTGCACATAATTACCATTAATTATACACATATTCATGTGATTATAGTATAATGTAATAATTATATTCTGCATTACAGTGTATCTCTTTGACTTCTGTTTAGCTTCTAAATCAAGTTTGTACAGTATTGTTTATGATTTATTGTGTAAGCTCTTTGTTCGCTGCTGTTGTTTTTTCTTGAGCTCATACATTTAATATTTTGATGTTCAGTACTGACATTTCTTTTGGGAGTTTCGTCTTGCAAAAATTATGAGTGGCTTATGCTTTTGATTGAATTTACCAAACTGCTTTGTTTAAATAATACATTTTATACAGTTGTAACTGTAAAATAATAAAATGGTTTTGATTTTATAAATATCTCTTGACACCGGGCAGGTTTTTAATAATTTATAAGCCAGTGGAATGCATTCTGATGTATTCCTACTCTATTATATACCTGCACATCTTATGTATCACTATGATGTAGATGTCTCACATCATTGCAAATGCGTGTCAAATCTCTAATTCCACAGTGTGAGCTACATGCACAGCTCAGCATGGAGCTTCTATGCATTAAGTGTATTAGATTTCAATCTGACATCTGGTCATTATCATCCTCTCTCTCTCTCTCTCTCTCTCTCTCTCCCTCTCTCTTTGTCTTTCACATATTCCATCTCCATAAACAATTCCATTTGAAAAGCTCTGCTGCTGCTGTCAGCTTCTTACATTTCCCAGCATCTCCGCTCCTCTCCTCTCCTCCCATACCCTCCCCCCTCATTCGTCTTGTAGTTTGTGCGGCGTATATTGAAGCAGGTGAGTAAATCACAGAGATGCTGAGTGCAAGATAACGAGGCGATGGGGGATTCTCACGGTTGCAGATGCATCGCCCAAGGCTGAATGGAAGGGTGGAGCAAACCGGCACCAGCACAGATGTTCACATGATGCACCATGATAGGGGTCATGGATACCAATGAAGACCCTTGGAGTCTTGGACCTTTTTTAAATGTAAAATGTGAAATTACAAGACATAATTGGAAGTATAATTGCTTGGTTTCCCAATAAACTCCCTAAAATAAAACCCCTAAACTCACACCACTGGTTGCAATGTTGATATTGCTGTTTGGGATGCTCAAACCTAAAAAATATTTTTAACTCTACCTCCTGCCAGCTGTGGTTATGGAACGAGCAGTGCCTTGTTATTCCTTCAGAACGTTTTCCAGAACCTTTACTCTCTCTGCTCCTCGCTGGTGAAATGGGCCACCAGCATCCACCCGAGCTGCAGAAACCATCGCAAATAAAAAACAACAACTCAAGACACTTTTTGCGCTAGCACTTAAAGAAATAGTTCACCCAAAAATCTAAATTCTGTCATTAATTTACTCACCCTCATGTTCTTCCAAACCACTAGACCTTTGTTCATCTTCAAAACCCAAATTAAGATATTTTTGATGAAGTCCGAGAGCTTTCTGGCCCTCAATAGACAGCGACGCAACTACCATGTTCAAGGCCCAGAAAGTTATTTAGGACATTGTTAAAATAGTCCATGTAACATCGGTGGTTGAACCATAATTTTATGAAGCTATGAGAAAACTTTTTGTGCACTTTTTTCAACAATTCTTCTCTTCACGGTCATTCGAGTACCACAACCCTAAACCAAAACTCATCTGCTCTAGCTTGTTACCTAATCCAGCAGTCTAATAAATGTGGCACTGTATATCACTTATGCTTCTCTATGCTTTGAGTAAATTCATCTGCTAATGCATAAATGTAAACCAAATGCCTTGCCTGATTAGAACAAACCATACCCATAATCTTTCTGCTATAATGTATGTGCATTTATGTCAGTGCATATCATTTTAATTTTGCAGGGTTTTGTTATCTACAGCAACTTACTGTTCATTGCAGGTGCATTTTTATCAGACTGCATTCAACCCATGACCTTGTTGCTAGCGCTATTGCTCCTGGAGCTGATATACAGGAACCTGCCTGCATCACACCTGACCGAACTCAGGTGCTATGTAGTTTTTTCAGATCAGGAGCCAAATTTAAACATGCTTGTTTTACATAATGTATATTCAAGGAACAAATGCAATTCTTTGTTTCCTGAAATATAATGATGTTCATCTGATACTTGCCCTTAGAGTCTTATGTTTGAAAAGACAAATGATAAGACAAGCAGAGCTAGAGCATCTGATGCTCTTGTATTGTCTCAGACTCCCAAGACACCTGCTCATTTCCCAGCAGGCCTAAAAGGAGAACATGATCAAAAAAGGTTTTCTTTATAAGATTCAAACAGATTTCACAACTTTAATAAATATAAACTGACATAAAATCATCCTTTATGCTACATTGTTCCTTCTGGGAATGTAGATATGCCACTATATTTTATTAGTTTTTTTATCGACCTTCAGCATTATTCTAGGTTCCTAAAGCAGGGTTGTTATAGTTAACTAAAACTTGAAATAAAAAACACTGAAATTAGCTGTCATATGTCAATGTCATAACTTTACTAACATAATATATAGACAAAGCAAAACTATGTCTATAAATTAGTAAAACTGAAATCTAAAATTTCACAAGAGTCTAGAAAAGTTTAGCAGTATTTCTGTACCTTGAACAGTCGAGCATGCTGCTAGACACAGCAATATCATGAGTTTGATTCCCAAGGAATGCATAAACTTAATGTATATCTTGAATGCAGCAAGCATCTGCCAGATGCATGTCTATAAATGCATCAAAACAGTGTGGTCTATGAGTGATGTCAATACACAGTCACTAAAGACATCCTAAATTATTTCCAAATGCCCAAAGTATGTAAATATATTACACTTTTTTAACCTAGCCGTAAGGAAAGTGTGCAATACACATTTAAAATCTGAATTAAACATACACAGCAATGATGTGAATCCACCAGAAACTCCAGCAGTTTCAGCAGATTTTGACAGATGTCACTGACTTCGCCTCTCAGTGACTGGCGTCTGGTATTTATAACATTTTTGTCTCTTTAACTGCTGTCAATCTCACAATCCCCCTGCTCAGTTTTCCTAGAGAATGAAGTGAAAATGAATGCATATCTCCGCTCGCTTTGTGCTAAGTATGGTTAAGCAAATAGAGCAATGGATAGAGCACTAAAATCAAGTTCTTACAAAGGTTGTTTGAAGGATTGGACGTGGGGACCAAAGACACTCAAAGACACAGCTACACTTTGAACTTGTTATTACTCCACAGAGAGACAGATTAGAATAATCAACCAATAGAAAACGACTGTTTCCCTGTAATTACTAAACAGACAGAGACAAAAAAAAAAGGATATAAAGCATCACAATACACATTCTGTCACCACATACACTAATGGGAAACAGATAGAGAGAACGTGGGGACGGGAAAGATAAACAGGAAAGCTCAAATCTGCTCATTTAGAAAAGCACCAAATGAAGGAAAAAAATGATTATCAGCGTTTGTTACAAAACTCCCAGCTTTCATGGATTGTATTATGTCTTCATAATTGGTGTCAGAGTCCAGTCTGGATTTGAAAAGAAATCCTAATTGACTAATGTGATGAGGGAATTTGTGTGCTACAGCTGGGACAAAATACTTTGTAGAGATGATATTTGTTGAAAAATCAAAACACCACTTTGCACATCCATCGCAGATTGGCAGACTGTGTTGAATATTGTTTATTCAGGTGAAGTCAAAATCAGTGTATTAAGATTTGCTTTGTTAAATGCTTGATGGCCTCAAAACAATAACATATTAACTATGCCACTGCATACAAGCAAAGCTAATAGAAGCACAATTACAAAGAATACATTAGGATTAAAGGGGAAACAAGGCACATTTTCATTTTAATTAAATATGTTTATTATTTATTTCAGAAGATATGGCTCACGGAGTGTGGGGGTTGAAGTAGCCAGCTGATTTCAAAAGTGTGATGGGAATAGAAGAAGCAGAAGTGAGATGCATAGATAACATCATGCTGAGCATAAGTGTTTCACTGTTAATTGCATTTGAGCTTTTAAACTTGACAAATAGTTTTTCTATTGTGAAGTGCAATAGCGAAAATATTGTAGCTAAACACAAATAGGGCTATGAAAGAAAGAAAGTTGATTTGTTGGAGTGTTTTTTCTTTACTTGAGAGTGTTTACATGCACATCAAAATTAAAATTAAGCTAATTAGAACCTTATTATGCTAGAAATGTGTTTACACGAGATTGCATGCTTTTCCCTCCAATGTTGATAAGAGTTTATTAAGTAAATCACTTGCTTTGGTTAAAAAGTGTCTGTTAAATACATGTAACTATTTATTTACTTCTGAATAACATCTGAATTTCATCTACAGTTACTTAAAAATGAAGTTGAAACTGGTTAAATTATTTTGATGAGCTCAAACAAGGGAAAATGTATATTGTTATTAAGCTCTGCATTCTTACAAGAAACTTTGCAAAGGTTTTGTGAGCCAACACAAAAGCACTGAAATATAATTTTTCCACCTACAGTAACTTCCATCATCATGTCCCTTTAGGGGCATTCGCTGGTTGGACACACAAACTATCCATGATACATGGCAAGAATAAAGACAGCAACTCTGTGGAAAACTAATGACGCTTTTACATTCAAATGACAAATGCAGTATGCTAATGCTAAGGCAGTTTTGTTTTTCAGAAAATGAAACTTTCCAAGGTTTAACGATGTACTGTACACAACAACAAAGATGTTTGCTCTGGAAGTAAGTGAGCCTTTTTTTTCTTTTTCCTTTTTTTTTTTTTTGCTTCATCCCTGGGGGGGAAATACAGAACTGTAGATAGCTCACAGAAAATGTAAACTTATATTTTCCCACAAAGACTGGAAAAAAGGTAACTTTGACCATGTTTATTGTAGGTTCAGGTTTATGTTTATTCATACTGTACCTAGACGTATATTCTGGTAGATAATGTACGTATATTTAAAATACTTATAGACAGTATACAGCTGCAGGGTATTTTATTTTAGCTATTTTATTCTATATAGAACTTTTCCATTTCTGCCTTTCTTTTTCTTTGTTTGCTCATTAATAAACATAAGTAAACTTTAAGGGAACCTTAAAGTAGAGTACTGAAGATTTGGAAATATTATGTATTATAACTACATCTGGTGTGCAGGGCAGCTGAGTTCGCTTTGGAGCATTTTGTCCACTCTCATTGAGTCAGCTTTTTACTGTACTCTATTAATAGGCACAATGACCCCTCAAACAAAAGGGTCAGTTTGCATTGGTGCCTCCAACAAGCCCGAACTGTGTACTTTCATGAAAAAAGGTACAAAAACAGCAGTAAGCCTTTCAGCTATCCTGATTTGTTGGTTCTTATTGGTTCTGTCAGACCTCTTCAGGTTCACTGGCAAACCCAACTTACATGGTAAGAGATGACTTCTCCAGCTGGGATTGAGATAAATTTGCATATAAAAGTTGTATTTACCAACAAAATGTTAGAAGGGTTTTAGTTTAGCTATTTGCAGTGCAACAAGTCTATAGGGCGCCATTTGTAAAGCGGCTCATGCTGAAAATAACAGCAACATTTTGTCACATTTAGCTTCAAACAATGTTAAAAAAACCAGAATGAATTTTTTGACGGTCACTTTTTAGCACATTTACCACAATATTTGTCAACTTTGAGATATTTTAAATAGTTAAATATAAATATTAAATGTTAAACCTAAATGTTAAATGTTAAATATAAATGTTAAATCTAAATGCTAAATCTAAATGTTAAATCTAAATGTTAAATATAAATATAAATATAAAATCTAAATGTTAAATATAAATGTTAAATCTAAATCTAAATGTTAAATCTAAATGTAAAATCTAAATGTTAAATCTAAATCTAAATGTTGAATCTAAATGTTTCGGGTGAAACTAAATATTTAGCTAATATGCAAATTCAAAATGCCGGAAGTGCCAAAATAAAAGCTCGATGAGGTCAGTGTCTGTGCATCGTGTCAAATAAGAAACGAATAAAAATCATCTCATCCAAGGAAATTGACTCTTGGACATGGATTATCGTGATAATGACTACCGTATTTTCCGGACTATAAATCGCACTTTTTTCATAGTTTGGCTGGTCCTGCGACTTATTTATCAAAATTAATTTGACATGAACCAAGAGAAATGAACCAAGAGAAAACATGACCGTCTATAGCCGCGAGAGGGCGCTCTATGCTGCTCAATGCTCCTGTAGCCTAGAGAAGGGTCTGTCTGCAGACTGCAAGACAGGGGCCTAACTTGAAGTGGGCGTAATTTGACGAAAGAGGCTTAACTTGAAGTTGTCCAAATCACACAGAACCACACGAGATGTCAAAACGAGATTTTGTCAGGCTGCGTTCGAAACCGCATACCCTTTAATTAGGCACTTAATTTCAATACAAACTAACTTAACGAGCGATAAAAGAATACCTAAAATAATAAACACGTTTGGAGAAACTGTATTTGAAGAGTAGGCTAGTGTAACTTTTATGAAAAGTGTGGGGCTTATGATGACCTGTAGCCATAATAGCCAGCCACGAGGGGTCTCACTTTGACTGAATGTTATGTCCTCACCATAGACTGTATCACTCATCATGTCATCACCCTCTGTCATGTACGCATGCTTAAACGGCCGCAAGAGCCTATTTCCCCTCCCGTCCCTGACCAGGTACGGTAACTATTGATGCTACTGTAGTTCAAAATGTCCAACGAATGGGCGTTAGCCGAGAGCATAGGCTCTTGCTGGCATTTAAGCATGCGAACCTTTTCATAAAAGTGACACTAGCCTGCTCTTCCAATACAGTTTCTCCAAACGTGTTTATTATTTTAGGTAGTCATTATCACGATAATCCATGTCCAAGAGTCAATTTCCTCAGATGAGATGGTTTTTATTCATTCTTTATTTGACACGATGCTATAAACACACACTGACCTCATCGAGCTTTTATTTTGGCACTTCCGGCATTTTAAATTAGCATATTAGCTAAATATTTAGTTTCAACCGAAAAATTTAGATTCAACATTTAGATTTAGAATTAACATTTAGATTGAACATTTAGGCCTGGTTTCACAGACAGAGCTTAAACTAAACAAGGATTAAACCATTGATCAATAAGGACACTTAAGTACTTTTTATAACCGTGCCTTAGAAAAAAACAGTACTGGTGTGCATCTTGACACAAAACAAGGGCACTGACATATTTTAAGATCAATCAGTGCAAGTTTCTTTCTGTTGAAACAGCTCAAACTTAAATTTTAGTCTGGGACTAGGTTTAAGCCTGGTCTGTGAAACCAGGGGTATGATTTAGATTTAACATTTAGATTGAACATTTAGATTTAGATTGAACATTTAGATTTAGATTTAACATTTAGATTTAGATTTAACATTTAGATTTAGATTTAACATTTAGATTTAACATTTAGATTTAAATTTAGATTTAACATTTAGATTTAACATTTAGATTTAAATTTAGATTTAACATTTAGATTTATATTTAACATTTAGATTTTACATTTACATTTAGATTTAACATTTAGATTTAGCATTTAGATTTAACATTTAACATTTAGGTGTAACATTTAATATTTATATTTAACTATTTAAAATATCTCTAAGTTGACAAATATTGTTGTAAATGTGCTAAAAAGTGACCGTCAAAAATTCATACCAGTTTTTTAAACATTGTTTGAAGCTAAATGTGACAAAATGTTGCTGTTATTTTTATCATGAGCTCTTTTACAAAGGGCGCCCTATACAAGTCATCCATGTGGAGTCTGGAAATCTGGAATGCTTTTCAGTTTAACCTGAAAAAAACAATCAAATGATTAAATGACAAAATGAATAACATGAAAACATCTTTCACTCAGAGATTGCTAGTAAATTTCACAAGAACTAAGAACAGCAAGTAACACATTGAATTAAATGTGAATTTTTGAAGAATGAAATAGTATTTCCTTGTAACATGTGAAACAATAACCTTAAAGAAATAAAAATCTGTTTTTACAGTGTAGAAATATTTCAGACTCTGCACTAAATAACTAATCAAATAAACAAGTTTTTGACAATGATTATGTGAATTTTTTTTTGTATAGGCGGCCAGATATTGTTTTACTCCAACTGAAGCACAAAATGTTCTTTGGAACATCTGAAATTATGCTGGAGAACATGGTCATCAGATTTTGTTCACATAGTTTGAAGCAAAAGGGTGATAAACCAAAGACTGGAAAATCTGGAATTCATACAAATGTTCATCATTTTTTAATTCAATTATATATTTCTGGATAATAGAATTTGTATTGAAGAAAAATTATTACATTACAAAAGACTCCAAACATAAGCAGACTTTTGGACCCCATAAAATAATTACCAAGTGTCTGGTTTTTATGTAGGATGATGTCATTCCCAAAAATTGAATTATTCTAATGATTATCTTTATAGTAAAGGATCAGAGGCCATTGAAAAGGCTCATTATGGAAGGCACCAGAAGACGCATTTTGCAGCTAATGATGATGGGCGTTTTTCTGGGGTGAGATTCTTAATATCCATAATTCCCAAACCTCTTTCATAGTATCTTATATAACAAATTACTGTTCTTATTCCATTTATAGTAAAGCAAAATCCATTTCACTGAAAGAAAAGTCCTCCATCTGTTATCTATTTTTTGAACAAGTGCTTTTATCTCAGACTGGCCAAATGGAGCTGTGTCTCTTTGTCTACCTGGTATTATCATGAGCAAATGAACCAATTATCTAATTTCATTATATCCATCCATTATAGATAAGCGTCAGAGTTTTCACAGTAATCTTGTATCTTTTTAGGAAGACAAATAAGGGTGTATTTATTTCTGTTTGATCTCATAGAGCAACCGTCCCAGGACCCAGGGCCATCCAGACCCCTGACTATGATGACACTTCCATGCCTGAGATCCTGAACGCTTCCTGGATGGCCACTATCCCTGACGTCTACTCCCTATCAGATGTGTCAATGCCCGGGGGCCGGGACACACAACACCATGGCCCTGTACGGCGGCACACTGGCCGAATGCAACTCCTGGTCCCTCGCCCTCCAGCTTCTCGCCGGAATACGCTTTCTGGATATCCATGTTCACCATGCCAAAGGCAACCTGACCATCCACCATGGCATCTCGTATCAGTACGCTCACTTTGGGGACGTGTTAATGGACGTGGTGGCTTTCCTAAGGGAGTGTCCTTCGGAAATGGTGTTGATGAGGCTGAAAGAGGAGTTGAGCAGCACGCAGTATGTTTACAATGCAGTGGAGCGCTATATTGATGAGCATGCACACTGGGAGATGCCCAGCATGGGAGCGGCGCGAGGAAAGCTGATAGTACTGCAAGACTTCACCGGCCCTAAACTGGGAATACGCTATAACTAGCTGATTACTGGAAGTTAAGGACACACTGATGGGTTTGTGAATATGGGAGGGACTTTACAGCTTGTGGAGAAAATAAACTCTCTTAGAAGACACTACTGATCCAATGTCAATGTCAAATGTCATTTCAACTGAATGAAATTCAATAAACGATGGTAATGGAAATGCATTTTACACACTTTTGGAATAAAATTGCTGACAGTTGCTTTGTGCATTTTAAATAATTCATTACTTTTACACTTTTTTGCATAATTTGATAAAACTATGACTTGATTGGAAATGACAAATAAAATATTCTATTCACAAGTGATATTGACTACAAGTGCTTTTTCATTGTTTTTTTACACATCATAATTCATATCTCAAGTAATGTGTATAAAAAATATCTCATTATCACTCATTAATAACAATGAATGGTCAATTATTAATAATTAAATCAATATAATAATAATACATACATATTTCTTAAGCAGCAAATCCATATATAGAATGATTTCTGAAGGATCATTTGACACTTGAAGATTGGAGTTATGGCGGCTGAAAATTCAGCTTTTTCATCACTGGAATAAATTATAGTTTAACATATATTTAAATAGAAAACAGTTATTTTAAATTGTAATAATATTTCATAAAATAACAGTTTTTACTGTATTTTTAATCAAATAAATGCAGCCTTAGTGAGCACAAGAGACCAAAATCATAAACTCTTACTGATCCCAAACTATTTAACACGGTTTTTATAATTTAACAAAAAATATTCAAATGTATTCTAGAACTATTTGCCATGAAAGGTAGCTTCCATGCTTTCAAGTCAGTTTTAATATTTAGTGTTTTCATGAAAAAATAATAATAATAATAATAAATCAACTGCTGAAACATACTGTAAAAGTAGCCAAGCCCAGGAAAACGAGCAATGGGGTGGGAGACAAAATATTAGCTTAAATGTTTGAGTCATTTCAAAGGGTTCTGGAAAACAGACTTACTAAGATCCTTAGGAGACTAATTATATTTAGTATCCAGAGTGTAATCTTCATCTGTCAACTGTCTTTAGAAATCCATCAGAGTGAAGTTTTTCTCCCTCACCACGTTTTTGAAATTGTACTGATAAAAACTTTTTCTCACCCCAGGTGTCTTCTCTGCAGCTGGAGGAAGTGGAGAAGAAATGGAGAAGTGTCTCCACTCATCTGGAGGCGGCTGCAGTTGGTAACAAAAACGTACTCGGGTACTAAACGTAACCTCGGTTCTCTCTAGAAGAGCGAACGAGTACTGCGTCTTAGCTAAGACTCTACGGGAAAAGTCTCTTTTCACGAAATACTGAAGCAAAAAATTATCCTTAATTTTGTATTTTTGTAAAGCGCATTTGCAGCAGTACACAGCCATAGGCGAGACGGCTCGTTCGCTCATTGGCTTGTTCTGCGGCAACTGCACAGCCTATCGAGAGCGGGCTGATGCAACATCACCGCCGAAACGGGTGTGGCCCAACCTATAAAAGGAGCTCCAAAAGGATGACTCACCTGATTTATTTCATCGCCGAAGCGAACCAGAGTGAATCGTGCGCACGGCAGAGAACGCAGTACTCGTTCGCTCTTCTAGAGAGAACCGAGGTTACGTTTAGTAACCGAGTACGTTCTCTTACGAGAGCTCTCTCGTACTGCGTCTTAGCTAAGACGCTACGGGAACCCAATGTAAAACGCCGTGCGCGCAGGGATCACACACCAATAAACCTGAAGCAACACCCAGGATTTACAGTGCACAGTCACCTGAGGGACTCACAGAGAGTCCAGGACAGAAAAGGGAAAAAGCCCTCCGTCCCATATCTAGCAGCATCCGTAGATGCGGCAATATGACGTCACACAGCCGAGGCAAGGCCTGACCAATGTGGCAATGCGGGTCTTACGCAATACTGCCCATATAACAGTCGGCAGCGCATAGCGCTCGTGAACTCAGAATTCCCCTCAAGGCCCTGAGGCGGGAACCTCCAGGTTATAGAACCTGATAAATGTAGACGGCGAGGCCCAACCTGCCGCCATACATATATCCTGCAAGGAGATCCCAGTAGACCACGCCCACGACGAGGCGATGCCTCTTGTGGAGTGTGCTCTGACGACCAACGGGCACTGAAGGCCCCTGGAAGCGTAAGCTAACGCTATGGCGTCAACTATCCATCTGGATAGAGTCTGTCTCGAAACAGCCATTCCCTTGGAACGCCCACCGAACGAGACAAATAGCTGCTCCGTCTGCCGAAAGGCAGCAGAGCTAGACACATAAGCTCTTAAAACCCTGACAGGGCAAAGAAGACTCGAGTCTCCATCCTCCCCTGACACCGGCAGGGCAGACAGGGCAATAACCTGAGCCCGAAACGGTGTGTTGAGGGATTTCGGCACATAACCGTGCCTAGGTTTGAGTATGACTCTTGAGTCATTGGGCCCAAACTCCAAGCACGACTGGCTCACCGAGAGCGCGTGCAAATCACCCACACGCTTCATAGAAGCGAGAGCCAACAAGAATACTGTCTTGAACGACAGATGCTGAAGGCTAATCGATTGGATAGGCTTGAAAGGGGGACCTTTCAAGGCCTCCAAAACCGCCGCGAGGTCCCACATAGGGACTGACGGAGGTCTGGGAGGATTCAGCCTCCTAGCTCCTCTGAGGAACCGGATGACTAAATCATTCCTTCCTATTGACTGACCGGACGCCGTTTCAGAAAACGCCGCGATGGCAGCCACATAAACTTTGAGCGTGGATGGGGCTCTGCCCTTATCCAACAGCTCCTGAAGGAAGGAGAGGACCTCCGTCACCTCACAACTAAGGGGTGAATAACCTCGAGCTGTGCACCAGCTGGAGAACACCGACCACTTCGAGGCATACAGACGTCGTGTCGACGGAGCTCTAGCCTGAGTGATGGTATTTAGCACTCCCACTGCGAGATCAGCAGGTAACCATTGAGTGCCCATACATAGAGGGACCACAACTCCGGTTGAGGGTGCCAAATCGAGCCCCTGGCCTGCGAGAGGAGGTCTCTCCTCAACGGTACCGGCCACGGGGCGACATCTGCTAACTGCATCAAATCTGGGAACCATGGTTGGTTCTTCCAAAGAGGTGCTACAAGCAGTATTGAACATCTCGTTTCTCTCACCCGTTCTATCACCTGCGGAAGGAGGGAGACGGGAGGGAACGCATAAAGCGGGCAGCACGGCCATCTCCGTGACAGCGCGCTTTCGTTCTTGGAAAAGAACGCGGGGCAGTGAGCGTTTTCGTAGGACGCAAAGAGGTCCACCTCCGCCATGCCAAATCTCTCCCACAACAGCCGGACTGTTTGCGGGTGTAGAGACCATTCGCCCGTAGGAACATTGCCTCTGGACAGCCTGTCTGGACCCAGATTCTGCAGTCCAGGCACATGCACTGCTCTCAGCGAGCGCACGTTGCGCTGAGCCCAAATCAGGAGGCGTTCCGTCAGCCTGCACAGGTTTCGGGACCCGAGACCGACCTGGCGATTTATGTAGGACACCACGGACATGTTGTCCGAACGGACTATGACGTGGTGATCCTTGATATGGGGACAAAAGCGCGTCAGCGCGTTCTCCACTGCCAGCATTTCCAGGCAGTTGATATGATGGAGCTTTTCCCGTTCTGACCATAGGCCAAAGGACGGTCTGCCTTCGAGCAGCGCTCCCCATCCCGAAGTGGAGGCGTCCGTCAACACCATTTTCACACTCGGGGAAGTCCCCAGGCTTACACCTGATCGGTACCAGCCGTTCGCTGTCCAAGGTGCTAGAGCCGCAACACAGCTCTGATCGACCTTGAAATGCAGCCGGCCAGACGCCCACGCTCTGCGCGGCACCCGAGCCTTCAGCCAGAACTGCAGGGGGCGCATGCGGAGCAGGCCCAGCCGCAGAACCGGAGATGCTGAGGCCATGAAACCCAGCATCTTTTGACAGTGTTTGAGCGACACAGTCGCGCCACAGCGGAAAGAACTCGCTGCACGCTGAATGCCCATCGCGCGCTGTGGTGACAGCCGCGCCGTCATGGAACACGAGTTCAGAACTATACCCAGAAACAGGATCGTCTGACTGGGGTTCAGCGAACTCTTCACCCAATTGACACTGAGGCCGAGCTTCTCGAGGTGATCGAGTAAAACGGCTCTGTGGTCCATGAGCTCCGCTCATGATCGGGCCAGAACCAGCCAGTCGTCCAAATAATTCAGCACTCGTATGCCTCTGAGTCTAAGAGGAGCGAGCGCTGCATCCATGCACCTCGTAAACGTACGAGGAGCTACGGACAAGCCGAATGGCAGGACTGCAAACTGGTATGCCTGGCCCTCGAAGGCGAATCTCAAATATCGCCTGTGGTTTGACGCTATCTGTATTTGAAAATACGCGTCCTTCAGATCTATTGACATGAACCAGTCCCCTCTGCGAATCTGCGCGAGGAGCTTCCTGGTCGTGAGCATTTTGAAACTGCGTTTCATCAATGCCTGTTCAGCTGTCTTAGATCCAGTATGGGCCGGAGACCCCCGTCTCTCTTGGGCACCAGAAAGTATCTGCTGTACAGCCCCCCCTCGCTTTGAGACACAGGCTCTACAGCCCCTTTGCTCAACAGTTTTGATATTTCGGCCCGAAGTATGTGTGCTACTTCTGTTTTGACCGTAGTTTCGACGCGCGCTGAAAAGCACGGTGGGCGTCGAGAAAACTGTAGCGAGTAGCCTCTCTTTATAATGCCTAGCACCCAATCCGAAACCCCTGGAAGCACTGACCATGCATCTGCATGAATGGCTAAGGGCTGGATGCGAAACGTGCTCTGTTGACTGGGCAACGGCGGCGCTCGAGTGTGCTGCGCATCTGAGGCGGGGAGCGCGCTGATCACAGCGGGCAGATCGCTCTTCCTCGACCCGTTCCGGCGCTTAACCGACTGGAGGGAGGCTGAGCGGGTCCCGTGGGACTCGATATATCTGCGAGTAACCGTGGGCTGCATGTGTGCACTTTTATCACTTTCAACTCGCTGTCTGCCTGTGCAGAATGTACGTGCACGGGCCTCGTTTTTACAGAAGCCCCGCGCCGTATGTGACATAGTGAATGTGGGCACTGGGAAGTGGGCACGTTTACTATGCGGCGTGCTCGACCGATCTGTGTCGATCTTATGTGCGCTAGCCCTGTGTGCAGGGCTGTGCTTACATGTGGAGATGGGCACTGGGTAGTGGGCATCGTCACTGCATTTATAGCACCATCGTCCGTGGCCGGACGAGCATGCACGGGTTTCGTTTTTACAGAAACCACATGACGCGTGTGACATAGTAATTGTGGGCACTGAGGGGTGGGCACGTTTACTATGCAGTGTGCGCGACCGACTTGAGTCGACATTATGGGCGCAGGCCCTGTGTGCAGGGCTGTGCTTACATGTGGAGATGGGCACTGAGGAGTGGGCATCCTCACTACATTTATAGCACCATCGGCCGTGGCCGGACGAACGTGCACGGGTTTCGTTTTTACAGAAACCACATGACGCGTGTGACATAGTGATTGTGGGCACTGAGGAGTGGGCACGTCTACTATGTAGTGCGCGTGATCGACTTGAGTCGCTTTTATAGGCGCGAGCCCTGTGTGAAGGGCTGTGCTTATATGCGGAGATGGGCACTGAGCAGTGGGCATCGTCACTACATTTATAGCACCATCGGCCGTGGCCGGGACACCAGAAATTACACCTTTTTCGGGAAATATCTGGGTAGCCGTGATAACGGTTTTCGTGTGCAGGCAAGCGCATTGCAAACAACGCTGAAACAGTCACAATCTCTGGAAACTGAAACAGCGGCGCGCTTAGGTGAGAGCCCGGCCGCAGCGGAACTCGTACACCGGCGCTTCGATGAAGCAGCCATCGTGTGTAGTGCCGACGCAGCGTCATGCAGCATGCGTAGATGGCTTTCCCAGGATGGCTTCGGGGCTCCCGGCCTCACCGTAATCCTCTGCCGCGGTCCCCGTGGCGCGGGGCGACGGCCAGTAGAGCGAGAACGGGGGTCTCGAGCTGCGTTGCTGAAGCTGTTGTGATAACGGCTTTTGTGTGCAGGCAAGCGGGCAACTGTGCAGGCCTGCGCATTGCAGAAAATGCTGAGACAGTCACAATTCCTGGAACTGAAACAGCGGCGCGCTTGGGTGAGAGCTCGGCCACAGAGGAACTCGTACACCTGCGCTTCGATGAAGCAGCCATCGTTAGTAGTGCCGACCCAGCGTCACACAGGAGGCTTTAGATGGCAACACCGCTTTTGCCGCCGTCCAGCAGAGGGCGGACAAAGGTGCGTCGCTATCGCCTGTTCCACCAGCGGAAGTGAGTGGTAGTTCCTGTTTTTAGCATCATCAGTGTGGAGAATGCTAGTTAGACAGACGAACGAGTTCGTGCTGAATATGGAGCGTTCCAAGCCTTCGCCACCTCTTCGTGAAGCTCAGGAAGAAATGAGGCGGGCTTTGAGAAGTATGCTCATCCGAAAGGGAAATACCATCCAGCCGGGAACGAGAGGGGGGGGGTGCTGGTGCAAACCACTCGCGGCCGAGACTCATCGCGGCAAACACGAGCATTCGCCCCGGCTCCTTCTCGATGTCAGCTCGTCTGCTGGGCTTCTGAGCAGAAGGCGCGAGATCCTCGGAGCACGCCCAGCCCTCACTGCCCGAAGCTAGCAGAGAGCGCGTGTCCTCTTCCCCCGACGCGGCCCTGAGATCGACTTCCTCGGACGACGCGCTGGCAAACAGCGGGCGCTGCCCACTGGGAAGCGATGCAGGGGGGGCCGGTGAAGCAGGGCGAACCGGCGAGCTCGGTTGAGCTGAAGACGGTTCCGGAATCCTCTGGAAGCGATGCTTTTACGGCGCCTCAGCGCAGCGGAGAATGCAGGCTCAGAGAAAAAGTCCAGGCGAGTCCTCAGAGTCACCATGGCAACAGCTCGCAGTGGGGGCATCCGCCGTCAGCGAGCGAGCGCTGCATGATCTTCACCCAGGCAGGAGACACAGATGACGTACCGGTCTCCCTCGCTGAGTGGGGCTCTGACGAGCCGCAGGAAGGCATCTTAAAAAAGACGCAAGCTCTTTTCCAAGTGTGTGTCGCAGGGCGAACACACACACACACATAAAGAACAGCTTGTATATAACAGGATTGAAAGGATATAGGCGCCGGATAGCGCAGCAGGAACGGCAATGGAAGGCGGCGATGCCAGCAGCTTCAGAATGGCTCGTCCTGCTGATGTGCTTTCTCAGACGGCGCTTGCTTCCTCCATGATTCCGGCGATGTGTGAGCTTCGCTGAAGAGATGAAAAATCAGGTGAGTCAGCCTTTTCGAGCTCCTTTTATAGGTTGGGCCACACCCGTTTCGGCGGGAAGTGGCAAGAAGGGCGCGAAGCGGCAGCAAAAAAAATTGGTCTGATGTTGCATCAGCCCGCGCTCGATAGGCTGTGCAGTTGCCGCAGAACAAGCCAATGAGCGAACGAGCCTTCTCGCCTATGGCTGTGTACTGCTGCAAATGCGCTTTACAAAAATACAAAATTAAGGATAATTTTTTGCTTCAGTATTTCGTGAAAAGAGACTTTTCCCGTAGCGTCTTAGCTAAGACGCAGTACGAGAGAGCTCTCGTAAGAGAACCGAATGTTCCTTACCTACAGCAGCGGTGCCAGTATCCTGGCACATCCCAATGCCCTGGCCCGGCTAATAAACCCCCGCCTGCACAGATATCTGACAGACTATGTCGGTCAGAGGAAGCGGTTTGGTATTGAAGCAATGGACTTTTCTGGTGCCAAGTTAGTGCAAACTATTATAGGCTTCAATTATTGAGAGACAACGGCAGTACGTCAGGACTAATACACCTGCAGCTCACCAAAATACTTCATTAATTGACACAAATCCCAGGTATAACTATGGCTTAAATTACCCATACCCTTGAAATTTCCATAACCATGACAGAAAAAGTTTGAGCTTGCTGACAAATTTTGCAATATCTGACATAATAAAGCACTTATACAAATTTCTGTCAGAACACCATGTCATGACAAAATTTGAAATAAAATGCTCTCCTGTCACTTCATGAGGACTTTAATAAGATCGTCTGCATTTTCATGGCGCTCAAAATAGAACGCTCTGTCCTCTTTTCTGTGTACAACACAAAGGAAAGGTGTTAACTGACATCCTTCTCAGAACAGTCTTCAGCAAGCTGAGTTCACACAAAGTACAACAAAAGTTGTTGTCAGTAGTATTACTTAAGCCTCAGATGTCACAAATGGAGATTTTCTCAACTAAAACTATTTGTTTTATTTTCTGTTCTATTTCAAGAACAAGCTCAAGTTTAATTCACGTTAAATCTCTATTAAAATGCATGATTCACAAACAAAAAAGGTCTCATAAGTGCCATTTGCTCAAAAATCTGACTTAACTGGTTGCGCAAACACACTGAAAAGCATTACAAGTTTTAGGATGATGTTCCATCCACATCAGCAGACGAATATGTAACAAAATTCTGGTATTCTGTATTCTGGTATTAACCCATTCACTCCAAGTACGACAACTTATGGAAGTCAGATTCCATAAAAAGGTGAATTGTGATTTTTTTTTTTTCAGAATTGTGAGCATTTATAAGGAAAAGTCAGAATTGTGAGATGTAAGCTCAGAATTGCAAAATATTAAATCAGAATTGCGAGATGTAAACTCATGCTGCCTTCATGTGCTATCAGAATTATTGTAAATATGAGTTTCCTTTGGGACATGTCTGAAATGGGACATGTACAGCCGTAGAGAGGCCATATATGTCCAAATTCCAACTTGGAAACTAATATTTATAATCATTCTGATAACACGAAAAGGCACCATCAGAATTGTAAGATATAAAATCAGAATTCAGATTTGTAAAAGCTGTTAAAGTCTACAGCTATAACAATAACAACACAGAGGAAACTATTGTTGGAATCACTTTCAGAATGCTTTTTTTCTAGCTGATGAAAGAGCATGGCAGACAACATGACTGCAGCTCATGCTTATAATAAACAGACCATTTTTATCCGCCGGTGCAACTGACACCCATCTAGCAAGCTAAGTTAACACAAAGTAGAAAAGAAGTTTGGTTTTCAGTAGTATTACATAAGTCTCAGATGTTAAAAAATGGAAACTTTCTCACACTAACACTACTGGATTTATTTTCTGCTCTATTTCAAGGACAAGTTCAGGTTTTAAATCAAATCTCTGCCACAGCGGTGGAGTGCTGTTGTTTGCCCCCGATGCCCACGATCTCAGTGACAGGTTCTGCAATGAGTCATCTGTGCAAAAGGAAATGTTTAATGCTTGCAACACTGAAATCTGCAGGTAATATATAATAATAGCCTTCAAAAGCACCTAAACATTATATATTGAACTTAATCTGACCGAACTGCTCAAGGAAATCTGTATTTGTTTTGATTTTTTGTGAGTTGATTCATTAGCTGTTATTTCATATTACATGTAAGCAGTTTAATGAATTTCTACCAGGTAAGCACTCATGCATCACCAAGGCTTTTTAGAAGAGCATTTGACTGAGAGTACTATTATGTTAACCTAGAATGAAGGCCACACAAACACAAGATTCAAACTGTACATCCGCAATGTGCTTGCATGAATTCTGGTCTTACAGTAGGTGAAGCTTTTACAGAAAGCCTCGGCCGTACACGAGGCACTTGACAGTTAACTGGCGCTGGAACGCAGTAGGAGGAAACTAGCTTTACATCTTCAGTGTCACGCTTCTGCGTCCCATCATCTCTTTCCCCGTGTCTATGACATCACACGAGCGTTCCCGTCCCTGGCTCTGCACACCCGGGTAACAAGGCACGGAGAACGACGGAGGAACAGAAGGATGACAGAAGGTGTGTGAATGTGTTTAGCTCTGCGTCCAAATCGTTTTTCCTCCCTCTGCTGCATGCAGATTGGGACAAAGAAAAAGTGGGCTGCGAAATTGATGCAAGACATGCTGTGACTGAAGGCGGCAACAAGGCCGTCAAACAGGCTTTGAGTGAAAGACACCAGTGTTGTTACTTGGGCTGGGATTCATAACAAGTTTAACGATCCTCTTAATGATTTTGGTTACTTAATAGTTCTATTCAATGATACTTTATAGAGTAAGAATGATTTGGGATACAGAAATGCAATTCTGTTGCCGAAAGCTGGGATTATTTTAAGAATTAATGTAAAATGATAGATTATCGTAACATTTCATTCCTCCCTTCAGTCAATTAGATTTTAAAGGGCTCCAACATTTAATGTGGCAGACAAAACTATCCCTTGTAGATGGTAAAATAGTCATCTTAATAATATAGTTTTTAGTGTGAACAGGCTTTTATTCCCAGTTCCCAACTCTAGTTGATTCAATATTGTGGAGCAGCGGGACTATTGGTTTGTGGGTGACATGAGCAGAAACCTGTCTGAAAACAATGTTTATTTTTGCAGTTCAGTTGTACATACAGAACATTTTCTGTTACTTTTCTCTCTTCCAAAGTGGAAGTGCTATCTCCATTTCTCCTAATATGCAAAAGGGTAACATTTTCAACTGCATTTGACAAATAATTTATTAATTATATGGAATTATTATACTATTATATAAATTACTTATCTTAAACTTGCTAGGTATTATGTTATACACTCAAAAAAAGTAATCTGCTTGCATAGCATGCAAAAACTATTTGACTTGAATTTAAGATGCCCTGCTGCACAAAGTAAATAACGCCAATTACAACCGTCAGAACATATTTCAGCAATAGAGTGCGTCATGGTGCTTAAATCAATCTGTCTTTGGCCTTTAATGACAAGTCATTTGTGCAGTGCAACCCTTGCTGGTCTGAATATGTCGTGCTCAGTGTGCATTAGCTTGGCTGAATTGATTTTCCCATGTAAAAAAAATTATAATCTTAGAGGGTGTTAAGCCTGGTGCGGTCATTTACCTGTTCCCTGCTTTGTCCTTGAATATTTCTGGTCTGATTTGTACAAATTCATCATCGACTTTCTTTGCTTGAGTCATAAGACCTTATTGTAATGCACTTACAAAAAGTGCCTATGCACTAAATTACACTGCCATTAGCACAAATTAAACGTCCTTGCGTAATGAGGCAAAACTAGTTCATCAGGTCCAGTGCTATAGACTGTTGCTAAGGTACGACGTTTCCAACAGCACTTGAACTAATAACCTTACTGGCTAACATGTCTTTCTTTTACAAGAATCAAAGACAATTATACTCTGTTCTTAGCTAGTTAACTACAATTAGCAAACAGACAGAATATTTATCCTTGTGCTGTGCTGAAAATCCTTTACGTAATTTAGTGTTCCTAGATAAAAATGGCTGGCTTATTATCATCAAATCTTGGATTCCATCTTTTTGTCAACTTGATTTCTTTCAATTAGCACAGGTTTTTTTTTTTTTTTTTTTGGAACGGACTGATCACAGGCATCATTGATCTAAGTTTATGCACCTCAGTTCTTGAGTGGAAAAAAGTTATTTGTGATTCATTTTGGAATTTGTTGAGTTCAAAGCTCAGATCAATGCGGCCTACAATCAATCAGTCCCAAAAAAGAAATACAACACCTGTGCTAATTAGGAGAAAATGAGCTGACAAAAAGATTAAACCCGATATTTGGTAATAATAATGCATACTGAAAAATTTAGAAGCTATTTTTAAAAGACTGTTCATTTAAGACTGGGTACAGCAAGTGTAACAAGGTGGGAAAAAATTAAAAAGTACAAGAAATTTCTTTTTTTTACATACCCTTAGTATACACCCTATATTTTATTTTATTTTATTTTATTCAATGGTTCCTTTTAAAACTAATTTGGGTACATCTTTTGCTGAAATAATTTGAATGCATTTATTCATAACCTAATGTATTTTAGTTATGGATCTTTAACAAGATAGTAAAAAAAAAATCACAATTTAATCATCTTTGTATTGTTTAAAAGCCAGGTGGTTTATTTTACTTTCTTTTTTTCGCTTTAAGTCATTATTCACATAAAATCTTGTCATTTCCACAGATCTCAGATGCTCTTTATGGTCACCTATTTAAATACGCTCTGTAAAGATGTGTGTCGTGACAATCACAGTCCACTTACATTGTAAGGAAAAGCATATACAGGTGCGTCTCAATAAATTATAATGTTGTGGAAACTTGTGTATTAAATAAATTCAATGCAAACAGACTGAAGTAGTTTAAGTCTTTGGTTATTTTAATTGTGATGATTTTGGCTCACATAAAAAAATAAAAAAATAAATAAATAAAAAAATTCACTATCTCAACAAATTAGAATACTTCATAAGACCAGTGAAAAAAAAGTTTTAGTGAATTGTTGGCCTTCTGGAAAGTATGTTAATTTACTGTACATGTTTTCAATACTTGGTAGGGGCTCATTTTGCTTTAATTACTGCCAGTCAAGCATATCAACACCATGGTAATTTAACCAACTTTTGGTGATTTTGGCAGTGTGGGCAGGTGCCAAATCCTGCTGGTAAATTAAATCAGCATCTTCAAAAAGCTGGTCAGCAGAAAGAAGCATGAGGTGCTCCAAGATTTCTTGGTAAATGGGTGCAGTGACTTTGGTTTTCAAAAAACACAATGGACCAACAACGGCAGATAACATTGCACCCCAAATAATAATAATAATAATAAACTTTCTTTTCTATAGCCCCTTTAAATGTAGATCTCAAACCGCTGAACAAAAACAAATAATACACTGTATAAAATAATACAACAAGCAAAGATATGAAAAGAAATATCAAACAACAACAAATAAAAACAATTTAAAAAAAAAATAATACAAATGTTTAATTAAAAGCTACCGTAAAAAAAATGAGTTTTAAGGCGAGATTAAAAATTGCTAAGAGTTTTAGCTTGCCTTATCTCAATAGGTAAAGAATTCCAGTTTTGGAGCTAATGAAGAAAAAGCCCTATCGCCCATCAATCTTAAACGGGTTAATGGAACAGTTAAAAGCCAGTTTCAGATGAGCGACGGTCACATGTTGCCAACCCATGCAAAACCTTTTAAGTAAGCATCAAAATTTTTAAAATCAACCCTAAAACTAACAGGGAGCCAATGTAAAGACTCCAAGACCGGAGTAATATGATCTCTCATCCTAGTTCTAGTAAGGATTCTAGCAGCTGAATTTTGCACTACCTGCAATTTGTTTAAGCTAGCTTTTGACACCCCCGCCAACAAGGCATTACAATAATCAATCCTGGTAAACACAAAAGTGTTTATCAACCTCTCAGCAACAGGAAAAGACAGCATTGGACGTAGTCTAACAATATTTCTAAGATGAAAAAAGGAGGTTTTAACAGTGTTTTGAACATGTGGCTCAAAAGTTAAGTTTGAATCGAAAATCACCCCTAAATTCTTTAGTTTTGGTTTAAACTCCATAATTGAACCATCAACGGGCAAAGTAACCGACCCAGCTTTACGTAATTGGTGGGGTGAACCAATAAGCATTACCTCAGTTTTTTCACTGTTAAGACAAATAAAATTTTGTGACATCCATTCTTTTATCCTAGAAATGCATGTGGAAATAAAATCAAAAGGCACAGTGTCATTAGGTTTAGTGTGTTTGTAGATCTGAGTATCGTCTGCATAAAGGTGAAATTTTAGACCAAGAGATCTCAAAAGCTGACCAAGTGGAAAAATATAGATGTTAAAAAGCAAGGGGCCCAAAATTGATCCTTGAGGGACTCCATATTGCACAGCACCAGTTTTAGACCTAAATCCACACATAGACACAAATTGCTTACGATCATAGAGGTAGGACTTAAACCAATTAAGTGCAGTATCACAGGCCCCAAAAACAGTTTCTAGTTGAGTAATTAAAACCAAATGATCTACAGTGTCAAAAGCGGCACTGAGATCAAGAAGGATCAAAATTGAAAGATAACCAGAATCTGAAGCAATTAACAAATCATTAGTAACCTTGACCAGTGCTGTTTCGGTACTATAGAACCTGCAGAGGCCAGATTGCAAAGGCTCAAAAAGTTTGTTTTCAGTTAAAATTAACTGAGAAGCAACCACTCGCTCCAAAATTTTAGCAAGAAAAGGAAGATTGGATATGGGACGAAAATTAGAAAGGTTTTCATAATCAATATTTGTCTTCTTTGGTACTGGGGTAACTGCAGTAATTTTAAAAGCTGATGGGACAACTCCAGTAAACAGAGTAATTTATAATAATCAAAACAACTGGACACAAGGAAACAAAACATGACTGAAACAGACTAGTAGATATGGGATCAAGTAAAGAAGTGGCCTGCTTCATTTGAGAAATCTCCTTTTGAAGAGAGCATGAATCAAGTGTGCAGAAGTTTGAAAAAGGAGTACCAGAATAAGAAACATTTAACAGAAAAAGATGAAAATGAAGTAGAAGCACAAAAACCCTTGCATACATTATCAACCTTGGTATCGAAAAAATAAGAAAACTTATTACAAAGTTGAGTTGAAGCAGTAACATGCGAAAAACTATTACAGTTCAGCAATTTGTTAATAGAATTAAACAGTTGTCTCGGATTTCTTTGGTTTTCACCAATCATCTTAGAAAAATAATCAGATCTAACAGAAACAATCCTAGCCTTATATTGTTGTAAACAATCTCTCCAAGCATCATAATTAACAGTCAAACCAGTAAGATGCCACTTGCGCTCCATTTTATGACAAGATGTCTTCATCATATGCAAATCGTCATTATACCAAGAAACAGTACGTACAAATGAAACAAAGCATGACTTTAGAGTAGCAAAAGAGTCCAGTCCAGACAGGAAAACAGTATTTAACATAGAAACTTTTGTCTCCAGAGGATCAGATGAAGAGAAACCACTTAATGTGGAATCAATAAAAACAGTAAAATCAGAAAGCTCAAATGATCTCCGAAATGTCACAATATGAGAAGAGGAGATACTGGCACCAGGTAAATACAGATCAAAAAAGATTGCCAAATGATCAGACAATCCTAAGTCAATAGTCGACAACTGAGACGCAAGGGATCCACTTGAAATCACCGGGTCTAAAATATGTCCTTTGTTACAGTACAGTATGTGTAGAACGGTCAACAGTGGTGTCAAAAGTATTGACATTCATTACTTAAGTAGAAGTATAGATACTAGGGTTTAAAAAGACTTTTGTAGAAGTTGAAGTATCAACTCAAGCTTTTTACTCAAGTAAAAGTGTAAAAGTACTGGTTTAAAAAACTACTTAAAGTATAAAAGTATAAGTAATGTAAGGGGAAAAAATGCCATTTAGAACAAAAGCTTAGGCCGCGCCACAGGGGCCTATTGTGCACTACCCCACCTCCTCAAAAAAACATTATTCTAAAAGCCATAGGCCATAATGACTATAATGTTATATTAAAATGTTCATGTTGAAAAATTTGGGATGCACTAGGCTACCTGTTTCAGCCGCATATATGCCCATTGAAAATGAACGTACTTTAGTACAATGCAAATACATTAAAGAACTAGAGATATGATGACTAGTTGCCTAGGGTGACCATATGAGCCATTTTCCCAGGACGCGCCCTTGCCAGAATTTCTATATTGCCTAAAACATCCAAAGTAGTTTGACCAATAACATGCAGGTATGTTACATAATCAACCAGTAGTGGCGTGTGATAAGGTGAGATCTACAGAGAACGATCAGAGTAATGCAAATACACGTACATGTTAGGTGTTTGTTCGTTCATTCAACTTGAAGCGTCGCTGCGCACCAATCATTGTATGACACTTATGAATGCCATACAATGATCGATCTGCAAAGCACAAACAGCCAAAATCTGGATATTTTAGGCAATATAAAAATCCTGGTAAGGACATGTCCTGGGAAAATGGCTCATATGGTCACCCTATAGTTGCCTATAAGTATTGTTATGGTGCAAAAAGTCAAACTTCAGAGGCATGTCATCAATAACCTTTAATGGAATGTAAGTGTACATCCAAGTTTAGCTGCAGGAATCTGCGAGGGCAATGGACAAGAACATTGGTGGAGGCTAAAAAACAATTAGCCTTGTATTGTTGTCTATATACAAGAAAGATTATAGTGCTGTCAAAGTGAATGATTAATCCAAGTGATTAATCAAAAACTAAAAATGAAAAAATAACTCATAATCCTGATACCTTCTTGATTGATAGCTTCCTGTATTTGCTATGTCCAGTCTGTGTGTGTGTGGGGGGGGGGGGGGGTAACGAGTTACAAAGTTGGTATAGCCTACTTATCACAACATTGTCAATCGCGTCGTCAATCGCAAACGATAATTTATTAAAACGTCTCGCTACCGAACTACCTACAGTAGCTTAATTTGTGGAGGACGAAGAGAAAGCACCCATTTGGTAAATGAGCCAGTGAGAAATAATCCAGTGCCATTTTGATACTTTTAAAACGGTACCGGCGCCTAAACGGTGCCTGAACCGATACTTTAAAAAAAAGACGCACAAAAAAACTATGGATAACATTAAAGAACATTACAAATATTTAAAATAAATACATAGCTTTCACTTTGGATGCTCTTATTTCCCAAGTTATGCTTAATCTAAGGCTAATAAATGTATTTCATAATCTGGGTCATTACTTAATACAAAAACCACACATAATGTTTCGACTGTATCTCTGTCACTCACTCTGATATTTAGTTGAGATGAGTGCTGTCTGTCACTGTCTTTAATCCATTCTGTGTATGACTGTATGCTCATTCTTTATAAAGTAGCAACAGTCGTTTGTAAAGTAGAGTACTGTGCAAAAGTCTAAGGCACATTAGTATTTTCACCCCAAAAAAGGGTTTTAAGCCAGTTATTTATATATATGCTGTAGTGTGTCAGTAGGAAATATCAGTTTGCCATTAATTTTATTAATAATCTAGTGCGATTTTGAATGCACAAGCAGTCTGACAACGGCGAAATGAATGTTTGGAAATTTAAACAGATATTTTATACTGAAACAGCAAAGTATATAAATAACTGGCCGAACACCATTCTTTAGTGAAAATACTAACGTGCCCAAGACTTTTGCACAGTAGCTGGTGTATGTATAAAGTACGTACGATTAAATTAAGTATATTTAAATAAGTGTAAGTGTTCGTTCATATGTGTTAAGGGCTAGATTTTTGCTGGAGGAAACAGCTGTTTAGTGATAAACGGTGAACGCAGCGAAAACTTTACAGAAGATGAGAAACCGACTGCTCCCTCGTGACCTTTTGTAAACTGTATTTATGACAAAGAACTGCACAGATACGGATATTCTAACAATCTTTCGATAAACACATACCTTGTGTCCTCTGTGTTTGTTTCCGCTCGCGCTGCTCCGCCGCGGTCTGCGGATTGAAGAGCGCGCTGAAAGACGGAGAAGAGACCGGTCTGACGCCGGTTTCATATGAAACTTAAGGGGACTGACTCTGAGGCGATCACAAATTTGTATACAGTTTATGGAGCTAAATGCTACAGCCCCGCTAAAAAAGCCTAGCGATGCCCGTGCTTCTTGTGTACATTTCGGAGAACCAGGACAAACATTTCAATCGATCGCTCAGGCATTTAAAAGGCACCGAAATCTGCTTCCTCTTATTCAGTAAGGTGCATACCGGTTCCATATCCAACCTTACTTTTAAGAAATATATTTTTTGATAAACGAACCCAAAACTGGCTATGTCCTGGCTGGAGTGTGACGTGATTTGTGTCATGTGCAGGTGCGATGGATCGCGTACAAACCAATAGGGTGTCGGAATGGTATCTGTTTATACTTCTCATCCAACCACAATCAAATTCACTCCATCCGGATGGCGCGATTTGTCTGGATAGTTTTTTTTTTTTTTTTTCTTGTTTTTTTTGAATGATGACAAGCCGGAATGAAAACAAGCCGAAATGAAATAGCAGTAACGAAGCTATTTTTAAAATGTAAGGAGTAGAAAGTACAGATACTTACGTGAAAATGTAAGGAGTAGAAGTAAAAAGTCGGCTAAAAAATAATTACTCAAGTAAAGTATAGATACCCCAAATTTCTACTTAAGTAATGTAACGAAGTATTTGTACTTCGTTACTTGACACCTCTGACGGTCAACGAACTGATTCAAGTCAAAGCACTCCACTCACAGACTGTGGAAACTTAACACTACACTTAAAGCAACTTGGGCTATGAGCTTCTCCACCCTTCCTCCAGACTGTAAGACCTTGGTTTCCAAATGAAATAGAAAACTTGCTCTCTTCTGAAAAAAGGACTTTGAACCACTGGGCAACAGTCCAGTTCTTCTTCTCCTTAGCCCAGGTAAGACACCTCTGACGTTGTCTGTGGTTCAGCAAATTCCTTGACACGTCTGTGTGTGGTGGCTCTTGATGCCTTGACCCCAGCCTCAGTCCATTCCTTGTGAAGTTAACTCAAATTCTTGAATCGATTTTGCTTGACAATGCTCAAAAGGCTGCGGTTCTCTCGGTTGGTTGTGCATTTTTTTATTCAACACTTTTTTCCTTCCACTCAACTTTCCGTTAACATGCTTGGATACAGCACTCTGTGAACAGCCAGCGTCTTTGGCAATTAATGTCTGTGGCTCCTTGTGAAGGGTGTCAGAGATTGCCTTCTGGACAACTGTCAGATCAGCAGTCTTCCCCATGATTGTGTAGCCTAGTGAACCAAACTGAGAGACCATTTTGAAGGCTCAGGAAACCTTTGCAGGTCTTTTAGTTGATTAGCTGATTGGCATGTCACCATATTCTAATTTGTTGAGAATTTGTTAAATGTGAGCCAAAACCATCACAATTAAAATAACCAAAGACTTAAAACTACTTCAGTCTGTGTGCATTGAATTTATTTAATACACAAGTTTCACAATTTGAGTTGAATTACTGAAATAAATGAACTTTTCCATGACATTCTAATTTATTGAGATGCACCTGTAGATGTCAGTTTCCTCAAAACATAATTTTTTTCTAAAGGTTTGGAACGAATATAGGTGAATAAATGCTGACTGAATTTACAGCAGACTGCAGGCCTACTTGTCTCCCGTGACACTTATACGTTTTGCTGTTTCAAATTGTTTTGACCTTTTGCTCTAAACATATTAAGCTGCATTTGAAATGTGCATTCTAGATAAAATTTGACTGATGGATGCAGTATTTGGTATTTATCATTTTTATTCCCTTCTTCCTAACTTGATTAGGGAAAAGGTCCCCTCAGCGTAATTTGATAAATGATATACAGTTCAATTTGTAATCTCCCTCTAACATCTTTAGCAAATACACAGTCCTCTTTTTTTTCTTTCAAGAGATCTGTGTCAGTACAGAAAGTCAGCTTGTGAGGTAAACATCTAAGATTATTAGTCATTTGACGCAGCTGTTTAATTGAGATGGGACCGAGGGCTTCTCTGCAGTGAAAGACTGCGAGAGCTGCACAACAAATCAAAATGTGTCACAGAAGCCGATCGGTCTCTCCGGGAACTATGGGGGAGATTCAAACGGTGATGACAACTTATGAAAAACACAGTCCGAATAATGATAAAATTAACTGAGAGGGCAAAAAATAAAATGGAGATGGAAAAAAAAGGATAATAAGAGAACGAAAAGGAAAAAAGGGAAAGAATAGGCGCCTTGAAGGGCAGAAAATGCTGGCAGAGAAAATCAGGAGGGGAGGTGGAGAGAGAAAAAGGGGAGATTGGGAATCATAAAAAGAGGAAAGAGCATTTATAAACACGTCTCTATAGTAACCAACTGGTAATTTGGCTGGTGGGAGAGGGAGAGAGCAAGGGAGGGCATGAGGGAGCAGCATTTACCATAGGCCTGTTATTACAGAGAGAGAAGGGAAAGAGATTCAGGAATAAAGGGATAAAACAAGGCTAGAGAGACGGTAATATGAAAACGAGGGATAGAAAGAAGGGGCTGCATTAATGAAAAGGGGAAGAGCGTAGAATAGCAAATGAAGGTGAGTAATAGGACACAAACAGACAAGATTTAAGGGTGGAAAAAACAAGGAGGAAGAGATTATCAAACAAATTGCAATGGTCCTCAAGATCTGTCAGCGCTGAGCCCCAGAAAGCGCTTATCTGATTTAAGTCACTCTGTAAAGGTTAGACCAATCAAATTTGTCAAATTTGACAATTGAAAGAAACAAAGAGCTATCAAGGGACTGAAAAACATCAGTTTGGGTAAATAGTTTTTCTACTGCTCTCATCTAAGGAAATTCTGTTTATTTTTATTTCAATACAAATCTGCTTTGGTACAGTGGGGTTGGGAGTCAAGAGCTAGTTTTTATTTAATAGAAGAAAAAAAAAATCTAACATTCAGTTACATAATGTATAAATAAAGTGCCACATAAGATATGAGCTTTCTAAATATTAGAGACAATAAACATCTTTACACTGATTTTTTTTAAAGTCATTTACTCATTTTTTGCACTTTTCCATACATGAAATGAAGTAAAACGCACATAATTAAGTAACATTAACAAAGTGAACAAGTACATAAATGAAAAATTGTGTAAAAATTATTTTCAATCAGAAATGAATTACAAAGAAATGTTAAAGTAAATTAAACATATTTATTTTACGTAGAAAGACTTAAATAGTATCTTCTTGAAAACATACTCCAGCAATCTTTGTTTTACTACAAATACATTTATATTTATTATTAGTATTAGTATAATTAGTATTATTATTATTTGGTTATTACATTGAAGAAAAAATAGTTTACTTTAAAACAGTTTTCAAAAACTGCTTTAAAATTTCACAAATAATAAGAAAAAACAACAACAAGTATCTTTGAATTAAACATGAAATTTTGAAATAGAAAGAGAAATAATATTTCTTTGTAAAACATTTGAAAAATATTTTTTATACTGTACTCATTTTAAGGCAATTAGCACATAAAACAAACATTCAGTCTCAACACTTTAGTTAGATCAGTCAAAACGATCCACCAATCAGTTGTAGTTAAACTCATTGGTCTGAATCAGCTCACTCGCTAAAACACTATCATTACATTTGGTAATGTAGTATACTAAAAATAAACTAAAAACGATTACCGTGTTTTGTGTTACTTGTGATTGTTAATTAAAGCAATTAATGTTTATTTGACAACATGTAGTTAAAAATGCACATTATAAGCACAGTTTTGTTATAATAAACACAGCCATGGTGCTTTTGATAAATATGGTAAATACTGAACAACAATTAATGGTAACACTTTATTTTAGTGGCCAATTCTCACTATTACTTAGTTGCTTATTAGCATGTATATTATTAACATATATTTTGTTTATTAGTACTCAAAAAGCACTTATTCTGCATGACCATATTCTACATTCCTAATTCTACCCCAAACCTAAACTTAACAACTACCTTACTAACTATTAATAAGCAGCAAATTTGGAGTTTATTGAGGCAAGATCATAGTTAATGGTTTTTTAATAGTGAGAATTGAACCATAAAATAAAGTGTCACCAAATTAATAATTGTTTTTTAACACTTTGGCATAAAAATTTAGATGGTAAAACATAGTTAAGATCAAGTATTTTGGTGCTTCCCCAAGAATCATTAATGCATAATTTAAGGAATATAAGGAATCACAAGCACAGTGGCTATAGTGGCTACATTCTCTGTCACTGGGAAGTTTTGCTGCGATCATGTCTCTGACAGTGAAGTAAATGACACATTTCCTGTGCCCTCTCTGCCTCAGTGTGAACAATCACCAGCACTTATGACCAAGCTTTAGAGCGCCGATAATAGGGCCTGCTCTGCTGAGACACCACTGAGGTGGGTTAGTGTTTGCTTGTGTGTGGTAGATCCTTTACGTGATAAACATACTCAAGTCTCGCAAGCAAGTTGCATTCTGTGGCAGTTCTGGTTTCAGAATAGCCTTCCAGCTGGAGATGGGGATGGAATTGAAATGGTCTGTAAATTGGACAGTCTTTTGCTTCAATTTCCAAGCCAATTGCTGCCCCAAATTTCAAAATTGTATTGGAATTGACCTCTTCTGTGCCAAAGTGATTTTGTTCCATACTTTTGTGCACCATCACACAGATACAAACACACGCTTTGCTTTATTCCTGCATATTTCGTGTTTTGTGGGTTTGGATTTGATAACCAGTGGACTTTGCCTTTTAAGAGTAAAAAGACAAGCAGCACTTTAGTATAAGGTTCTATTCCTTTAACATTAGTTAATATACAGTACAGACCAAAAGTTTGGACACACCTTCTCATTCAAAGAGTTTTCTTTATTTTCATGACTATGAAAATTGTAGAGTCACAGTGAATGCATCAAGGGCTATTTGACCAAGAAGGAGAGTGATGGGGTGCTGCGCCAGATGACCTGGCCTCCACAGTCACCGGACCTGAACCCAATCGAGATGGTTTAGGGGTGAGCTGGACCGCAGACTGAAGGCAAAAGGGCCAACAAGTGCTAAGCATCTCTCGGGGAACTCCTTCAAGACTGTTGGAAGACCATTTCAGGTGACTACCTCTTGAAGCTCATCAAGAGAATGCCAAGAGTGTGCAAAGCAGTAATCAAAGCAAAAGGTGGCTACTTTGAAGAACCTAGAATATGACATATTTTCAGTTTTTTCACACTTTTTTGTTATGTATATAATTACATATATAATTCCACATGTGTTAATTCATAGTTTTGATGCCTTCAGTGTGAATCTACAATTTTCATAGTCATGAAAATAAAGAAAACTCTTTGAATGAGAAGGTGTGTCCAAACTTTTGGTCTGTACTGTAGTTATCCTAAAAGAACAATGAAAATAGCCTACTTACAGCATAAGTGCGGCTACCGGCAACGGTTTGGTTACTAACATTCTTAGGAAAGAAATGCAAACAGGTTTGGAATAACATGAGGGTGAATAAAAGATGACTATTTTCATTTTTAGGTGAACTATCCCTTAACCCTGCTCTCTGCAGGTGGAGTATCTCAAAGTAGTTGTACTGCGCATGAGCAACAGTATTTGAAATCGACTACGCAGCAGTATTAAATGGTACACTGTAGTCCTAACTGTGGCCAAGCATACTAACAGGATAATAACTTTTGTTTGACTAAAATACGCCTATGCATGTAATCCCCGATACAACGTAGTGGGGAGCCAGTTCATTTTAGTGAATCTGTTTGTTTGGACAGTTCGTTGAAATGATGCGATTCTCTGCGCAGATGTCTGTTGTTTGTTATTTTAACATGCTGTTTGGTAGATTCCCAATTTAGGAATGGGGTCGCCCAATCACAATATTCCCAATCGTGTCTCACTAGGTAACTGTGATAATGAACCAGGTAAAATAAAGATTGATTTTGATGATTTACTTGTTGAAGGCCTCCAGAGAGACTGGAGCAGAGAAGAGGAGATCAACCGACGGAGCAGCAGAAAATTGTTTCTAAGATAAGAAGAATAATTCAACTGATGCGAAGACAAGAAGACATGAATAAGAAGATAATAAAAATGATGAGAGAAATGATTAACTTGATTGAGTTGGTTAATGTTAATTTGGAGTTGCAGTCTCTTGCAAATGATATCCAGGCCTTGAGATTGCAAACCTCTGTTGCAAGACCAGAAAAACCTTAAAAGGTAACAATGAGATATACAATCTGTTAGACATCAAACTTAAAAGGCAGTAATAAGAAATGTATGATGTTAACATTATACGTGTTCTCGTGTTCTCGATGTTTCTGCGCAGATACCCGCGATCCTGAAGGTCGACGAGAGCCCCAGAGCGGTCGTGCTTCACGCCGGGGTTAACGACACCACGCTGCGGCAGACGGAGACGCTGAAGAGGGACTTCAGCAGCCTGATCGAGACGGTTCGCAGCACGACGCCCGCGGCGACGATCGTCGTGTCAGGACCACTGCCCACGTATCGACGAGGACATTTTAAATGAATGGCTGTTGTCATGGTGTAAAGAACAGAAACTGCTATTTGTTAATAACTGGAATCTTTTCTGGGAGCGTCCTAGGCTGTTTCGCGCTGATGGATTACACCCCAGCAGAATCGGAGCGGAGCTGCTCTCTGACAACATCTCCAGGACACTTCGCTCCATGTGACTAGTAAGACAATTCTCTAATAACTATTATGATGAGTTTTGTTCCACCCGCTTAAATGATAAAAGTACTTGTGCTGTAAAAACTATTAAGACTGTGTCTGTTCCCCGAATAGTGAGGTCAAAATATAATGTAGGATCTAGAAAAAATCTTATCGTAATTAAACCAGAAAAATGTAAAGTAAATGAACAAAAACAATTTTTAAAGTTTGGGCTCATAAATATTAGATCACTCACACCCAAAGCAGTTATTGTAAATGAAATGATCACAGAAAATAGTTTTGATGTACTCTGCTTGACTGAAACCTGGCTAAAATCAAATGATTATTTTGGTCTAAATGAGTCGACTCCACCAAACTACTGTTATAAGCATGAGCCCCGTCAGACTGGTCGTGGAGGAGGTGTTGCAACAATATATAGTGATATTCTCAATGTTACCCAGAAAACAGGATACAGGTTTAACTCTTTTGAAATACTTCTGCTAAATGTTACACTGTCAGACATGCAAAAGAAATCTAATGTATCTCTTGCTCTGGCTACTGTGTATAGACCACCAGGGCCGTATACAGAATTCCTAAAAGAATTTGCAGATTTCCTCTCAGACCTTCTAGTTACAGTTGATAAGGCGCTAATCATGGGAGATTTTAATATTCACGTTGATAATGCAAATGATACATTAGGACTTGCGTTTACTGACCTAATAAACTCCTTTGGAGTCAAGCAAAATGTCACCGGGCCCACTCATCGTTTTAATCGTTTCAACATGGGCACTATTTTCTCTAATACATTAGAAGCTGTTGCCCCCATCAAATTGAAAAAGGTTAGAGAAAAACGTACTGTGCCATGGTATAACAGTAATACTCACTCTCTCAAGAAAGTAACTCGTAGTCTTGAACGCAAATGGAGAAAAACTAACTTGGAAGTTTTTAAAATTGCATGGAAAAACAGTATGTCCAGGTATAGACAGGCTCTAAAAACTGCTAGGGCAGAGCATATCCACAAACTCATTGAAAATAACCAAAACAATCCAAGGTTTTTATTTAGCACAGTGGCTAAATTAACAAATTACCAGATGCCACCTGATTCAAATATTCCACCAACGTTAAATAGTAATGACTTTATGAATTTCTTCACTGATAAAATAGATAACATTAGAAATACAATAGCGAATGTAGATTCTACAGCGTCTAACACTTCAGTTTCATCCATCGCACCCAAAGATAAACTGCAGTGCTTTACAAATATAGGACAGGCAGAGCTAAATAAACTTATCACTGTATCTAAACCAACAACATGTTTATTAGATCCTGTACCCACTAAATTACTAAAAGAGCTGTTACCTGTAGCCGAAGAACCGCTTCTCAATATCATTAACTCGTCGTTATCTTTAGGTCACGTCCCAAAACCATTCAAGCTGGCGGTTATCAAGCCTCTTATTAAGAAACCAAAACTAGATCCTAGTGTACTGGCAAATTATAGGCCTATTTCAAATCTTCCATTTATGTCTAAAATTTTAGAAAAAGTTGTGTCTGCTCAATTGAGCACCTTCCTGCATAAAAATGATCTGTATGAAGAATTTCAGTCAGGTTTTAGGCCCCACCATAGCACAGAAACTGCACTTGTTAAAATTACAAATGACCTGCTTCTTGCGTCAGATCAAGGCAGCATCTCATTTCTAGTCTTACTTGATCTTAGTGCTGCGTTCGACACCATAGATCATGACATACTCATAGATCGATTACAAAACTTTACAGGTATTCAAGGGCAGGCTCTAAGATGGTTTAGATCCTACCTGTCCGATCGCTACCATTTTGTTTACTTAAATGGGGTGTCATCTCATTTATCATCAGTAAAATATGGAGTGCCACAAGGATCCGTCCTAGGTCCCCTTCTATTTTCAATATACATGTTGCCCCTTGGTAATATTATTAGAAAATACGGAATTAGCTTCCACTGTTATGCTGATGATACTCAGCTATATATTTCAACGAGACCAGATGAAACTTCCCAATTATCTAAGCTAACAGAGTGTGTTAAAAATGTAAAAGATTGGATGACAAATAATTTTCTCCAATTAAATTCGGATAAGACAGAGATATTAATTATTGGACCAAAAAACACCACACAGAATCTTGTAGATTACAATCTGCAACTAGACGGATGTACTGTTACTTCCTCTACAGTCAGAAATCTGGGTGTTATATTGGACAGCAATTTGTCTTTTGAAAATCATATTTCCAATGTTACAAAAACCGCATTCTTCCATCTTAGAAACATTGCCAAGCTACGAAACATGTTATCTGTTTCTGATGCAGAAAAGCTAGTTCATGCTTTCATGACCTCTAGACTGGACTATTGTAATGGACTTCTAGGTGGTTGTCCTGCTTCGTCAATAAACAAGCTACAGGTAGTCCAAAATGCAGCAGCTAGAGTCCTTACCTGGTCAAGAAAATATGATCATATTACCCCAATTTTACAGTCTCTGCACTGGCTACCTATTAAGTTCCGTATCAGTTACAAATTATCATTACTTACCTATAAGGCCCTAAATGGTTTAGCTCCTGCGTACCTAACTAGCCTTCTACCACGCTACAACCCATCACGCACCCTAAGGTCACAAAACGCTGGACTTTTGGTAGTTCCTAGGATAGCAAAGTCCACTAAAGGAGGTAGAGCTTTTTCACATTTGGCTCCCAAACTCTGGAATAGCCTTCCTGATAATGTTCGGGGTTCAGACACACTCTCTCTGTTTAAATCTAGATTAAAAACGCATCTCTTTCGCCAAGCATTCAAATAATGTATCTCTTAAATTGTGAGTGTAGTTGCATCTGCATTTTTATTCTTTAGCTTGGGTTAAACTAATTTTACTTTGTTGGATCAGCAGCTATGCTAATGATGTCTCTATTTTGTTTCTATGTTTTGCCACGGGATGTAACTAGGATTTACACAAGCTCCAGTCTGGATCCAGAACACCTGAGAAGAGATGATGCTGACCCTCAGAGGACCCCAGATGATGCTAACCTTGAATCAACAAACAGAACTAACAATTATTGCTACATGTGTGACTGCATCCTATAATTACTATTAATTAATAATATTGATAGTTCATCATCTAGCTGACTACGTCTTGTATTATTATTATTATTATTATTTTTTTTTTTTTTTTTTTTCTAAAATCCTGTCAAACGTGCACAAACTACTAGCTACTACTAAATATTGTAGAAACATAATTTTCTGTAAAGTTGCTTTGTAACGATTTGTATTGTAAAAAGCGCTATACAAATAAACTTGAATTGAAATTGAATTGAATTGAATTTGCTCAACAGTTGAAACTGACACGTATGCCAGTTGAAACTGTCACGTATACTTGCTTTCTGCTAATAGAATGATGATTTTGCAAGGAAGACCTTACCTTTTTAGACCTTCTTACTAAAAAATTGTATTGGAATGCGTTTTATCTGATCAAAACAGGGAGGAGGATGCTGTGTAGTTTAGCAATAGCTACTTACTTAGCCTATGCCTTAAGATTTTGTAACAGCTTAGAGAAAGATTCATTTGCTTTAATGGAAAGAAAATAAAGCAGCAATTACTTAATGTATGTGTGCTGAAGAGGGGTTGCCAAAAAAGGAAATGTCATACTTCCTGTATCCATAGCAACCTGACTGTGAGTGCCTGCATGCGGATGTGTTAAAGTTTTTCACCGAAAAAGGCATCCGGAAGAAATTATGTATTGTTTTTGAGACTATATGATGTTATGGTCTGGACACATCCCCTGCCGCATCTCGGGGTGAAGACTTACACTTTTACTTTTTGTTATTATTTTGCTTATGAGTTATTGTTTAAAATAAAGCGAAACCAAGTACAATGGTGATGCGTTTAAAACTTTTAAACAAGTCTCTGAGTAGTTTATTATGAGTAAAGTTATTATTTTAGTTTGTTCCTGATCCTGTATTACGAAGCTCTGCAGAGCAAGAACTCAACTGAGCTGATCTGGTTCTGGTGGGAGGAAGTGCCGAACTCTCTATTGCCACAGAGAAGACATCAAAGGTAAGAACAATGGGTTAAATTACCTTTGCTGGTTGGAAACAAATATGTACTGAAAGAGTATCTGTATATTTCCTTAGATAAAATTTACACAACAATGCAAATTAGTATAGCACAGTATTTTTGTTAAATTATATTATTCATTAGTACTGGCAATGTCCACTTTCGTGAATTGGGTTAAATCTTTTCTGTGAACCAGTTCACGTCTGGATTGCATTTTAGGCCCAGTCCCAAATGGCACCCTAATCCCTCACGGTCTTCCTCTGAGTCCGCACTTTCATGATGTAGTGCCGCTTTGAACGTCGGTTAGAAAAGTCTGCTGCGGAGCTCTCCAGTGCGGGCTCGGCAGAAGTGTGGATCGAGGGTGCAAAACGGCCTCAAAGGGGGCGCTCTTGAGCACCCTTCTGAATGCCAAAATGACAATTGGGACACGCTACGGTCTTGTGGACTTAACGGACACCCGCACGTGGCGGCCATTGTAAGTCCATAAGACCACAGGTGCACATGACATGTTCCATTTGGGACAGGGCCTTACTCATAAGCATCATGAATGTTTAGATTCATTAACGAAATAAACTGAATCAGTCCAAACGATTCTCAAGTCAGTGACTCAAAGAACGAAGACGTAAAAGAATCACTGAACCGGCTCTTCATACTGTTCGAATAAAACGATTCGCTTACTTGCAATACATCAGTATTATTCAACCTGTCCTCCAACCAATATGCCCGTATAGGTCATTTGTCCAAATCCCTGAAATACGACCCATCAGAGTGTATACTATAATTGCACCCCTATCGGCAACAGGACATTTTCTTATTAATGTTTATTGGAGCTGTAATTTGGGTTTTGTGTAGCTCAGTTGGTAGAGAATTGTGTTGTACGACGGTATGTAATCATACGATCATGGGTTTGATCCCAGAGAACACACGTGATCATAAAATGTATATGCTCTATAAATCATAATTTAGGTAGGTTTAGTGGTGGGGTTAGGTGTGGTCATTCGAACAAATAAGCCACCTTGTAAAATATGTACGAATTACTGTGAGATCGGTGTAATAAGTCCACACATTGCATTTAAATAAACATGCATTTTGATTGGTAATGGTAATGACAGACATTTCATGACAACAGACACAACATGATACTTTATTATTGCTACACCCGCTAGAAGGCACTTGACTTTAAAACATAAATATAGGTAGTAATAAGGTGCTTGCACAAACTACCTATATGGTCGTTTTTTGTTGGAGGACAGGCTCGTATTATTTGTTTCTAGTGTTTTGGTGGTATTTTGCGTAAATATTTAATAGATAAATATTACCCAGATGGCAAGAAATTAAGAGAAAATAAAAAAATACATTTAAAAGTAAATTTTATTATTGGTGGCTTTAAATTATGAGTAGCTTGTAGCTTCTCAACCCTGGTGTCAACATTCCATGGCAACCACACTGGGGTAATACACGGTGGGTGCTGTTTCTCCTTCTGGGTGTCTTACATATGGGACACCTGAGAATAACAGAAAAGAACACAGTTTCGCCCGCACCAGCTAGACCCCCAGAGACTGGTTCCCTTGATGGGGGAAAATGAAAACTCCCAGCTTAGAATGCTACATTAATCACATATGCAGTCCCACAGGACTAGCCAGGTCGCACTGCTAGGGTTGAACCACAGTGAGTAGAGTATTAACAGCCATGTCCCACTGTCTCTGTGAGTGATGGTGGATCCCTCTAAAGGGAGTTTTCTCCCTAATTCATGAGCTGGAGAAGGTGGAATGGGACCCAATGTCACACTAATATCACTAACAGTGAGCAAAACAAAACACATCCCAGCCCAGCAGGGTACCATGGACCTATAAAGGCACGTTGTCAAGATTAATGGGCAGAACAAATCTACTTATATGCAGCCTGCATGTGCCCTGACCAGAGGTCGCCTTGAGGTACCACATTTCTTATATGTTTTGACTGTTGCATTGTAGGAAAGGCCCATAGGGAAATATATGGGAAACTAATGGTTGTCTGATATGACACTCATAGTGACTGCAACTGTTATATTTATAAAGCTGTCATGTGGAGCCAGTGTTTAAGTATAGACTTGTTGTTCCTCCAAAGAAGACAGCACTAATGATACTAAAAGTGTGGAGAAAGTGTTTTATCCCCGGATTTAAGGAACATATTCTAAGTATCACTTTACAATTGTTAATTTTGTTCAAAAAGTTTGATTTGTTAACTTTGGTTAATGCTTTAGATATTATGAACTAACAATGAACAATACTTTTACAAACTAGGTTATGTTTCATTTGCATTTTTAACATTGGATATATACTGGATATATATATATATATATACACACACACACTATACAAATTAACATTCTAAATTAGCTAGATCACTAAATTCTAAATTGATAAATGTAATTGACATCATTTTGTTTAAATAATTAACATTTATGCCTACCTAGATTATTATAGTACCCTTTAATGTTCATATTTCATGAAATCTAACACATTTACTAGTGCTAATGAATTGATTCTTAGTGTAGAGTGTTATCAAATTATTTTTCCTGAGTAAGAGGTTAGCAGGTTTCAATTCAAAAACAATCAATACCACTTTATAGAGCAACAGCAGTAGTTTATGTGTACTCTGTTCGCTTTTGTAGCAGATGAAATGCCAACTCTTGTTCCTGCTTCCAGTCCAAATAGCTCCCAGTGATGCCAATCTTCGTGAAACACAACACTTAAATGTGTCCAGATAATGCTTTTAGCCTTTTCTCTCACAGTGTTTGTTGCCTCACAGAAATATTGTCATTATTTAGCCATGATCATTTCTAAACGCCCTCGTAGACTTGTTACTCTATTCCTCAGGCAATTATGACTCGGTGGAATGGAAAAAATAAAGTGCCGTTTTGCAGTTTTTATGTGCACGAGTGTGTTTACACATCGCTCTCATACGTCTCAGCCAAAATTTAAGAACCCCACGATGGCTCGGATGGCTTATTGGCCGTCTCTGGAACGAGCAGAACAAAAGTGGAGGCAGACCAGAAATGCAACAAAGAAAGAAAAGCAATACAATCCTCTTTTCCCCAGAAGGAGGAAAAAGAATAAACCAAACATAAGCACCGGAGAGCTGAGATAAAGCAAGACTTATATTGTCCCCCGCCAAACCGTGATGAAATTCACAGAGAAGGTGGCCCTGGCCCTGGTTCCTCTGGCTCTCGGCTGGCCCCGGTGAGTTCAGGCTTCCCCGTTCGAGTCCTGAAGGAAGCGTTTCCCCAAGTAGTGGTGCGTTCCCACTTAATCCTGCTAATCCAGCATATCTCCACATGCGGCTCTTGGAATCTCGTTACTTGGCTTTAATCTGCATTCAGCCTGCAGAAAAGCCATCCCAACGTGTTCCCTGCCACTGAAGCTCAGGCTGGGGCTCCAACACCCCTCCAATGATCCACAAGTAGAGGCAGAAACTGGCAGACGGTGCCTTACGGCTACAGAAGTATTTAAATCATGTTAGAAGTGCATTTCTTCGGGTAACATTCGCCATGACCTTGGAATATTTCTTTCTTGGCAGGGCCAAAAATAGCTATTTACTTCTAACTCTGGTGTGGAGTTATACATTTTGTTGTTGTTGTTGTACTGATTGGCCTGATATCAAGCACTTGAATGGAAATCCCATTTGTTTTCGAATATGTGAATGAAGCCGCAAGTTGAGGTGAAGTATGTAAATGAAGACAAAATGCTTGCAGTCGTACTTCCAACAATCAATAATCAACCCACTCACACACCTACTCAAACACACACACACACACACACACACACTGCAAAAATATAAACGTCTGGACTTTAGCGGTTTTCTGAGGTCAGTTAAGATGCTCCACTTCAACTTAAGATGATTTCATTTTTCAGAAACTTGGATCCTTTATTTCACTGCCATTCTTTGAATAGTTATTCATTAAACAACTCATTAATATTTCAGAGTAATGAAATAAGTTTTTTAAAATCTTTTTCATCTTCTTCACGGCCTATTTAAATATTCAAGCGAAATTAGTGTGTTTGGTTTATAATTTTCTCTTTTCAGCTCAGTCCACTAAATTTACCCTCTGGTTCATTTGCCTAATAAGCAGACGTTATGTTTTTTAATTAGTGACAAAGGCTACTGCATCTCAAGAGTGTAACTGCAAACCATTTTTTGCTAAATGAACTTGTTTATAAGACTTGAGAGTATAAAGACATGGTTTGACCAAAAAGAAAGGCCCAGTCGGTGGTGGTGCATGAGGCATGTGTGTTGGTTTACTTAGCTTTAGGCTTAAATTCACTTCATTGCAATACAAAAAAGTAATTTTCTTCAGTATTTTCTACTTTCTTAGTCTTAGTCTTGTTATTGAGTAAAAATATGTAAACAAACCTAAAGCAAGATATTTGATTGCATGAGATATTAAGGCTTCAGAGAGATTTATTTTTCTTACGGAACAAATTATTGTGGAGTTGTTTAAAATAAGATAAAAATTTGCCAATGGGGCAAAAAAAAATATATAAATAATAATAATAATAATAATGCATTCTCATGTTCTTAAGTAAATTGATCTTGATTCAATGATTTTGAAAAGGATGTTTCTGGCAAGAAAAAAGTATGAATAAAATAGTTTTTTGCAGTGCAGAAGTTTCAATTCCTTTGGGGATATATGAGTACTTCATAATCTGGAAAAACAAATAAAAGTAAAAAAAAAAAATTCTTCATTTTTCCTCATTGTCTATAATTAGTGTTAACTTTTTTTTTCTCCAAGTCAAAATATTATCTAATAATGTGGAATCAAACTAAATACATTAATTTATTTATATATAAACAAACTACATCTTATGGGTTAAATCGGGTTGAAATAGCTCTTACAATTGCAGGTCATCGGGTTCTTTTAGCGTTACAATATAGTCTCCATTTACAGTAGATGCCATGTGAAGTAAACATGGGAAAGCTTGTTTAGGTGTTTTTTTTTCTTTTCTTTTTTCATTTTTGAAGTTACATGAATACAGATTCTTGTTTCCATAGAAGTGAAAAGTTTGACACCAACTTTCTAGAGTGAAGAGATAGCTACTCTCTTCTGTTTTATTCTGCTCTCACTTTTTTCTGTTTCTGTCCCTGTTCCAGGGGCATTTTCTCCGAGGAGGCAAGGAAGACAGTGCTTTATCTCAAAATAGTCTACACAACAAAAATCTGAAGAAGGGAACAGTGGCGAAAAGTCAGGTGAGGTTTGGTTAGATAATGCTTATCTCTCATTCCTGCAACAGGCTCACTGACTGGCCTGAATTTATCAAACTAGTGGAAATAGATGGACAAATGAACAATTAAACGCAAAATATATTTTTATATTTGTAACTTGTTAGTAGTGCCAATGGATATACACTTTGAAAACAGGAATATGAATACATATTGACTGAAAAACGTATCCCAGACCTTTCAGCTCAGATTTAGTATTTTTATCATTCATTTATTAAAACTGGTGTTAAAACAATAATCTTCCACAATGTAAGTTACTCCCCAGTCTGGTAATTGTGAATATTTGTGCTGGTGTATGTGTGTGTCTGAGCTGTACTATCTGCTTCACTTAGAAACATGAGTATGTGACTGCATTAGCATATTGAAGTCATGAGTACTGCTGCTGAAGAAGCACTCCATGGACTTGTTGTTCCTCCATATGAGCGCTCGAGACCTCAAGATCTGTCTGCTGAACAACTGAACGATGTACTCAGTTCTGACTCAATGGAATCTCATTAGTGACACAACTGCAGAGTCATTAGCTAAACCGTTGCTGGTAATCATTCTTGAAGGGATAGGATACTATTTAAGACTGCTTTATGGATTCAGGTGTTAATAACGGTGTTGTTGGTGTTGGTGTTGATGTTAATTTAAAGTTAATTAGTTTGTCTGCTATTCTGTCGGTTTTTTCTTTTTATTTTCCTAATATAGCCCTCTAGATGATATGAAATCCATTTTATGTCAGATGTGATTTGAGCGCTCACAATTCACAATCATGAGCCTGATATATATGTATATAACTGTACATTTTTTAAATACATAATGGAAAGAAAATTGGATGGGTAGAAAGTTGAAAAGGACAGAACATAACGAATAGATATCTTTTGTAACATTTTAAATGTCTTTACTGTCGCTTTTGATCAATTTTATGCAGTCAAATTACTGCCTTTGCGAAGATTATTTAATTTTGCTTTACTTTTCTTCTTTTTAAGAGGAACAGATGCACTACCTACAAACATTTTGAGCTTTTAGGTGATTAAAAATTCTAATTAGCTACCTACTAGCACACATTTGTAATATCAATAATTATAATAAATCAGCAGGAAGCAGAACCTCCTCCCAATAGAGGGAAGTTTATGGCTCTCTGTCAACTAACCAGCAACTAACAGTACATAGAGTCTCCAAATTATGGCACCAATACTTTCTACAAAATCAACAATGGTGGAATGTAAAAGTCTGCCACAGATTTTCATATTTTATCCATAAACCCAAAGACTAAAATATGAAAATGACATGGCCAGTGTTGTGACAGAGGGAACACCTGGGCTGCGCTGGTGCAGGTGTAGCAGTAATAAATACTGAGGGCTGCGGCACAGGCTCTGGCTGTTGGTTGTAATTGCGGGCGTCCTCCCTTAGTAATTGTGCGGGTAATGAAGACACAGAGGAGCCACAGAAAACCATCTGTGCAGCTTTCAGAGGTAATGTCCACCAGGAGGGAGGGAGACATTGGCTAGATGCTGCTTTTCGGATGCATTTTGAGATGTTATGGTGTTTTTTTGAGATGCACTCAACTGTTGGTTGGAAACATTACTAAACCCTCTGGCTGTTTGCAGGTTGCTGTCTTTTGAAAAAAGCCTTGACATGGATCCGGGAATACTTTGACTAACATTTGGTTGATGCTGAGCTAGTAAGAGAATGAAGAGAGAGTCCGCTCAGTGTTTGTGTGTGTATGTGTGTATGTGTGTGTATTCATAAGATCCCCCTCAGGTACAAGTGTGTGCCTTAGCAAAACATATTTCAGAAATGCAGATGGTCTCTGCATAATGGACTAAAGCCGTCCCATATCACCACGTCAAAGGAATAATTCAATTTGGAGGACAAACACAGGGCAGAGGAAACAACACTGGCATGAAAAGAAAGAGCGAGAGAGAGTGGAGAAATGTTTTCATTAGTCTTCCTGTATCTCCACATACATGTATTCCCTCAGTTCATCCACATTTTGAACATGTTCTCAGCTCAACAAAGGGAACTGAAGGTGTGTGTTTGTTTGTGTGTGTGTGCATGTACTAGTGAAGCCTGCCTGTTGTAAAGATAAATAACAACTGAATAAATTACAAATGTTTCTCTTAGACATCAATACAGCTAAAGTAATTTCTCTTCCAGCTCTTCCAAGAAAATTATAGCTGACCTATACCTTCATTCTAACCCATGTAAGAATAATATCTATTTATTTTTACCATTTTATTATCACATTTTACTATAAACCACACTAGCAGCATAGCTTAACCCTGCAAAGTCTGACATATTGCTAAGTCAAAAAAAAAATCTTCATTGAAATTTCTGGCAAAAGTTTGCAGATGTTTTTTGTTTTTTCATTTGACTTTTATGGATTTATGGCATATAGTATGATATAGTCAGAAAAAGAAGCTTACACTTGCAGAGATAAAAAATAAAACACCTCATTCAGAGGCCGAAACTGAGCAAAAATATGAAATGTATAGCAGTTTCTGATAATAATATGACCAAAAACATGAAATTCTGTGCTTATAATGTAAATCAATTAGATTTTTATAACAGTATAGCAGATTTCTTGTATAAAATGCATGTAAATATCAGTTGTCATTTTATATCTCCAAATAATGTCTTAAGATGATATTTAAATGCTTATGATCAAAGCTCTGTAGTTTTTACCATGGATGAATAAACATAAAATGCTATGTGATTCTGTAAAAAGAAAAATATGTGGATAATCAAGTAAATTTAAATAAGCAAAAGAACTTGATGAACTTAACTTTAGTTCATTAAGGCCCGGTTTCACAGACAGGGCTTAGACTAAGCCAGGATTAGACCATAGATCAATTAGGACATTTAAGTAATTTTTATAAACATGCTTAGAAAAAAACATTACCGATGTGCATCTTAAAACTAAAAAGGCACTGATATATTTTTAAGATCAGTCAGTGCAAGTTTATTTAAGTGGAAACAGCTCAGACTTACATTTTAGTCTAGGACTAGTCTTAAGCCCTGTCTGTGAAACCAGGGGTATGTGTTCATCTTGAAATATTACTAATATACACAAGTTATTCTTATGCTGATTTTCTATAAATCAGTCAAGATTTCACTGCAAAAAAGCTCATGTACATGACCTGAAAGTTGACAATTTTACAATTATACTAAAAAGCCTTTTACATGTTAAAACTGAAAAAAAACTATCATTCAGACTATATCTGAGCATTTAGAGACCTCAGATGTGAGTTTAAACTATAATAAAGTAGGGTTAATGAAGCATTAATTGTCTTATTTGTTTCTGTTTTTCTTTAGGAGAAACATCTGAGACAAAGTCTATATTTATGAAGCATAACTGGGAACTATGTGTCTAAGTGTATGTATATGTGCACCTGTGGGATCAACAGGGAAGACAACACATTAGAGATAAGATGAGACAAGGTGGACTGGTTGAGGGCGAGTCATCAGACCAGAACTCTCGTAACACTAAAAAGGTCCTTTGGGAATGAGAGAGGAAAATTGAAGGAGAGAGAGAGAGAGAGCATGGGGCTTGACTTCACTGCTGTTGTTGTTGACTAACTATTTTAAAGGCAGAGTGTGCAGAAAGGCATGCTTGGAGACATTATGGTAATTGCTGGATAGGAAACCAAGTTCCCTTCTGATGGAACTTCGAACTGCGTCCTCTAGAGGTCACTATGGGGTAACACCTTCAGTGTAACCAGGGTCTGAAGCATACATCTAAACAAGACAATAACATTGGCCAGCGACAGCCTATGGCATCATCACCCAGCATGACCACAGTATAAAAGAGTGCCGGGAGAACACGTCATCCTCTTCTTCATTTTCAAGGTTTTGTTTGAAGCATTCCGGTAAGAAAGATTATTCTTCTTTACCATGGAGAGCACTAGGAAGGTGTTTAAGAAGTGTGTGGATCTGAGTCCTCATTATTTGATACCTAATGACATGCATGATCTTTGCATCTTTTGTTTGGACAAAGAGCAGTTGAGACTGAGTCCTTCCCAATGTTCCTGCCCCACGTATGATGAACTGCTTGAGGTTATGTATCCCGCTATGTCGGGCCAAGAAAGGGATGCCTCAAGACCACCTCGATAAGCATTTTCTTCTTAGCCATAGTCCCCCAGCTCGGGTGAGCCTTACATTTCTTCTTCCATTTCAAGGCTTGGAAAAATCCATTCTCGTCTCGCATCCTTAGATTCCTGCATACTAGTTATGCCAACATTGAGGGGATGTATGAGAATGGTTATGATAAGATGCCCCCAGTTGAAGAGATGCTGGCCTGCTATCTCTCTAAGGGGGAGACATATTCTCTTAAGGCTCCCTCCCTGCCATCTAAACCCCTTCATGATACATCTCGTTTGAATGGTGGGGCATATGCGGCAGCAGGTCAGGCTGCAGCCTCGTTGCATACCATGGCGGTGCTTCAGGCTTATCAGGCTGATCTGCTGAAAGACCTGGATAAAGGTCAGGGTCTATACCCTGATGAGGTGACTGAGTTGCGTCACACCACAGATCTTGCTCTCCATGCAAGGCTTTCTTCTTGATGCGCCAGTTTCCCCTTCTGACCTTTTCAGCACTTCTGTGGAGATGGTGATTGAGAAGTTTAAGGAGGCCAAGACGTGCTCGGCTGCCTTTAAATCTTGCATTCCACGAACGTCCAGGTGTGAGCCTAAACAACAAAAGGGGTCCTGGCCTGTCTTGATCTAAGGATCAAAGTGAGCAGATGCTTCAGAGGCTGTTCTGTGAGCATCCCACAGTCATGTAGGGCTGGTTTAATACAGCTTCGGTTACCCCTGGCAGTATCCCCTTAAATGAATCTATTTCTTCTGATTCCAAGCCTTGAGCTCTGCCCTAGTCTTGGGCTTCCTATCCCAGCTCTTAACAGGTAAGTTATTTTACGCTATGCAGCTCTGGCCCTTGGCCGAAGAGGATAAAGTCACTGACAGCTGTCATAGCATCCTTGGGGCATCTCCCATGGCTATGGTAGAGTTGGTACTTAGTGCTCGCCATGGTTTCTGGCAAGCACTCCTGTCAGCATGGTTGGGGGTATACTGTTCCCGATAGCAACCTCTAGAGGATGCAGTGCGAAGTTCCCTTGGAAGGGAACATGGTTCCCTAAGAAGGGAATGAGACACTGCGTCCTCTAGTTCCCTTGCCATGCTTCAGATGTGAGCTTGTCTATCTATCTATAATTTCAGTATTTCGTTGTTTATTGTTGTTTGTAGATGCATGTGTGTGTGTGTGTATGCATATATATGATTATACGCACACAGTATGAATATTTGAAATCGTTCATTAATACTGGCAGCTGTTATATTCAAATTTGTCAAAACTAAAATGTTGATCTTTTTTTACTTATGTGTTGGTTTATAAGACACATGCATATATAGAAAATATGTTTACATTTAAGTATACCATTTGAAATATGATTTTCAAACATATTCATACTAAATGATTTGCAATTGTGAATTAGACTATATCTGCAATTTGGGGGTTTTACTTGATAATGGTTCATTCATTAAATAAAGCACTATTTATTTAGTTATTATGGAAGGTAAAAACTGAATTGAATCATCTTCTGTCTAGAAAAGTCTTCTTTTCATTTAAACAACCACGAGGCAGCGAATGTGTAAGTAGTAGATTTTTTTCTAGTTATATTTGGCTCACATTCAGCCTTAGATCTCAAAAGTGAGGAGAGGAGAGCCAGCGATGTCTGTGAAGCATGACAGAATTTCAGAGCTCTTTTTTCCAATGAGATGAGAGCAAGAAAAAGAAAAAGTGAGAGAGTGCAACCCACATTAAAGGTGTTGAGGGGATAAAAGAATGGGAAACTGCATTAAAGACAATGGGAGTGGATGTACATTTAGTCAGAGAGGATTTCAAGATAGTTGAGGGGAGGTAAATAAGAGGAACAAAGGGATGGTGTGCAAATGCATGAGAGAAGTGTGTTTCTGAGGCAGAACAAGAGGAAGGACGGCTCTGTCCTGTGAGAGGGAGCACAGTGCAGTGACCGTGAAAGTGCTTAAATAAACACTGCAAGAGAGGAGAAGAGCAGGAGGAGGAGGAGAAGAGAGTGCAGGCGAGATAAAGAAATGAACCAGCAAATTGACCAGAGGGTTGGAAAAGACAGAGCAATAGACTTTAAAGAGAGAGAGGGAAGAGAAAGAAAATACAAACACGACTGAAACACTAAGACTGATCATCAGATATTGGCCGGAATGAATAACAGTGACGGCCTGGTCAAATAAGGAGAGAGGAAGTTAGATCAAGTGAAGGCAAATGTGTGATGTTAATGGAACAACCGTTTTGAAAACGGTGACACCACCAATTCACTGGACTGCAATTAACTATTTAGAACTCTCGGGACTTCTGAAATTGCTACCATGGCGGCAAAATAGCTTTTTGAAATAGATAGTTATGGCTCTAGAATCTGATTGGATGAGGCATGGCCAGTGCTGTTGTAAAATAGGTTGATGTGTGACACATATTGGTTGAATTACGAATGATGAGAGACTATAGTCAAAAAAAATTTATTATTTATATATATATATATATATATATATATATATATATATATATATATATATATATATATACACATATACACATATACAGTACAGACCAAAAGTTTGGAAACATTACTATTTTTAATGTTTTTGAAAGAAGTTTCTTCTGCTCATCAAGCCTGGATTTATTTGATCAAAAATACAGAAAAAACAGTAATATTGTGAAATATTATTACAACTTAAAATAATAGTGTTCTATTTGAATATACTTTAAAAAAAAATTTATTCCTGTGATGCAAAGCTGAATTTTCAGCATCATTACTCCAGCCTTCAGTGTCACATGTAACATCCAGTCTATCACATGATCATTTAGAAATCATTCTAATATTCTGATTTATTATGAGTGTTGGAAACAGTTCTGCTGTCTAATATATTTGATGAATAAAAGGTTAAAAAGAACTGCATTTATTCAAAAAACAAAAAATCTAATAATATATATTCTAATAATATATTTTCTTTACTATCACTTTTTATCAATTAAACACATCCTTGCTGAATAAAAGTATTGATTTTATTTTTAAAAAAAAGAAAGAAAAAAATTACTGACCCCAAATTACTGACCAGTAGTGTAAATTGTTATTACAAAATATTTATATTTTAAAAACATAGCTTCTTTTTTTTATTTATTTTTTTTTTACTTTTTATTCATCAAAGTATCCTAAAAAAGTATCACATGTTCTGAAAAAATATTAAGCAGCAGAACTGTTTCCAACTTTGATAATGAATCATCATATTAGAATCATTTCTAAAGGATCATGTGATAATGATCCTAAAAATTCAGCTTTGCCTCACAGAAATAAATGATAATTTAAAGTAAAATAAATTTTAAAAAAATTATTTTAAAAATTGTAATAATATATCACAATATTACATTTTTTTCTGTATTTTTGATCATATAAATGCAGGCTTGATGAGCAGAAAAAACTTCTTTCAAAAACATTAAAAATAGTAATGTTTCCAAATTTTGGTCTGTACTGTATATATATATATATATATATATATATATATATATATATATATATATATATATATATATATATATATATATATATATATATATTATGGTGCAAGACTTAAGAAAATATTCTTATTGATATGATTACTGTATTCATTTGCCATGTATTATCATGCTAAATGTCCAAAAATATTGTAATATCAGCTACATTTACTTTTAGTCATTTAGCAGACACTTTTATTCAAAGCGACTTACAAATGAGGACAATGGAAGCAATCAAAATCAACAAAAGATCAAAGATATGCAAGGGATATAACAAGTCTCAGTTAGCTTAACGCATCACAGTTTTTTTTATGATTATTTAAGAAATAAAAAGGAAAACAGATAGAATAGAAAAAGAATAGCAAGCTAGTGTTAGGGACCTTATTTGCTTTTGTTAATTGTATAATAAATAAAAACAGACAGAATAAAAAATGTTTCAGATTTGGTGCACCTTTCAAGCGACACACTACAAATTGTATCATTTTTGTGGTCACTGAATTGTGTTGATGAAATTAGATTTGTGGCATCGTGAAATGAAAAGAAATGTGCAGTAAAATGTCAGTCTAGGCTGAGAGAGCGATACAGTCACACAAAGATATTATGAGAAGTTGTTCACTCGTCGCTGTGCATACAAACATGCATAGCAATACACAGAGAAATGTTTATGTTAATTAACTTATAAGCTCCAGCTGGTGTCTGGCTGCGCACATCAGAATGTGTGGCGATGTTGTGGTTCATGTACATCTCATAGGTCAAGGGTCAAAGCCACAGCTGTCACACACAGCTCGTGTTAAATTTGCGGTCGGGCAGGTCTTCTGTGTAAATGCATCAGAGCAGAGAGAAAAAGACTGACAGACAATGACAATGAGGTCGGGGGAGATGGGGAGGGCCGGAGACAGCGTCATTTCCGGAGCAAGGAACATGGATTGGAGTATGTATGAAGCTGGGGAATGAGATTTTGCCTGGGGCGAGGAGTAGTTTGTTGGGAACTCAAAGCACTGGTGATTTCTCCCACTCCATGATATTGCTCCATCATGAACATATTAACAGCCCATGTGTGTTAATAAATTATCAGCAGTCGGAATGGAAGAAATGTGGAGCTTAGGAAGACAATAAAATATGCATCTATTTACTAATACTATAATAAGGGCCCTACGAGTTTAACAATGTGTAAAATGCTGAGAGAAACTCAAAAAATCACTCTTAAAATTAAATTTGTTGTGTAACTTGGAATATCATGGTATTTGGCAAAATTTGATTAATAAATCAAAAGCAGGACTGTTCAATTAAACAAATCACAACATGTACTAGTGTTTATGAATATTAAACCACAAATTGTTTAATATTCATACTTACATGTCAAGTCTGCATGCTCTTCATGTCTCTGTATGGACACTATAGCATTTCATTATTTAATTTATGGAAAATATCTGCAAATACACCCAAACTAATGCTCTTCAAACTCCAAAGTAAAGTTTTGTATACAAAAAATATATATATATATAATAATAACAATTAAATAAATAAATAAATAAATGTGTGTGTGTGTCTGTGTGTGTGTGTGTGTGTGTGTGTATATATATATATATATATATATATATATATTATTAAAGTACAGCAAATGTACTTCTCAAACTAATAATAATAACAAATAGCTTTAATTTTTTAAGGTATATCACACTAGCACCCAAATTTCATCAATGTTTTAATTAAAACTGTAAATCTCTGTGGTATACTCTGTTTACCAAAAATGAAATTAATTATTAAAATGACATTTAAAAATTTCAGTAAAATTGTTAAATTGTTACACTTTCATTTGACTACCAACGTTTTTGATAATACATTTATATAAGTTCTATAATATATGTATACAGTATATGCTTTAAAAAGCACAGAGGCTTTCCTCTCCACTTTACAGTAAACAGGTTCGTTTTTTTTAACTCAGTGTATGTTGTTGTAGTCAAAACGATCTGGTGGACAAAATGACTTATCAGTCTGCTCTATCCCATTACAAATGCTGGTTTCACAACTGATTATTTAATTTTATTATTTATTTTAATTTTATTTAATTTTATTAATTGTCAAAGTGATTAATTTGTGTCAGTATATTCACTAAAGTAAAATAAATGAAACACATGAATCCTGGAATCTGTTTTTTACACAGACTTCATATGCTTTTGGCGAAAACAAACCAAGCTAACCAAACCAAGGAAAATCTGGACTGGATTCAGAGCTGGGGGATTACGGGGTTACGGGTTACAGGTTTTAGTGGAAAGGGGAAATAGCTGGTGCTCCATTCCACTCACATACTCTGACACGGATGCAGTGAACGAGAGCATGGCGTAGAGTGACCCCTCTGGCCCTGGCCCACGGTCACGTGTAATAATTTCGTCCTTGTTCTCGTTTGCAGTTACTCTATATCCCTCTGCCGGCCTGCTATTTTTCCTTGTTTCCTCGTTCTGCCACTCTCTTTTATTCCTGTCTGTGTTTCTCTTTCACTCCACTGCTCGGCTGGCTTTAGGCAGTTCTGTCTATTCCGCTCTTTGACATGGTGATAGAAAGAAAGCCAGTGGAATGAGGGAGCAGTGACGTGAAATGGCCTCTTGAAGGTATGACACACATTAGCAACTGCCTTGCTGTCATAGGCAGCTACCGTTCACGAAACTAAAATTACAACACTCAAATAACCTTACAATTACTGTTGTTCATTTAACTTAAAGCTAATGACAATAATTGTTGAAAATATATTTAAAAAAATGCAAGAATAAATAATAAATAAATAAATACAAATCCATGTTTAATAAAGTTGATTAATTTTGTAATATTATAATGGTTTCAGTATTGAATGAAACTGCAAATACAATATATTTCTTATTCTTATTCTTATTCTTCTTATTCCTTTGCACGCATTAAAACACTGGTCTATTGATTTCTAATGCATTTCTAAGTTCTCCTCTGCAGGGGTGTGATGAATATAATGGTGGATTCTGCACCTGAATGCAACATGAGTGTAATATCACTGTTCAGCTACTGCACCTACAAATGATGTATGACTGCTCAACAATCTAACACACACTGCCCCTCGGTTTACTCAAATATTTTTGTAATACATTACATATTTGAATAAGAAACCTCATCTCAATGATTGAGCTTGCAAACTGCATATCATGTGAACAAGCATATCTTCATCATAATCGTATTGTTTTCAATTAGCGCCATTCATTGTGAGTGCTGTGAAGAGCTATTTTACAACACACACACAAAATGAATCTCAAGTGATGAATCACTTGATTTTGATGATGATGATGATGATCCAAGCTAGACCTAAAGACACTTAGAACCACTTAGCACCCTAGCAACTGCATAGCAACACCATAGCAACCGATCACAACACCCTAGTGTTAGTTTTTTGTTTTGTGGCAAGTTTTGCCAGACACAGAAAAAGTGGATATCTTGACTGTTTTATATTACCTAACTATAGATTTTTTGGTAACAAGTACTATTTATAAGTATTTGTTAAGTTACTATAATTATAATTAAACCCACACCTCCATAATGTTTTGTTTTCCAGCAATTAAATCCCATGAGCCCGACTCCTTCATCATCATTTCGGTAAACATGATTACCACATGATTCCTGCCCTCGGCTACACTTTCATCAGCCTCGGCTCTAAACAAACGTCCTATCACTCTAATTGAATTTATTTAGCACCTTGATTTTTCTCCTCATTTGCAGAATCTTTTGCTTGCATTGATTTGAGCTAAATGTACTGCTACATGGACAAATGGCGCTTCAGATAACAGTATTTAGAGCTGTCAGTCAAACGCAGCGCTGGTGTTCAGGCCAACTGCAAGCATTAGATAGCTCATGCCGGCAAAACTGGGTCACATCCAAACATTGTTGCAGAACTCATGTTAACTAAAAGTTGATATATTCCCAACGTTGTTACTGGCACTAATAACTGTGGCAGAGGTATTACTGAGGGTCATACATATAGAAAATATCAAAATAATACACTTGATCAAACCAACAAACACTGCTTTCAAACACTATGCATGCATATATATATATATATATATATCATCTCAGACTTCCCTAATACTCATTAACCCATAACCAAGACAAATTAAAAGAAAGTCCAGAGGAATTGACAGCTGTTTAGTGCTGCCAGCTCTTTCTATCCGTTTCATTATCACCTTTTAGCATATTAACAGTACCTGCCCAAGCTTTAAGCTTCAGAAAGCAGCTGTTAGCAAGGAGACTTAGCTTCCGCTATCCTTCCCCTGTGAGTTTAACTGTTATTAGCATCTGCTATTGTCCTGGGTTAAGAATTAATACCGTAATGGAGCTTTACTGGGCACATGTCCTCATCATAGTCCTCTAGGTCAAGGATAAATCATTCTCGGCTTTATGAGAGCAGTGGCTTTTCAGCATTGACCACAAAGGGGCTAATAACTTTACTTTAATCAGAGCTAAAGCACTAGACAACCGGCTAGCACTTACTGAAATGAAAACATATGTTGCTCTCATCTTTTCATGTGTGTCCATTTGCAGTTCTTGTGTCAGGGGACTGAACCGATATAATTTGTGTTTTTATCATTCCCAGGTCAGGGCAGTTGGCGCTGAGAAACGATGAAGCTAATTACAGAATGGTTTCAAGGACAAAATGTGCATCACTTTGTATTCAAGCCTGTGCTTCAGTAATAAAAAAAAAAAAAAAAAAGAAGAAAGAAAGAAAGAAAGAAAGAAAGAAAGAAAGAAAGAAAGAAAAAGCATTTTCTTAATCACTTTTTTGTCTTTTTTTCTTAATGGAAAATATTTTAGTATACTTTAAATAAGATCATTTTAGTTTAAAGCAAAGCAACAACAGATAATGTGAATGTATCTTAAATTAAGTTTATTCTCAGTGCACATGCATTATTTCTTGTTTTAAACACAGAGGACACAATCTTGTGTTTTATGTTTAACGCAAGGGGTGGCAACATTTAGCCATTTCTAAATTCCTGAAAATAAGTATTACACTGTTTTTAAATATTGTATGCTAACACTTTACAATTAGCCACAGCAAGTTAATGTTAGTTAATACATTAACTAACAACAATGTATTTTTTACAGTACCAATTTTTCTTTGTTAATGTTAGTTAATAAAAATACAACTCTTAATTGTTAGTTTTGAAGCTATTTTTCCATTGATAGTTCATGTTAACAATGTTAATGAATAGAATCATGTTGTGCTGCCGCACGATCAGTCATTCTTAGAAATACTTCATAAAAGCTTCTCTTTTTTTACAGTATGTGACTGTGCTGCATGGACTCATACTTATAAGTAATATCTTCCTGTTCCAGTCCTTTCAGAAGAGAAATCAGTAATTGTCTCACCTTTTATGAGACAAACAAAAGTCCCGTGGTTAGTGAAGTAGCACTTTCTGTGATTGAAGTCAGGGTTTCTAACTATTTCCAGTGCTTTCTTCTTCTTTGTTTCTAAGTGCCATTTGCTGCTGCTTGTTCTCATTGAGAGCACTTCACTTTAATAAAACCAGGCTTTTAATAGTATTCACATTGAGAACATTGAGGTTCAGCTTAAATAAGATTAATGGTGTCTTTGTATGGACAAACCCTACTAGTCAATCAATGTTATAGCTTTAGTTTCTGTATCGAGGTCATTTATACGTAGCAAATTGAATTTAATAGTGGGCAATCAGGATAATGAATAAATTAGATGGTTGATGTTAAGGGCATGAGGTTGTTGTAGCCTGCATGTTCTTTGCTTGATTGTGCTACTAATAAATGTCTGAAAAATACAACTTTTAGAAAAAAATTTTAGAGAAGTTTTTATATTTTCTATAATAAGCTACTTGCACTCCAGCTGTTAGTTTCCGCTGAGGTCAGGCTTTGGATTTTTTCAATTCTACTGCCATCCACTGGCTCCAGATAACTTCACAGCATCAAATTTATTGGCAGTGTTCTCAACCCAGATGGATTTTTGAATTCTGCATTAGGTTATTGCCTAAAGGACCCCGAAGTTCACCCAAAAATGAAAATTCTGTCATCATTCCAAGCCTGTATTATTTGGAGAAATAATGTACTAGTTGCTTACTTTCTTATATGCTATGAAGAATATTATATATATTTTTTAAAGAAGCATTATATAAAGGAAAATTATAAACATGCAAATTTTTCCTATTCAAAGGTTTATGGTAGGTATGATTTTCTTGTATTTTTGAAAAAAACATCTCATACTCAATAAGGCAACATGGCAAGAAAAGTAATAACCGTAATATTACAAAATATGATTACAATTTAAAATATGTTTTCTATTTTAACATATTTTATTTTTATTTTTTTCTTGTCATGACAGTCTTCAGTGTCACATGATCCTTCAAGAAATCATTCTAATTGGCTTAAGTATTATCAATGTTGAAAACATAATATTAACTTTACGTTTTTTTTGTTTTTTTTGTGGAAAATGTAATATATCTGTTTTTTATTTAGCGATATGGATCAGTAAACAGTGAAAGAATCGGCTGATTCATTGAAAAGAACAGAAGATAATTAGTTAACATGTTACTTTTTAGGTCTCAGAGTCACTCCTACAAATAAAAGTTCCAAAAGGACCTATCAGTGATACCTATCAGTATCAGTTCTTAAAAGAGTATGGAAAAAAATCTAAACATAATAATCTTCATCCATCAATGCCAATAAGGAACCTTTATTTTTAGGAGCGTAGAGGAATGAGAGTGGCCAAATATTCTTAAAATGATAGAAAGAAACCCATACAGATATGTGAATAAAGACAAAATTTAAATTTTTGGTTGAACAATCCTTTTAAAAACAATTGAATCATTCTTCCTTATGTGTCCATACCATGGTGATCCCCAAACAAGAGTTTAGAGATGAAAGCACACTGTCACGCAAAGCTTCAATTTTAGAGCACAGTTAATGCAAGAACATATTTGAGGGACACAATGCCATTAGCTGAGATAATACTGCATCTCCTGCTAAAGTGCCATTCTCTTTCCGTGGCTTAGCTTTGATGAAGCTGTGGAGCTGTTTATGGGTGCCTGAGGTCTGGCTGAAGGAGGTGAGCTGAGGTATGTGTTAGTGTACATCATCAGATCAGAGTGCACCATTAGACACACATAAGTACATCAGACCGTCAGCATATGTGTGCTGTACTTCAGTGTACTTGTTTGTGTAGATAGGATAGAAATAAATGAAGAGGAAGGGCGGTGAAGATCAGCTCTTTTAACAGTTCCCATTGGAAAAATAGTTTCTTTAATACCTCAATTGTTTTTCCTTGACAGCAGTGAGATTAAACAAAGAGCAAATGGAGACTTTTTCTCACGTCAGCTGCTTGTCAGGTTTTTCTCCTGAGAAAAAGACGCTAGTAATCTCATGTTTTCAAGAGTTTCTGAAGTGATTTCAAACGTTATGACAAAATGTGCTCAGAAGGGAATGTGAATTTAAATGCATCAAAAGTAATTATCTAGTTTTAGGATCAGCATATAGTAGAGATGGGGTACTTGGGTCTTGGACTCTGACATTTTGGACTGTGATTATTTTAACATATCAGATAACAAACATAGATTTAAAATGAAATGAAAAAGCAGAGCTGATAATGCCATATGGAAATTAGTATTGTATGTGGTTGACTTATATCACAATTGCAGCACTGTCCAAAAGTCACACTCACTGACTCCCACTTCATCAGCTCTATTCAGCAGCGTTTGAGTCGATTGTTCCTCCAGCTCTCGGGTCAAGATGAGAGGACCTCATTAGTAAGTGGCGTTCATAACCTAGAAACAATAAAGAGATTTCAGAGACTAGAAAGTGAGGATAAGACCACTATGGCTGCAGTGCTCCAATCATGAGTGTCACTTTGTTTTAAAAAGTGGAGGAGACAGTTGTGAGTTCACAACAAGGTGACGGCTTAGCTCATGAATAGAAATTAGGTTTATATATATATATATATATATATATATATATATATATATATATATATATATATATATATATATATATATATATATATATATATATATATACATACATATATATATATATATACAGTACATATATATATACATATGTATACATATATATATATACATATATATATACATATATATATATATACATATATACATATACATATATATATACATATATATATATATACATATACATATATATATACATATATATATATACATATACATATATATATACATATATACATATATATATACAGTACATATATATACATAAAAGGTTAGTAACCTAAATTACTAGATTACTACATAAATTAATGGAATGAAGATGAAATTTCAGCTTTGCCATCACACATATCAATTACATTTTAAAATTCAATAAATTATAAAACTGTTATTTTAATTTTAGAATAAAATTTACAATTTTGTTTTAATTGTAATAATATTTCTCAATATTATTATTTTTTTCAATCAAGTAAATGCAGACTAAGTGAGCATAAGTGACTTATTTTTTATTTTTAAAGTTAATTAATTAACAATCCTACCAACCACAAACAACTTTTTTTGTCTGTGTATTTGTTTTGGATAAGTATAATATATAAAATACAAAAATACATCAAATAAATATTATTAGAAATATGTATTAAAATATTTTAAAGATTTAAAAATATCCTACCAACCCCAAACTACAAAATACATAATTTTTCATATCATGCATATTTGTATTTTATATTTCTATATTTATATTGTAACATAAAATACAATAAAAAAAATCTTTCAATAACTTCAATAATTTGGTCACTAATTCTTTGACACAAGTGATGTTCTCATTACCCAGTGATTTGAGGGATCAATCATGCTTGACAGCTAATTCAACTGCTCAAATGAACTTGTGACATACTTAATTTGATAACTTCATTCTGCTACTGCCAGTCGTTGGATTATATAGGTCAGTGGATAAATTCATCACTAATTGATTGTCAAATGTGACAAGCTGGATTCATGAAACATTTTCACTTTTTCAATTTGAGGGGATCATAATTGGCCCTGATATAAGATTTTAATTTGTTTTTATTTTATTTTGTATTACATCATTCCACGAGCTATTTCATAAAGTAGTGTGGACGCATCCTAAAAATATGATGTTTATGACTCCTAAACTGACATAATCATAATAATAAACCACCACTACGAACTACGACTTGACGACTTGTTTGCCACAACATTCATCAGGCTGTTTCGCCATCTTTCTGCCAGTCTGTCTATCTCTCTCTTTCCCTTTGTTCCAATAAGCAACAAAAGATGATTGATCTGGCAGGCTCCCTGATGGTTGCCGGCACAGCGGCGGTATCACACGCTCAGTGGACGATGGCGGCGCGCTCTATTGTCTTACAGTGATGCAGCTAAATGAGTCTCTTTATCAAAGCGCACACGGTGGCTCAGGATTCGCTTAATTGAGACGCACGGCGATTGTCCGGAGCCGAACGCTGCGAAGCGCTATTGATCGCTGGCATCTTGTTTATGTCACATTTGACTGAGCATGATCAATGCTGTCCCTGCACTGTAATTGATCACCGATAGCCAGTCACCTGTATTGACTGAAGCTCATTCTGGCTGGAATAATAGCTGTCAGCTCTGGCGGGAGGAGGAATTCTGCCGAGCTCTGTTGATTCTTCCTATTCACCCCCGTTACATCTATTCTGTTGTTTTGCACATTAAAAGGGTAGTTCACCCAAAAATTTCTTTCTTTCTTCTGTTGAACATAGAAGATATTTTGAAGAACGTTGTTGTTTGCCATTAACTTCCATTGATCAAAGAAATAAAAATAATTAAATGTAAGTCAGTGGGAACCATTTTTTTAGTTACCCACATTCTTCGAAATAACTTCATACCTTCCACAGGAGATTTCAGAACAAATAAATGGGAAATAAATTTTGACTGTTTTCGTGTGATGTATGTATGTGGAACATCATGGAAAATTTGTTTCTTCATTATATAAGCCCTTTCATTTTTACCCTCTTAAGTTCTTCTTGCTTTTCTACTTGATTTTTCAGGACTCCAGCAGCTTTATTGAGTCCATCTGTGAAGCTCCCTCCCTTTGGTCACTCATTCATTCTGTGTGTATGTGTGTGTGTGTGTGTGTGTGTGTGTGTGTGTGTGTGTGTGTGTGTGTGTGTGTGTGTGTGGACTAGTCCCAATCCATCCATCTTTGTCTCACTCTTTCCATTCTGTCCACCATCATCCATCTTTCTCTTCCCATGTGCTCCACCTTTATTCTGCCAGTACCTCCTAATTCGTTCTCTTCGTATGTCTTTTTTAAGCCTGAACTCATTCGCATTTGTAGGTATCATAAAGTGTACATTTTTATTTGTATATGCTTAGATATTGAAACATACTGTACATCAACAGACTGCATTAGGTCACACTTTATTTTTAACTGACTTAAGCTTAAATTATCTCCTAATTTGCTAATTATTAATAGTTAATAAGGTAGGTCTAGTTGTTAAGTTTAGGTATTGCGTAGGATTATGGGTGTATAATATGGTCATATAGAATATGTGCTTTGTAAGTACTAATAAAAAGCCAATATTTTAATACCAGGCATGCTAATAAGAAACTAGTGTGAGTTGGTCCCTATACTAAAATGTTAACCAGCATTATTACACATGCTTATTTAGTGATTTGTTTTTAGAAATCGCATAGAACAGCATGATAATGTCAGATTATACAGTAAACCGTCCATTAACTGTTAAATATGATGGGGTTAAACATATTTAATATCATGGTAAATTGTATGTTTATTAACTAACATTAAAAAAGGTGTCTTTAGAAGATATTTCTCATACTCGGTTCATGTTAACAAATTAGATCTTATGGTTAAGTTAAACTCAACTTATAAACTGAAATTTGTAAGACAATTGTGAACTGTAAAAGTGTTCATGTTTTATATGTTGTCAGAAAGATAATAGTGTCCGTTTCAGAATTTGAGACTACTAAAAGTCTGATAAAGAGACTATTTTAAAAATTCATGCCATTTGTACTTAGTATAAATAGTGGTAAACACAGTTTGCAAAAAGTATGAATAGCAAGAAATAGCATCGTGTTTTTACAAAGTGTAAATAGAAGTCATATTTGTAGTAAATATAGACATTTAATCTAATTTATTAAGTTATAAACTTGAAATTTAGAAAAAAAGGTGTTGTCAGTTTGCTAATATTGTAGTATTGTTGAGGTTTTATGCACATGTGCAAAAGCATATGTGAGCCTGAAGCATACTTGAGGTAGAAATATCTGTGAATACTAATGAGATATCACAGTTTTTTCTCTCTCTTTCTTTTCTCTCTAATCTCCCCTGCCATTTTAAAATGATGACAAACACCGGCGCTGCCTCTCAGCTGCTCTTTCTGTACAATCCTCCATCAAACCTTCCCCTCATTTGCACTCATTCCAGTCTTCCTCTGTGTCTCTCAAGGGTCACTCAATAAACACACGCCATTTCTTTTCTTTTCACTTTTTCTTTACCCCTCCCCCATCTCCGTTTGTCTGGCTTCTCATTTTTCCCCTCGGCATCACTCTCTCCATCAGTTTCACATTTGTGTGAATATATTACAATAAACAAGACACACTGATCTGTTGTTTTGTAAGTTGTTTTGTATCATGTCAACCTGTCTCCTTCCTTTCCAGTGCTCCCAGTTAAAAGACAGACAGGGCATTGCCATGGAAACACACAACAGACACAGCTTTCCGTCTAGCGAGGGAGTAATCTGGAAATCAAGATGAGGTGATTCATGGAGCCATAAATAACATCATAAAATGCATGAAAATAACATGTAAAAAAACATTGGTAGCTAAGCTCTATTCGGACGGTAATTGTGTCTCATGGGGATGTAAACTATTGTCAGAATTTTTTTGTATGTCAAGTGCCATATTAAAGTGGATCTTTTTCATCTAAAAAAACTCACTTAATGGTATTGCAGTGAATTTAAATATTTTTTCAATCTAATATCTTTATTGATTTATTGTTGTGTTAATTTGCCTCTTCTGCATGAATGATCAGTCCTCATTAAATGGCAAATAAATAGGAAAGAAAATACACTAGGCCTACTATTTTAAAAGTTTAAGGTCAGTATAAACTTTATTTTATTTTTATTTTTTAAGGACATCAGTACATTTATTTAACATGGATACATCAAACAGATTATTATTATTGTCAAAAGTGACAGTAAAGATTTCGCATCCAAAATAAAAGTTTTTGTTTACATTATGTATGTGTGCTGTGTATATTTATTATGTAGGCTACATATAAATACACACATATGCATGTATATATTTCAGAAAAATATGTTGTTTATATATTAACTATATATATATATTTATTTATAAATATAAATTATATAAATATAATTATAGACATGTAAATACACGTAAATATTTGTAAAATATATACTGTATGTGTGTATTTATATATAAATAATACATATACACAGAACACACGTACAGTACAGACCAAAAGTTTGGAAACATTACTATTTTTAATGTTTTTAAAAAAGTTTCTTCTGCTCATCAAGCCTGCATTTATTTGATCAAAAATAAAGAAAAAATGTAATATTGTGATATATTATTACAATTTAAAATAATTGTTTTTAAAGTTATTATACTTTAAATTATCATTTATTTCTGTGATGCAAAGCTGAATTTTTAGGATCATTATCACATGATCCTTTAGAAATCATTCTAATATGATGATTCATTATCAAAGTTGGAAACAGTTCTGCTGCTTAATATTTTTTCAGAACATGTGATACTTTTTTAGGATACTTTGATGAATAAAAAGCAAAATAAAAAAAAGAAGCTATGTTTTTAAAATATAAATATTTTGTAATAACAATATACACTACTGGTCAGTAATTTGGGGTCAGTAATTTTTTTTGCTTTCTTTTTTTTAACTAAAATCAATACTTTTATTCAGCAAGGATGTGTTAAATTGATAAAAAGTGATATTAAAGAAAATATATTATTAGAATATATATTATTAGATTTTTTTTTTTTTTTTTTTTGAATAAATGCAGTTCTTTTTAACCTTTTATTCATCAAATATATTAGACAGCAGAACTGTTTCCAACACTCATAATAAATCAGAATATTAGAATGATTTCTAAATGATCATGTGATAGACTGGATGTTACATGTGACACTGAAGGCTGGAGTAATGATGCTGAAAATTCAGCTTTGCATCACAGGAATAAATTATTTTTTTAAAGTATATTCAAATAGAAAACTATTGTGTTAAGTTGTAATAATATATCACAATATTACTGTTTTTTCTGTATTTTTGATCAATTAAATGCAGGCTTGATGAGCAGAAGAAACTTCTTTCAAAAACATTAAAAATAGTAATGTTTCCAAACTTTTGGTCTGTACTGTATATATTATGCAAACTAAAACATTTATTTTGGCAGCGATTAATTGCGATTAATCGTTTGACAGCACTAATTTAAACTAAATGCTATTCTTTGAACTTTCTATTTATCAAAGGATCCTGAAAAAAAAGTATCACTGTTTCCACTAAAACTTTAAGCAGCACAACTGTTTTCAACATTGATAATAATGAGAAACGTTTCTTGATCACCAAATCAGCATATTAGAATTTTCACAGTTTGCTAGTTGTACTTTTTATGTTTACTGAAAAAACCTGTTTCTCAAAGCAGTTTAGAGCCATGTTGAATTGATCAACAAGCCATTTCATTATAGCATTTGTATTGGCTGCTCAGTAAACATGGATCGTAACAGCAAACACACTGCGCGATGATCATGCTAAAGTTCTGACATTCCCTGCGTTACATTCGGAAGGGCTCATCTCTATGCCCTAATCCCTTCAAAGGGTTTACCCTCTGGAGTGAGAGGGTTGAGGGGTGTAGGGGACCAAACAACTGTTTCTTGAAGTGCCATTCATCCCATGCCCATAAGGAGGCGCCGTCATCATGGAAAGAATCAGCGCAAAGGATCATGGGGGCCCAAAGTGTCCATTAGTTGTACTCTTCGAAATCCTTCATTCCTAAGGGCAAATTGAAGTGGCCAGTTTTGAGCACGGTTTTGAAACGACCCTTCAATATGTCGCCCATGATTGTTTTCACTCCGAAATGCCCTTCAGAGAGCGATATATCCAGTTTTGAACCCACTGACTGTTAGAAAATGATTGCAGGCTATTTTTGGTCGCAAGACCGTGACAACAGGTGTCTTTGAACCTCTCTCCCTATACAGTACAACATAGGACCACAGTTTAGGAGCCACGATCACAGGAATTGTTTCACGATGCCAATCTTTCATCTGGGATAGCCGAAAATCATCCAGTGTGTAGAAGGCTACAAATAAACCACTAAAACCAGACTGGCACCCACAAACAGAAAAACTCAATTATGGATCTGGATGATCCATTTCACACAGTACAGACATAAAATCTCTAGTGTTTCTGTGTAAGGATGTGAACATTATCACCCTGCTGGTGGATGAAGAAAAACACATTCCAGTTCAAGAAACACAGAAGAAGAGATCTCAGATCTCTCAGGTACTAGGCTGCTTACAACTGCTTAAACAAAACCAAACCATCAACTGATTGATGTTCCACTTTTCTGGTATACCTAAGAAACAGTAATCAATATCAGGTGCTTTGTACGTGACCTGAAGTTTTTTTGGTCTTGCTCAAAATATTTTTTTCTCCTTCAGTATTGTGCCACCCTGGAAGTGTAAGAATATGTGGCTCTTCCACGTATGATGCAAGCCGAGATCAAGAAATGTTCTCACATCCTCCTCTCAAGCTCTCACTCCTCAAGCAAGACTAATCCCTACTGAACTCCCAGAATTCCTCATATTCCAGGATCCCCCGACCCGGTAAAGCCCACATGTGCGCACACACACAGCATCCCTCAAGTGGCACTAATCCTCCTCTTCTCCTGGTTTCATCTCTCTTCTTGCCTCTCCTGTTTTTCTGATCTGTCAGTACCAGAGCAAAACTAATCTTGCCCCCATCCACTTCCTGTGTTGCGCATCAGTCTCTCTCTTCAACCTTATCTCTCAGTTTCCCTCGTCCTCTCCTCTGCTCTCACAGTATGAATGATATTCCAGACACAGTGATAGTTTCAGAAACATTCACTTTTATTGAGCCATATATTTATATTTCTAATTGATTATAAACTGAACAAAACCTTTTTGTATATGCTTAAAAGATGTGGAAGTTCTTAAAATAAACTGATGTTATGTATTAAAGAATTAGCTTTCATACTTATAGATGTATATTAATCCTTCCACATGTATGACATCAGTGACCTAAACAGCTTATGAACCTGTCACGCATTTGTCATCTTTGGTTAAACATCAAAGTATATTCACCTCCATATTTTGGGCTTTTTTAAAGCACCTTTCATCCCCAAAGCCCGTCACCATCCAGCTGCTCAATCAATTTGCAAATCAATTCGTGCAAGTCTATTTATGGCCAAACCAGCTGAAAATCCCCTGCAATATATATTTTTCAATCTGACAGTCTAAGATTGGTGATTGTTGACTGGTTGATTTTTGGCATGTTATAAGGGTGCTTAAAACTCAAAAATGTATGTTTTTAGTGGAGCCAAAAATGTCTGTCTGATACATGTAGAGAAAATTCAAAAACGCATAACCACATATATTGAAAAAGAAAAAAAAATCATGTGGAATAAATAGAAATAATAGAAAACAGTTACTTTGAATATTCTGCATATTAATAATATTTCCACATATTAATAATATGTGTTTTAAAAAACTGGACAGAGCACAATGGAATAGAACAAATACTTTTTTAATTTATTTTACATTTTTTATCTTCTTTTTTTTTTTTTTTTTTTTACTTCCAAAGCATCTCAAATTGTAGCACTCGTAATGTGAAAATGCTAAAAGATCAGATTCTCTAAACTCTAATAAGCATCAAAACATCCAGCACCAGCAAAATTAGCTCTTTTCAATTATTATGTTTGCAAATAATGAAAATAATTATATTTTAAAACATATTTCAACCACAAAGTGACCAGATAATACCAAAATAATAATTTTAGTATTAAACTATGATTTAAATCACACAAATGTTGGATAAAATAAATATATACCTAACCCTAACCATGATACATTTTTAAGGATTATTTGATAAATAGAAAGCTCAAAAGAACAGCATTTAATGGAAATAGAAATATTTGGCAACATTGCAAATGCTATTACTGTCACTTTTGATCAATGTAATGCATCCTGAAAAAAGTATACATTTTTTTCAAAATATATATATTATTATTTTATCATATGGTTTAAGGTTTTTCTTTAAATAATGTGCAAACAAAGTGACTCTTCCCTTGATTGTTTAGCTTTATTGAGTTTTAAATAACCAACCAAACGACTAAAATGTCTTAAAAATGACTTGCGCAGTGGTGCAATGCAGCAACCACCAATTGGATCGGCTAGCATCCAGCAAGACAATGACTTAGTGACCTCCATCAATTTAACAGCTGTCAGGATAAAAGTACTTTTAGACTCCACTTTTTTTTTTTTTCTTTTAAATGCCACCCTTTACTGTTCCTGCAGTCTTAATCAATCACAGCGTGTTTTCAGACCATCCGATCCCTTGTAATAGCTTATCTGACCATACGATCCCTCTGCCTTTTATGATCTCGGCTAATAGCATGTCTGTCCTCTCACTAATCACATGTGTTTTTATATGTCTACGAAACCACATATCTCCCTTTTTCCTCCTCCTTTTCTCTCTAATGTTCCCTAAAGCTTTTCTTCTCTCTCCCACTCATCTTCTTTTGTGTCTGGGGCTCTCTGACAGGCCACGGCGAGCGATCCTGGACCACGAGAGCCGCTTGTCAGCATCCTTCTCTAGCGAAAGTGGATATCGAAGCTGGCCACATAATTACAGTCTTATCTTAGCCATTCATAGCCTCTCATACGCTGACAGGAAATAAAAAGGCTCCAATTAAGCAATTATCTTTAAAGGTGCTGCCTAATGCAGTCATCTGAGCAGCAGAGAGAACTAACCGTAGTGGAGCTAAGATGGGACTTTTTAAATGAACACAAAAAGGGGGACAGCCAGCCCCCTAAACCTGACAAATCTGTCAGGAGAGATACTAAATAGAGACTACTAATGATGAGAACACACACACACACACACACACACGGGTACAAAACCTAGTGAGCAACCCTACACCTTGAAAGGGTTGATCACACAGCATGCATATATGTGCTAAAAAGAAAAGTACAGTGGAATAGAATAAAATGCTCTGGTTTGGAGATTTTTTTATTTATTTATTTTTTTTTTTTTAAGGTTCCTTTTTTTAAACTTGTCACAGCATCTAAAATCATGATGCGAGATACTGAAAGAATACTGAAAGATCTAATTCTATCAACTCTAATAAGCATAAAAATACACAGCTTGAACAAATATGGATAAACCAAGCAATTTTCAATTAGTAACTTTGTAAATAATGAAAACAATATTTCAAAATAATATTTTAAACATACATTAACCAGATAATACTACAGGTTGTGTGTGTGTGTGTGTGTGTGTGTGTGTGTGTGTGTGTGTGTGTGTGTAATCATGTAAAATAATAATTTCAATTAATTATAAAAAAATAAATAAAACCGATTGATAAACTACATTGATAAACAATTTTAATTAATATATAAAAAATTATATATAAATATCAATGATTAATACAGATTAATTAATTTACAAATAGCAGTAATGCATTTTCTTGTTCTATTGTAATATCAAATGTTGGATAAAACAATAAATTTAATAATTTTAAAAGAAATCATTTAATTTATATATATATATATATATATACACACACACACACAGTGGGTATGGAAAGTATTCAGACCCCCTTAAATTTTTCACTCTGTTATATTGCAGCCATCTCAAAATCATTTAAGATCATTTTTTTTCCTCATTAATGTACACACCGCACCCCATATTGTCAGAAAACACAGAATTGTTGAAATTGCACATTTATTAAAAAAGAAAAACTGAAATATCACATGGTCCTAAGTATTCAGACCCAGAGCCGGCCCTAGACCTTTGGGGGCCCTAAGCAAAATTCGGTTGGAGGCCCCTTTGACCATTTTAAGTAAGGCCTAAAGAAAAGCAATGACTACCTTATAACTATACTGTACATATTATATCTACCATGTTATTTTTACATTTTTTAGTCTATTAAATTATGTTTAAATTATTCTATGTATGCTGTATGTTAATTATCTTTTTTACGCTGCTGGTCCTGAGTAAGTATTTTGTTCTTATGTGGCAACATGTACAGAATGACAATAAAAGACCTTGAGTTCTTGAGTTGAGTTCCATGTTTGATGTCTAACAGGAAAATTATGATACCACTGAGCTGAATGGCAGTGCAGTTCAACGAACACACACTGATGAACTTGCTGAATAAGACTGATAAAGTGATTTTCACTGACCTTCAAAGAAACATTTTTAATTGAAACCAGAGTTTAAGAGGCATAAACAACAGCCTATATATAATTTAAATGAAATCGAGCAAATAGAATAACATTTAAATAAAATATTATATATAATAATAAATAGAACATTTAAATGTTTGAATTTTTAAAATAAACAAAATTAACAATAACATCTAAAACACCTCAAACAAGATTAATAGTAACAATAATAAGAATTAGGTAATATTTCAATAGAACTATTAAAATCCATATTTGTGCAGAATGATGTGCTCAAAGCAACATGGAGTCACAGTGTGCAGCGCTGCGCTGCTCAAGTGGGCATTTAAAAGTTCACGGCACAAAGTGAAGAAATGTCGAGCGCACAATTCCTAATGTATATCTGTCCAACAGTTTATTGATCATTTGTTTCTTCACAGTTTTAAATTCCAGTTATTGTGCGTTTGATGCCGATTCATAGTCCTTGTGATGTGTGTGATCTAACAGGCAGACGGTAGCGAGTCGTTTAAAAACAGCAACAAACATAAAATACAAATACACAAAATAAAGTCATTTTATGCAAATCCACAGACCTTTCTAGATCTAGAGATCAAGCATTATAATGTAAATATATCATATGATATATTGGAGAGAGTTTTACCGTGCACGAGACGCGCCCTTTTTGAATAATGTTTATGAATGGAGAATGATTGACGAGGAAAAACGAGTTTCCGTAAACTTTAGTTTACTTTAGTTTAGCGCCCAGTGAGTTCACACACACACACACACACACACACACACACACACACACACACACACACACACACACACACACACACACACACACACACACACACACACACTTTCTTTCCAAAGCGCTCGGGCAGTTGCGCTCAGGGGCGGACTGGCCATCTGAATGAGTGAGTCGATCGCGCGGCCGTGGCCGATATGTTTTGTTTGCATGAGTGTTTTGCCCTCCATCCCTGTTTAGTTTGGTCTACTCCACTGCGTATCTTGAAACACATCCCCTTTAACGTCGTCTATTTTACAGAGAGAGAGAGAGACAGATTTATCCGGTACAGCGAATTTCTCTGAGCAGCAGGCCACTGTATAGCCTACGTTCACTTAAAACATAACCGACTGTGTTTACGAGAATACTTGCAGAAACAATTATTTTTAGAGTGACTCTAGGGGGCCCTCTGCTGGCTACGGGGCCGGCTCTGTTCAGACCCTTTGCTCAGTATTTAGTAGATCACCCTTTTGATCTAATACAGCCAGGAGTCTTTTTGGGAAAGATGCAACAAGTTTTTCACACCTGGAATTGGGGATCCTCTCCCATTCCTCCTTGCAGATCCTCTCCAGTTCTGTCAGGTTGGATGGTAAACATTGGTGAACAGCCATTTTCAGGTCTCTCCAGAGATGCTCAATTGGGTTTAAGTCAGGGCTCTGAACTCAAGAACTCAAGGCTCAAGAACTGTCACGGAGTTGTTGTGGAGCCACTCCTTCGTTATTTTAGCTGTGTCCGCTTAGGGTCATTGTCTTGTTGGAAGTTGAACCTTCGGCCCAGTCGGAGGTCCTGAGCACTCTGGAGAAGGTTTTTGTGCAGGATATCCCTGTACTTGGCCGCATTCATCTTTCCTTGATTGCAACCAGTCGTCCTGTCTCTGCAGCTGAAAAACACCCCCACAGCATGATGCTGCCACCACCATGCTTCACTGTTGGGACTGTATTGGAGAGGAGATGAGCAGTGCCTGGTTTTCTCCACACATACCGCTTAGAATTAAGGCCAAAAAGTTCTATCTTGGTCTCATCAGACCAGAGAATCCTTCAGGTGTTTTAGCAAACTCCATGAAGGCTTTCATTTGTCTTGCACTGAGGAGAGGCTTCCATCAGGCCACTCTGCCATAAAGCCCCGACTGGTGGAGGGCTGCAGTGATGGTTGACTTTCTACAACTTTCTCCCACCTCCAGAAAGCATCTCTGGAGCTCAGCTGCAGTGATCTTTGGGTTCTTCTTTACCTCTCTCATCAAGGCTCTTCTCCCGATAGTTCAGTTTGGCCAGATGGTCAGCTCTAGGAAGGGTTCTGGTCATCCCAAACGTTGTCCATTTAAGGATTATGGAGGCTACTGTGCTCTTAGGAACCTTAAGTGCAGCAGAAATTGTTTTGCAACCTTGGCCAGATCTGTGCCTTGCCTCAATTCTGTCTCTGAGCTCTTCAGGCAGTTCCTTTGACCTCATGATTCTCATTTGCTCTGACATGCACTGTGAGCTGTAAGGTCTTATATAGACAGGTGTGTGGCTTTCCTAATCAAGTCCAATCAGTATAATCAAACACAGCTGGACTCAAATGAAGGTGTAGAACCATCTCAAGGATGATCAGAAGAAATGGACAGCACCTGAGTTAAATATATGAGTGTCACAGCTGAATACTTAGGACCAAGTAATATTTCATTTTTTCCTTTTTAATACATCTGCATAAATGTCAACAATTCTGTGTTTTTCTGTCAATATGAGGTGCTGTTTGTACATTAATGAGGGAAAAAATTAACTTAAATTATTTTAGCAAATGGCTGCAATATAACAAAGAGTGGGATTTAAGGGGGTCTGAATACCTTCCATACCCACTATATATATATATATATATATATATATATATATTGACACTAGACATTACCAAAATAATATTTTTAAATAATTATTTAAATCACATAAATAATGGAGACAGATTTTTTATTGTTGTTAATTTAGAAAAAAATAGCGGTAGTAATTGCATTTTTATTAATAATCTATTTTAATTTCAAATATTTGGTAAAAAAAAAAGTTTTTCAATATTTTAACCACAGTAGCAGTAACTAGACATTTATCAAGATAATTTTTTAAATAATTATTTGACTTGATAAACATTAGGTAAAATAATGAGCCATATACACTAATACATTTTTGACTACAGAACTATTTTTAATTGATTTGTTTGAATCAGTTGCATCAGTTTATAATAATAATTTCTTTTTGTTGCAATGCATTTTTTTTTTTTTGATTGCTGTTCTCTATGAACGATACTTTCTTTGTATTTGACAGAACAAATTTTAAAAGCCAGCATAATGTCCTTTCTTTGAATATAAAGTAGACGGTTCGCTAGATTTTAAACAGACCTGCAATTAGAGGCAAAAACTGTACCGTGATATTTGACAGACACTTGTGATCAAAAGTATAGATGATGACAGCCAATTGAAAGGAAGCCATTAAGCGCACATTCAGACAAACAAAGCCGCCGTTCCTCTTGGCTCATGTCCCTGTATCTGACAGCAGCGAGACACTAAATAGTTCTGTTGTTTTTGTTGTTTTCTCTTTGCTCTTCCTCACCCCTGTCTCCTCTTCCTGCCTTACACTTCCTCCCTCCTGCTAGTCATTATAGACATTTTCTCTCTAATTGATCCCCTCTTCTTCTTGATGTCTTTCTGTCTGCTGTGTGTCACTTCTAATGGTCAACTGCCCCCAGTATCACACAATCCTACCTACAACAACACAGTCTCGCTCTCTTTTTTCAAACATAAATGTATCCATCGTTTTTGTCACCATCCTACTAGCTTTCTATTTTCTTTTTAGCTTGCCACATAAATGGTCCCGTCACCCCGGCCCCCTCTGTGCTCTTTCATCACTGGACTGAAGGAGATGCAGCTTTGATGTTAAAGGGGGGTCTGGTATGTTCTTGGTTTGTGTCTTTCACATTAGCAGACCACAGAACACTGGACATTAAAAAGACACAAACCTGGAGAAAAACTAGATGAAAGAAATGTGTGGGATCAGCTATACACATGTTTCAATACAACAAAAATACATAAACAAGAAAAAAGGAAAAAGAAATGGAATAAATAATAATATTAGTTATAATATTGATATTCATATTTTAGGCTTCTTTTATTCTGTAACTTAATAACATTTTAGATATTTAAATAATATATTATATTTTGATATACATAGCAAAAGTATGGGATCAATATGATTTTTTATGTTTTTCTTGTGTTCGTCAAGGCTGCATTTATTTGAACAAAAATACAGAAAAAAACAGTAATATTGTGAAATATTCTTGCAATTAAAAATAACGGTTTTCTGTTAACATAAATATTGTGATGCAATGCTGAATTTTCATCACTCATTACACCAGTCTTCAGTGTCAAAAGATCCTTTATCAATTATTTTTAATGTTCTGATTTACTATCATTTGAGATTAAATGGCGTTTTCAAATTGAAAATTGTTGTGGGGTTTTTGTTCTCTTTTGTTTTTGTTTGTTTTTTTAATCTGGGATATTTTTTCCAGGGTTCTTTGAAGAATCAGAAGTTCAACAGAACAGCATTTATTTAGCGTAGAAATCTTTTGTAACAATATACACTAACGTTAAATGTTTGGGGTCAGTTATTTATATTTTTAATTCAGCACAAATATGTTAAATTGATAAAAAAGTGATTATATTGTTAAAAAGAAATATCATTCTATTTCTACTTTTCACCAAAGGATCCTGTAAAAAGTATCACAGGTTCCAAAAAAAATAAAAAATAAAATTTAGAAGCACAACTGTTTTTAACATTCATAATAATGAAGAAATATTGAAGAAATGTTTATTGAACTCCAAATCAGCATATTGGAATGATTCCTGAAGGATCATGTGACACTGAAGACTGGGGTAATGATGCTGAAAATTCAGCTTTGCAACAGAGAAATAAATGACATTTTAAAATGTATTAAATTAAAACAGTAAATTGTAATAATATTTCACATTATTTTTTTTTTGCTGTATTTTAATTAATAAAATGTAGCCGTGATTAGCATGAGACCTCAAACTTTTAAACTTGGTGGAGTCATGTGCATATTTCCAGATCTCAAAACTCTGTGTGCTTACATAATTTAAATTTCAGTTTAATAAACCTAAAGAGCTCAGTTTAGAAACATGTGCATAGTACAGTCATGCTGTGTACAGTCTCACCTCAGGCAAATCATTAGCACTTTCTGGTTAATTATCCTCAGTGTGGCACCTGTCAGGTGACAGTCTGAAGAAAACGATTCAATATAACCACCACACACTGACTCAAGGCTAATCAATAGAGTGGTCTCCAAGTCCTTCCTGGTGTCATAGCGAGGCCAGTGAAAGCTCTGCCGTCTCCTGGATCAATACAGACTCAGGCTCCATTTAAACATCTTTTTTAACCCGCCGTCACAGTGTGATGCAGCCATTTGTGGAAATGAAATGACTTCTAGCAAGAGGGGCACCTTGTTTGACATAAAGAACGGTCAAGCGCTTCGATCCATCCGAGTGAAATATTGTGTTGTAAGGAGGGCTTAATGACGAGCCCTTTGAAAGGAAATCAGAAGCTAAATGTGAAGTGCTAGTCAATATTCACTATCTATTACTCTGACTTACAGATCTTCTCTGTGACTCTTATCAGCCAATGCCTTTTAAAGCTAAAAAGGAAAGATCAGAGTAGTTCAACATCCATTTGCTCTGTATTTACATTTTAGCTTTATCTTCATAATAGGGGGGGAGCTACTCTTGAATAGTATGTCTGTTTCACAAAATCAAGGTGCAATACAATGATGTGTGATAGATTCTAATTTATATTTGGTTATGAAATCATTTAAGTGTAAGTGCTTTGACACATCAAGAGGCAAGTTAAGAATCAGAGATCCATTAAGATTACTTCAGACAAAAACAGGTCACAGGCTTCAGGATCAATAGGCAGTGGCCAATTTAGGAGACTTTATATTTAGCAGGGTCAGAAATGAACTCTGGGTGATATCTGCCCCCTGAAAATAAATCCAACGTCATTTTTTACATTTGTAAAGGCAGTTTATATAATTACTATATTAACTGTATTGTTCTTGCCTGTAATGTCAAATACTTACGGTAAATGTAACCTGTTACTTCAGTGAGTTTAAACTATTACTAATAAAAAAAAACTGTTAAAATTGCCTATAAATTATATTTAAAAAATGTTTTCAGAAATTAATTAAAAAAAAAACAAGAGCTAATTAAAAGGCAAGGCTACTATTCTGACTTTGTGGGGCATTTTGCCACAAGACCCCGTTAATTTCCCATCCTGATATGCAGCATCCAGAACTAATTTATCAAAGATATATTTAGTTGATTGTTGACAGTAAATATCAGCAGCACTCCTGTGTAAGTGTTTGACCCATCCTCTCACCCCATCTCCTAATGTCTCATTTATACTTAGAAATCAAGTTATATTGTTGTGCCCTAACATAGTTTATCAAGAAAATATATCATATATAATCACAATTTTGTTTCTAGAATTATTCAATTTATTATCAAATTGTTAATAAAAGCCATAGAAAGACTAGTATTATGTTCCTTATGTGATATACAGTATAATATAATACAGTGCACGATAGTGGAAAACTGTTATAAGGGGGAAATCACTGTTTACAACAATCAGCTGCTGACTTTATGAGGTTAGACTTCCCTCAAGTGGAAGAAACAAGGTAATGTGCTTTAGAAACAATTGATTATTTGAACACTTCGCTCTGCTTGAGATAGACACATAAAAAGCATAAGCGTCAGTCCAGACTAGATTTGAACATTTTAATTATGAATGAAATGTGAATATGGTTATTTAAAAAGTCCTAATCGGTTTAAATGCTACACCATAAACAGATATTTATATATTTATAACGTAAACATGGCGGATCGCATTCATACTCAACGAGATTTGGCTGTATAGTACGTGCTCGTTAAGTAAGTATTTATTGAAATTAAGTGCCTACTCATTGAGTATGCGATTTCGGAAGCAGCATGTCACTAACCAAACACTTCACATAATATAATCTCAGTACAGTTTTACAAAAAGAAAACAAAATGAGCTCATGTGTAATAACGGTTGAGTCTTGTTTAAAAGTTGTTGTTTTTTCTTTCTTTTTTCAATTTGATATGATGGAATTCAGTGCTGAATCGCCAGCAGGTGTCAGAATGCCATCCAGAATCACTGGGATGAACAAGAGCCAGCAAAAACTATTGATTTTAAACATAAATACAATAGAGTTTCACTATTGTAAGATAAGTTATCTAACAAGCAAAAGATCACTGTTAAAGAGAGGATATATAATCTGTAATTCTGATTTATTTTGAATGGAATAATCACATGTAATTTAATGAATCCCTGGCAACGACAGATATAGCCTAAAAAGCTATTTACAAAATGCTGTTTTAATATTGAGGAAGTAAAGTTTATTGGCTCAAACAAACATGCTAATTCCACTACTGTCACACAGCTGAAAAACATGGCAATTCATGCAGTAATGTCACAGGGATTTCTCAATATTTGACTATTTATTTTACAGATAAAGGGTGAGAAAAATGATATTACCACAATTTGAAAAGTTTTTTCTTTTTTAAGTAATAAAAAATATAAAATAACATACAGTACTTTGTAAAAATTTGTCATTTTGTCTGCATGACCTGTGATTCATAATCAAATGCTATCGAAATCATCCCATGATATCTCTGGGTGGTCGTCCATCAGCGTGGGAATCACATTTGGGATCTCAAGCCCAAGACCTGCAGCAGGGAAGTAGGTAATTATAAAAAACGTACTATACCATGTTGATTAAACAACATATTATTATTTTCTATGGAGTTGACCATTAAATGGCAAAAAAAATGTGCTCTACAGTATACTAATTTGGTAAGCACTTTGTATCTAGCATTCAACATTGCATGAATTTCTGAAAAATTACAGATTGAGCTTAAAATGAAATAGAAGAAGTCCTTGTCAGTATGTCAGGAGCTCATCTGTATTTAAAAAATAAAAATAGTCCTATGGGCCTATTCATATAAATTCTGTTGCTCACCTGCTTGCTCTCTTGCTCTCTTCCGACCGAGTCGATCAGCTGTGTAACTCAGATGCTTTTTTATTTCCGTTTCACAGTCGACCCTGGTTACACTTCGTTTTAATGCAGCCTCTGAAAGAGGAACCTTGATGATGAATGAATTCATACTCTGAGCTGAAGACAGTTTATACACTCTTACGGTCAAATTGGTCTCAGAGTTCTTTTTTACCCTTAGCTATAGAAGATTTCATTTGAAAGGAAAGATTGCAGACAAAATATGAATAAAATAAAAACATTTTTGGAATGTGGGAAGTGTTCATGCCGCGGTGAGTTTACCTCTGATCACATCTGCTAAAGTCAGCTGAGAGAAGGGTTTCTTATTTCCTTTCCCTATCCAGTTGAATTCCTTAGCCAGATCATCTGTTAGGACATGTAGCATTATGTTCTTAATCACATCCCTGTTTCCAAAACCTCCAAGTCCTGACAAATATTTTACCTGTGAAGAAAACACTTTTTATATATACTGTAGTTGTAATTGGTCAATCACTGCATTGAACGATCAAGAATTATCTCAAGTATAAATGTAAATGCCAATAGAGGCTATTTACAACTAAGTGCAAATAGTGATGGATGCTATTTACACTATAAGTGCAAATAGCAATGGATTCTGTTTTCACTTAGTATATATAGAAATCATTGCTATATACACTTTTGTAAGTGTAAATAGAATATATTGCAGTATTTTTAACAATATGCTATTTACACTAAGTAACAATTATTGCAAAAAGTGGCAATTATCTGCACCTCAGTATTATAGTACATTATAAAACAGTATGCAGTAATAACGTATTGAGTTTAAATTATAATTTTAATTCAAATCATTAAATTAATGCCACCTTATTGAGACAATAAATCCCTCCCTAAACCTACCCTAACCCTACCCGATATTTTATTTTCAACTTTTTGATTTTTTCCTTAATTATTTTTGAAAATAATTTCCGTTCCGATGTGATATGAGATTTGAAAAGGAAGGGGAAAAAAGTTTGGTAAAAGGGGGATTCGAACCCAGTACGCACTTTACTATACCACTGAAGCTGACGATTGTTTGCTGTATGTTATACAATCACTATAACACATTTGTGGGTGGAGCTAGTATATATAGCCTCTTTTTTGCACTCAGTGTAAATAGACACTCTGTTTGTTTATTCTGTAAATAGTTGTGAAACAAGAGGGACATCAAATGCTGTGTCGACTTACATATTCTTTGCGTGTTTTTGTGGTTTTGAGCTCCCTTTCACTTCTCTCCATATCTTCAAAGGTTCTAAGAGGCAGATTTAGTCTTGTTTTAACTTCCTTGGGTGGAACGTAAGTACTGCTGGGTACCTCAGGAGCTGTATTGTCTTTGAGTAGTTTCTTTAACATAGCAGAGTTTTCCTGAACTGTGCTCTTGATGTCTCTCAGCATTTGGAGGAGCTCATCCTTGTCTGTTGTGTAAAATGAGTTGTGATGTAATTACAGAAAAGAAAACAAATTCTCAAACTGATTATGACAAAATAAGTCAACTCACCATCAGCTGACATTCTGGATGTAGATGCAGGTGATGCAGGAGCAAGTTGGTGTTTTGCTTGAGTGCTTTCAATTCTTTGTCTTTTTAATATTGGAGAGAATCCAGTAGCTAACAGATATCGCCTTTATTTGAAAATGGACAATACTTTAATAAAATGTTAAAATAAACTATGAATGCTTTGACTTTGCAAATGCAAATGTCTTTTACATACCGTTCTTTCTGTTCTTCAATCGTTTTTTGCTCATCTTTTGCCTTTTCAAAAGTGACTGTAATAAGATAAATATTTAATATTGGTGAGAATTTAGTACAAAATGCCATATTAAAAACAATTATTTTAAATAGTGACCATTACCAAATTCTCTGTGAAAGCTAATATTTAATTTCTCCCATGGTTTCCCTCCTGTTTCTGGTTTCATTCTGTTCTGAACAGCTTCTGTGCACTTCTCTGGTGATTTGAATGGAGGCCAGTAACATTGTTTCTTTTCTGAGCTCAACCAGTGTGATGGTGCCACCATCACCTCATCTGAGTCCTGCAGAGTAACAACTGCATACATGGTCAGTCTAGTGAAGGGAGTTAAACAAACAAAAACAAGTTTAGCTCTGATTGAAAAATAAATATGCTCAGTTTTACAGCAATTTTGATCCATAACAAAATTTACCAATCAAAACATCTCAAGCTGACTAAGGATGTATTTGTTTTGTCAGAAAATAAATCTGATTACTCAACTTTTTAACTATTTTACCAATTTATTTTATTAAATTTTTTTCTCCGTTATCTAGATTAGATTAGCCTTGTGTTCATAGGTTTGTGAACCTATTATGAAACAATTTCACTCAAAATGTGGTCGGTCTTCTAAGTGTGCTTTTACACCAGCACTTGTGGTGTGCACCTTGGTTCATTTGGCATCAGAGTTCAATTTGTTTAGATAATGTAAATGCTGTTTTAAAAAGCTGCGACGCCACAAACCATACCCACCTAAAAACGGTGGTCTGGTTCATTTCTGATGTAACTGCATACTACAGTAAATCATGGAAGTTAAACGCTGTTTGATGACATGGATTGGTCCAACTACATACAGTATCTGTATGCTTTCTTGCTCTCTTTCCTGACAAGTGTGACTAACATGCTGCAAACCGAGTTCTTTTGAACCTTTGATAGTTCCCTGTCAAAACAAAGAGTGATGGGCATAGGAACATTTTGTTTTATATTTTGAGATCATTACTGAGATTTTGAGTTTTAAACATTCTGGTATCCATAAATATTGCTTTGCTTTTGTTGTATTCTTTGTACAAAGTTAATTTCGTCATGGGGTATTAGGTTTGGTACAGGGGCGGAGCTAGGGGGTGGCCAGGGGTGGCCATGGCCAACATGGAAATAATCACGGCCACCCCACTGGCCACCCCGATCGTAATTGCGATATATTATAAATAATAATAATAGTTTCTTAGAGTTTGATCAAAATGACCTTGATCGATCATGGCAAAATGATTACGTTCGGACTGCGAAACTATCGCGACAGTTGAATCACTTGTCACTTACAGGCAAATGCGCTATCGCGAGTTACAGTTCGATTTAGTGACGTGTTTGTAAATGAAGATCAGCGCAGACAAAGGCTGCAGACAGCACACCTTGTTTGTTATCTTTATTTTATAAGTGCACAAAGTTTTGTTGTTATTATGTCTGTATACAAAAAAGTAGACCCTTTACGTATTCGATTGATGTATTGCTCTTATCTGTACGATCAAAACTGAAAGTGTAATTTAAGTTCTTTTCGGGGTTATCAGGAGAAAATGACTCATAACGCGTATCCGCGTTAATAGACTCCAGAGGGTTAGATAAAATATTATCTTAGTTCCGTTCAACTATTTGTGTCTGAAGTTTTATCATTGTCCTGTGTAACAAACAGGTAACGTAGGAAGCAGTTAACTTAGCTAGCTTCATATTAGCTGACTCGGATGGTCAAAACTATGTTTATTTATCTCTGAATATATAGCTCTGAATATATACCAATATAATTACTAGCTTCTAAGTCGATTTTATATACAGTACGTTACTTTTCTATGTAAACACGCTAACGTTAGATGGATGTGAATAACCGTTGCGCTCTCATCATATTTTACAGCTTGTAAGTTTGCTGAATTTTCATAGTTTACACTTGAAATAAAATTCACTTCAGTAAATAATTTCTTGTCCTTTTTAAACTTTATTATCATTGGGAGATATGTATTCTGTTTTCAAAGTGAATTTCCTAAGTTTTATTTTATTAAATAACTTGAGGGTGAGTAAGATTATGACGCTCAGGATTTTGGTAAACTTGTTTGTTTGCAAAAATTATGTTTTTTTGTGCCACCCAAAAGTAACTACTGGCCCCTGCCTGGCCACCCCTATGAAGAAATCCTGGCGCCGCCACTGGTTTGGTAGCAGTGTTGTCTTACACTTGTAAGACAGGTTATCACTAGTACTTCCTCCCACAACTGCCAAATCCTGCTTAACAGTTGAACCCAGCCTCCTCTTTTTATCCGCTAATCCACAGTCGGGCCAAACAGTTAATGTTCCATTCAGGGCTGGCATGTGGCAACGTCACTACATGCATTTTGCTAGCACATTTGGATAATAGAATAAATAAGAACTGGTTTAGAATTCTGGGCCAAAAATAGTTTGGCAAAACAAGCTGAAGTGTAAATATAACTTTAAACATTCCTTACCCATCTTACAACTGTTCTTGCTGACAGTAGAAAAGCAGCTTTTTCATTTCATATGTTTGAATAGATACTGTAGAATCATAGGGTATTTACAAATCTTTCTATATATATGTATATATATATATATTTAAATTTTATTGATATATTTTAGATCCCTTAAACCTGCCCCATGCCTAAACATATTTTTTTTTTACAGATCATAAAAAGAATGTCAGAACAGCTGATTTTACATTTTAGATGTTGTTAATACGTTGTTATGGTACTTTTTAGTGTACTTTTTAAATTGTACATAATACACTGACGCTTTATAGAAGATACGTATAAATACTCATGAGATCACATTGCAAAACCATGAGCAGCTTATGTGATGAATCTAAATTTATAAACCAGTGCTGGTTTTCAGTCTTAGTTTTCGAAGTACTTTAAGAAAATCTACTCTAGGAATTCCAGAGATATTAAATATATATGCAGTTTCTTCAGAGGAGAACCAAGTTAAGAATGGACATGAACAAGCTTGTATTGTTTATCTGATTAGTTTCACATTGTTTACTGTCCACAAATCACGCATCAAATACTTGTTGAATAAATTTTAGTTAACTTTAACCTGTTAGTCAGCACCCCCCAGCAGCATAATTTAAAAGAAAAGTTACCTTATATCTCACCGGTCGATGTCTGTAAGGACAGGAGACTGCAGTCGATTCAGCTGTCTAGTGTCAGAGAAAGACTTCAGACCTTGGATCTGATGGATCTGTGGGTGTGGACTTCTGGGTGTTGCTTGCATTTAGTTTTATTCCATAATGTTCTACACCTCAAAGGTTTTTTTAAGCCTTTTAGACTTATTTTCTTAAAGGCAAAATAACTAACAATTTTCGGCAGAGTCACTATTATTTATTAAATCCAGAGCTTTCGTTTTCTGAAAAAGAATAGGTATTGGTTTCACGGGAAATTAAAGTGAAAGCATGTAAAAGTGAAAGCAAATGAATAGTAACCTCCTCGCTTTAGGGCAAATGGAATTGTTCCAGTTCAATGGATGTTTAAATATTACACAATCCAAGATCTTCATTACTGTATGTTAAGGCTTCAGGTCTGTTATCATTCTTATAATTAATTATTATATTTTAGTGAAAAAGTATTCATATTTATAGAAGCATTAGCATTACCATGGGAGAGGTTTTGATGGACAAGTGTCACATGCACTTGTCCATTTTATTCTGTATATAGTTTTAGGCTATGTGCAGGGGGTTTTTAGTCTGGTGTGTTAAAATGATACATTTTTAAATAAAGCTTGATTGCTGTTTAACTATACAATATCATAGTTTTTATTTTATTTTATATTTTGTTTTTCATGGTTAATTCACCAAACTTATTTCAGCTCTGTTTGAGGAACATTCTGAAAATCAGCAGCACAGTTTTGTTGTTGACTCATAGCACGAAAGTATTAATACGAATTTGCATTTGTCTTTTGCATGTCACCTTTTAAAGCTCTGCATTTGCCTTAAGGCTGAGGTTGCGTGTATGAGTCACAACAAACTGGTTTCTGTTTGCCATCACAATTTGATCAAGTCTTGACTAACATTTGGTGTCAAATTGATTGAACATTTGATGTCAAATGTTAGTCAAGACTTAATCAAGATGCTCTATAACATCATTTTAATGTCCATTTGGACAGCAATTTCTTTCAGTGGTAATTGAGTGAAAATATTTAGATAATACTCTGGTAATAATAATTGTTTAATGTATATGCCCAGTGTGTGTTTGACCTTCAGTTTAAATCAAATCAATGTCATGGTTTAGACGTCAAATTGATGTCATATGACATCACAGTGACATCAATGATTTGTGTGTTTGATTGATATCTATTGCATAATATGAAATCTTTTTCAGCCTAATTTAAGTTTAAGAATTATTTTTTCTTAACTGGGGCCTTGGACAGCATCAATTTGATGATGTTCAAAAGACCTGAAATTGAAGTCTAACATTGACATCAGGAAATCACTCAAATATCCAAATCAAATTGACTTCAGAAACTTGATGTCCATTTCACATCAACACACACATGTCCTTTCTAACGGCCATTAAATGACAAAGCTTTCTCAGCTGTTTAACACCACACTAGAACGAGTCAGTCTATTGTTCGTTATCTGGCTCGGCTCGGTGTTCATCTTCAGTTCTCTCTTCAAAGCAGTTGAGTCAGTGCACTGTTTGAGTGCATGCATTACTCCGGGATATTGGTTTGTTTGAACTCAGAGGGAGTGTCAGCCACATTAAACAAGTTAACAGCTTAAGTCATTTGTGGATTAATGCGTATTGGAGACGCTAACCATTTAAAACGATTCAGTTCGATTTGGTGAACTGGTTCAAAAAGATCTGGTTACATCGAATGATTCGTTCGCGAACCGGATATCACAAACTACTTTGTTTTGAACTCTCTCACACAACAGACACGGAAGAGAAGACAATGCTGAATAAAGTCGTAGTTTTTGCTATTTTTGGACCAAAATGTATTTTTGATGCTTCAAAAAATTCTAACTGGCCCTCTGATGTCACATGGACTACTTTGATGATGTTTTCATTACCTTTCTGGACATGGACAGTATACTGTACATACATTTTCAATGGAGTAACAGAAATCTCTCGTGACTAAATCTAAAATATCTTGAACTGTGTACCGAAGATAAACCGAGGTCTCACAGGTTTGGAAAAACATGAGGGTAAGTTATTAATGGCATAATTTTGCTATTTGGGTGAACTATACCTTTAATTCACATAATTCTGCCCCCAGGGGTTCCCGATTGCAGCTCCTGTCGTGGAGCACCAGTGCGAGAGCTGGAGAGCTGCATCCTGACAGGACTAATCTGGTGGAGCCAGATTAATTTTTGTTTTTATGTTTTATCACATAATGAAGAAGACAGTGGGAATGTTTTACTCACGGTTTGCTGTGTTTGGATTACAACTTTAAATGCATGTATTGGCTGGGAACGTACTTGAATAATGTATTGATAAATCTGAAAAATGCAAAGCGCACACAGCAGTTCAAATGCTGACTAATATCTTACAAAGATGGGATTTTATACAGTTTATTGTCTTGACCATGGTGAACATATTTAGATTTTTTATGCAGTTAAGCATAAAATGAAACTGTGAATAAATAAAAAACATAGAGATTTTTTTCAGCGGCAGCTGTGAGCTCTGTATGACCTGTCCGAGTCAGATGCAGTCTTTGCTATGGGTCGCAGCTGTACAGAAAGAGCATTTGTACAGTTTGAGGAGTTATGGGAACTTTTTAATACCAACGATTAGAACTACCAGGATGAGTTTCTGTGTGTCTGTATGGAATAGTCTGGGGCTTGAACTTAAACAAAGTCAAAGCATTCATCAGTTTAAAGCACTCTATAAACAGAAGGTCTTGTCACACTACAAGGAGGGCATGGTTTAATTATGTGGTGTTGTATTCATGTATTCATAATCTGTGTTATTTTTGCTTTTAGGTATCTGATTACCATTGTTGGTATTATTATAATATTATTGATGTATCTTATGTAATTTTAGTCTGTTTAATTTTATTTTGTAGGTATTTTGATTCCCATTGTTGGTATTATTATAATTGTTACCCGTGGTAACATATGGTGTGTACTTAAGATATGTTTGTGTTTTGTTTTTGTTTTGTTTTTTTACATACATATTTATATATAAAATTAATGGAGTATTAGGATAATGTTAATAATTAAGGAAGCAACTACCCTTGTTTTTGTTTTTTGTTTTTCCTGTGATATGAACCTGGGGTGGGTTTAAATAAGTTTGACTTCTACTCACTCCATTTCGAGCAATAGATGGAATTATGTTGTTAAAGTATGATTCATTTAACTTATTGTATAGATGAATCAAATGATTTCTTTATTGCCCTTGTTAGGTGTCATTATATATTGCTTGAAATAAATTAATCAAATCAAATCAAATAAAAAAAAAAAAATCACAAGAGCACAATGAATTTCAGCAAACAATGTGTCTGTTAACTTGCTTTACTTTGTTTTTTTTAAGTCCTTCACCAGCAGGCTCAGTTTCTATAGATTAGTACTAAAACAAGAGAAAATGGAAAAACTTACGAAAAATATTGAGACAGGTTTGCAATCTTAACATTAGAAAATATGGAATGGATATGCATACAAAATAAGGAAGTTCTCAAATTTGGTTTAAACATTTGTAGACATATTTTGCATGACAGCACTATAAAAACACAACAAAGGGAAAGAATAGTGCCTTATATAGTGGTTGTTGTATTGTCTGTGGTCTTTGTGTAAAAAAGACAGAAAAAAAACTGGCTTTTAACACTTGTTTCACTAGGAATCTAAGTAAATGAAAACACAATACTTACATTTCAATGTAAATTCCCCCAGAACTATCATCCTCCATGTTCTTTGAATATAAATTCCATCGTCATCTGCCCACAAGAGATTCTGGGAAATGGTAGGGTGTGAAGTGTCCATCAGATGTGCATTTCATTTTCCTGGGAAACAGAGGGTGCATTTGAAGTCACTTCGAATTACAGCAGCCTTCGTCATGCCACGGTGACGCAATCAGCCTTGGAATGTGGTCTTCAGAGCTTATGTTGTAAAGCTGCGATGCAATCACATTTCAAATGGAGATTGAGGTCTGGGCATTTTTTGAATTTGTGGGTGTTTTCAAACCGTAGGGTTTTTCTCAATCATGCAATCAAAATGATCCTTCTTCCCTAACCTCTGCCCTAACCCTACCATCACTATGACATCAGGCGATCAGGACACGTGGTGTAAAAACACCCCAATTTGGTAATTCCCATTACTTTTCTGCAGAGACCTATACTTGTTCAAATGCGTATACTTTGGAGTGCGCGCACTTCACTTTGGGACAGCTTTTGTATCTAGTTTATGTTCCGTCATTTATTCTCAGGTGGGTAGCCTACTTGTCATGTAATGTAAAACAATAGTTATGGGTAACTTTAACACTTAGGCTTACAAGAATGAGTCTCAATAAAATAGGATTTTGTGCTCTGACTATGTCTGGTATTTTTCTGTGTATGCACAGCTTGCACCTGGTAGGAAGAAAATGCTTTGATTATGAAAACGTTGAAGATGTCTTTGTGTAATGACCTATACACAGCCATGAAATTTGTTTAATACAGCAGTGAGGTTGCGAACTGCACATAGACCGACACAGGACATAGATGTCGTCATCTGAAACAGCAGGGAGTAGCCAGTGGTAAATGAAAGGGATACTCCATCTGTAATTGAGATTTAAGTTTGCGCTAATTCGGGTTGTTTCGAACCCCTGCAGACAGTCGGTCAGAACTGTGTAATGACATCAATGGTAATGAATTCACTCTGCAGACTCCAAATCTCTTTGAATGATTTACTGATGATAATTTCAAAAGTAACAGGTGTGGTTTCTGGAACAAAATACAGATATAAACTTAAATGAGTGATTACATTAATTTACTTTAACATTTAGAAGTGATAGGCAATACTCTTTACAAATATGAATAACCATATATGTGAGCGGTTAATGCCAGTACTAGGAAAACAATAGACAGTCATACTATGTAAGGCCACAAGATGGCGCCATTGGCACATTTATAGTGACTGAACACATTCAAACCAATGATAGCATGTAATCATAAATCACTAATAATCTAACACATTGTCATATTCTACTGTAAATAGCAGGTATTACTTGCAGTAGCTATTATGATAATAGAGCAAAGAATAACAGGATGGCAGCAGTATTTAAATAATGCAGATAACACAATTTCCTATGACGCGATGGCGCTAGATACATCCGAATCGCGGCAAGAACGATCAGCATAATTCTGAGGAAAAAAACTAACAAAATACACTTACTTTCTATTCACGCACACAATATTACATCAGTAATATTCAGATACTGCCAACAAACGTGCGATAAAGTGGAGTCATCTCAAAACGATCGCGTTCATTGTCTCTGCTCGTTGCACCTGCTTTTTCTCCTTACCACGAGACCAGTGATGACGTTGAAGAGTGCGATTGGTCAACTAACAGAGGAGCCTTTTGAACAGCCGCCCCCGAATTCAAAGCTTGAATTCGCACATCTTCCAAAAGGGTTTAACCTATAGTAGGTTATTCCTAATCAAGCAGGACTGGAAGTTTGATAAGACGGGATACTGGTCGAGTGTACAGTTTTTTCTTAACCTCTACCGTGACTGACCTCACCCTTGAGTCTACTCCTGGGAACACTTCTGTGATTTTTCCCACTGGCCACAACGCCCGAGGCAGTTGAGGGTCAACAATCATCACCACTTCGTCTACTTGCAGATTCTCTTTATTTAACCTCCATTTCTGGCGAGCTTGGAGACTAGGCAAGTAATAGCTGATGAAATGTCTCCAAAAATGATCAGCCAAGAGTTGGCTGTGTCGCCAACGGCGACGACTCAGCACATCCGACTCCTGATAAACCACCTGTGGCAAAGAAGCATCTCTGCGTCCGATGAGAAAGCAGTTGGGAGTTATCGGGTCGATATCTGATATATCTGAAGAGGTGTAACCCAGAGGTTTTGAATTCAAGATCCCTTCAATTTCAGTTAAGACTGTTCTCAAGACCTCTTCCGTCACAGTCTGCGCCCCTATGGTAACTCGTAGAGCCGTTTTAATTGAACGGATCTCCCTCTCCCAGCATCCACCAAAGTGAGGCGCTCCTGGTGGATTGAACACAAACTTGATTTGTTGGGCAGCCAGGTTACGTTGAAGTTCACTGTGCAAGGCAGCAAAGGATTCTTTCAACTCTCTTTCCCCACCCTTGAAGTTAGTGCCTTGGTCACTTAACAATTCATGTGGTTTTCCTCGTCGCGAGATGAATCTTCTCAAGGCCATCAGGAAGGAGTCTGAATCTATACTGGTTAGGTAATCAATGTACACTGCCCTGGTTGTCAAGCACTTGAATAATATGCCCATCTCTTCTCATTTCGACGTCCAATCTTGATTGTGTAAGGACCAAAGCAGTCCATGCCAGTTGAGAAGAAAGCAGGTTTGAAGAGCTGTTGTCTTGCAAGTGGCAAGTCAGCCATACGGGGGACTTCTGGTTGACCCTTCCATCTTCGACACTCTACGCAGTGTCGTTGGTGGCGCCGAACTGCTTCACGTCCTCGCAATACCCAGTAGGTCCTCCTTATCTCTGCGAACACCCGTTCTGGTCCAGGATGGTGCAGCCTTTCATCATAATCTTTGATAATGAGTCTGGTCACAGGATGCTGAGGGGCAAGGAGGATAGGATGAATTAAATCCAGATCTGTCTCACTGCGACGTCTCAGGCGCCCACCCACACGAATGAGTCCAGTGGTAGGGTCAAACTCAGGAGAAAGAGAAGCAAGCCTACTCGTACCTGATACCGGTTTCCCTAACTGCAATTGGGCCACCTCAACAGCGAAAGAGTCTATCTGAATCTGACGAAGCACTAATAACTCTACCTCCCTCCGTGTATCAGCGCATGAGAGTTTTGCCGCCCCGTGAAGCTGCTGACTGCATGCCTCAAGTAACTCAGTTAACGTGTCATATTGCTGTGGATTCGGCATGGATAGCACTGTAGTTGATCCACAGAAAGCAGACTGTCTTAACTCGTTACTTTGCCCATCAGTTGGCAAGGAGGGTTGATTGGGCCAATTTGCTAGTGGCAGTTTAAGAAAAGAAGGCCCTTGAATCCACTGGCTTCCTTCAACAAGGTCACAGAGGTGTTTGCCTCGTGTTATGTCATCCGCAGGATTGTCTTCTGATCGTATGTGCTGCCATGTTGCATTTGCTGTGAGTTCCTGTATTTCCGCCACCCGTGTCCCCACAAACACTTTGTAACGGCAAGAGCTTGACAACAGCCAGGTGAGCACAGTCATGGAATCCGACCAGAGTGTTAAGGAACAGATGGGAATAGTGAGTTCGGTGACAAGGACCTTGGAGAGCTGAGCACCACTGAGAGCTGCACATAACTCTAGGCGTGGGATGGACTGCTGCTTTCGGGGTGCAACACGTGACCTAGCAGCCAGGAATACAACTTCAACTTGGCCTTCTTGGTTCTCTGTACGCAAATAGGCTACAGCCCCATAAGCCTTCTCTGAAGCATCACAGAACACGTGTATATCACGCCTGCTAGAAGGGAGGTCCATTTTTGAACTGGAATAACACCTCGGCAGCGAAATCTTCTCCAGATCACTCAACTCTTCCTCCCACAATCTCCATAACCTGATCAGATCCTCTGGAAGCTGCGGGTCGTCCCAGTCACGCTTTTTATCCCATAAGCGTTGCACCAGTATTTTCGCTCTAGTGGTATATGGGATAATGTATCCAAGAGGATCATATTGGCTAGCTAGAACCCGATAGATGCTGCGCATAGTTACTTTAGAGCAGTTCACAACCCGATGTTTGTAGTGCAAGGTGTCAGACTGACACTGCCAGTGAAGGCCAAGTGTGGATTCAGGGGTTACTTGCTGACCCTGACTAAGCCAGAGCTCACAGCTGTTAGATCTTGATTCAGGTGGCAAGTGAGCGATCACAGATGGGCAATTGCTGGCCCACTGCCGTAATTCAAAACCTCCTTCAGCTAGGAGGGAACAGAGCTGATCGACAAGTTCTTTAGCCGCATCTTTGGTGGTGAGACTGTACAGGCAATTGTCAACATAAAATGACTTCTCGATAACTTCCCTCACCTGGTCGTCTGGTTGACTGTGGTCTAGCACATGCTTCTGCAGGGCAAACGTGGCACAACAGGGGCTACATGTAGTACCGAAAGGAAGCACCTGCCACTGGTAAACATCTGGTGCTTGCTCTAATGCCATGTCTCTCCACAGAAACCGAAGTAATGATTTGTCTTCAGGGAGCAGCCTCACCTGATGAAACATCCCTCGGATGTCGCTACTTATGGCTATAGAGCGTTCCCTGAAGCGAAGTAACACGGCTAACAGGGTAGAACTCAAAGTGGGACCTGGAAGGAGCAACTCGTTCAAATTTTGACCCTGGTACTGAAATGAGCAGTTGTAAACAACACGATTTTTGCCGTTATGCTGGACCATGTGGTGGGGGATGTACCATGATTCTTGTTTACCATCTACTTCACATGGTCGCAGTTTCTCTACATAGCCAGCATTCTTAAGCCTTTCAACTTCGGTTCTGTAAGCCAGGGCTTGTTCAGGGTACTTTATCAGCTTCCTCTCAATGTTCCTTAGCTGCGGTAGTACAGCTTCTTTGGGCATATGCAAAGTTGGCATGTTTTGGACTCGAAGGAGCGGTGTAGCATACCGCATGACCCCATCCACATCAACTCTCACTGTTCTCTCTTGAAGGAGTTTGATGGCCTCCTGATCAAGCTTTGATCGCATCACTAATTTCTCACTTTGATAAGGGATTACGTCCATCTGCCATAGCTTTTCTACTTGAGAGAACAGCTCAGAATTGGGTGAGATAGCAGTAAAGAGGCACTGATGAGAGTTGAGCCCACGTTTGACTTCGTGTGTAGGGCCTTGAAGTGTCCAGCCTAACTGAGTTCTGACGGCAGCAGGTCCACCTGGTGGGCCTAGTAGGACAGGCTCAATGGGGGTGACTAGATGTGGGCAGTCTGAGCCAATTAGCAGTACTGGCTGTACTCTGTCTAGTTGCTGCAACGGCAATCCCGCTAAATGTCGGTACCTCTTTTGAAGAGCTGCTACAGGGTAAGTTTGCTCAGCAAGACCAAGCCTTTCGGCAGTGAAAGCACCTTGAATAGGGAATTTCTTGTGTCGATTCGTGACTGGAGACACAGTGAATGAGACTGCCGCCCCATGAAGAACCTGTTGGTCTTGCCTCACTGTTCGTAATATAAGGTCCTCAGGCTGTCCCTTGAGATCTAACTGCTGTGCTGCTGGGTGGAGCAGTATGGTCCTCTCAGACCCATCGTCTAACACAGCATACGCTTCAATCGATTTGTCACCATTGGTGATAACAACTTTGCTCACCTTGAGGAGAACCTTGCGGCTGTAGATCGGGCGATCTACATACAGGATGTCGTTGGTGGTGTTAACCAAGCAGGAACTTTCCTTTGTGTCTTTCTCCGTTGTATCCTCCACAGACCATTCGTTCACATCATGCAGTATGAATAGATGCTTCCTATTGCATGTCTTACAGGGGGTTTTCAAGTTGCATTTCGAGGCATGATGACTACGTCCGCAGCACCAGCACCGATTGTTCTTACGAATCCAGCTTTCCTTTTGCTCCTTGGATAGCTCTTTGAAATTGGAACACCCATTCAGGAAGTGATTGACACTGTCACAGTAGGGGCAATATGCTTGTGACCTTCCCTTAAATCTGGCAAATTTAGAGGTTCCCTCTGGGGCAGGTGCTCGAGTTTCATTCCTACTCATATGTTTCTCTGTGCTTAGCAGTATAGAGGTTGGTTTCCTAGTAGATCTTGAGTCATGCTCGAAGGAGCGGCGCTCTCTTTTCTTACTGCTGAATTCTAGTGGGAGACTTGTCATCCTGGAGCCCTCATCTTGAACTTGGAGCTCATACTCCAACCAGTTAGAGAAATCAATGAGAGTAGGTATGGTTACTCGTAATGGGTGTATGTATCTCTTGAAACTTGTTCTCAGTTCGTGAGGGAGTTTGCATTGAAGCCTTGACACATGCGACCCACAGTCTAATTCAACCGTCCCCTCAGGCCCCAGTTGCTCTAACATGCTCACCAGTGAACGCACACGGAGTGCAAACAGCTTAAAAGCCTTAACGTCTCCAGTTCTGATGTTAGGGCCGTCCATGACTTGAGCGATGTTCTGTAAAACCAGCTTGTGCGGCTGCCCATACATCTTGATAAGGGCTTGCAAAGTATCTGTATATGGGTGTGCTGAATTGCCATAAGAATCCGCCACTAGCAGCGCTTCCTCTAACTGCAAATGATCTGTGAGGATCTGATATTTGAACCGTTCGGTGGCGTCAACAGGGAGGAGGTTCTCTAATGCCATGCACAACCTTGAAAACTCTCTGGGATCCGATGTCGTCAATGTGGGTATAGAAGGCTTGGGTCCCCTGTAGATCTTCTCTTTGAAACATGGCGCTGCAGTTTGTTGTATATGTTCAGATCGCTGCGTAGGATATGACTCACTGACACCCATGTAGGGATGATGGTTGTCTCTAGAAGCCCTTTCATCATAGTGGATGGGTTCAGCATACTGGTTTGGATGAGCATATGAATGCGTATCGCGACTCTGAGTAGGTGTTCGATAGATTGATGTTGCTTGAGGCTGATTAACTTGTACAGGTGAAATAGTGCAGTCCATCACCTGCTCAGTTATCTGTCTGATCTGTGCAGAAGGATATTCATTGTAGTCTCTGACGTGCATGGTGTGGACTGGCTGGCCGTGGCTCTTTTCTGGCACGTGGAAACGGGGAGCTGGCGATGGGGGCACTGGTTTGCATGAGGTGGCCACGTTTGTGGCTAGCTGCTGAATCTCACGTTTCATGATGGCGTTCTCTGCTTTCAGTCCCTGTAACGCAGATAAAATCTCTGGCAGGTGTTGAACGCAGCTACGAAGCTCATCATTTTCTCTTTGCATCTCCTTCCATCTAGGCGGTCTGTTTTGTAGCTCTTCATTATTTCTGTGTGAGTCTCCCAGTGTATCTTGCCATTCATCTTGTATCACCAAGTCACTGAATTGTGAATGTTGACTTATAGGGGTAGAGACACGAGACTCACGTTCGGCAGACAGTGACGCAAGTTCAGCATCATCTTCATCAGAATATGCAGGTTGCAGGGATCTTCTTTCAGGTCCAGGTCTTTGTAATTGAAAGTCTGCCAAGTATGCTGGTGGCTTTAAATGTCGTCTGGGGCGGACAACAGGAGGCTCTGGACGGAATGCCATTCTTCTGCAGTAATTCGAGATCCGGCTCGAAGGACCATTTGTAATTGAGATTTAAGTTTGCGCTAATTCGGGTTGTTTCGAACCCCTGCAGACAGTCGGTCAGAACTGTGTAATGACATCAATGGTAATGAATTCACTCTGCAGACTCCAAATCTCTTTGAATGATTTACTGATGATAATTTCAAAAGTAACAGGTGTGGTTTCTGGAACAAAATACAGATATAAACTTAAATGAGTGATTACATTAATTTACTTTAACATTTAGAAGTGATAGGCAATACTCTTTACAAATATGAATAACCATATATGTGAGCGGTTAATGCCAGTACTAGGAAAACAATAGACAGTCATACTATGTAAGGCCACAAGATGGCGCCATTGGCACATTTATAGTGACTGAACACATTCGAACCAATGATAGCATGTAATCATAAATCACTAATAATCTAACACATTGTCATATTCTACTGTAAATAGCAGGTATTACTTGCAGTAGCTATTATGATAATAGAGCAAAGAATAACAGGATGGCAGCAGTATTTAAATAATGCAGATAACACAATTTCCTATGACGCGATGGCGCTAGATACATCCGAATCGCGGCAAGAACGATCAGCATAATTCTGAGGAAAAAAACTAACAAAATACACTTACTTTCTATTCACGCACACAATATTACATCAGTAATATTCAGATACTGCCAACAAACGTGCGATAAAGTGGAGTCATCTCAAAACGATCGCGTTCATTGTCTCTGCTCGTTGCACCTGCTTTTTCTCCTTACCACGAGACCAGTGATGACGTTGAAGAGTGCGATTGGTCAACTAACAGAGGAGCCTTTTGAACACCATCCCAAAATGAAAATGTTTTAATTAATCACTTATCAGTAGTTCAACCATAACTGTGTAATAGTTGAACTAGGATACATTTTCTACATGTATTAATGCTTTGATTTGATTTCAGATGACACAGAAGAGCGTAAACTGCCTGCATTCAGCAACTATTTTCCAAAATGGTGCTACGGTGATGCAGCGAGACACAGAAAGACAAATTGTTGAATAAAGTCGTTATTTTTGTTTTCTTCGAGTACAAAAAGTATTCTCGTCACTTCATAATTTTACGGTTGAACCACTGATTGCAGATGGAGTATTCTGACGATGTCTTTCATACTTTTCTGGACCTTGACAGTTATTTACTTGACAGTCAATGGGACAGTATCAAATCTCCTGGTTTTCATCCAAATCTCTTCAATTGTTTTCCAAAGACGAATGAAGCTTTTACAGGTTTGGAACGACATGGGGATAAGTGATTAATGACAATTTTCATTTTGGGGTGGATTATACCTTTAAGGAATTATGTTTACTTAATTATTCTGTAAATTCTGATATGTTATTGTGAATATTATTGTTACTTGTTCATCATTGAGTTTCAGATAAACAAAGTTTATAGCATTATGTGCTAACAGAATTACCAGAAGGTGTCAGCATGTGGCATCCAAACCGCTGGGATGAACAAGAGCCAGCAGAAACATAATGGATGTGTCTTTTATTTTGAACATCAAGTATATTCACTAGTGTAAGATTAGTTATCTAAAAATGCACAAGCACTGGTAAAGAGGAGAAATCATATGCATTTCTGGTTTGTTTTGAGTGAAATCACATGCAATTTGATGAAACATTGGAAAAGACAGATATAGGCGATTTAAAAAAAAAATTACAACAATTTAAGTTTTTTTTTAGTATGATGTTGAGGGGGCCCTGAAACCATGCCTTAAAACATGACAATTTATTAAGTTTGTAATGTCAAATTGTAATGTAAAATGTAAGTGGGTCAACATGACCATGATTGATAATTATGATATAAGTCTCACTGGAATATAAGTCACAGCATGTTTAGGTGATTAAAAAAAAATGTGAAAATGTTTATCACTGGTAAAATATTTATGTAGGCTATAGGCTAAGGAGTGATTCCTTACATTATTACAGAATAACGCCAAGTAACTACTGAGCCGCTGTAATGGAACAGCTCTAATGTGCTCTTAAATTAAATATGAAGTACAATAGAGCAACGAAAGTAACAAAAGCTTGTAGAATATATTTTAATGAGCATAATTATGAAAATAACTGAAGGATATATCATTTGCTAAATGAACAAAGCCAACAAATGAAAATACAGGGATCGGTACTATATATTGGTATTGACCTTGTTCATGAAAAAGTAGTATCAGTGCATCCCTATCAAAAACTCATTATTCAAAAATGTTCCAAGGTATTTCCCTCTCTTGCTGGTTGTCCGTCATTGATGTAGAAATTCCATTTGGAATTTCATGCCCAAAACCTGCAGGGAGAGGACATAATTATGCTAAATATACTATACAATGATGATTAAAGGGTTAGTTCACTCAAAAATGAAGATTAGCCAACAATTTACTCACCCTCAAGGAATCCTAGAAATATATTAAGTTGAATCCAACTGGAGTTATATTAAAAATTGTCCTGGCTCCTCAAAGCTTTATAATGGCAGTGGACGGGTGTTTCTGTTCAACAGTCCACAAGAAGTCCAATAAAGCACATCAATCCATAATAAAAAGCTCCACATGATTCTGAGGGGGGTAAATAAAGGCGTCCTGTAGCAAATGGATGTGTTTTTGTAAGAAAAATATCCATATTTAAAACATAATAATCACGTTTTATTTTGAATGGAAGTGCTTTATTGGACTTCTTTTGGACTGTTGAACAGAAACATCCATCCACTGCCATTATAAAATTTGAAATCAGGAAAATGTTTAATACAACTCTGATTGGATTCAACTGAAAGAAGAAATGCATATACACCTAGGATGCCTTGAGGGTGAGTAAATCATGGGCTTATTTTAATTTTTGTTTGAACTAACCCTTTAAACAAGGTTTTTTCTACAGAGTTGGGCATTTAATAAATGAAGATCACTGTTATTGGTGTTTAACACAATTACAAAAAGGAAAACAAATTAATGAATGAATTTTGAAGTGAACTTAAAATCACAATCAAGGAAATCCTTGCATGTATGTCAGGAGCTCATCCGTATCCTAAATATAGTCCCATGAGTGCATTCACATAACAACTAACATCTGCATCACTCACCTCCTTTTTTTCTCTAAGTTTCTTCCGACCAGCTGCGCATCTCAGATAATTTTTTATTTCAGTTTCACAGTGACCCCTGTTTACATTTCGGGTTAATGCAGCATCTGAAATAAGAAACTTCATGCCAATTGAGTTAGAAATTCTCAAGTGTTTGTTGTACAGTATAGTTCCTCATAAATCACAGCTGTAAAGAGTATGTTCTTAAGGTCAAATTTGTTCTTTAAATATATATTGTATTTCTACACCTTGGTTTTGACTTGAAAGTAAAGACAACTGCAGACAAAATATAAACATTCTTGGTTTGTGGGGAGTGTTCATGCAGCGGTGTGTTTACCTCGGATCACATCTGTTAAAATAAGTTGAGAGAAGGCCTTTTTATCTCCTCTCCCCACCCAGTTGAACTGCACAGCCAGATCATCTGTTAAGACTTGCTGCATAATATTCTTAACCACGTCCTTGGGAATAAAACCTCCAAGCCTTGACAAATATTTTACCTGTGAAGATTATAAAAATAAAAATTATTCCAATTAGTCAATCCTCACTTTAAATTGGTCAAATATTTTGTATAACGACATTAAACTGTACAGTAATAATGGTCTGCCTGGACTTTTTTTTTTCTTTATAGAACCTTTAAGCTTTTCTAAGAAAGATAATAAAATAATTTTGATTACAATCAGAATTTCTTCATTTCTATATTTGGTCAAAATCTATAATCATGGAACAAGAGGAAAATTCCAGTACTGTTAGATTTTAATTATTATTTTAAATATATTTTGTGATAAGCAAATAAATGTACAGTATCCCTTTAAATATTGTATAAATGCTGTGTTGTCTCACATATTTTTTGCGTGTTGTTGCATTCTTGAGCTCCATTTCAGTCCTGTCCACATCTTCAAAGGTTCTAAGAGGCAGTTTTAGGGTTTTTGAAGGCACGCATATAATACTGGGGGCTTCAGAAACTGTATTGTCTTTGAGTATTTTTTTTAACATGGAAGAGTTTTGCTGAACCTTGCTCTTGACGTCTCTCATCATTTGAAGTATTTCAACCTTGTCTGTTGTGCAAAATGAGTTTAGCTATAAATACAAAAAAAGAGAAAATAAACTTTACATATTGATTATGTCAAAAGAAGCTGACTCACCATCAGCTGACATTCTGGATGGAGATGCAGGTGTTTCTGGAGGAAGTGGCTGTAGCTGATTATTTGACATTCCTTGAGTGCTATCAAGTCCCTCTCTTTTTATTCCAGGTAATACAGTCTCTAATGGATATGACCTATATTAGAAAATAAACAATACTTTAAACAAAACAGTACAAATCAATTATTTTGCTCTTTAAATCTTTTGAAGAATTTTATTTTATTTTTTAAACAAAATGCAAGTCTGTTATTTACCATTCTTCATATTCTTTGAGCCCCTCCTTTGCCTTCTCAAAAGTGCCTGCATTAAGATAAATATTGTATTATATTATTTAACAACTTATAAGACAGTACAAAATCCCAAATGAAACAGTTATTTTAAAGTAGTGACAATTACCATATTCTCCGAGAAAGATAATGCGTAGTTTCTCCCATGGTTTGCCTTCTGTTTCAGGGTAAAGTTTGTTCTGAACAGCTTCCATACACTTCTCTATGGATTTGAATGGAGGCCAGTAACAGTGTCTCTTGTCTGAGTTCAACCAATTTGATGGTACCACCATCAACTCATCTGAGTCTTGCAAGGTAACAACCGCATACATGACCTACCGTGAGGGGAAAAAAAAAGAGAAAAGAAAAGGAACATTTTTCCATTGTCTAGACCAGTGGTTCCCAACACTGATCCTGGAGGCACCCCAACACTGCACATTTTGCATGACTCCTTTCTCTGACGCACCAATTTCAGGTCTTGAAGTCACTACTGATAAGCTGATGACCTGAATCAGGTGGTTTGATTTAAGTAGACATACTAAACGTGCAGGGTTGGGAACCACTGGTCTAGACCAGTCTTTTTTAACCTAAACTCATACTCAGAGTTTTCACTTAACCTCCTTTCTGAAACGGGCCCCTGTTGGGGTATGGGCGTGTTCTTTTTGGTGCTTTCAAAACATTCTTTTGCAAAAATAACTTAGTGATATATAATTTGATTATCATTAACTTTAAAAATGATGATTGGATTAAATACTTGAGCACTGCATGTTTTAAAGTAAAACAACAGCACTGTTTTATGTCAGACTCATGAATTTAAAGTACTCTGCAGTCAATGAAAATTTTCCAAGCATTTGCTTATGATCTGTTTATAAATTTTGACAATTACTTGATGGTGTTTATACCTGCTAACTCATCACCTTTCTGTGAAAATCTGTCATCGTTTTGACACTGGCCATTCATATGATTCATCCAAAAGAGTTGTTTTTATGTTTTACGTTTTAATGACATTACAGTAACCAGAGAAAAGCTTTATTTCTAATGGTCAATAAGTGCCATCTTATGTGAGATGGGGAATTTGCAATTCCATTAAAGGATTAGTTCACTTCCAGAACAAAAATGTACAGATAATTTACTCACCCCCTTGTCATCCAAGATGTTCAAGTCTTTTTTCCTTCAGTCATAAAGAAATTGTCTTTTTTTTTAAGAAAACATTTCAGGATTTAAGTGTACTTCAATGGTTTAAATGCAACTTCAAAGGGCTCTAAACAATCCAAGCCGAGGGAAAAGGGTCCTAAAACGCTCGTCTTGTATAGCTCTGCGTTGCACATGCGTAATGTGTGCGCTCCCGTTCAAAACAGTTAGGGTATGTCGAAAAATTCCCTTCTCATTTCTCCTTCAACTTCAAAATCATTCTACATCTATATACATTTTTACATAAACAATTTACATAACTTCTACATAAATAATTGATTAATTAATAAGAGTTCCACTTTTTCCATTGTTCCACAAATCACACATAATCGACCTTTTCAAACGTATATTATAATATGAAAAAAAACTATCGTCAAAAATGATAAACTGAAATCGGTATAAATGCCCTTGCGTCCAGAATAAAGGAGAACATCCCAATCGAGTGAAGAAATTTGTGGAAACTGTGGTTCCTAATTATTGTGATCCAACATTTGCCTCGCATTTCAGGATGAAAAGACAAACATTTCAGATGAAGGATAATTCACATCTTACCTCCGAGACTGTGTTATGATCTGTATGACTTTATTATTTTTATTGTGAGTAACGTTATTAGGCTTATCATTATTGCTGATTGCTGTTGTTGTGCTATGATATTTAATATTTACCATTATATATAGAATATATAGAGTATAGAAAAATTTATGACAGTGTCCATTATACAACTGAAACATTATTATGTAGTATTTTTATGTTACATTAATCAGCATTTAGCACACCTTCCTAAGGAAAGTACCAGAAGACATTACTAAATTATATTTAGACAGACTTAAATAAGTTCCAGAACTATACTTGTGCTCTTATTATTTTAGTTATTTAGTCTTTAATGTAAATAAACATGTGCAAACAATATACTTGTTCTTGTGAATTTATTTTGTTTTGTGCGAGCTGTCTCTTTAATACTTGTGGTTTATATACTTGTTGCTGCTGATTGGACTAACATGTTTGTGTTCGACACACCCACCAAACAACAGAAAAGAAGAAAACTGTCTAATCTATGGAGAAAACGCATCTCAAACACCGTTGCACTGCACACCGTTTCCAGGAAACATGTCGTTCAATCCGGAAACCGTTGCAAAACGGTGCACCGGTTTGAGCTTGAACTTGCCCCAGTTGTATGCCCCAATGTTTTTCTTGAATAAAAAATCGAGGATAAAGCTGAAGCTAAAATGTTAATGTTGAATGCTTGTTTTGATCAATTAGTAGGCTAGTAGCGTAATATGTATGTCTATAGATTGTTTTGAAAAAGGTAAGTAAGGACCGAATGTATTTTAAGGTTACCTTTTATCTCTCAGGATGGAGCCTGTAGGACAGGACTCTGCCGTCGATTCCACTGTGACGTTGAGCAGAGACGTCTGACGTGAGATCTGATTCATCTTTGGGTGTGGATTTCTCAGAAAGTGAAAGTTAAGAAAGGAAAAGAGAAGTTGTCGCCTAAATAGAGTTAGTATTGATTATATACTGTATGTATTAGGTGGTTTTGTTTTATTCCATAATACTGATAATAATAAAGCTTTTTTTTTTAAATAAAGTTAAATTACTGTGGCATTATTTTTTAGTTTTAGTTTGCCAGAATAATAGGTAAAAAAGTTTATGGTAATGCAAAAGAAGACATGCTAAGATCAAATTTAATTGAACACATGTTAAGTGAAAACAAGTTGTTATTTGTAGATCTGTTTGCCCTGTAGGCCAAATGAAAACTTGAGCTGGATGAATGTTTGCATACTAGACAATCAGAGATTTTCATTATTGCATGGAAAGACTTCAGCTCTGTTATCATTCAGTTAACTCATGTTACATTTCTGTGATAACTTACAAAGGATATGACCTCTGACTGCAGTAATTATATCTTCAGGACAAATATTACAAGTATTTATAGTTTTTCAGTATATTATTGAGCCAATATATTAGTGAGTAATGGATGGTTCAAATTTACAGAAATATTAGCTTTATTTGAGCTAGTTTTTTATGCACGAGTCCCTATAGTTGACCATTTTGTTGTGTATATGTGCACCTCCAGATTTCCCTTGTTATTTTAATGTGTAGAGAAGCTAAATATATTTAAATAAATCCTGATTGTGAGTTATTTGGCACAAGTTCAGATTTATTTGAGGATGTTTAATTCACCAAACCACTCAGCTCTATTTTTAGGGACATTATGAACAGCATCAGCAGCAGTAGTCATTTCTACATATGCAGCAGGAAGAAGACTACAGATTTTACCGTTTATTTTCAAGACATTTAATATGCCTCCTTCAGAGGTAAACATTGTACAAAAGTGAGAAAGTGTACATTTTGAGAACCAGTGTATGTTTTGGAATGTTGTGCTAATAGAATGACTAGCAGGTGTCAGTTAAACACTACTTCTATTTGTTAAACACTGAAACAGAAACTTGTCAACCTAGTCTGTGTCAAAAACAGTTATAAAATATATATATATATATATATATATATATATATATATAATGCAAACACAGGGGGAAAAGTTCATATTTGCTTCATTGGCCAAACGAAAAAGCGATGCCAAAATAGTACAAATGCAAAATAAAGAAATGAATAAAAAAATTTTGAAGCCTTGCCAACAGAATGAAATTGCCTAAGAATGGAAAATTTTATGCGTATATGCCACAGATTATGTGAAATGAAAGGAAATGAGGATCAAATTAAAATTTCAGTAAAAATACACATTTTGACAAAAAAATGCTGTTTGAATTCACGCAGCAAAATGATTAAAAAAGAGGAGAAATTATATTAAATTCTGGTTTATTTTAAAGAAGTCATTATTTCTTAAAATTGAAAAAGACAGCTTATGTAGAATCAAAGCGGTTTACACATTTAAAAAATTGTTTGAATATTCAGGAAATCAGACAAACATGCTAAGGTGACTGCTGTATAGACCTGAAAACATGGCCAATCATGCAGAGATATTACATCAAACACATTCTCCAATATTTCATGATTTCTTGGCATCCTAAAAATAAAAATAAAAAAAATACCTTTATATGGACACAATACCCAGTGGTAAATGGAATTATATGATAGATTAGTAGTACATATATATATATATATATATATATATATATATATATATATATATATATATATATATATATATGAGTAGGTCTATGAGTAAATGATTCAAAACTCTGTCACATAAAAAAAGGATTGCTGTCAATGGCTGACTGGATGGTGCTGTCAAGGGCTGTGTGAGATTCATTTTGAGAACCTACAGGGGGAAAGAACAAACATATACGTAAAGTTGACTAAATAAAAACCTGCTATGGAAAAGATCATTATTACACTAATAACAAATTGAAATATTATTTCTGTTTCTAACTTTTTCTTTTAGGAAATCATGCTCAAGCTGCATTATAATATTTTTAGGTGTCTGCACAAAGCATTTTGTATTTAATCTGCCGTTTTAGGTTGAAGGTTTAAGTGAATCAAATAACAAAAGTAAATGAATAAAATAAAAAACACAGTCAAATAACATTTGTCACTCACCTTCATAGTCTCTTGGTCTCTTCTGACCAAGTCGATCAGCCTTATAACTCATTTTTTGTAAATATTTTTTTATTTCAGTTTCGCAGTCTACCCGGTTAATTTTGTGCTTCAGAGCAGCATCTGAAAGAGGAAACTTGAAAAATTATTTCTCATTCTCAAGAACTGCATAGACCCTCGTACAGATGCAAATATGGTAAACATCTCAGGCCTTGAATTATTTCTTATGCTTACACTATTGAAGTTAGTGAATGTGAATAATAATATACCCAAACACTCCTGGTACAGTATGTGGAAAGTGTTCATGCAGCAGTGTGTTTACCTCTGATCACATCTACTAAAATAAGCTTAGAGAAGGGCCTTTTATCTCCTCTCCCCTGCCAGTTGAACTCCTTAGCCAGATCATCTGTTATGACATGTTGCATTATGTACTTAATTACATCCTTTTGCCCAAAACCTCCAAGTCCTGACAGATACTTCACCTGCAAATATATTTTTTTATATTATTATTATTATAAGTCTCTCCAGGTTGCTGCATTGGGTGGTCAAAAATTTTGTATAATGGGCAGTCAAACATATTTCTACACTTCATATTTGACTATTATTCATGCCAACACAATGATGCTAATTTATTATCTTTCATTTAGTCCATCTTGCACTGACAGTAAAGAACCAGAGCTGAGTGAGAGAGAACTTGGAAAGTTCTCTAATATGTGAGCTACTGTAGCAAGTCCATCAAAACAGATTCATAATGATGCAGATTAATAAATGCATTTTAACATTGTTGTTTTGTTGCCAGGACATTTAATTTTTGTGTGGATTCCAAACACAAAATCTCATATCCATTTAAAAAAAAAAATTATAATTAGCCATGTATAAAGAAGGATAATGTATAGTCAGCTTGTCATTATTGCAAAAAGTGTTGTTTATTTTGTCATAAAGATTGGCTGACCGTATATTTCTCGTACATTTCTTTAAATGATGCATTGACTCAAATATTTCAGGCGTGTTTTTAAATTGTTGAGTTCTCTTTCAGTCCAGGACACATCATCAAATGTTCTAAGAGGCAGTTTTTGGTTTGTTTTAGCATCTTTGGAGGGCCGGCTGGTACTGCTGGGGACCTCAGAAACCGTATTTTCTTTGAGTAATTTCTTTAACATAGCAGAGTTTTCTTGAACCGTGCTCTTAATGTCTCTCAGTATTTGGAGGAGCTCATCCTTGTCTGTTGTGTAAAATAAATTGTAAGTACAAAAAAAGAGCAAACAACAACTTTTCATTTATTTGATTATATGATCAAATAGATCAGTGATGTTGACTCACCATCAGCTGGCATTCTGGAAGTAACTGGTATAGAAGGCAGGTGAAACTGATTATTTGACAGTCCTTGAGTGTAGTCAAGTTTCTGTCTTTTTGCTGTTCCAGGGAATTCAGTGGCAATTTGAAATGGCCTTTATTTTACAAAATAATAATAATGTAAGCAAAAAAAGTACTAACAAATTTGTTAAATGTTTATTGAAAATAAATGTATGCACCTATACTGTTCTTTAACTTGTTTTTGATGCTCCTTAGCCTGATCAAAAGTGGCTGCAATAAGATCAATATTTGAGAAGTGAATAAACAATAAATATTCCTACATTTAATTTTGATGTAATTTTAAAATTGTAGCTCTTACCATGTTCTCTGTGAAAGCTAATATTTAATTTCTCCCATCCTATTGCAGGCTCATCTCTGTTCTGAACAGCTTCCTTACACTTCTCTGCTGATTTGAATGGAGGCCAGTAACATTGTTTCTTGTCTATGCTCAACCAGTTTGATGGTACCACCATCACCTCTTCTGAATTTTGCAAGGTCACAACTGCATACATGGTCAGTCTAGTAAAAAAAGAAAAAAAGAAAAAGAAACAAGACATAATATTTAGCTGTAATTTAAAACAAAATATGTTTTTCAGTTTTATAGAAAGTTGGAAAAATGACTCAATCAAACATTGATTTGATTTATTTTAAATACTGAATATTAAGTATAAAAAATGTGGTGTTTGAGGTTTAAGTCCTATTTACCTGGGGCTGAAAGCTCCCCAATAAAATAATTATATTTCAACATTACAGTCATAATTATTGAGCTAAGCTGCTCACAGCATGATCAAATATAAAGCTGCTCTATTCATTAGAACCAAGGAAGAACAAAGAGAGGAGCTAATGGAAAATGTTTCCTTTTCTTTGGGTATCTGTGAATATGCAGTTATTATATATAAGAAACATCATAATTTATTATACAGAATTTCTTTGTAATTGTGGATTTAATTTTGCCATTCATTGTTTATGCATTAAAAAGAAACAATGGCTGGTATATATTGATGACATCTAAAAAGGAAACATTCTTAAATATTTGCATAATACATTTACAAATCTTTAATATCATAAAGATGTTTGTGTAGATATGTTAGATCCCTTACCGCAAACCTAAACATAACCATTTTATAAAGAATATATAAAACATAATGGACAGAAATATGCAGGCAATGGCTGTTTTAGTAGCATTAAAAAAAAGAATCCCTAATCCAAATCATACCTTCAGACAGAACTATAACCATTTCTCAAAAAGATGAATGGTATAAAAACCATAACAGACAGATAACTGCAATCACAATCATTTATTTACTGCAAAAATGTCAAAAGCTGTGGCAAAATTAGTCCAAATGATGATGTGTTGCTGTCGCAATCCTCTCTGGCAGTATGCAACCATTTTGCAACCAAGTGGAGAGAAGAATTTAAGTTGTTAAACACTGAAAATCGTATCCTGATTCACTCGTGCATTTTTCTCTGCAGGCCAGTAATGGAATATAACTGTCAGAAAAAACATTTAATAATGAAATGAAATGTTCGAACAGAAATGTTTTTCGTTTTAAGGTTTTAAAGTCTTGTTAACATTATGTAACATTTTTTTTATTATTAAGTGTTAGACTAAAGAAGGCTTTAAAATTCAAATATGATAATATCAGGGAAAAGTTACCTTGTATGAATGATGTCTCTGGGAAATCTGACACTTCAGTTTCCATTTACAAGTAAAGCTAAGAAAAAGACCATTGGTGTTAGACCTATGGGTGTGGACTTCTTGTTCAGTGACAAATGGTTTACTAATTCATTGCTAAATCCTGAACTTTAGTTTCACAAAATAATAGTAACATTTCTGAGACAATTAAAGTGAAAGCACATGAAGTGAAAACAAAGCTTTGCTGTTAGCCCTGTGTAGGCCAAATGTTTGCATATCAGACAAAGTAAAGTCTGTTATCAGTCAAGGACCTGATTTTACATTTTCTGAGAACAAATGCCTTCTGAAACCTAAATTATTTCAGGACAAGGGTTATTTTTTTATGATTAAGACAATTTATCAATGAATAATTATTAACATTTCAACAGTATCAACAGTATTTGGATGAGGTACATTATGAACATCAGCAGCAGTTATTTTGATGTTGACTCACATAACATTCAAGTGTGTTACTAAATTGTTTGCATTTCTCTTTTTTTCCATAGTGCTGTGTTTGCCCATATGCTGAGGTTTTTGCATGTGTGAAAACAGCAGTAAGGGTGTCCAATAAACACATTAATTTCAATCATGGATCTATATATATATATGTTATGTATAAATGTGTAATTGTTCTCTGTTGTAAATCAGTGGTTTCAATCCCTCCCCACCAACAACTTGTCACTCACATGCAACAATCACAGCAACCAGCAAACTTTATACACTTCGTACAATCCACTCAGTTCTCACTTGACAATCAAGCCCCATCCTACTTGTTTTTTTCTTTTTGTTTGAGAAGTAATTTCACTCAGATACAGTATGTCAAAACTGGGAAGACAATAATTATTTTTTTATTCTGACTTTTATGAAGTTTGTATATCATGCAATCCTATAATAAAACCCAAAATTCAGAAATGCTCTGAAACTAAAGAAAGCATTGTCTGAAAATGTGTTACACTTGTTGCACAATACAGTAATTATGTTTTCTTTTTATATATAATTTGTGCTGTTTCTCTTGCTTGATGAGCTTCAGTCCAGATGATCTAGAAGTCCCTCCAGCTCTTCAATCTCTCTGGAAACATCTAAAAAGGACATATAACAAGATATTACATGAGGCAATGACTGAGATTATTATTCAATATCCTATTTCAGATTGTAAAAGTCTGTTTGTTTAAAGCGGTCATATGATGTTTATGTTGTGTATTTGGTGTAATGCAATGTGTTTATGCGGTTTAAGGTTAAAAAACACATTATTTTCCACATTGTACATTACTGTTGCTCCTCTATGCCCTGCCTTTCTGAAACACATAGTTTTTTACAAAGCTCATTGTTTTGAAAAGCAAGGTGAATGCTGATTGGTCACCTATCCAGTGCATTGTGATTGGCTGAATACCTCAAGCATGTGATTGAAATGTTACGCCCCTTAACATATTGTGATACTGTCTCCCAGAAGAATGAGACAAAAGCAATAAAACCCATAACAAACTAGGACTGACGAAGAAGATATAGTCAGCTTTTGGAAGGCCAAACAAAGTAGTTCTGCTTTCACGATGAAACACACAGCATCTCCAAAACCAGCGGCAACATCGTGAACATTTGGGCAGTGTTATGCAAATCTTCCCACATTGTGACATAGACATGTGGGGGAGTGTTTAAACAAGTCATTTAAAGAAGGTCGTGGCAGAGTCTTAACTTTTATAAAGAATACTTCTTTGGATTTGAGACTTTAGTCTTTGCAACTTTACAGATCTTCTTTATGTACCAAGAGCTTGTAACACTCCAAAGAGAAAGGAAACATTTAAATCACATCATTTGACCCCTTTATACTTATTTCTGTGGTGAAGTAGGAGTACATTCTTACCCATCCGTGTCTTTTTGCTGTTTTGTGATTCTGATTGTTCTATTGCTTTCTCTAGTTCTTTTTCAAGAGTACTTTTTATGTCCAGCTTTACAAAGACACAAGAGAAGATTCCATTTGTGTTCAGTCATTTGTACAGCTGAATATATGACCATCTTAATGAATGTGAGATCAGTACCTTTAAGTTATTGAACTTTTTAAGCACTTCCATTTTTGCTTTTTCGAACATGGCTCCTTTTTTCTGATCGACTGTGTTTATTAACAGGTCTTGCATTTTCTTCATGGATCCTGTTCCTCTCACAGCTGCAGCTTCTACAATAAACAACACTCCGTATTCATTCATTCATTCTCTTTCTCATAAAGACACATCAGAACAAGGAAATAAATCGATTCCTGGATGTGCGTTGCATGAAAGAATTGTATTCTGTGTCATGCAGGGTGGCTTTTTAATTAATGAAAGATGTTTTCTTAAATAACAATTGAAATTAAAATAAATTGTAACTCTTAAATGCTAGCTTACGCCGATAGCATAAAGCCATTTCATGCACCATTGTTATTTGTATTGATGTGTAGATGTCCTTTTTCTGGTCAACAATGTCTCTGTTGAGTGCAGCCTTCAGTTTGGTTTCCTTTCAAAAGGGGAAAAACACAAAAAATCTGTCCATTAAAAGTTTGTTTGGTGTGTTTTACTGCTACTGCTTTATAATAAACAAAACAGCCTGCTTAATTATAAGAAATGAGGATTTAAATAGACTTCAACAGAAGACAGACATCAAGGTTTAGGGCCAGAGTGTGACCCATTAATGTCCACAAGAGGACAGCTGAACTCACCTCGATTATGATGAAGTCCTGAATGTAATGAAGTATGTCAGAGCTGGTGTAAACAGAGTCACTCTGGATGATACTGAACTTGTCAATCTGTTCCTGCACTGACTTCCCTGTTTTTCCAGTCACACTGCAGCCAAAAGAAATCCATTGGCAGTTTATTTTAAAAAACATTTTACAGAACATAGTTGTAATTCTTGATATATAATCCGAGAATTGCTGAAAGGGAAGAGTGATGGGAAAGGCTAAATTCCCTAACACAAAAAGTTTGTTTTATATTGCTATCATCTAACCTATGCGGTTGTCGTTTGCTAAATTAACAAAAGATTCAGACCAGAAAGGATTTGGGAGGTGAACAAATCATTTCTTTCGTGCTTTACAGATAATTTATTTTGTCCTTTACAAAGTGTATTTTTTGGGTCCTGCATAGATGCCATTTGTGACAAACATAAGGATATTGTTTCTTATAATAATTTAAAAAATCTGCCACAACAAAACTACACTCAGTCTGTATCTTTCTTGGCATTGTCTCATTTGCTGGTTTACTGTTGTATATGTACAGTTGGTCCAGATTTACAAGCCGTGCTACTGTTTTTAATCCAATTTAATATTAACAATTTGTAAAAAAAAAAAAAAAAAAAAAAAGGCAACAATATAAATAACAACAACGTTATTTTAAAAACTTGATCATGTTAATGCCCTAAATATCAACAACAAGCACTGAAAATAGTTTGTTGTATTTCATTCTAAACTACACAAATGGAATGATAAAACAGAACTTACGGAAAAATCGTACAGAAATCATCATAAATGTTTTTGTGCAAATGTTTGGCCAATGATTTGTTCAGGTCTAGAACTACATCCCAATTCTTTGACCAATAGCATCCGTAGTTCTTGCACAAAGCTCCAAGGATTTTATGGAACCCTCTTCCATCTTTATTCTGAGTAATAAAAAAAAAAAAAAAAAAATTGTTAAAGTGTTAAAAGGAAGGATAGTTATTATTAAAATGGTGCAAAACATTTGAATCACACTCACAGATGCGATCAATTTCTTTGTGGAGGCAACACATGAGTTCACTGATTCTTCCACTCCCTTTGAGAGATGCTGCTCCAGATCTTTATAAATGCTTCTAAAATATTTGTCCAGTTCAATTAGTGACTCCTTTAGGTTGTTCTTAAATTCGTTGACTTTCATTTCAATCTAAACACATCCATACAACAGCAATGAATTGCAGAATAATAAACAGTGGCAGCATTGTGAAGACTCACTAATATTAATTCTGACTGTACCATTTTCTTGTCGTTATCCAGCTGGCCGCTTTGGATCAAGGACAAAACTCCCTTTGCTTTATTGACATAATCTCTGGTCAAATCTATATTAATGCTCTTGTTAAAATTCATCAGATCATCCTGTAGCTTTGGAATTTCTATAAATAAACACAAGGATGTGATTTGGGCTCATTTGATCAGTGCTTTTATCTTGCTTATAAAATATTTTTAACTTGTGCTTAAAAATATGCATGCAACCAAGTTTATTTATTTTCTCCAGAATGAATAAAGTGGTAAAATGAAAGCAACAGAAAGAGGATAGTTTACCTGTTTCACTTGATTCCAGATTGAAATTGTGGTCAAAGAATGCATTGGAACTCACAGTAAAAACTTGAAACTGACTGTCAGTGTTGAATATTTTCTAAAAAGAAACAAAAATGTTTCACATTATTTTGATGGTAAATTTGAACACATTCTGTTAAGTACTCTGAGAGTTAGTAGACATGTAGGTGCATTGTTACTTATTGTCAACAATGTTAAAATTAATGGTAATAAAGAAAATTAGGCAAAAATTAATACCTTGATTTCAGAATTTTCAAACTTTTCTTTGACCCTTGTCTTGGCATGGTTATTTCTATGAAGTATGCATGTTTTTTTCTGATTCTAATTAAAAACAAAAACAAACACACACACACACACAGGACTGTATATATTGTAGGTCTGTTGTAAAATCCGATTTATGGTTTGATTATGTATTAGCCAGATTCTCCTCTTCATCTCAGTAAGTTATTATATTCATTAAATTCCATTTACAGTGATATGAGCTCTCACTAACATTAGTAAAACCAACAGTACAAACGTACAGGGGAAATTGACAGCTAAATTAAGTACTAAACAATGAAAACAAAAGGGCCATACTACAGAAACATTTTCCAAACCTTGTCTTCTGGGATTTGGTCTCTTGGAAGCCGTGCAGATCTAAAAAAAAAAAATCAATATTAAAGTTGTGAAGTGTTGCATGCTTACTAGATAATTACTACACTGTATAAAATGACTGTGAATTTAACGTAAAAACACTATAAAAATGCTACAATAAAAACCTGTTAAATGGTTTACAGTAAATTCCCATATATATGGTGAAAAACTGTATTGGACTTTACATGTAAATTTAGAGTATATATAATTACTCAGAATTAGACCACTTCCCAGCCCTGAATTATCTATAGCATTCACAAAAAACCTTATATATGCTGCTGGATTTATATCATCAGTCTTTGTACAGATGAAGTTAATGCTTTTGCATTTTCCTCCTGGTCCCAGTTCTTCAATGCAGTGCTTTAATATCCCCCAGGGGTCTCTGTCAGTGATCGCTCGATTGATGGCGCTTACAATCCAGACAGAAGAGCACTCTCTCAGTTTCTACAGGATTTCAAATAAGACATATGGTTTATACTGTCACAATAGATTTATTGTGTGGTTCTATGTATATGATCAAATGTTTCTTTGAAAAGAGTGTTAAAATATATTTACAGTTTTCCACAGGTCATCTCTAATCTGATTGCAGTCTCCAGTACCAGGAAGATCAAGAAGTACAATGTGCTCCAGGAGTCCATGACAGTCTGGTATCTTGATTGTCACGCTCTTCACAAGCGGCCAGTACCAGTCACCAGAACTTGTCTCACTGTGTTGTATGAAGCTTGCAACTTTGTTGGTAAATTCAGAGAGCTGTTGAGATAATATATTGGTGTGTTTTACTTTGCTGAAAAACAAATTAGCAATGCATTATGCATTTAATGTTAAATATGAAACAGTCTCAAGAAACTTACATCACTGCTTGAGATTATTTTCTTACTGATAGACAAAAATGTTTCAATCTTAGCAAATGTTTCATCATTCTGGAGCTCTTCTAATGTTTTCTTGTCTGCATCATCTCCATACAGCGCAGTGATCTTTTCTACAGCCATTTCAATCAAGTCCTCATTCCTTTCCTCACTTTCATCTTTTATATCTTTGAAAACATCTTTAAGCTCATTCTTCCACTCCTGCAGAGGTACACAGCACAAGGTATAGAGAAAAATAAGACTTGGTTCTGTTCTTTCCAGTCTGGTTTATTTACATATTTTACCACCTTTTACTTCAACGCAGAAATAAGCTATTGGTGAGACTTCTGGTTCATTATCTGCTATATGGAAATAGCGAGAAGAATAACAATGTGCAGTAAATGGTAAAACTGTTTGCATTACAAATTAGTGTGCTCATGATTTAGATAATAAATTCAAATAAAAGACCCACCAATTTGCGTTATCAAGCAGCAAAATTAGTTGTTTTGTATGGCTAAAAATAGCTGGACGTGGATGAGACCGGAAGCTTGACCCATAAAATTTACAAATGGGAATTTACTCTTATGGGAAGAAAAACGTGGATAAAGAACTCTCATTAAAGGCATGTGAAGACAAATGAAGAAACCTCTTTAGAGAAGAGCTCGATCTCTGCTCTGTAATTAGAGTCATCCAGATTGGCTTCCACCTGTGTAACAACAGCTGTACAGGCACCAAAACAACCAGAGGGTAAAAGATCCGGTTTCCCCAAGATTGCACTTAAAAGGGAGCTCTTTCCTTCTCCTGATTTTCCAAAAATCCCTATGGTTGCCTTCTTCCTGCTGCCTTTATCGTTTAGGTCTGAGCTTTTAGTGACTCTTTGTAGAATTTGCCTTGCATTCTCTATGATCATATCTGTGTACAACAAAGAAGAGAGTTACAGTGGGCTTGACAATGGGTGTGCCTGCATACACACACACACACACACACACACACTAGGCAACATAAGTAAGAGATGTTTAATTCTATTATAGTATGTTTTACCAGTGCATGGTATCCCTTACGAAAGGAAAATATATTTACCAATATATTTCTTAAAATATATTGTGATATATTGTAATGTATTATTTTCCCTTTTTATTTTCTAATATATTATATATTTGAATACATTGAATATTATATTGATGATACATATATTATATAATATATTGCAAAATATACAAATGATTGTCGCTTTCAATATATTGGAAAAAAAATTAATATTAAATCCCATATATAAGAATATATGCCTAATATATTACATGATATTTTCCAATATATTTTTGTTTCATAAGGTATGTAGTTCTAATATAAAGTGTTCAGTCATATAGCATTTATGGCTCAGGTGCATGACTCAACATGGTACACATGGCCATCTGTCCAGGGTGGTTTTTTTTTTTTTTTTTGACCATGGACAGAGACTGGGATAGGCTCCATCCCAAAGACTGTATAAAATCAGCTCCATCCCCATGATGCTACATATGATAAACAGTTTGGAAAATGGATGGATGTGATATGACCTTTCTAAGTTAGTGTGCATGTCTAAATTCTGCAGACCTTTTATAGGCAACTAACTGATTAACACTAGTACAGATTAGAGGTGGACAGATTCAGATTTTACTCACTTGTTGTCAGTGTTGTCTCTATACTCGAGTCAGATGAGTCATGATCTCGTTTTCTTTTAGTACCTAACAGAGAATTCATCCCACTCATTATTTGTCCTTAAATCACAGACTGTACAATGATCTTTAATTTGCATACCTTGGCTAGCCATTGTAGGATCGATTGGAAGTCCTGTAGGGGAAAGAACTTATTAGAGATGTTAAATTTTTTCTTACCAATCTTTTAAGAACATTTCTGTTCTGATTATAACAAAACGAATTGTCTCACTATCAGAGCAACTTCTAGATTGGGACGGCAGGACGCAGTGGAGGTGTATTCTTCTTCATCCCATGAGAAGATCATGGAATCGGAGTCAAGTTTGTACGTTTTTGCTGTTCAAGCTCATCCTTAATATGAATTAAACGTATAATGTGTTATGTGTTTTGGGAGTGATCATGACAGCAGCAGAATCTTTTGTTATTCACCCCTTTGGAAGAGTCTCCATTACGTCGTCTAGATTTCTTGCCAGAATAGTAGCCATGATGAGTTAGTCAACGTTAAAGAAGTGTTGATTATATCAAAAATTTTAATATTCAAAAATTGCCGCCAGAAGAAGCCTTACGTCATCCTTGGTTGTGAAATGCCTTTCATTTTGAATGAGACGTGAGTGCATTAACGGAGCGGAATCGTTTTCAATGATTAAAGCCTTATGTTTAACTCTCTTCTTCAAGTAAATATATCATATGGCTTCAGAAGTCTTGAAATGCAACATGACTTGTAATACTTTTATACTGCTGCTTAATGGTCAGTTTTTGCAATAAATACCTGTGACCTATATTTTTATTTACCTTTTACGTGTTTTATTGTTCAGAAGTGGGTAAATTTAGGGTAGAGGTGGGATTAGGTGCTCCGAATAAAGTTTACATTTCTATAAAGTGATTTCCATTTTTTAACAAATGCATGTTTTGCTTATTTTATTTCTGAACAACAACTGACGCTCATTGACCTAGCATTAACCATTAACGGTTAACAAAATTATAATGTTAAATTAGATTTAAACTCATTTCGAATGGATAAGAGTGTGTGACCCGTTAAAAAGGGTCCATTTTTTTCTTCTGAGGTTTAGTGCACGTACAAATAACAGCACAAACAACCGAACATAAGGATTCACACATCGTCACATCACACACCTGCAGCGCTGTTAAAGAAGGGAAAACAATAAAATACCATACCTATATAAGGAATAAAATAAGTAGGTCGACACAAAATATGTTTTACATAAATAATTAACACATTAACAAAACCAGTGCAGTTTGCCCTTAGGGCAAGTCATATTATTTTTCATTGGCTCAAGTTAAAAATATAGATATGAATCCTCACCTTAAAAAAAATTTTAATTGGATGAATGAAGCATCTTTTTCAGCGTTATTTGTGTGAGGGAAAAAACTGGCCCTTCAAAAGTGAAAGTAAATCATTTAGGTCTGTTAGGTAAATGAACATATACGGAGATAAAATGGCCGTTTTTTTTTTTTTTTTTTTTTTTCTATGTGCAACTCCAAGTTTTATTTTTACTTCTGTGTAAAAACCCATTGAAAGGAACAGTTCATCAAAAAAAAATCGCTGAAAATGTACTCACCGTCAGACCATCCAAGATACGGAAAAGTAGCCTATAGGTATCTTTTACCGCCTATGGTTCTACCAGGAAGACTAATTTAAAATCATGCATAACTATTAGCTCTGGCCAATCACAGCTTGACACTGAGTAGGGGAGCCCGGGGAGTGTTGTAACCATAGACTGTATAAAAACATTGTAACATGGGGTTAGTTGTAACGCTGTCAGTTTGACAAATCAGAAACATCCTATTGTGATGTCACTCATATCATGCCCTCCTATCTCCATTTTGAGCTAACAGGAGAAGGGCTATGTGTCTGTGAGCAATGAATTTTATCAACAAAAAAGTGATTTTCAGTAGCGATGTGCTGAACGAGGCTTTTGAAGCAGTGAGGCTTTTACTACAAACCGCGTTGATGCTTCGAAGCTTTTGACACAGTGCTCTACCCCGCCATCTGGTGGTCAATACAAATTCCTACAACTGTATCATTTGTTCATTGGGATGCCAATGTAAGGTTAAATTGTCCATTAATAACCATGCGTGTCATAGCAAGCGTGTCATGTGTGTGTTGTGATAGAGTTTCCCAAATTTATTGTATTTTGCACAATACAATGACAAGACTTTATTTTCTTCATTTTACTTGCATTAAACTTGTCTTTTCACATCAATAGAACGTTTAATTCGTTTATTTTTTGTTTAATTTCGTTTAATTTTTGTCTTCCTTACAAAAGAACACAAACATTTGGGGAAGTTGTGGCCTAGTGGTTAGAGAGTTTGACTCCTAACTCTGAGGTTGTGAGTCCGAGTCTTGGGCCGGCAAGATCACAACTTAGGTGCTCTTGAGCAAGGCACTGAACCCCCAAATGCTCCCTGGGAGCTGCAGCATAAATGGAGGCCCACTGTTCTGGGTGTGTGTTCACTGCTGTGTGTGTGAACTTTGGATGGGTTAAATGCAAAGCATGAATTCGGAGTATGGGTCAAAATACTTGGCTGTATGTCATGTCATTTTCAAACATGCACATTGTTAAGAAGCACAAATGCATTTACATTTTTTGGAATTGTTAAAACAAATTCTTAAACCAATTTGTTGAATAAATTTTACATTTAAATGTTTGCATTTAACAGACGCTTTCATCCAAAGCGACTTACAGTGCATACAGGCTAACATTTTTTACCTAACAATAAAGTCCTCTTTCTGCTAAACCTTAAAAACGTTCAGGCAGTTAGACTCTATTTGCTAATCTAATGCGCTCGTTTTGCAAAACTCTAAACACATTCTCTTTCACTGAAGTAGTTTTAGTCTTTGGGTCTTTTGTGACGATTTTGGCTCACATTTAACAAAAACCCACCAACTCACTATCTCAACAAATTAGAATACTTCAGAAGACCAATTAAAACATTTTTAGTGAATTGTTGGCCTTCTGGAAAGTATGTTCATTTACTGTACATGTACTCAATACTTGGTAGGGACTTCTTTTGCTTTAATAACTGCCTCAATTCTGCGTGGAATGGAGGCAGGGGTGCTGCACAAGATCCCGGGCCCTATGCATAGGCAGTCCTTATCTAGGTCTGGTGAGTTTGCTGGCCAGACAAGCACACTAACACCATGGTAATTTAACCAACTTTTGGTGCTTTTGGCAGTGTGGGCAGATGCCAAATCCTGCTGGAAAATCAAATCAGCATCTTCAAAAAGCTGGTCAGCAGAAGGAAGCATGAAGTGCTCCAAAATTTCCTGGTAAACGGTTGCAGTGACTTTGGTTTTCAAAAAACACAGCAGATGACATTGCACCCCAAATCATCAGAGACTGTGGAAACTTAACACTAGACTTCAAGCAACTTGGGCTATGAGCTTATCCACCCTTCCTCCAGACTCTAGAACCTTGGTTTCCAAATGAAATACAAAACTTGTTCTCACCTGAAAAGAGGACTTTGGACCAATGGCCAACAGTCCAGTTCTTCTTCTCCTTAGCCCAGGTAAGATGCCTCAGGAGTGGCCTAACAAGAGAAATATTACAACTGTAGCCAAATTCCTTGACACGTCTGTGTGTGGTGGCTCTTGATGCCTTGACCTCAGCCTCAGTCCATTCCTTGTGAAGTTCACTCAAATTCTTTAATTGATTTTGCTTGACAATCCTCATAAGGCTGCGGTTCTCTCTGTTGGTTGAGCATCTTTTTCTTCCACACTTTTTCCTTCCACTCAACCTTCCATTAACATACATCACTCTGTGAACAGCCAGCTTCTTTGGCAATGATTGTTTGTGGCTTACCCTCCTTTAAGGGTGTCAATGATTGTCTTCTGGACAACTGTCAGATCAGCATTCTTCCTCATGATTGTGTAGCCTAGTGAACCAAACTGAGAGACCATTTTGAAGGCTCACGAAACCTTTGCAGGTGTTTTGAGTTGATTTGCTGATTAGTACTTATATTACCTGGTACTTCTTCAGTTTCCTAGACCCCTCAGATAATTTGCTATCTTTGCTATCTTTCCTTTCTCCTCAAGCTCATATTATATCCTTTCTTTTATCATTCTTTCCATTATTTTGCATAAATTAGAGTTTAAGGCTATTGGTCTATAGCTGGTGGGTTTTGACAGATCCTTTCTAAGCTTCCTTATCAGAATTATAGCTTCTTTCCATGTTTATAGTTCCTCCAAATACTCTATTATACCGCTGCAGCAACTTCAGTAGCGTATTTTTGACCATGCTCTCTGCCTTTTCCCTATTTGGTACTGATGTTCCTTCCTCTGTTACTATAACTGGGTATTCCCATTCCCTTCTTTCTCCTCCCATCCTCTTTATCATTCCCCATACCTCAGTTTTTCTTCCTTTTACAATGCAAAAATTCCTCCTATTATCCATCTTAGCCTGACAAATTGTTCTGCACTATAGCCTGAGCCTTCTTGTACTGGATCAAATGCTGCATATTGTGGGTTATTTTGACTAATCTGAATGCTTTATTCCTATTCCTCACTGCTTGCTGTCATTCCTCAGTCCACCATGTTACCAGTTTTCTCTCCTTCCTGTTTGTACTCGTTGGAATAGAACCCTCTGCTGCCGTTATAATCGTTGATGTAATCTGATTATTTAATCTATATCTTCAGATAAATCAGTCATTGTTAGCTTCCTTACTGTTTCTGAAACTTGTCTCAATCTGCTTTTACAAATATCCATTTTGTATTTCCACCACTTGTTCTTATTTCCTCTCTTTCTTCAATTGAACAAACGCCTGGGTAATGATTACAATACTGTACTGTATCACTTGTCCAAACTTCCCAGTTACTAACACCAGCTAGAGTTAAGATACTAAGGTAAGATCTATTGATGTTTCCTTCCCCGTATTTATATTTATTCTTGTACCACTATACCATCATTTATAAAGACTTAATTCCTATCCTCCATGAACTCTTCAATTACCCTTCCATTTAAGTCAGTATGACAGATACTATGATTTCCTTATAATGTTGCTGATTTCACCATTAACTCTTCACCTGAACAGTTTATGTTTTTGTATTTGGTATCATTGTAATCCTTGGCCATCAAAACATAGGGATACACATCATTTATTTCTGTTATCATGTTTGGTTCAGGAGATATGGCACAAAATACATCATTTGGTTAAAATAGTCATAGTAAAATGATCGCCATGGCAACCATGAGGTTTCTGAAAACATTTCTGAAAATGTTTAGGGCCGCAAACTATACAAGTGCTATACAATTGCTTTTATGGAAAAGTGAACATTATTTTCATAGATCACCTGGACTAAATAGAGATTTTAGGCCAACAAGATTTCACTGTCAATGGGGCTTGGAAATATAACCTCTAAGTATATTAACCTTATGTTGCAATCCAAAAGTCTGACATTTTCTATGCATGTGCCAGACGTCAGATTCATTTGCTGCTATGCCTTGAGTAAACTACTAGAAGAATAACAATATGGAAAATAAACTATTTGCACTAAAAAAATATAAAGGAGCATAAAGAGTGTTTTGTGCAACTAAAAACAACTGAAAGGGAATGTAAGAGTGGGAAGTTACAATGGCTGCATCACTGTGCATGTCTAGTAAAAGTTAAAGCACTTATTACAGTGTCCTCAACTTCACCATTGATGTAAAAGCATAGAAGTACACATTGTTGCTTTCTATCTGGTAAGGATTTGGTGTTGAAGCTAAAGGGCTGAGCTGAAATCTTTTTATTATACATAAGTACACTATTCTACATATTATATTGAGAGACTTTAAAACATTTTTGAGAACGTAGGTTCAGCTGCGCATTAGTGACACATATACTGGTACAAACATCTTTGTTAATACTTTAAAATGAAAAGAAAAAAAAATGATTTATTTTTAATAAAGCAGTATGTGTAATGAAACAATTTCCAATGCTGCTAGACCTTTAAGAGTCTATTCACCAATGCAAAAAAAATGAATCAAGTGAAGCTCATATATATACTAGAAAAGAATAATAAATACAGTTGCAGCAGGAAATTACACTCAGTTCTATCTCTCAGTTAAGGCAGAGATCAAGCACAGTGAGATAATCTAACCCACAGAATAGTCAATACATGCAGCAGCACAAATGATATTGACACCATCTGATCCGGGGTGCACACTGCATCTCAGACATCTTCAGATTGTGTCCAGTTTTCAGAATTCCTTTAGTTTGTGGTCCTGGGGTCACTGGGATTGAGGCAGAGGACGTCGGAAGAGCAGGATATGTGGTTCTACAATGAAAAAAAAGTCATGAACATGAATATCAGCAGTGACAACAGTAGAGATGGCACACATTTGGGCCAGTTTTTGACATCCTAGCAAACACACACATACCGGGTTGATGGATCATGTAATGTACCCATCCTTGACTCTGCTGCACACCCAGATTCCTCCATTCTGTCTCTGACATCAGATGGGTCTTGGGAACTTTTTTAGCGATATCCTTAGGAAGCATGACATGCCTGGAAATGAACGGAGAACAAACATCCTACACTTAACTCTCGTTATAAATGTCATTTTAACAGCTCAGAAAATATACTTAAGTATCATGTTTTAACTTATTTAGAAAGTATGAAAACTAAATATTGATAAACAGCGGATTATTAGCAACAGTTAACTTAATAGCAATAACGTGAGAACATTAATTGTAAACTGTACAGATGACTTAAATAATTGCCTACCTGTACTCGAATTTGTCGTCGTCATATTTGTCGGAGTAAAAAATCTGCTTGTGAGACATAGCGTGTTGTTTCTGGATGAAAAACAGACGAAATAACACTTAACTGACTTGTCAAACTTCATTTACATCCTTTGTGTATAGTAAACAAGTACTTATCTTAACGTAAATAAAAGACAATAGTAGATTTTACTTCTCAATAAATGTAACTTGGATGGATTTTATCGATACAGGTTTCAGATCGTTCCCTCCAAGGCTGGCTAACTTAGCTAACTCTAGCTATTTAACGAATGAGGAAATTAAACGTTAAACATTCTGGATTAGTGCATTCATGACACTTACTGATTCTTCTTTCTTGTAAATGTAATAAACGTGGCGTTTACTTCATCAAATAATACGTTTGTTTAAATGAAAAGTATTTTTTCAAGAACGAAATTTGCAATATCAACCTGCGTCTACGTTTCCCTGGCGCTTGAACTTCCCTCCCAGCGGGCTCGAAGCCCGCCCATAAGTGTTCGAAAGCTTACAAGTCCTTTCTGATTGGACAAGATTTGAGGACGTCACTAAGACGTCGAACTATGTCAGTGGTTTGGCATTTACGATGGCCTAACTTCCGCTTTTTACTTTTTAATGTATGAAAAGCCCTTCTTTTGATCTCATCTCTTGATTCCCTTTGTTTATTCCCTTTTTTCTATATATGCTTGTTGTTAAGGTTGTTTCTGATTCATTATTACGACCGATTACATTTATGTTCAATATATATGAAACTGGTTTTAGTTAATGACGTTAACATCTGCAAGACTAAGTTAAATACGTATTCTGCGCGACTCATCACAAGGTTCTGTGAAAGACTTAACTCTTTTTTTTTTATTATTAAACTGACTAAATATTTTTTAAATATTGTATTATATTTTCTATGTATTTATACGGTTGTTATAACGACAAACAAACAAAAATATAATAAATTAATACGAAAGAAATAATGAGTTGTGCATGTCGTCAGTGAGCTCTAGATGGAGCTAAAACCTAGTATATGAAAACATATTTTCAGGCGTATTTAAATAGATTGTGCTGCGTCTATTTCTGCACATTTCAGTGCAGTCAGTCCTGAGATTGTCATTAATAATAATTTGTCTTATATAATATCATGTATAATAAGGTGTCTGTATATAATATCCTTTTTTTTTCTTTTTCAAGACAATAAAACAAGGAACTGGCGGTATACGACATGATTTGTGATGCACCAAATGTATATATCTACGCAGAAGCCCAAAGGTTCAGAATAATGATTAACAATTTCACTGTGATGTACAGTATTTGCGATAATGTATTTCACTTTCATATTGGTACCCAATCTATTGAATATTTTAATTATTTATCCGTGTTGTCTGTATTTTGTGGTTAATGTATGAAACAGCAGTAACATTTCTATGCAAATGTGGGGTAAAATACTCTACAATACATATAGCATACGGTAAAATAATAAACATTAAGCTTCTGTGCTTTGCTGGGAATCCAAAATCCCCAATCCGTCTCATCAAGGCCTAAAACCAAATCAACCTAAAGACAGGGAAATATTAGATCCTGGAAGGACGTAAATAAACAAGAACTGTACATCCATAATACACAAAGTGTTCATGTTTTTTCTTGGGTTGAAAATAAAATGCTAAAACATCACGAGATCTATACATCTGAACGTAAGAGTATAACCAAGGTAGACGGAAAATCATTTTCCTGTCCATTATTAGCCTCGTTATCTGCCAGGACCTGGCCGTACTCGATCGATGACGGGAAGTTAAGGCGCTTCATCTGGAGCGAGGATAGTCGGGAATCTCAAAAAAACAGGTAAACGAATTACCTCCCCGTGCATGAAAATACACAATCTGTAAAATAATACAGACCTACATAAAATGCATGATCAAAAAGACATAATGTGGCATTCACGTGAGGTTATTTATAAACAGGTAAATGCTGCCGTGCACATGCAGTGGCCTGCGCTTAAATGACCCTCGCGACGGGGCAGCACGGACCCCGCCGTCATGACAGAACAAACCCAAAATACAACTCACATATCTGTTTATCAGCCCACCAGCTGTTTATTTATCAGTCCAGCAACGCTGGAGCCACATCTAAAGGACAACATGTGACAGAAGCCCTTTAATCGTTCGGTTAGCGATTCGGTTTCGGTCCCCATTTGTAGTTAGCCAGGTCAGCTGCAGGGTTTAGCCGTTCTCCGACAATTGTATTTGTTATAAATATATTAAAATGATCTCTGTAACGTGCTCAGTTGTTAGTTTTTCAATGTATTTTTTTTATTAATCAATAATGTAGTCATGTATTGTTTTTGTTTAATGTAAGAGGGCTTGTTTGTATTATCTTGTTGATACCATAGCAGCTTTAGCGTGCTAAACAGGCTCTGTTACCTTAAGTGATCCATTGTTAAGCAGAAATTGGATCCTGGATCATAATATTATCTTATATATGATTGAAATTAATTATTCTTCATATTGCACACGGAAATATGCATTGCAGTTCAGTCGCCAATGTTAAGTTTATACAAAGGCATTACGTGGCTGTTAGCCAAAGCTAACAAAAGCCTTTTCGGTGTCATTTGGCATTGCGCTATATATTTGTGTATGTTATGTTGTTGCTGAAGTAAACACACGAGCTAAAATAGCAGGATACATGCGGCTAAAATCATTAAGTAAATTTCTCTTCTTAGGTTCCTCAGCACCAAGCGTTTCTACGGTTAAAAAAAACGAAAGCTTGAGTTTGTGAAAGAATATATATGTATGTGTATTAAACTCACTTTATGAAAACAGACTATTTACTATGAGACATTTAAAAAAATATAGCTAACACCTTACTCTCTGCATTAAGGATCCCATTGATTCACAGCTTATTACAATATATATAAAAAAAACTATGTTAATATATAAGATGAGCCCTTCCATTTGTTCTGTCTCTATTTCATTTTTAATTTGAATTTTTTTATGTTAACACAGGACTTAAAAGGGACAGTTTACCCAAAGTGGTTTGATAGTTCACATAATTTACTCAATATGATGTTCCAAAGCTGTATAATTGTATTTCTTTTATGAAACACAAGATATTTTTAAAAATATTGATAACCAAACTGTATTGGTGACCATTGTATGGAGAAAAAAAACACTGACAGAAATAGACGTTTCTCAAAATATCTTCTTTAGTCAGGTTTGGATCAACATGAAGGAGAGTAAATATTTTTGGTTTTCATGCAGTTGTAATCACATTATTACATGTTATTTTTATGCGTTCTAGGATTGAGTCCACTGACCAGGCATGGGGGACATGAAAACCCCCGATTTTGATGACCTGTTGGCTGCGTTTGACATTCCTGACATTGATGCCAAAGAGGCTATCCAGTCTGCCCCAGATGAGGTGGAGGGGCATCAAGGAGCAGGCGGAGGATCGCTCATAAAGGCTGGTGATGCTTCAGTAGGTGGAAGTTCAGCCTTAAGATCGCCCAGCCCATCCACAGATTCGCAGAGCGACCCATCTATTGTGAGTGTGATTGTGAAGAACCGTGTTCGCCCTGAGCCCTTTGATGGTGGCGACAGCTCTGTACAGGACCCATTAAACCATAATGGATTTGTGTCGTCCGGTGGGTCAGTGCATATGTCTCAATCCCGGGGCCAGCCAAATGGAGAACAATGGCCCATATGCAGCTCAAAGGCGATTCCAGAGACTGCAGGAGCGCTGGGATCTTCCAGCACTTCCAAACCAGGCAGCAACATCTTCAATAAGCTGAAGCCCTTGATGGCACAGGGTGCTGGAGACTCTGTCGGAAGGGCCCGAAAAATGCAGCTTCTGCAACAGCAACACATGCAGCAGGAGATTAACCTAGAAGGTGTGGACAAGGAGAAAGCCCCTGCGATTCCTAGTGGGACAAGTGGAGCAGCATCTCCTTTCTTTCCCCCACCTAAACCACTTCTTTCCACTCCCTCCACAGCTTCGTCCTCTTCACCATCATCGTCCTCTCCATCGGTTGGTTCCCGTGTTTCTGGGGCCACGGCATCGTCTCCACTGGCTACATCTCTAACGGAGCCATTAAACGGATCGCCACGTCTTAGTTCTCCAGCTTTCAGACATGTGGATTCAGATGAGGAGGATTCGGATCCTGATTCCGGAGGATCTCTGGTCATCCATGAGAGTCCAGACTCTCCCACTCCACCGAAACTATCACGTCGGCTCAGGTCACCTCCAGAAAATTCACAGTCTCCTTCTCTCCCTCCTTCGACATCCATCTCTCCCAGCACTTACCCCAAACCAGGTGACACTCCCTTGGCATCACCTGCTTCACCTCGAGCTCAACAGAACTGGCTTTCCACACCAGTCCAGACAGGAACCGGAAAGAGTTTACCCCAAGAAGAGCGAAACCCAGAGCATGTTATAGAAGAACGAGATTCGCCAGAGAGCCCTGAGCCAGAGATGCCCAAGTCCTCCATGCCGACATCTGCAGTTACCAAAAGATCATGTAGTCCAGCGGTTGCCTCTTCATCACCATCTGCTTCCCTTCAGGAACCTAAGGCAGAAGAAGAGGAGATGGAGTTAGACAAAGATTCAGTGGAGAATGGACAAGATGCGGCTAATACAGATGGTAAGGATGGCGGGAAGAGGGATGAAGAGAAAATGGAGATAGATGCTGCACAATCCCTTCCAGCGGATGCCGGATCACCGAGCAGTGGTGGCAAAGCTGTGTCTGGTGGAAATGCTCCCTCCAGACCTCTTAAAGTCCGTATCAAGACCATTAAGACATCTACAGGAGGTATCACACGCACGGTTACCCGAGTAGCAGGTAAGGGAGGCACAGCCAATGCAGACAAAGATGCAAGTAAAGCCCAAATGGGCAGTCGTGCTGTTCCTGCGAAAGGCACCAAAAAAAATGACGGTCAAGTGGTAAAATGCTCAACCTTACCAGTATCCACTCTAGAAGCCAGCAGTGCAATGATAGCTGCAGCCAGCAAGGTCCAAAACAAAATGGCCATGCTAGCCGATAAAACAAAAGTCTCTGCCACAGCGGTGAGCATCACGAAAGCCACCACTTTACCAGTCGCGCCAGCCGTCGGCGGGATGAGCGTGCGGTCTACAGTCGGTAAAACCACCAATGGAGGTACTGTGCCATGTAAACCAGCGTCTATTGTCAACAGCACTGGTGCTGTTATTTCCCGTAGCCAGTCTAGTCTAGTTGAGGCTTTCAACAAGATCCTAAACAGCAAGAACCTGCTGCCCAGCTACCGTCCGGATCTCTCAACCCCGCCACCCCCTGAATGGGGTCTTCCTATGCCTGCTACTGGATACCGCTGCTTGGAATGCGGAGATGCTTTTGCTTTGGAGCGCAGCCTGGCGCGACACTACGACCGGCGCTCTTTGAGAATAGAAGTGACATGCAATCACTGCGCAAAGCGACTGGCTTTCTTCAACAAATGCAGCCTGTTGTTACATGCTCGGGAGCACAAGGAACGAGGCCTGGTCATGCAGTGTTCACATTTGGTTATGAGACCAGTTACAGTGGAGCAGATGATCGGCCAGCAAGACACTACTCCCATTGGTAAGTTTTGCAACATGCTATCTTTTTGTCTCAATTTGAGTTGGGTTGTTTTTGCTTAATATTTAAAAATAAGCCAGCTGTTACCTGCACCCAGATATCCCAGTTTTTTTATAAAACAATTAGAGCTACATGACAAAATAGAGAAGAACTGTGGCGTTCTGGGATAAATCACCCATAATGCAATTTTGATTTTGGCATCGCGCCACTGTCGAATTCAGTTCAATCAGTAGTTTCTGGAGCTGTCAAAAGCCTGGGATTTTTGTTGAAACTACAGATCGAGCTTCAACATTTTTGTATTCCCGCCCTCAGACAATAAGATCAATTGAAGTATGCGGTAACAAAATCAAAATTGCATTGTGGGTGTTACGTTTTTGGTAAAAGAAAACTCCACTGTTCTTTTCTGTTTTCTCATGTAGCACCATTTCAACTTTTTTTTTTGTCATGGAAAGATTAGTTTTATTAAAAGCCCATCTTGTCAGCAGTGAAATTAAATGTTTTAAATGTTTTCATTTCTCTAGGTATGCTCTCTCCATCACTCTCCTCTCCACCTCTGTCATCCTCCACCACCCAAACAGGGACGACTCCTATACCGTCCACTTCTAGTCCACTGAAGGACTCCCCTTCTCCAGGCACGGCTTCATCCCAGCCCAGCCCTGCCCGCCGTGGACCCCAGAGTCCCCAGGCGCTGATGCCACTGCCCTGCAAGAAGGGCGAAGCCCTGCAATACAACAACAATAAGTGTCCTGAATGTCAAGCTCAGTTTTCAAGCAAGGCTGAATTAGTGTCCCATTTCCAGCAAATCAGAGCTACTCCTAATTCGGTAAGTTGCAACATTGTAAACGTGGTCGAATTATTTTCTTCTGTTGGGTCATTGGGCCAATTTGTTTTTAAATGTCCTCCCAGCAATTTTGCTAACCGCACCACATAAATAATTGTTTACTTTAATTTTCATGTGTTTTTATCTTATATTATTTTTACATTTTAATGAAATTGTCTTCTCCAAATATTTTCATTTGCAATAATTGCTAGTAATTAACCGTTAAATGACTACATGAAAGTAGATGAAAATTATTGTAGGCGAATAATTTTTCCAGTTTAACAAATTCAAAATATTTAATGCAGTTAATGCAGAGGTGGGTTTTCTACAATATATTTAGTTGTAGCGTATCAGTGGTGACTGTCAAATTGATGTACATAGGGCAAAAATGTACAGTAAAAATCAGTTGATGATGAAACCGATAATGAACACTATTAACAGCAATGATTGTATGTTGCAATCAAACTTATAGCAAAGTTTGGTAGTTTATGTTTTTTCAAGTTTTTGCATGTCAGATCTGTGTCAGATCTCCATCACTTTCAGCAGCGGCAGCTCTTAAAGAAATAGCTGCCAAAACATCCTAATAACCAGCTGCTGTGATGACAGTTAATCAATGAAGAAAAAAAGAGGAAATCAATAACTTTTATAACTTTAAGGATTTATCTCATTTAAATTTTAATTCAGTGTTTAAATGAAATTTCAGTATCAGTGATACTGGCCTTCAGTCATAAAAAAAAGATGCCATCAAACAAATATAATGTCTTCATGTTGTTTGTACATTAAATTATTGCAATATAAAAGTATATTTAAAAACTTTAATGTAAGGTGGGATTAATCGTGATTAATTTCAGAAAAAATGTGCGATGACATTTTTTAATCGATTGCCAACACTAATATATACAAAAAATATTCTCAAGTTTTGCATTGAGTGCTATTTTTATTGCATTGAATGCTATTTTTATTACATTAATTTACATAATGTTTTCATGAACAATTTACACATTTATTTTTGCTAATGTTTCATAGATGATACCCAGCATCTGTAATGTGTAAGTTAATGTGTAAACTGCTTTATTTACTAACCTTTGTTATCCCTGCGTTATTTCTTTCAGACTTGTATGCTTTGCTCTCCTCCCATGATGCTGCCTAACATGTGCAGTGTTTCAGCCCATCAGCGGATCCATAAGCACCGCGCACCCCATGTGTGTCCAGAGTGTGGAGGCACTGCTCGTCAGGCCACGTTTCAGACCCATCTGGAAGAGTCTTGCCTGCACTTCGCCAGGCGCATTGGCTACAGGTTCCTGGCCTACAAATGCTTTTCAGTGTTTTGTGATACCAGAGACAATTTCCTTGCTTTGCAGCTGTGAGCTTTCCTGCAAGGAAATAAATGGTTTTTGTTATACATGCAAACCTGCATCCTTTATTCCAGGTGCTCCAGTTGTCAGGTTGTGTTCGGAGGTTTGAACTCCATCAAGTCCCACATTCAAACAGCTCACTGTGAGGTGTTTCATAAGTGCCCCAATTGCCCGATGGCCTTCAAATCTGCCCAGAGCGCACAGGGGCACATCACTTCCCAGCATCCCGCCCTCACAGCTGCACAGGCTAAGTAGGTTGACCCATCACACACAGCTTTTCGTGATTAGTACCTAATATTTTGTTTTAAAAATACATTCTTTAAATCTGAATATTCTTATGTTATATCTACAGGATGATATACAAGTGTGTCATGTGTGACACAGTGTTTACCCAGAAACCTTTGCTCTACATGCATTTTGACACTCACCTGGCCAAACAGAAGGTGCATGTGTTCAAATGTCCAGACTGCACTAAACTTTATGCCCAGAAAGGCTCAATGATGGAACACATCAAGGTGAATACTTTACTATAATAATAATAATTATTATATAGAGTGCATTTAAGGATATTAAAATGTTTTAAGTTTTAAATTAATTGCTTGTTATTTTGCCTTTTGTGTTACCCATTCTTTTCACTTCCTCTAAAGAATGTGGTGTCAGCAAAGGCATACAGAAACTCTTGGTTTGGCCTTTACAAAGTGATTTCTGTGTATCACCTTGTCTAAAGCTCATACCAAGTACAACAGCCACCTCAGTGTGAACTGTCACATTTTCCTGTCAGTCACGCTCATGCTTTTAACCAGAGCTGCCTTGTAATATTTCCAATTAGACTATTCATAGAGGCCTGTCTGTCAAAGCCGAGGCTCCGCCCACCACCTCATCTCCAGTCTCAGCTCCTTCCAGCAACCCCATTTCTAAACCTAAACCCACAGAAAACAATTCGGATGAGTTGAGCCAGGGACAGGAAGATGAGGAGGAGGAGGAGGATGAGGAGGAGGGAGAGCATGAAGGGGAAGAGAGAGAAGAGGGAGAAGAGGACGAGAATGAGGAAGAAGATCAGGTGAGCTCTCCAGAAAGCGGGAGTATGGAGTGGAGGTGCAAAGAGTGCAAGAAACGATTCGCTGAGAGAGAGGAGTACATCGACCACATGAAGAATGAACATGACACGGTAGGTATTCTTAAAAGCATACACGTGTGTCTGTGTATATATATATATATATATATATATATATCATGATTCAAATCCTGTCTCAAAACCTATCTATTCTCGGTTGCTTTTAGCTTATAAGAGTGTTCTATCATAAATTGTTTGCTACTATTTGTGTTCTTTATAAGTGTTCTGTTTTAAACTATCTTGCTGACTTTAGAGTACTTAACCTTTTATTTTTCCTAACTTGTACAGCATTTTGGTCGGCCTGTGGCTGTTTTTATTTGTGCTTTATAAATAAACTGAACTTGAAAAATAAATAAACTGATATATATATATATAAATTTCTGTTTACCAAGAAAATAAAAAAGTTTAGTTTTTTAGTAAGTTTTTAATAAGATTTTGGTGAGCATAAGAATTTTATCTATTGTGAAATATTTTGTGGAAATGTAATACATTTGTAATAATTTTTTAAAGAAATTTAAAAAGAACATCATTTATTTTAAATAGACTTAATTTGCAATGTCTTTGTCACTTTTAATCAATTTAATGTCCTTGCTGAATAAAAGTAAAAAAATAAATAATACAAAATCAAATCGTGCTGAACCCCAGATTTTGTGGTGGGGGTGTTTATATTTAATACTTACTACCTTTGTTTGTATGTATACATTAGCGTATATAAATATTTACCAATTTTATATATTTATAATTGTATTTTTTTAAGAAATTATATATAGTTGCAAAAAGGCTCCAATATGCCATAGGTGACAACATTCAAAATATTAAGAGATTTTTTTTTTTATTATATGTATATTTAGTTTAAAATTATTCAAATTTCTTTACATGCCTGTCTTTTTTTTTTCTTCTTCTAGTTAATGAAGAAGTTCCCCTGCAGACTGTGTGAACGCTCATTCAGTTCAGCCAACAGCCTTCGTCGACATGTCCGGATAATACATGAGGGCGTCAAGAGAGTCTTCCGCTGCCCGTGAGTCAAACATTCCTCAACCACAAATTTATTTATATCTATCTTTTCCTCCCTAAAACCGATTCTTCATTTGTTTAGTTTGCCCCCTCTAATTCTGCATATATATACTGCTCTCCTCAGGCACTGCTCTGAGGGTAAGCGTACGTTCAGTAGTCGTCTAATTTTAGAGAAGCACATTCGGGTCAGACATGGCATCAGAGCTCGGCAAACCACAGACAAACCGGTCAGTTTGGACACTTCACCTCTGTAGAGTTCAGAGATATTTGATTATCCATATAATAATTTTAATTTCCTCTCCCAGAATGCCCCGAACACCAGAAAGCGTTCACTTCCGGGCGAGGGGGCAGGCAGCTCGTCAGAGCCCGACAATGAGGGCGGAGCTCCACCAGTAGGGGGCGGTACCGATACCGATGATGTCACAGGAGAAGATGCCTCATGTCCGGCCAAAAGAACTCGAGTGTCTGAGAACCGGACACCTGAGCAGGAAGAAGATGATGGCACGTTCCGCTGCACACCCTGTGGCTTCACCTCACAGGATTGGGAAGAGTTCCAGCGTCACATTCCCATCCACTGTGACGCTGAGAACGCACCGCAGCAGTGCCTGCAGTGTGGCGCCTGCTTCGCCTCGGCCGGCTCGCTCAGTCGACACAAATTCATTACGCACCGTTTACGCCAAGGTCAGCATGACAATCGGGGCGGAAACGCATCACCTGGCGCATCGCCACAGGATGGCTCGCCATCTTCACCTAAAGCGGGTGAGGAGGGGGAGGGAGGGGTCAGCTGCAGGGTGTGCAGCCGGCGCTTTGACAAGACCTCGGACCTTAACACACACTTCCGCACGCATGGCATGGCCTTCATCACGGCACACAGGACCGACAAGCCCTTGTAGAACGAGCGAGATGGGACAAGACATGGAAAAGCCATTGCAAAATGGGTCAAGGCATTAGACCATCCAAGACCAGTTTAAGATTAATAATTTGAATTTGGAAAATTTCACTTGTCGTTATGATAGTATCGTGATCTGTCTTCCGAAACACAAAGATATTAAAGTTATTTCCCCCTTTCCTCCCTGTTTGTAACATCCTAAATGCATTTACACAAGGTTAAATTGTATCTGCTCGAAAACTACTTTACATCGAGCAGCTGGGCGTCAACCTGCAAAAAGCATTAAAGCAAAAAGGGTGCTAGTGAAGGGTTTTAAAAAATAAATAAATAAAGGAAAACACTGACTTTTAAATGTAACGATATTGTACAGACATTGTAGTACTGATATTTATTTATATTGAAGCATTCATCAGTCTTTTGATAACCGTCGAGCTTTAGGTGATCTGAAAAGGTTTCATTTGTGCAAGGAGATATACAGCAGAGGTATATGAGGTCAAAGATGGATTGTAAAGTTTAAATAGTCAAAAAAAGGTCAATATAAGTAAACATGGATACATTTCAGTCACAGTTACACTTGAGCACATTTTATGTGTATAAATGCAGTACATCAGTTTGATATGGTTGTTGAATTTGGAAATGTGAATAAGTTCAGTCTTTGTGTTTTTTTTTCTCCTTAGCTGAAAGTCAATATTGAAGTACTGCTAGTGAAAGTTTGTGTTCGGAACCTGGTGTAATTTTTACGACTTCATCTGAATCGGCATTGAGTTTGAAGGATTGCTTGTGTGTGTTTTATGACGAATTATGTACAAATATGAATGTCGTTTGTGGGTTTTTGTTTCCTTTGATAAGAGTCTTTTCTATCAGAAAGTTCTGTGCTTGTCAAAAACCACATTTCTTATAAATAATATTGTGATCGTGTGAATCATCTGTGCGAGTGTGACTTTCTATCCCTCCAGTAATATATGTATATGTCCCATACATAGACAGTCTATAGACAGCCATCTTATTGTGTTATCACCTGCCTGTTTCACTGCCGTACAGTTCTGTGTCAGTTCTCTTGCCCTTTCTTTCTAAATAAAACAGTAAATTGGTACGGTACAGAACATGGTGTCCTTGATGATTCATTAACTCTAACACTAGTAAAATGCACAGTTTAATATCAACATTAGCAATATTATTAAATCCAATGCAATTACTTCTGAAACTCTTGGCAGTGAAAAGTCAAATTTTTCATTGCCATAGTCATGTTTTTTAATTTCAGTATTTATAAAAACAATTGTTCTTTAATCAGGTAAGTTCACAAAACTTGTTGAAACAAATTGTTGAAATTATTCATCTTAATGTAAACAAATAAAACTAAACAATATTATAAAGTCTTACTACTTCATCAGATAATTCAGTACATGATTTTTTGCTTACAAAATATGAATATAAATTACTATATTTCTGTTGAATTTTTTAGCTGTAATTCAACAGTAGATAAGACAGTATATCATATAAATATTGTGCTACAGAAATTAAATTTAAGACATATCCTTTAAGGTTTTACAAAGTCAATGATATATATATATATATATATATATATATATATATATCATTTTAAATGTTTGATCATTAACAAACCAAAATAAAAAATAAGCTCATCCAGTTTATATACAACAAAGATAACTTTTTCATATGATTTATTTTAATATCATAAACACAATGATCCTTAAATTAAATGTATTTAGCATATAAATATTAACTATTGAAATTTTGCAGCTTTACTTTAGCTGATGTCTGCTGAGGTTATGGAAAAGATCCCGTCCTTGCCGTTTTCTTTAATGGCGTCAAATTTTGTCTGCATACCGTCCAGCTCCACAGTTTGCTGGAGCACAGCTGTCAGGTCCTCAGCATCCTCTGGTTCTGAGTCTGGATGATGAACTCCAATCAGCAGCTCATAGAGTAATGCGCCCAGGAGAGCGCCCACACACGTTACAAACACAGGTATCCACCACCAGCCACGACCAGCCCTGACACACAACAGCTCTCACGTTAGTGTCCAAGAATATATTTTTTTTTACACATGCACAAATGTATTGTCCTGTTGTTCTTTCCATTGACAATGCTAAACATTTATGTTGTGTGTCTACACAGGAAAAATGGTGTAGAAAATTTAATAAAAGTAAATCTCACAAATAATAATAAATTGTAAATTAAATGTGTAATTCATTGTGAAGTAGAAATTAGCTTTTTTATGTAAAACATACTCCAATAGTTTTATTTACAATTTCACCAAAAAAAAAAAAAATTTGTGGATTATGAAATGCTAGTTTAGTTTGAATATAACATGTACTACTTGTTTTTTAAAGAAATTTTATGAAACGAGAGCATGAAATTGGTAAATGTGACAGTAAAGACATTTGCTACTTTTTTTTTTTTACTTTAAAAGAAACCTGACATTTATGTTATAATATATATATAATTACTTTAAAAACATGAAGCAGCTGTTTTCAGCATAGGAATAACAAATATGATAATAAAAATAAACGATTCTTTAGCACCAAATCAGCATATTTGAATGATTTCTAAAAGATCATGTGATGCTAGAGACTGGTGTAATGATGCTGAAAAATGTGTGTGTGTGTGTGTGTGTGTGTGTGTGTGTGTGTGTGTGTGTGTGCATATATATATATATATATATATAAAATAAGAAAATATTTCAGTGCAAAATAAACTGACCATAAGGCTTTGAGCTTGTGTGTTTTTTAGACTGACCTGAACACTTCATCTCCCCAGCCTGCAATGTAAGAGAAGAGTCTCGGGCCGAAGTCTCGAGCCGGGTTAATAGCATATCCGCTGTTAGACCCCATGGAGATGCCAATCACCAGGACAGCTGCTCCTACCAGGACAGGCTCCAGACCAGGAGGAGCTGGTGTGTTACGAGGATCTCCCAATGCAAGAACACACACTAGCAGAGCAGCTGTGCCTATTATCTGCAGGACAAGCTCCAGTTAATGTGGTCTGGTTACACACTTCAGATCAAACTGACGAACACATTTTTCTTAAGTTTTGTTTTTTTTAAAGCCTTGTTAATGTTACATGACTTTGACAGAGTGTGAACCAGTTACAGAGCTAATCCAGTTACAGACACAAACTAAAAATAAATTTTACAAACTATATGTGACCAGTACGTGGCATAAAACTGCGTTTAAAAGTTCAAAGCATTCATTCAAAACGATACATGCATTCTGATGGGCCTTCTTTTGGAACATTTTTCAATGGCTGACAATAACTGACAGTATTGTATATAAAATGTAAGCTACTTTTGCATAAAAACATCAGAATATGTAATTATGTTATGAGTAATTAGCTTTCATTATTTGATTCTGGTGATCTTATGAAAGTATCGTGTCCTGAGAATAGTCTTAGCATTTCAAACAGTAGATTTCCATGTTTGATATATTATGCTGACCTGGTCAACCACTCCTCCCCATAGACTCAGGTAGTCAGCTGGATAAGTTGAGAAGATACCAGCCGTGGCAGTGGCACCACTAACTGTCAGATGTCCTCCAGTGAAATCCATTATGGCATCTGTGAACAAACACGTGTATTAATTTGGATTTACTTGTGTATTTTTATATATAGGCCTAAATAACCAGTCAAAAGTTTGGATCACCAAAAGATCACCATAACCAAATATTACTGGTTATGACTAATGTTCATTCATAACAATGTAGGCTGAATATTCAGCAGCCATTAAGCAGCTGTAAAATGTGGTAACCATGCAATACCTTAAATAGATATTTTTAACAAAAACTAATTTTGTTGATATAAATTCATGTATTTAAGTTAATATTGTTGTAATAAAAAAAAAATTGTAATCATTATATTATATCCCAAAGACTAGACTGAAAATTTGGTATATAATTTATATACCAAATTTTCACTGAGTTGGAGCCTAATTGTTTTTGATTGTGTTTACATATTACATATTTTTGAATATGTTTTCAACATTAATGATAAAATAAATAAAACGACTGAACACTGGAGGAATTTACATTTTTACAATTTTACATTTTCATCACAGGAACAATTTACATTTCAAAATATTTTCAAATAGAAAACATTTTAAATGGTAATAATATTTCACGATATTAAAATATTTTACTGTATTTTCGTTCAAATAAACAGAGGTGGGTAGTAACGAGTTACATTTACTTCGTTACATTTACTTGAGTAATTTTTTGGGGTAACTAATACTTTTCGGAGTATATTTAAAGATGGGTACTTTATACTTTTACTTGAGTAAATTTTTGGGGGAAAATCTGTACTTTTACTTCGTTACTGTGGGCGACGCGACTCTCGTTACTTTATCTTAATGCAATAAATGTTATAAATGCTTCAGTTTATTCCAAACGCGCCGTCTACTTTTCTCTGGGCAATGAGCGATGCCCATTCGTGAATGATTCATTCTTTTGAGTCAATTCTGTTCAAAGGCTTGATCAAACCAATTGGCAAACGAGTGAATTGGTCCATGAATCAGTTTGAATGATTCGTTCAGTTCCCTGCCGCGCGCGCTGAGCGTCTGAAGTGGTTCACTCGGAGTTGTAACGTTTAACATCAGCAGCGTTGAAAACGTGGCTGGAACTGCATTGAATTGAAAGCAAATCTGCAAAGGCTATTATTTGCTAGCGATGGAGATCCTTATTAGATGAACAACGCGTGTGCTGTCTACTGTTTAACAGGTAATAACTTGGGCTACATTCGATTACAGTACACGATACCACTGTGACATTAGTTTGTTGTACGTGTGTGGCTTATAACAGAGGGGAGTCAATTTGAATGCAGCTTCCAAAAGACAAAAAATAGCCGATTAAGATTTTATTAATTTTAATACAATCACACAGGTCCGAGTACGTTCAGCACTTCCAGCTGCTAAATTCAGATCTGTGATTGCTTGCTGGCGCTGAGCCAGAGACAGACGCGTTTTTACAGCGCTGCGCATTATTCACACATGATTCTTTTGAGCTTATTAAAGCATTGGCCAATCAGAGGTGTTCCGATGAGTCATCGCTAAAATGCCGGTGCTTCCTTCACTCGCTCACTGACTGAATACCTCTTTCTGGCGAATTCTCTCGTCAGAAACAACAAAGTGCAGATGTGTGTACGAATCTATAATTAAGATATTGATTTCACAGTGTTAACAGTTTCAGTGATTTTAATGGGAGTTTCTGAGAGTGATTGAAATCTAGACTGTCAGTGAAAATGATCTTTAATAATATAAATGTTATTTGCTCTCTTTCTGAACAATGAAAAATTAGTAGCAATATTTATATCACATTAACTTTCAATGTTAAATTCACATTTAATATAAAGTCAGTCGTATTAAAAATATGTTATGGAATGACACCTATATCTGTTACTTAAGTAAACAGACAGGGTTTTATAATAAATTACATAAATTGGAGTAAAGGCTGATGAAATATATACATTTATACACGCACACATACATTGCATACATTTTATCTATATATCTAAATAAAAATAGGCTCAGTATATATGACCCAAAGTAACTAGTAACTAGTAACTAACTACTTGAGTAGATTTTTTATCCGATACTCTTTTACTCTTACTCAAGTAACTATTCAAGACTAGTACTTTTACTTTAGTAAATATTTCTAGAAGTACTTTTACTTGAGTACAGTTTTTGGGTACTCTACCCACCTCTGCAAATAAATATAGCCTTATTAAGGCCCGTTCACACCAAGAACAATAACTATAAAGATAATGATAAAGATATCGATATCAGCATCGACACGAGCGAACGATATTGTCCGTTTATTCTAAGCGCACGTGCGTTTACAACTTTAAATTCTCGCGCTGGTTATAGCAGGATTGATTCTGATTGGCTCTTTTTTTTTTTTTTACCGTTCATCAGGATTCGAACGATTTCGTTCCTCTTTATCTTTATCGTTATAGTTGTGGTGTGGACTCTGCTATTCTTTAATACTGAGAACGATATTTAGAACTATATCTTTAATCGTTATCTTTATAGTTATCGTTCTTGGTGTGAATGGGCCTTTAGTGGGAATAGGAGACTTCTTTCAGAAACAGTAAAAACTCGTAACGTTAACTATTCCAAACTATTTCGACACATTATTTCTCTGTTTAATACTGTAAAGCTGCTTTGACACAGTCTGCATTGTAAAAAGCGCTATATAAATAATGCTGACTTGACTTAACGTTTGACTGGTAGTGTAGATAAGATAGATCAGGAAGAATGAGATTCACTCACCGTAGTACTGAAGAGCAACAGTTGCTGCTGCCAAAAATGCTCCTAAGAGCTGTGAGCACACATAGAATGGAAGACAAGTCCAGGAAAACCTGCCCAGGACACACAGGGTGAGGGAAACAGCTGGATTCAGGTGAGCTCCTTAAACAGATGAGAAATGTATTTATTTATATGTATATACAGGGACTTATGTCTCAATATGAGACTATATGTCTCACAGCTGCTTTAAAGATTTCATACCTGATACCCCTTTTGCCACATAAATCCCAAATGTGGTGCCCAATGCAAACCCGAGGTTGATTGACAGGTATTCACCCTTAGTGTTTTGAGAGGTCGTCACCTGGGCAACTGATCCGCACCCAAAAAGCTGAAGAGAAAGTGGCATCAAAAAACATAAATTATCATCTATTGTGAATGTTTTACACAGACACTACGTCTATAATAAAAAGGCTTATGGCACAATAAGACTGCTGTGCATTGGTGAAGTTTCTGTTCAGTGCCACACTTTTACTAAATGTAGTTCTAAGTCAAGTTTGATCTCCAGAAGATTGCTGAAGATCTTTACACATTTGCTACAGAAAAGATTGAATGGACAGAAGGTGCTATATTCGACTCAATAAAGATAATGGGATATGCTAAAGATAAAAAATTACTATACTTCTTTGTAAGTGCTTTACTATTTGAATGCAAACATGTATATATAGGCCTACTTAAAAAAAATATATCTCATAAAATCGGTTTAAATTATCAAAATTATGCAAAGATACAGGTTAACAGCACATATTTCCATATTACAAATAAAACTATGAAGGGTGACTTACTATTAAAATATAGACTCCGAAAAATTCTGCCAGACATTGTCTGAACAAGCTGCTCTTGATTCGGCATCTCTTCAGCAGATGATCCATCATTTATGCCCTCTGTAGCCTACTTTCTATGTCTTCTGTTCATTTATAATGAAGGTAAATATAAGCCAGGACTGAAGTACTCCAGATGTTTCTCAGGGCTCCATACAAAAGGTCTGTCATGACAAGACCCAGTCAGAACGCACGTCTTCCCAAAAAAAAAAAAAGTTTAGCTAACTATCACACCGCATAATTAAACTTAAGACTATCTGTTGTGATAAAGTGCATGTCTGGGCAAGGAATGACAATTACATGTAGTACATTGCCCTTTTGTGTAATAAAACGATGAGCAGTTTATTGTTAACTTTTATCTGTGATGCACTGCTGGCATATTCCAGATTTATGCATAAATCTCCTACTATTTATTTTAAAACTAAAGCTTAAAAACCTAATTCATACAAAATACCTTAATTTTTAAAAGTGTGTATACGTGTATTGTCAGAGTAAAACAAAAGATGCCTTATTTTTAGCTGAACCATTTATCCATTAACCAATATTTAGTTAAGAAAGAAAACCATGTTTATGTTGTCTCTGAACTAACATTCACAAGCACATACATAAATGTATATCGCTCATGCATATCTAAATGGCTCAGTCCCTAAGTTTTTCCTAATTAACTAGTTTTCTGGGTAATCATGCAAACTACACTAGTTCACATATGTTGTGTAAATGTTTGACCCTGAGGTCCATGGTTAATGTGTCCATGCGCTGTTCTCAATTTTCTCATCATAGTTATAAAAGACTCAGCAATGGACTAAAGTTATAATTAAAGCCTAAAACAATTTTCTACACCATTGGCTATTCATGTTGGGATCAAAATGGCCCATAAAAGTGAAATCAGCTTTTGAGGTTATCTCATATCTGTAGAGCTTGTCTTAACTTCTAACCACTTAGGGAGATAATCATTTATATAACAAAGTATAAAGTCAATCTCCATAAAGTCGATTTCACTAGATAAAGATCAGATTGGGTGCAAAGCTAACCTAACTCTTACCAGTTATGGCATGATATGACCAGAAGTGTGCCAGGTTCGGTGTCTATATCTTTGACCTTGATTGTTTTTGTATGTGCTAATGCTTTATAGGGAAATACAAAATTGGTGAATACAAAATACAAAAAAAATTTCACTGTTAATTCACTTTAAGTAACTGTTAAAATGTAACTACTGTTTACTTAACTTGTTAGCTACATTGTCCACATTGCACTAATTGCTTCAGACAAGAGCAGACAAGAAAACCTGTGAAGGTAGATGTGGCAGAACTGGATCAACCTGTTGAGATTCAAAATTCAATGTTTTGTTGCTAAATATACCCTGTGAGATCACATTCTGGAAACTGAAGAGCTGATTAACTTTGAGTAAAAATAAAAAAATAGCGCCATTTGAGAAGAACCAAAGAAAGTGGTACATTTGCCAACTGACAAAGAAATTAGCAGTCTATATTTTTAATGGTAGGTTAATTTGAACAGTGAGAGACAGAATAACATCAAAAAATCCAGATAAACACATTTAAAAAAAGTTATAAATGTATTTGCATTTTAATGAGTCAAATACGTATTTGATCCCCTATTAATCAGTAAGATTTCTGGCTCCCAGGTGTCTTTTATACCGGTAAGGAGCTGAGATTAGGAGGACTCTCTTAAAGGGACATTCCAAGGATGTCAGGGACAAGATTGTAGACCTTCACAAGGCTGGAATGGGCTACAAGACCATCGCCAAGCAGCTTGGTGAGAAGGTGATCACAGTTGGTGCGATTATTCCCAAATGGAAGAAACCCAAAATAACTGTCAATCTCCCTCGGACTGGAGCTCCATGCAAGATCTCACCTCATGGAGTTTCAATGATCATGAGAACAGTGAGGAATCAGCCCAGAACTACACTGGATGATCTTGTCAATGATCTCAAGGCAGCTGGGCCCATAGTCAGCAAGAAAACAATTAGTAACACACTATGTCTTGAAAGACAGAAATCCAGCAGCACCAGATGGGTCCCCCTGCTCAAGAACCAGTCTAAAGTTTTTTAAGACTTAAAAGTCGACCTTATTTTTGGCTGTGAAGGTGCTGGAGTCAAGATCTGATCCAGACCACCTGAAGACACCTGTGAGTCCAGATCTGAGAGTGGAGCCAGAAGACAAAAGCTCTGGATGAATTATATATAGTATCAGTCAAGAAATCCATACAGTCATATACAATCTGAACTGTCAGAAGAAAAATCATAGACAAAATTAAAAGTCTGAAACTTTATACTGCAGTGATCCATCGTTCTTTTATTTAGAGGATAAGTTAATTTACAAGTGTCTGGATATCTAACGTTTCATAAAGATATCCAAACTTCTTTAAAAATGGAAAAATGTGTGTGCAGAACTGTTCAGAATAGTGAAGAATTTTTTTTTTTTGAGTACTGTCTGTACTTGTTTTTTTTTTTTTTTTCAAAATGCATTACCTCTTTTTTTCTCTCCCTCTTTTGGTTTTAAAAGGCCATCTTTCCAAAGACCATGAAACTAAAAATAAAATGAAGACTATCAGGTGACAACCCAGCATGAAAAGACTCTAAAAGCACTGAATCTGTAAATAGGTTTGCCTTTGAGAAGGGTCTCCGCTGAGGAAAGCGGCTGCAGGGATCCTGTGGAGAAGAGGCATCCCTGTCCTTTGTTGCCTCGGAGGGGGGAGGAAGGGGTGAGCTGTCAGGAGACTTCAACATGAAATCTCTAATCGGGTTACTACTTCCTGCTCGACCCCTGTCTTTCTCAGCACCTTCCTGAGGAGGCGAAGCTTCTACTGATGGAGCACCTGTTGGGCAGGAGAAGATACAAATCCACCTAATCAGCTTTCAAAACCTAAATTAAGAAATCATGGAAGTTGAAGAAATGCTTTGAACAAATAAAATTTTAAAATCCTTGTGGATCAGAGCAAACAAACGTACCTCTGTGTCCAATGCCATGATGCTCATCAAGGCGGCCTAAACTGGCAAAGATCTCCTCCATTTCCCTGAAGATCTGGCCGAACAGCTGAGGTTCCTCGAAGCGCATCCCGCCGGGCCCAAAACTGAAACCGAATCTGGAGGCATCATCTAACGGGTCCTGATGGGGCCTATTAAAGTCATTGTGGAGAAATCCATCGTCCTCCTCATCCTCATCGTCTTCGTGAATCATCCCATCGAAGAAAGGGTCCCTGATCAAAACACATTCAGAATTAAACAATGTCCTTGGAGGGAATTAATCTGGAAAAACGAAGGAAAAATAAATGCACTTCAAATCAGCTTCGGTCTATATTTGCGTTTAGAACTAATACTGACAAAGCTTTCACTTCTAATAACGGGATAATGAAAAAAAAAATTATTTGGAGGTTTGATTTCTCATTCTTCTTTACTGCTATTTTCCACATTCTATAATAATAATAATAATAAATGAGGCCCACTGTTATTTATGCCCTGACATGTAAGAGTAAAACTGAAAGTGAACATGTATTGGGTTCCATATGGCTTCACACACAGTAGTAAAACTACACTCTAAATTTATGGTTATGAAAACACATTCACCAAGCGTTTACTTTCAAAACCTCAAAAAATAATAATAAAAATAATTCTGCTTCTGTAAGGAGGATTTTACACTTTTACAAACTGTTAGATAGACTCACCTGCGGCCATCATCGCGATAATGACCACCGGGAACCCCGAAAACCCCTCGAAACAGATAAACGCGAACTCGAAGCACAGGAAGGACAGTAGAGGAAACCTGCGAGATCTTTCCACTAACTTCCAGAAAATCCTTTCAAAATAAAATGCCGCCATGATTGGCAATCATGATCGATTTATACAAATTACAAGATGTGGAATACAATTTTAAAATATTGAATTGTAAGATAAATAGAAATAACAATACCAGACTATCGATAGTTGGTAAATAATATATACATTTGATCCCGTTTAAGATGAATTTACGTGATTTACATTAGGTGCTGTAAAGAGAATCGAATGCTAATATCTCAAACTACAGAGGATTTAAAAAAATATAATTTGTTAACTTCTCAAAATCATGGTAACATGATGTGATCAATTAAGACGTTTTTTTAAATGTACATTTCAAATAAAATGTTTAAAAAGTATCATTTTTTTGCTAACTAGCAATCTCATGTTGATTTTGGCTACTTTTGTTTATTATCTGCAAAGCAACATTTTAAAAGGCCTATAACTAAAAGACAATGAACCACACTTCAGTTAAAAGGCACACAATCATAGTTTTCTTAAAAAAAGACATTCACATCCAAAAATGATGAAAATGTCTTTTTCTTGTTTATTTACTTAATATTTATATATATTTATATATATATATATATATATATATTTATATATATATATATATTTTTTTTTTTTTTTTTTACAAAATAAAAAACATTACGAAACAAAAAAATGCTAAACAAGTCCATGTGTAAGGATTTGAGAGGGGAGAAAAGAAGCAATCAAACAAACATACTACAGTACTTGTGTTTTTATATATATATATATATATGTACAAGACAAGTTTATCAATTTAAATCTTTTTAAAACGCACAGTACAAAAAAAAAAAAAAAAACCCATAGTACATTTCTGTCCATCAGCACTTTTCTAATAATCATATTACTAAAAGAATATATTTGGGAACAGAAGGTGGTGCATTTCAGGGAGAGAATGACTGCAGGTATGACAGGAAAACAAAGGCTGTGGAAAAACACACAGGGGGGTGACCTCAGAATCCCATCGCAAATGAAGAACATCAAGCTTATGGCAAAACACCGAGGTCAAAAGTCATGCCTTAACATAATCCAGTCTCCCTGCTACAGGAAGGGCGGTTAATAAGGACCAAAAATATATCAGTTTGCAGAAATTATGTCTAAAGTATAAGGTGACCAGTGCACTTCTCACATCTGGAGAGTACAATAAGGCTCCAATAAAGAAATTGAAAAGGAATACACATTGAAGCCTATTCTAGAAGTACAACATTCATACACTGGTCACCCTGATGCTGCAATTCATTCATTCACACACAAAATAAACCCAAACGCACACACATGCGCAGTACAGATCCGAAGCCTGTGAACTCACCTATACATTTGTTTTTTTCTCAAATATCCATTTATATTTGGTAAAAAATAAACTTCACAACTGCACTAGCCGATTTAGAGTGATATCATATTTTCCCAAAATAAAATTTGGTAAAAACTAATTGCAGGGGGAGAAACAGAGGAGGTGCATGTACATATGGATCGCAGTTGCTGATCAAGCAAGAAGCAGAAAGGAGGGAAATAACCCGTGAAAAAAAAAAAAAAAAAAAAGCCCTCTTCCCTCTAACAAACCTCTATTTTTCATTTTATCCATCAGTAAAAAGAAAAAGAACAGGGCAAAAAAACTAATCTTTTGTCCTTTAAGAAAACATATCTGTGTTACATATGCCAAAAAAAAAGGAAACAAAAGGGGGTTTTGGGGAGGGGCTTTTTTGTATTTTGAACACAATATAAACTCCAAATACTCAATACTCCGATCAGGACTCTGATCAATACTCCCCCATGCCCCTTCTTCGAGCGGCGCCTTACAGTTCTCTCTCTTAGCACAGCACCACCAAATGGAATGGGATTGGTACTGCAGGGTGACCGCACAGAGCGAGGGAGTGCCGTGGAGGACAGAGAAAAGGGGGAGATATCTGGGGAGAAAGGAAAGTATCCACTAATCCAGCCTTCGGAACACCAGACGAGGCAGGACAGGGTATTAATTGCCTCCCCAGGTGTAGCTGTTGTATCCTGACTTGTTGATCTGTGACTTCTGTTGAATCGCAGCATTCTGACTGCGTTGCCCAGAGCCGCTCTGACAGAGGAAACAATTTAAATATTAATAAACTAAATTAGATATTTCATATTTTAAATATTATTATTAATATACTTTGGTAGGGCGAAAAAAAAAAATAGAATTATTATTATATTATAATAAAGTATTCGAAATTAAACATGAAAATTTGGAAGGGAAATAATAATAATAATAATAAATCAATTATTGTAAAAAAAAAAAAAAAAAAAAATTATAAAGGAACAAGCTTTTTATTTTTATGATGGTCTATAAACCGGATATAAATCGGACGTGTTGGTGCAAGCTCACCTGTCCGTCCTGCTGCAGGTGGTGGTGGAGGATCTGAGAGTGGGGCTGCTGATGGGGGGTCAGGATGTGCATGTAAGGGGCTGGAGCGTAACCCGCTGCAGCCGGAGGGTTGATGGGGCCGCCACTCCCAAGTGCTGAGGGCAAACTAAAGGAAGCGCTGGGGGTTCCTGTGTGGAAACCCTGCTTCTCAAAAGACTGTGGGGTCAGATCAAGACACTTTTGGTGACCAAGTTAATCAAACAAAGAAAAACACATCATTATGACGAGCATGCTTACCTGTGTCTTTGTGTAAACAGACCCTGAAATGTCAGGGACTCCTGTGTTGCTTGATGTCACAGAGACACCTAGAGCAGAAAATTCAAAAAACACAAAATGGTGATTGTTGAAAGCATCAAACCATCAGTTAGCTTGAGACAGACTGACCCTCTAATGCTGACTTGTGTATGATTAGTAGTAGTATGAAATTGATAAATCCAGTGAATAAAGAATGCATATTTAAAGATGGGAGCACAGGAATGTTTTTTGGATTTTTGGGAAAATTGTTTTCTGTGGCTCCACATTCAGAATTTCAAGGCTAAACTGAGGCAAACACACACACACACACTTGTAAATCGAATTACATGAGGCACAAAATGGTACAAAATAAATAGTTACAATAACACTTAAAACTAATAACTGAACCAACACAGATGAGTTAAGTGTTCTTAAGAAACCGTAAGAGGACTAAAGAAATCCGTGAAAAGTAATTGAGGATGGGGTCAATTCCCTTAAGCATATTAATTATGATTACATTTTTATTATACATTTGAAAACAATACTCCCCTCTATAAACCACAAGACACCATTTAAAAGTGGATACCAAATACTGCATTTATAACAATAGCAATAGAGTATATTATAAAAGTTTGCTTGTTACAATATTCGCAAAAATTGTTTCAAATTAACCTAATTTGGTTTAAGCAAGTCATATTGTTGACCAATATATGCAATTTAAAAGAGCATACACACACAATTTGCTTTAAAAAAAAAATGAACACAGACTGCCATAAGTAGTGTAAAACACAAAACAAATTTAGCCCAGATCATCAAGCTGCCAAAATGATCACAAGATGAAAAACCTATTAACACAATTTAATGCATAAAGTATTTTCATTGAGATGAAGACAAAAATATAAGAGACCACCACTGCTCTCATCAGAACTGCTAACAGTAAACATAAGCCCATTTCAGAGAAACAAAAATTGCTTACCAGAACTAAATTTCTGGAAAAAAATTAAATAAAAAAACACAACAAAGCCATTCAAACCATTCTACTAAGTGAAGCATTTTTTGGGGGGCAGTTGGCTTCTTGCATCTATCAGGAAACCCTTTTTGAAAGTGATAAAGACTGTCACCATGTTGGTGTCTCAAGTCACGGGAGTAACAACCATGACGTTCTACCCTTCCGTGTCCTGCACCCTTCCAGACCAGACAGAACGTGACAGCTTCATCGAGCTTGACCAGTAGTAAGTTAGGAGCAAATGAGGGGAGAGAGAGAGAGCTTAAGAAAGAAATGGGAGGAGGAAAAAGGAAAACGGGGGTTTTAGCGTGAGGCTGCACTCACCCACTCCGGGCCCGGTGACGGAGCTGATGGGCTTGTTTTGCGCAGAAGCAGCGGCAGCAACAACAGCGGTGCCGTAGCCGCCCTTACAGAAATCCCCGCTCCCTGCCGAAGCCTGGCCCAAATCCTCATAGCCTGCAAACGGTCAGACACACACAGCCACAGCCCCACAGCATTAGACACACACCAGGCAGGGCCAGACGGGAGGAGAAGGAGGGGTGAAGGGGCGGGGCATAGGGATGGAGGTAGGGACTCTGCAAGATGGGGGAGGGGCCTCATCAGAAAAGAATACTGGTGACTTAATACAAGTCGGGAAATAAAGAGAATAGAAAAACAACATTAGGACTGATGAAGATGGAGCTGGAAAAGTTCAACAAAAAGGTAAAACAAATGGAATTTGTGTAAGGAAAGAATGAAGAAAAACAAGGACAAAGAATTTAAAGAATAAGAGACTTGAGATCGAATGAGAGCCTAAGTGCAAAAGGATGGAAGGGTAAAACAAACAGTGCTCAAAAGTGGTGGAAGATTAAACACAAGCAGCATGTGGAAAGCATGTGTGAACCCACCACCCTCAACCAAGCGACCTCCCTCCCACCTCATTCTCCTTACATCACTGGTTCCTCAGAAACTAGGGGTGTGAATAACGACTCGATTTTATCACCATACAATATTGAAGGTTCAAACATATTGCGATAAAGTAATTACCTTCTACCAACTTCAAATTATGTCCCCAAAGAAAAAAAAACAAACAAAAAAAAACTGACCAACACTCATGAAAACCGGTCAAATTTTATATGCACCTGGCAAACTGAATTATTTGTATTACAGTCTAACCTAGTCCACCTTAATGCAATGTAAACATATACACTGCTTTGCTACTACAGGTATTTAAAACAATGCAACTTAAAAAAAAAAAAGTTGTGCAGACCCTTCAGCTGCTGGAACATTTGAAAGTAAATAACTGTCAAGTTAAAAAAAAAAAAAAAAAAGTCTTACATCCCTAATGTGGACAAGGCTTTCTTGATAATGTTCCTTGCTGCTGCCATCTTTATTTTATTAACTTTTACATGCAGAAGGTGACCCAGCTGAACTCACCAAAAAATAAATAAATAAATAATCCTCAACATCTTGTGGGCTGTAAAGAAATGTATATTATTTGACCAAATAGTATAATAAAAAAAGATCAATATTGGCGTCCATGCATCAATACAGTATTGCCGTGGAAAATAATCACGATACTTTGCTGTATCGATTTACCCCCCACTCCAAACAGAACCCCACCCATAGGTGGCACTCTGGAGTGTTTGCTTAAGCCCATCTGTGCACAAACCAAATTCCAGCCCAGAACAAAATTCCATGCAGTGCAGTTGTGATTCTCAAAGTCATCTAGTTTTGCAAAACCAAACTTCCAAGATGCAGTACTATGGATTACACCAGGGGTACTCAAGTTCAGAGGCCAAACGGGATATTTAAAATGTTTGGAACACTGAAATGACAATACAAAAAGACTTTGTAAAGCAGTTTCCTATAGGCTACTTAAACCGCTCTCTCTGGACCAGTGGCAGCGCGATTTTGATTTGAATGTCAAAGTGATTCAAGGCTTTAATAGACATAGCTGAATCCTGTCATGAACAAGATTGCATGGGTGATCGAATCTGTTTGCGACCTGGCTATTTATTCAAATATCCAACAGTATACAACAGTAAACATGACTCAACGATATTGTTTGCCTCTGTTCTTCAAGCCATCTCTGGTATTTTCGTAATAAATTATATTTATAATCCATTGTATTTAAATGCCCTATCGAACATATCTGCCTTGTGTGTGACAAAAACCACACATCAACTCACAAAATTAGGTTATTTCAAACACTCGTCTGATGTTGTGAAGTAAAATCATGTTATTTAATGTCCTCTTAAGTTGTTTGGCGCTTCTCTTATAAGTTATTTGGGGCGTGTTGCTTTTTAACTGCATGTTAGTTACAGTGCTTCCAGAGATCGAGCAGCTTTTACTACTGTGATTGTATTCATTTAATAAAAATAAAATTAAACTGCCTAATATTTTGAGCGCAAATTGTAATAACACATTAATCCTCGGCATGATGCGGCCCACAAAATTAATGCAAACGGGTCACCCGTTGAGTACCCCGGGGTTATACCTTTACCATGAGATGCATTTTCTCATGCTTCAACTTCACAGACAAGAAAAAGAACACACTTGGCCAATGCAGGGTTTAGAGGTGACTGAGCTAGTTTAGTTTTACATGGCTTGAAAACTCAACCCTGTGGAACAACATGGCTACGAGACCTACTATGCATCTGACCATTTTTACTACATTTTAAATGCTTCATCAACATAAGAAAATGCATTACCAGTGCTGTATCCATGTGATCCATAACCACTAGCTTGCTGGAACGGTGCTGCAGATGCATTGACACCGACATTCACTCCGTGCTGTTTAGAGGTAGGAGCCACCTGGAGGAACATTCAGAAACACTCCTTTAAAAATCAGAGCAAGGTTGTCACATCAGTAAAAAACAAGACCAGCCCAATTGCTAATTGTTTTTTTCCATGGGTTTCCTATCCGTTTGTGGTCAAAAATGGTCAAAATCTTGTTCTGGGGGTCCCTTTCTGCCAAAATAGTGTTGTCAGTGGATTTGGCAACACCGAGTCATGATAAAACAAAAGTAGGTGACAATTTCTACTGTATTGTAGCACACATACAAGCGTAATGGATTGCAGAGGAATAATACAGGAAGTAGAACAGGGACCAGTTGAGTTGAGAATGCTGATTGTCTGTTCTAGATGCAAAAAGTAAATGCATCTTCCATGTGGGTATTCTTAGCGAGAAACATGGTGTAATACATTTTAGAAAATTAAAGAGTCTAGGAAATTAAAGAGTTCATCACTTAAAAGACGTGAATAAATTTGACTTGGCAGTAATGTCAATGTTAAGTCATCTAATGCAAAATTTAGACCTCAAAGGAGGCACAAAAGAGCTTCTGAAGTAGCAGTGCTTAGGCAGACTTTTTATCGCTTCTCACAGGTGTCATAAATATTTATTCACAATGTAATTACACCTGTATACTTTGACACTAGAGGCCCTAACCCATGGTCAAAGCAGGCATAATTCAGTCTGGCTTTTAAGATGTGCGGTTCCTTCTAGAAGTCTTCTCGGATCCTAAAATCTGTACCCATCCCGAATCACTTCTTACCCGAACCGACATGCAGAAAATGTATTTTTTTAGATCAGACCAGAATTAGATCAGAGTCCAACGACATTTAATTTCAAACCCGACTAGCCCCGAAATGTAAAAGGCACTGACTTGTGTACAGCCTGCAGCCCCAGAGTCAGGAAAAATCCCAGTGCCCTGCAGACTGATAACATTTATTCGATTTATTATTAGACTACTTTATATTAGTGCCTGCCTGATGGATACAAGTTATTTCTGAGCTCGGCTTTCAAATGTGACCAGTGGGTTGAAAAATAACCATGAAAGTTTGATATAAAAAAAATAAATGGATACCCTAATAATTCATGAATTTGCTAGTGTTGACTGCAACCTGATTTCCAGCGAAAGGCTTCTGCACAAAAAAAAGCCCTATATGAACAGGCAGGATAATGAAGTAAATGGATTTTCCTGATGGATCTCATATCTATAAGATTTCTGTGTGCAAGGTTACAAAATTATACTCCTTTTCTACGTGCATTCCTCACTTAACACGAAAGTAGCCTATGCATTCAGGATATTTGAAAAGAATTTGGGTCTAATTAGGTCTATTTGGAAGAAGCATGTTTATTTTAAATTACCCGAGACTGCTAATACCGAACCCGACCTGTGTCCGATAGCTCAGGTCAGACCTCTGGTTTTCGGATCCAAGTGGACCCGTGAAGACCTCTAGTTCCTTCACATTGAATTATGAGCAGGCACAGAGGAGCTTCAACTTGGCTGTCAAAAGACATTATGAACGCTTACTGGAAACATGGCAGGGCCGTACTGGAAGGTGTTGGGCAGACCAGGCACACCAGTATAATAGGGCAGGCTGGTATAGCTGTATCCCGGTGGAAGGGCTGGGTTAAGGAAGGGCTGCTGGGTGGTGTGGTGCGTTTGTGTCTGGGTCTGTTGGGGCTGGGCCAATGTCGTGGCTGGGGCAGGAGATGACGCATCACCACGGCCAAACTTTGACAGGTCGCCAGCTAAGGATAAGATTTTAGAAACAGCATTTCAAGAAATTTAGCATTTGGCTCAAAACTCTTAGGTTCCCCTAACCAGACACCGAATGCAATGCACAAACCAAACTTGAGTGTACTTACCAGAATAAGGGTTGCCTGTCAAACTGCCTTCCCTGCCAGTCAGTGCTGTGGTTGGAGTAGCAAATGGGATGCTGTAATAGTCCTGCAGGAGGAGAAAACAGTGTCTCAACTTCATATGCTACAAACAAATCCAGCACTGTTTTAATATCAAATACTTCAGCTAATCAAATAGTAACAACCCCTCACCAGTGGTATCCTGGTCTGCAGCATCTGTAAGTCATCGTAGCCATACATTTGAGGCTGCAGGATATAAGAGGGTTGTGAGCTAAAACAATATAACAAATAAAGCTTGCTTGAAGAGTTCAGAAGCGACAACAGCAAAACACTCACTGGGTATGGGTGAAGCAGCCCGGGAGCCATGATGTAAGGGTTGGGCAGCAAGGGCGGCACTCCAGGAGGCAGGTTTGGAGGTGCTTTCCCTGTTTAGACGAAGCAGCATACAATCAAATTATATTGAAATTGTTTTATCCAGTTACATCAAGCATTTCTCAAGTTTTGATTTACACACATCTGAGATAATGAAAGTAATGTTGACTGTACATGTTGAAAATGAAGCATAATGATTCTGCATCATTTTATTCCAAATAGTGGGTCATTCCACAAAATCATCTGTGTGTTACTACATATTAATATCACCAAATTCCAGTGTAACTGGGGTTTTCTTCCATGCATGGAAATAAATTAGCATTTCTGCCCATTGTGTGTGTTGTATACAAGTCTTTGATAATTGAAAACAGGTGGAAATAGTAGCTGGGTGCAGAAGAGCGGCAAGGAGTTTCAGTGAATCATTGTCCAGCACCCTGACCACAGCTTCATCCAATGCTTGAAGGAAGCATTGCTCAGTTACAAAAATAAATCCAATGTAAGCAGTACAAGATGGTTCTAGCCCTTCAGATGGAACCCTATGAAACACTCTCTTGCAGAAAGAGTAATTTTAAGTCAAGGTATTCTTACCTGAGGCAGCCGCGCTGCGAGACGATGAGGCAGATGAAGGTGCTGCAGTGGCCAAAACAGCAGATGATGATGATGACAAAGATGCAGCAGCCGTAGGCGGGGCCATTGAAACCACACCAGCACCACTATTCAATCCCATGGTCAGACTGCTGACTGGACCCAGTGCAGACTGCGCGGAGACCGAACTGACAGATGAAGAGGGGGCAACAGGGTGGGAAACGGGGGCCGCTGAAGTAACTGAAGAGGGTGAGGGAACTGAAGACGGAGTCACACCAGAGACCGATGAGAAAGACGAGTGCAAGCTTGGATCGCCATCCACACTTGGGTGCTGGGAGGAGATCACAGTGAGCAAACAAGATGAATAAAAAAACGAATTAAATAAAAGACAATTTTTGGAAGAATTAAGTAATTATATGCCATGCAAAACAAGACTATGCATTATGTAAACAGACCATACTGATTTCACATTGACTTTGCGCTGTACATTTAGTTGCAAACTCACCAGCAGACTTGTGTTCGAAGTGCGAACAGAAGAAGGTACCAAACTGTTCTGCTGTGTAGGGAGGGAGCTGATGGGAAGCATGCAGTACTATTAGCATCTCTCTAATCCAGACAGATTAATCTGAAGTAACGCAAAAACAAAATGGCGTACTTATTGTGCTGAGGAGTGGCCAGTGAGCTGGGTGAGGTGTCTTCGTGTCCGAGAGCACTCAGAGGCGTCTGACTGGATGTAGTCAGCAGGGAAGGAGGACATGAAGGGTCAGCCAATGAGGATATGTTGGAAACCGATGGTGGGATGACCGATTCGGACACCGGTTTCATGGGCACTGCAGAGCCTGCTGCAGCTAGGAAAGATGAAGAGATATTTAACAATGTTGCATGGGGCTTGTTTACAAAGAGCGATAACTATAACAGGGTCCACACCAACGGACAATAACATTCAGTTTATTATAAACAAGCTCAGCAGCAATGTCATCGGCTGCAGTAAATGCTCAAGCTGTTTAAAGTTGGGTGGATTCATATTATTAAAACTTGAAAGTTATACCTTCCAGAGATTGTGACGTCTGCATCGAACTGAAACCATTCTGTAATCAGAAAGATAAAGGTTTGCTTGGATGAAGTGTCCTTTTCTTAAAAGACTCCTGGTGGTACACCGATAGACAACCCCAGACTGACTCTCACCTTTGACTGAATGGCTTTCTGTGGTGAGGAGGACACAGGAGGAGGATAGCGCCTTGTTTGGCTGGCTCTTGGCTCATAAAGCTCCATCTGACTGGCATGGGACAGGGCTGTTTCTTGCTCACTGTGGACAAACCAGAAAAACATCAATCGACATTTTATGACAGTTACAATCAGGACAGCATGATTAACCCAAATAAAACTGAAATCATGATATGATTTTATAAGTCCAAAGGCTGCAATGTAAGCCTAATCAAATAAACGCGCTGCATGTTTCATGTGCTTTTAGACAGGAGCAGATCATGATCCAGTGTGTTCAGCATCTCAGAGCAGCTTGGATCCCTATAGAGTGCTTATGAAACATGTTGTCATATTCAGTCTTTAAGAGCTCCCTGCAGTTTTCCACCAAAAAAAGCATGGTTTAACATTAAAAATGAAGAAATGCTGACAAATTTAAAAAATAATTTGACGATTACAATAGTTACCATTTTGATTCATATTTTTCTCTCTATTTATTATTATTACTGTTATTATATTAATATACAGTCACAATTTTGGCCAAACAACAATGAGAACAGCAAAGCTGGTGCTTTAAAGAAAAAAAAAAATCATGCAGCCCTAATAACTGTGCCAATTTTAACCTGTGCTTAAAACTATGAATGCAATTAGATAAAAGCTTTAGTCTCAGATGTGAGATACCCACTTGCTTGCACTTGTGTAAAGGCTGTTCTGGCCTTGGCTGCCTGGTGTTGTTGTGGCAACAGCTGCCGAGGCATCGTACTCAGGAAGCACCGGTTCAGAGCCAAACTGTAATGCTCCAAACTGCAGGTTGAGCCCAGATATATCAGCAGAGCCTGGCATCTCCACTGCTAGGGCTGGAATCTGCAAATCACACCATTTGAGTAAACAAACTGATCAACTCTATAAGGCAAAGTTGATCAATCCCAACGAAGCAACGTAGACCACAATTAACTATGAGAATCCAGACCTTGGTTGTGATGGAAGCCCTCTTCTTCTGCGGTTTGAGTTTGTGCTGCTGCAGGGGTAGTGGGCTGGATGCCTGTGGGTCGGCTGGGCTGGAAGAGTTTTGCTGACCTGGGGTGGGTCCCGAGGGTTTGGGGAGAGGGGTGGTGACGGCCTGGGGCAATGATGACAATGGGGTGGACTGAGGAGGTAGGGTGGAGGTGGTGGAAGCAGGTGTGGCTTTTTCCTGCAAGAAGGCATCCATCATGGAGGAGGAAGTGGAAGTGGGCTGGTAGGGCTGCCGTTTGGTGAAGGGACTGTGGACCGGCTCTGTTTGAGGTTTCATATCTGTAGAAAAAGAATAAGACTTAACAGAGAGTGTAGAACAATCATGGAAGTGATTCGAACCCTGTCAGCCCTCTTACCATACTGCCCCAGTGTAGTGGGGCTGGTATCCCAGGTAGAAGGACCAGCATTGGGTGGGCCGCTTTGTGAGTGCTGGGCTACTAGCTGGGCCAAAGCTCGGGCCGTCTTAATCTGCGCCAGAAACTGAGAACCAGTTGTGGAGCCTCCAGTGGTTCCTTTTGGATCGCCAACATCACCAAAACCCTTACCAAGCATGCTCACCTGTAGAAAGGACAGACACACAAAACTCTGGTTTTGGCTGCCTTCAAATAGTTTAGGTAGGATAAGGTTTAATTTAGAACTTAATACCAGTTCTGAATGCTGACTGGCCATATCTGGATACTGACTGGACACTAAATGGAAATAACTCAAGGGCTTGGAGCAAAAAATGAAAACACCAAAAGTTGACAAACATTATAAAAATCTAACGTCAATTAAAATTTTAAATGTATTAGGTTAAACTTAAATTGGATCAAATATGGAGCCCAAAACAAAAATACTACTAATAACAATAATAATCAAAACTGACCATTAAATACAGCTATGACATGACCTGTGTGACTCGATTATTAAATCTCGCTCACCATGCTGTGCTGGCTGTAAGGAGCACTGGAGGAGGACTGTGACAGTGATGCTGTCTGCTTTGAGTTGCTGAACACCAAAGACTGAGACAGAGACGGCGGCTGTGGGCCTTCAAGCGAAGCACGTTCTGCGTCTGAGGAAGAGGAGGGAGGCGTTTTCCCCAGCAACACCGCCAGATCAATCCTGAACATCAAACATGCTTACATCAATAAGGTTCTCGTATGCCATGACTGCAGTACATGAATAGATATTTAGAATTAGGTTGTGAAAATCTAGACACGCCACAGTATTGTGGTTGAGTATAAAAATTGCATTCCCTCCAGATAAAACAGTCTGCATTAAAAAAAATATATATATATTTCACTTCTGAATGGTATGCCTAGCCAAAAAAATTTATATAAGTGATTTTCACTGATGCCTTGAAATCAGCACTGGCTTACCTCTGTCCTGCAGTAATAGTGACATTCTCCTGTGGAACGGCCATGGATGCCACACTGGAGGCAGTGAATATCTTGGTCTCTGACAACTAGACAGCAAAACAAGAGTTAGTTTTGCTTAGTCTTCAATTGAAAAGCAGGTTTTAGGTCTTTGATCAAATACGTACATCCTCGTTCCAGTCCTCCATGCCCCACTCTTCTGTGGCAGTTCTCCAAGCACCTGTTACACAGACATTTAGCTCACTTACAATGACAACAGATAAACAAATCCTTAAAACAGCCAGTGCAAGACTCACCAGGAGCAGAGTCAAACTTTCGAGGATAGTTTGTTCCCTCTCCACCTGTAAACTCAAGTCCTGTGGAAACAGATGTCAGAACTCTTACATATGTGTTTTAAATGGACTGTACTTGAGCCTGGAGAAATGTCAACACTGCCATGAACTGAGGAGACGTTTACAAGAGACACTTATGGCATCACTCACGGTTTCCATCCTCGGGTTCCAGGTTGCCTGTGTTACTCCAAGAGCTGCCGCTTGTGTAGCTCTCCTCTGTTTGGGCTGGCTCAGTGTAGTCCGCTGGGTTAAATGTACTAAAAAAAACAAATTAAAACTTTGGTTTTTGAGGGAACATTGAGTGAATGAGGGAGGCAAGAAATAACATCAGAGACCATAAGTAAAATGTGAAAAATCACTCCAACAGATCCACTACGACCTAAAAAAAAAACTCATAACGTTCTAAATTCATTTATAACAAAGACACAAATGTGCTTTCCACTCTCTCAAACCCGGAAACCAAACCACTGGAAACTAAACACATATGAAGCTGAAACTCTGATGCATTCTTCAATAACTAACCACTATAAACCCTTTGATCCTACACAAACAAAACCAACACGCTCATAAGTGTATTTAACTCACCTCTCATCTCCTGAAAAATCATATCTGGGGCCCTTATCAATCTGGCTTTAGGGAGAAACAACAAGGAGAATTACAAGCAACTCAACACAGGCAGAAATAAGGGGGTGCATGGTGCGAACAAAGACGTGTTTGAGTGTGTGCACGAGAAATAGAAAGAGCAAGAGCGAGGGCAACCACTGTGCTCACATCCACAGCTGGTCAAATTACCACACCTGCTCTACAGGTGTAAAAGCATAAGACAATGCTTTAGAATGAAACAGCTACACCAGTAATGTGACTTGCCTGCTCAGACAGGGCTAAACTGGTACTCTGCAGTTTCAGAGGCCAAGAATTGAAAACCAAACATGCAAAATCCAAAAGCACACTTCAAACCAAACAAGCGAAAGGGGCCAGTTAAAAAGCCTGACTGCAAGTCAAAGAAAAGTGACCAGGCGGCCTTGACAGAAAAAGAAAACCAGTCCAGGGGCGTGACAAGACTAGATTCTAGCCTACTCAATATTGCAGTAAAAAGCTTAACTAGATGTTTACAATGACAGTGAAACTCCTAATATTGTTAAACAACAGTATGAAAGACAATTTTTATACTTGCCATAGTGCAGCTTCAAAATATTAAAATGCATCTTGGTTACTGTTAGGGGTGGGCAACAAATCTATGCAGGAAATCTGTACCTTTATTTTTACTAAATGACAAATCACTGTATATGTACACTTTGGGCAATTATTTTAATCAGGAGTTTCTCAAAACTATTCCCAAAAATAAATTGTTCATTTTCTTTCTTAACATCAAGCGAGTGCAACAGAAATCCCCTATTCTCTGAAGCAGCATTTTGATAACAGCAATACAAATGACTCAGAATTTTAGAGTTTGACCTTTCTACCTGTACTTCTACTGCCCACCCCTAGTGACCATCAATTTAGCGCACTGTGTCATCAAGCCTAAAAAGACATAGCACCAAAAAGCAGCAAATAACCCCACAGTAGCTCTTACTTACCTGGTTAAACCTCTGCATAGAAAACATGTTAAAATCTTTAAGGTTTACAGGCTATGGTTGCACAAGAGTCTCAAGATAAGCACAGCAGCAGGCCTTAAACCCAGCAAGTTGGACTCGACAGAACAGCTTTCTCTGCTTAAAACCATACCTTACAAGTTTCTGAAGCACAAAATTATGAATATTAACTGGATACCATTAGCATTTCCCAGAATCTGACATTCTGGGAGATCTCTAGAGATCATGCAAAAAAAGAAAAAGCCTGAATGGAAGCACACAGGCTTACCCCATGCCCTGAGCTGAAAACCTCCCTCCTCGCCTTCCAGCTCCACCTGCAGGACAGAAAGATGAAGTCAAACCAAAACCACTACCCTTTTTTTCATTATAATAAATTAGGGGTGCACGATAAATAATGTGCATCTCATCAGTAAATCCGGTTATCTATCTAATCGATGGATTTGCGCAGCCTGTCAGTTAACATCGGCTCGGTGTAGTAACAGCTGCTCTATGTGAAATCATGCACCTGATGGAATTTACCGCTGATTAGATAACCGGATTTACTGCCGAGATGCACATTAATTATTGGCCGATATTTATCGTGCATACCTATATTAAATCATTATCAACAGTAGTACTCGCCTCTTCCTCTGCCTCTTCCCCGACGGCCTCGCTCCATTCCTCTGCCTGCAACTCCACCTGCCTTGGCCCCATCCAACCCATTCTCCTGCCCACGGACTGAAGAGAAGAAACAAAGAATGGAAGGAGATGAAGAAAAACAATAGAAGAGAGGGAATAAATGTAAAAACTATCCCTTTAAGACTCCCATTAGCACTCCTATTAAAACTCACACCTAAAAAAGGAAGCCTAAGAAGCCCAAGTTTGGTCTCAGCACATACAAGGTCACTTTTCCTTTCACTTTTTTTCTACTCTGAAATAGATGCATTAAGTGGCATGCAAGCTTTATACTGAGGAAGGTTAAAAGCAGCTATTGTAAAAGCATCAGAAAACTTAAGAGAAACAAAATGCTTGGCAAACATTTTATAATTAGTTCTTTCAGTGTTTAGGAATAGTATCTAGTCTTTGACTGGGCAGCCCAAGCTTCTGATTTAAACATACATGTGAATGCATTTTACAGACCATCAGCTCTCAAAGACAGATTATAGACTAAACCACAAGACTTGAGTCAAAGTATATGAGCCTTATGTTGCTCTCTACCTCAGACGGAGGCTGAGAGAGAGTATCCGGTAGCAGCTCAAACTTTACTGTGGCACACACTGTCCCTTCAGCACTACAGAAAGAGCAGTGAAGGGATTGTGGTGTGCTGCAGTCTGTCCTGAGGCATAGAAAAGACTGACTGCATATTAAGAAAGTACAGTTCTCTTAAATGGCCCAAGGAAATGTTGCATTTTTTTTTTTAACTAAATACCTCATCTAATAGGAAAACCGTGGCATGAAGTCTTTCAGACTAAAATAAGGAGCATCAACAAAAGCATAAGTAATATCTCCACTCACAGTCTCGCCCACGGCTGGCTCCACGGCCCCTCCGCGGGGCCCCCCCTCTGCGACGTGCCACATCTCTTTCTCCTCCTTTCTCTCGGTTCTCCTTCCCTTCATCTCCTCTATCTGTCTGTGCGCTTTCCTTCTGACCTGAAACTCCTTTCTTCTTTCCAACCATCTCCCATGAGTCCTGCAAAGCACAGGGCAATGTAAAAGAGGGATTTAACATGTAAAAAGAGGGATGAAACTATGGGATTTGAGAATTGTAAGTTTTTGAATCAGATCTAAATACTAATATAAATACACAGTGAGCAACTCTTTAAAACAGTATCGTTATAGTTAAACTATTACAATCGTTTTCAGATTCTAATTATTTTCAGTAACTGAAAGAAAAAACAGTCAAGCCTGAACCCACAGTGTCAGGGCTGCCCTCCAACAGGACGTTGATGGCTCTGTTCACGTCACCGTTGCAGTCATGAAGCGCTATCATGGACTCATCCTGATCCTTTCCTGTGATGTCAACCAGCTAGAAAGAGAAAAGGAAGAACAAGAAGCATTTAAAGTCATGTGGTTATATGACTTAAGTTAGGCCATATATTTGGAAGGCAACATGATAAAACGGAAGTGGCCGAGGGGACTGATGAAAGCTTTGAGTGAACTATGAGATGTCTGAGCTTTATGTTGCTCTCTAACTCAGAGTGAGACCGAGAGAGAGCATCCGGTAGTGGCTCAAACTTTACTCTAGCACAGATGGTCCCTGTCAGAGCTATAATGAAAGCAGAGAGGGAACTTCTGTGTGCACTAAGTGACCCAGAATGAAACTGCTGGTATAGACGCATCGGAATACTGCAAAGAAAACTGATTAGAAGCTACTGTCAAATTTTCTTAATTAAAGGGACTGTTTGCTGGAGGTAAAGCAGAATCTGCCATTATTTTCCTTTGAGCCAACAAATGTCATTCCTACTCACCTGTTTGACCTTCTCTTCAAAGTCTGCATCATTATGGTCCGAGATCATCTGCGCGAGTCGGATCTGCTCAGCGGTGGCCTGAACAAACAATGGAGAAAATTATTAAGTCTGATTCCATAATAGGTGTGAAACATACAGCAATGAATACCTGCCTCATTTATGAGAAGGAATTTAACCGGGTCTTGATGCCAGATTTACTAACAGTTTGCACCAGTGCAAGCCTTCTTTTGGCGTTGAAAAACTACTGTCAGGACTTACTTAATACATGCAGTAAAACATTAGTGATGAAAAAGCACGGACAGCCATTCATGTAAAATTTTAAATCTTTACAAGTGAGCTGGCTTCTTGTATATATTCCAACATGATCAATTATAATACAACTGCTTGCTGCAAAGACATTCAAGTCTGAATTCAGACTTTTAGGCCGGTTTTCACAGACAGGGTTTAGATTAAGGCTGGATTAGAATACTCAAGTAGTTATTTTTAAATGTGCCATAGATTAAACATTGCTGGTGTGCACCTTGATACAAATAATCAGCAATAACATATTTGAAGATATGTCAGTGCAAGTTTCTTTCAGTTAAGACAGTCTTGGACCAGGTTTAAGCCTTGTCTATGATTTTGCGCATTAAAGATGTTTTTAGATAAAATCTGTCTATCCCTCCACCCGAGCAGGCCAGAATACAGCTGAGGAAAAATAGGTCAGACTTTGCATTTGCTTGGGCATAAATGTATGATTTATTTCTAAAGCCCTTAATTTAATTTAGAAGAACGAGTGATGGACTGCAGTGACTCAGAAAAAGTCTCAAACTGATGGATGCCACTGATACCAGTTTTCTACTGAAATGGTGCTGGTTCTCATAGTCAGCAAAACTGCAAACAACTTGAGAACATGCAATGACATTACCTGACAATTAAAATCAGATTTCGTCTCATTTTAACATCCAATGCTATTTAATTAAGGATCAATCTAGTTTTGACGCACCCGTCAAAAGTTATAACTTTCTTAAATCAGTCATGTAATATCTATAAATGTTTTGGGATGACGGAAAAAGTTTAATCAATTACCTCATTTACTTATGCCGGTGGCAGTTTCTGGCCCAAGATTACAATGTTATAGGTGGAAATGTGGAGCCAGTTTTTTTTTGTGGTAGGTAAAATGGGGCTTTGGAGGTGTGGCAAAACATAGCTAAAATCACTATAATTAATCAATACAAGCTAACGTTTGTGAACTTACCTGAGGCCTCTGCTTGTGCTGTGACTGGCTCTGTGTCTGACCCTGTGTCTGCTCCCAGTTTCCCCGGGTCCGGCTTCCGCCCAATGAAGTCATCATTTACAGTATATACAAATAACAGTATTTACAAAAGGAATAACACCTTTAAAAGAGAAGCAGATGGAAAAGTGTTACTGATAACTCATCAGAAACTTTAAATAACAATCATAAAATCATCACATGGTCTCGACAAACCACATTAACATTAAGTATGCATTCAAAAAACAAAGATACACCGTGTGTAGCCATTTTGATGAGCCAAAAATGGAAGTAAACAACGTCGCGTGCCTGACGCACTGACGTTACCCATAAAACCACGGCCTAAGTTTACAAGAACAACAAAATAAACTTAATTCTAGGAACTTCGAAAGCTTTGCGCAACTATCACACATGAAAAACAAGACCAAATACTGTTTACAATTAAATGTGCAACAGGTCAACCATAAACGCGCTTTCGGTGCTCAATATCCTCAGTTTAAAGATTCTTTAAAAACACACACAAAAACACCGTAACACTTCACATTTCGGTAAAATCACACCAAAAGCTGTCCACCTTATGCAAGTTGCGAAATATTGCATGTGTGGTTATGCCCACCGTAGCAACTCTGTGCATAAGGAAATGCAGGGCATGTGGTTGAAGAAAGAAACTGCGCACTTTAGGTCAACGCACAGAATCAGCCAGCGTGATAGAAACACGCGGGACCAGCCGCGGGAAAACAGACGGACGACGTGTTTTAACGGACAAATCTGAACAACAACAAAAAAAAACTTTGAACCGGGTGAGGGCGAGGATGTAGCTGTCAAAATTAAACCATGTTAAAGACGTGAACACACAGTCCATAGGTGAAAGTGTCAACACGTCATTTTACATTTCTTCAGCACTCACACCATTCCATACAGTAAATAACACAAGGACATATACAACAAGGAAAGTGTCTAGGAAAAGTAGCACATAAAAGGCATTAATTTCCATGCACTTAAACAAAAAAATTGCCTAAAAGTATTAATATAAGCATCCAACAGGTAACCTACATTACCTGTAGTGCTCTACATTAGATCTACATACTGGGAATACCATATTAACTTACCGACCAAAAAGCAAGCAACTGTATAAACTTGGTTAATAATAGAAAAAAAAAATATTTGAGGTGAAGGACTATGATTGATAAGTCCAGGGAATGGGCCTTGCAAAAGCAACTCGATATAAAAGCAAACCTGCAGATCTAACGATACGATATGAACACATGCACTGTTTTTACAGTCTTAACAGGTTATTGATAAGTTAAATAAAAATAGATAAGATGCAGATGATGGGTGGCTTCCGCTCTGGCCGCGTCTAATAACCTCATGGCCGGTTATCGGGCATCATTATGCTGCTGCCCAAAAATTAAACTTTTCCGGTTTCTAGTCAATATGGTTTCACAGCGTAGATGAAAGAATAGTTAGGTGAAATGTTCGTTAGATTAATCGAAACGATAATATTTTGCATCTGCAAAAACTGGAAGGCACACACCGCCCGGGATGAGGCGCGCTCCCGTCAGTCTACCTGTACACTCGACACCGAGGTTCCACCGAGGCCTACAGGCCCCAAAATGACAAAAATGAACAACAGGCGAAGTACTAACCAAAGACCCGGCTGGATGTCAGGAATGTGGAGATAACGCTTTATTATCGACCTTCTAATCAGAAGGAAACAAAACACGAACTCTTTTGCGTCCTAAATCAATTCCCCAAAGCCGACAACAAGGCCGAACCGACTCGCGCAGAAAATAAACCAGAGTCTCAAAATTTACCTGTTTCTCTTCCACACTGACACCCGGATCACCGCGTCACGTGGTTTGTCACAGCCACTGCGGTTGCACGCGCAGAGCGCAACCACGTGATGACAACGCACGCATGTAACAATTTAAATACCATTATGCAATATATAATCATTTACCCTGTAGTTGCAGTTGGGTATTTCTTATGCAAAATCCACCTGATCATTTATACTGATGTCACAAATACATACATATTCCGTGCAAAATAGTAAAATATGACCTTGAAACTAATTTGAATAGTAAGTTATTTATTTATTTACAATAAAAAACAAAAAGGAACAGTATAGGTAACATGGTTGCAAATGGTAGTAACTGATTACATGTAAGTTGGATTATGTAATCAGTTTCCAAATTTTTTTTATATAATATCGCAACGTGTACTATATTGAATGATCCCTAAATTATTTTGAATTTGATTATTATGTAAGTATGTGACTTAAATGATTTTCTAAAGCCTCTAAATGATCAAATGTATTTAATTGTAGTAAGTAAAAGGGCGAACAAAAACAGGTCATGATAATCTTGAATTATCTTTATAAAGTAAACATAAGCGCTTTTATATTAATATTTAAAGCTTAGCATTTACTAGACTGAAACAACTTGGGTTTACTTGATTATCCACACACTGTGTTTTAGCGAAATCATGTTAACATGTACGAGATATACATCAGGCTTTAGAGGAAAGTTTTGCCCCCCATCCATTAAAACTACAGTGATTTGATCATAAAACTAAGCATTATAATGGCTTCACAGATTTAACAACTGAGTCGAGTTTTGCTTATATTTTCAGACATTAAGTAGCATTTGTTTGTGTAGAGTTACATCTACTGATCTATATAGGTTCTCTATTATAGATCAGTGGTTACATCACTAGATGTCGCTGGTGTTCTGCGCTGAATTCGTCCGAGCACCGGACACAGACTGATAATGAGAGGAATATGATGGGTGGCTTATATCATACACTATATGACCGAAAGTATGTGCACAGATTATAATGCACTAGATCTCTTCAAATAAATCTGACATTTACCAGTATCTGTTATACCAGTTATTTAAAAAGTAACATCGTCATGCACAAATTGTGAGGGATCTTAAATACTTTTTTATTGATTAGCCCTTAAGATAAATACATATACCAGGCAAAATACAATACCAGAGAAATGTGCATAGCACTTCAATTCCATCTACAGTAACACATTTTTCACATTTAATAAGAGATGGATGAAAAGAGTTGAGCACAGAATACAGTAACAGAAAAACAATTGTTCTTCAAAACACAATACAATTACAGTTCCCAAAGGGAAAAGACAGCTTTGTAAGATACAGTGAATTCAGAAATGTATATTAGAGTTTATGCACATACATAGATCAAAATGGATCCTTACGTATCTATCTATACACTTTGGCTTTATCATTTTATTCAAATTGGCTGTCAGTATAACTATATTTATACAATGGCTATATTATCCGATTCTATACATGCCAAAACAGACATACTGACAGAACAGCAGGAAATATGAATATCACCACTTACATCTACTACTAATAATAAAGTTGCTTAAGGCATAAAAATGCTGTGTATGATCTGCAAATCTAATATACATGAGACATTTAAATTATTGTTGTATATACAAAGCACTGTATATATATATATATATATATATATATATATATATATATATATATACATATATATATAAAAAAGAAACCTCAAGTGCTACTCATGTGCTAAACAGAGAGATATTGCATAAATGTTGAGAGAAAAGGAAAGCTTGTTACTTCTTCTGCATTGTGTCTGTCACTCAATGACTCTCTCTTCCATCAGTTGCCTTCATCTGTTGTTCAGGACTTGATCTCGACCACTTTAATGAATGGCATAGACTTGTTTCTAGGACTTGCTGGCGTCAGAGGTTTGCTATAATACAAAATGTTAGACACTTATAATAATCAAATATCTTGTCCAGAATGTTTTTATGCTTTTGCTAAAAATTTTGGAGCTTGATAGACATGGTGAAAAACAACATGGTTTTATGAGGTTGTATAAATGAGGGGATATATAATAAGTATACGTTATAAGAAAGAAATACCTGTAGACAATTTTGGACCCCGTGTCTGAGTTATATGGATTAGACACTTGGTTGCCCAAATAATACTCCATCCGGTCATGAAACTCTCGATTCTGCAGGACACATTTGACAGGTTACAGTCACACAGTGAACAGCAGAGAAAAATAAAGCGGCTCTTTGAGATCACTCAGACTCTGACCTCAGCTTCGAGGAAAGCCACCCTCTCTTTAAGGTCGCCAATTACCCGGTCTCTTTGCTCCATTATGGTTCGAGAATTTTGCACCTGTTAACATATTTGGAAATATGAATTAATAAATGCAAGCACTTTTCTTACCCTCAAAATGATTTTAAGGTTTGAAATAAAGTTGAAATAAAATTTTAACAACCTACAGAAAAATTAAACAGAGCTAGATTTGCATAAGGCTTGGCTTGCATTTGTGATTTAAGTGTTCATGGAAGAAGTTATTATGTGTAAGAGCAGTTGAGCAGCAGGGAGGTTTCACTTCTCAACAAATGCTCTATATAATGCACAAATATCTATCTTAGTGATGCTTTCTAGAATTTTTATATAAATCTAAAATGTAAAGATTTAAAAAATATAAAAAAAATACAATTAAATTTTAAAAATGTAAATGTTTAAATAAAATTAAAAATATTATTTAATAATATTAATCATAATTTTAAAAAGTACTATCTGTGATGCTTTACAGCAGAATGGTGATATGAGATTTAAATATATATATATATATATATATATATATATATATATATATATATATATATATTAAATACTTTTAATAAATAAAGGAGTAAATCAAATTAGTTTTTAATTTATACTAAAATATAACTTAATTTTCTCAAATAAAAATTAATTAATGTGTATTTATTTATTTAATCTCACTTAATTTTATTAAATTAATTTAAAAATAACTTATTTAATTTCACTTTTCAAATTAAATTAAAATATTATATAACTTTATTAATAAATTAAAAAGTACTGTTTCAATTATGATTGATACATTTATACATAGCCTCTCTCCTCCCACCACTTTTCCCATTTTTCATGATCCAATCATGTCCCGCCCTACATTTTTTATCACTGAATATAAATAAAAATCACCACGTTACATATATAAAATGGTTTGTAAATGTCATTTAGCGATTTGTCTCTGTGATTGGGTGTTTCTCCAAATATCCTGTGCAGTAATTATTACCTGTTCGATCATGTTCCTGACTTTCCTTTGTTGACTTTTGAGCATGTCATCTAAGTTGTAGTTCTTATCCTTCAGAGTTGCCAGCTCCTTTTTCAGCTGTTCAGACCTGCAGTGCAGAAAACCTGTATGTTACACGTGTACACTCTCACAAATGATACTTGCATGCAACACAGAAACAACTGCATTAGCAACGTAGAGGGTGAGTCTACTTCTAACAATCAAGAATGAGTCAAAGTCGAATTCCGTGTGAGAGGAGTGACATTGAAAGATGAGTTTCTATGGCAGCACAATGCAGCTTAATAGAGTTGTAATTATGCCAACTTATTGTGTACTAAATAGCAGGTGGAAAATAATTAAACAAGCCAAGGAAACAGTGCAGTGCATTATGTATAGCTTACTAAATTGCAGGTGGAAAATATTTAATGTAGCCAAGGAAACAGCTTAACATATAAGAACAATGCATTTTTGTAATTTGGGCAAGCAAAAAAGAGGCCTGACCTGTCCTCACTATCGGTTATCTTCAGTCCTCGCAGTTTCTCAAGTTCAGCCTCGTTAGCAGCCAACTTTTCTCGTAGTGTGGCATTTTCCAGCTCCAAACCATGCATGAGCCTCTGCATCTCTTCCACTTTTTTGCCATGTTCCTCCGCCTTGGTTTCTGCCTTCTGTACGCGAGAGTTATGCTCCTCTAGAAACCGCCGCTGATATTCAAGGTTTTCTGCCTAAGGAAAGTTTCAAAAACTAAGATGCTCAGACACATTATATCACAATTATATTCATTTTCCTGGTATTTTTTAGTGACGTTTCTGACCTGTAATCTTTCTTTCTCCTCCTGGTGTCTCCTCTCCATCTCTTGCAGACGAGAGTACAGATGTTTAGTGACTTCTCTCAAGGCTAAAGTGCTTTCATCATCCTCCTGGCTCTGTACAAACATAAGAAAACATTAAAACTGCTCCAATATTTAATATATTTCTTTTGCATTCCTAACCTTAAAAAAATCTACCATACTATTATAGTAAAAAAGCAAGATACTATGTATTTTTGGTATTTGTATATTCTTTCAAGTCTTACTCTAGCTCATAGAAAAAAAAAGTTATTGTTATTTTAAGAAATGAAAAATATACTGTGTGCAAATGGGCGGTGCTGTATTTATTCAGTGCATTTCATATGTTCTTTTAGCATATTCTATAATTGGTAAATTTTTAAAAAGACAGTTTTTAGAAAAACAGTTTTTAGAATGATTTAAATAACTGTAATATAGGTTAATATGAGATTTATAAAAAATCTTTTCATGATAGATTTTCATATGATTTAAAGGTGTTCAAATCTGGGACAATGGTCAAACAAAATGTAATTTATTTAAAAAAAAACATTTTAAAAAAGCGAAAAATGACGTGGTTTAAATGTGTGGAGGTTTAAAAAAAACTATAAAATGTTTAAAAAAATATTTAATAGTAATCTCTTTAACAGAAATCTAAAGTTACTATTATTATTTTCTAAGTAAAAATAAACTTTGTGTGCACGGGAGGCGCTGAAGGTGTGTAGTTGAAGGCTTGTTTACTGAGCAGCCACAAGTTTGGCAACTGCTGCTCCCAAGGGCATCATGTCAGGGGTGTGACTTTTCACAGGCAGAAGCAAAAGGTTCATATGCGTACGCTCCCAAATCTCAGCACATGCAACTTAGCACATTACCATGAAAACAAGAAATAACATATCTGTAGTAATGTTTTCTGGCCAAATTATTTACAGATGAACGTCAGAGGCTAAACTGTATCTGCTACTTCGTGTCCATTATCGTCTGTACAAGAGAACAGGACTCCTATTTTCAGGCCATTTACAAACAGGGACGTTTTTGATATTGAATGCTAAATACCCTTAATGGAGGAATACTCACAATACTGCATTCAAACAACTGAAAGCTGATACAGCAAGTGGACTGAATGCTTTCGCTCTCTTTCTATGGGAGTGTCTCTGTTTGTTTGTGTTTGTGAGTTGCGTATACATTCTTGCGATTTAGGTGTGTGTTTATAATGGCGCAATGTATGACAAATAGTTTACCGGATGTTTAGAGTTAGAGCCGTTCACAAGTCCATTGGAGCCATTGGTTTTGCTGAGAAGTACGTCAACTTTAAAGCCATTGGATGGAATCTACAGTAGAGGACAATATGAGACCTCTAAGTTAATGGGAAAAATACAAGCAACTGAGGAAATAACTGACACTTACTTAAAAAATAATTAATAGTATGTCTAACAGTATATTGATTTTGTGAAATTCATCTGACCAGGTGACAATATAGTACCTTATTATTATTGTTTTGCCTGGCTGCCATTTGCTCTTGCAGAGTCTTCAGACAGTATCTCACCTGACGACAAACACAACACCGATTATACACTCACACAAATAGCACACATTTTTCACGGTTAATGAGTGGGCGGTAAAAACACTGACCTCTTGCACCTGTGCAACCTCATCAGTCAACATCTTGACACGATTCTGCTTTCTCTCCACAGTTGATCCTCTGCTCTGTGGATTTGGTACTTCACTTACAATAGCTGGTAAAACAAATAAAGGGGTCTTACCATTCATTTGTAAACGTCGCTCTGTCTAAAGTCTGCTGAGGTTTTAAAGGACTTAGATGAGTAGTCAGTAATTATTTGTTGTTTTTGGACCAACATCTCAAATGCATCACATACAACAGCATTTGGTAGTAGAAATGACCATGTAAATGAAATTAAGGGGCAAAAAAACTTTCTATATGCTTTCACTACTCCTTAATTCCTGCCTGTTCCAGCAGTGGTTTTACCAAACTGTATTTTCATCATACAACCAAATACACATTACCATTCAAGTTTGGGGTTGGTAAGATTTTTTTAAATTATTCTCTTCGGCTAACCAAGCCTATTTTTCCTTGATTAAAATACGGTAAAAAATGTTTATTATATATATATATATATATGCAATTTATGCCTGTGATGCTGAATTAAATAATTCAAATTTGATTCAAGAAAATAATTCTTATTATTTTCAATGCTGAAAACAGTTATGCTGATTAATATTTTTTGCATAACATCTTAGATGAAAGTTTAAAAGAACAGCATTTCTTTGAAATAAAAATCTTTTTGCATGCTTCATGAATAAAAATATGAATTGCTTTAAAAGAATTCTCTTTTTTGTAATGTTGTAAGATAAAATATTAAATATTGTAATGGTTTAAGATTAAATAAAATATATTTATTAAAACAAATCTAATTCTAATTACAGATTTTATAGTTTCATAATCAATAAGATATATACATTAAAGGCATCTGAAAATTAGCAGAAAATTTGTTTAAATATTGGCCTACATTTAAAGTGAGCAACATATAAACAAAATAAAAAAACTCTTCAATAATTAATCTGGATATTCAAGTGCCTTTATATATGTGTGTGTGTGTGTGTGTGTGTGTGTGTGTGTGTGTGTTTGTATATGGAGGAAAAAGTGTATACCTGTAAGATTTTCTTCAAAGTCTCGACAATCTGATTCTGTAGTTGTGCAGTGACTCCTGCAATCTTTCTGTTTATGCAGTGACTGCTGTGATATTTCTAAGTGGAAAAAAAGAGAAAAGAATGAGGGTGTGAAGAACAGATAATTAGAGAAAAAAGAGATTAGGAGGGAGACAAGTTTCCAAAAGACACCGGAACAAACCGTCAATTAGACAAAATAAAAGCCCAATTATATTTATGTAATCTCCACAGCAAACAGTCCCATGTAATGAGGACAATGGAAACATATGTACACCTTTATTTCTATGGCAGCCAAAAATCCTTCTTTAAGGCTTTGAGACATTGCGAAAATGAAAGATGAAGAAGTGAAAGCTCCAAAAAAAAAAAAAAAGAAAAAAAAAGAATTGCGGAACAACATCATATTACATAATTGAGTACTTAATCCAGCAATTTAAAGATGATGCAATCTTTTCCGTGCTAAATAGCTTTCAGAATCCGTAGATTAATATGCAGACAAGAATGAGTATGGCATTAGTATGCCGATTTCCCAGAAAGAGCGTAAATGCTGTGACTCTACTGAAAACCATTGACTCAACCAATGACACTAGTTTTGGGACAAGATTGCCTGTTTGTCCAGCCAATGGTAGACAGAGGGAGTGTTCGGGAAGCCTTTATGGAAACGGTCGTTATTTTTGAAAAGCTCAATACATATCAAACTGTCTCCTTTTCAAAATGCCAGAACTGATTTATGAGTCATGACAAAGCATTTACAATTGCAAACAAAGGTTTATTAATGTATTTAATCTGTGGTTTACTGCAAATAAACGTTTCTTAAGACAGTCATGTAACATCTGTTCTGTAGAATCGAGAGGAAGTGATTACACCTAACAGAGTCAACAAGTCCACGCAGGAGAACAACAGAAGAAAGGGGTTTGATCCTCTGGGATGTGACCACAGACAGCAGAAAGAGATCCTGAATAAAAGTGAGATCACTTGTGCAGACTGCTGATTCACTCCACTTCCAGCTACACCAGATACCAGCGAAGGGTGGATGCACGCTGGAGAGCGTCTGTGTAAACAGATGACAAGCCTTGTATGGTGGAGGTGTAGGTGTAGTGGCTGTGCATGGCTTGTTCATGTTAGTATGAGCTGCCTCTGTGAATTTTATGATCCAAGAGATAAAGAACACCTTTTTGGAGATTAGCGTGTAAGTGTAATGCTTACGCTAGTGTGTCATCACTGTCTGGGTCACTGCGGTGTGTGTGAAATACCAGAAATGTTAAACACACAGCATGAATATAATAATACACTACAGGTCAACTAAATTATCTGCTGACCAGGTTAATAAAAGCCACAACTGATACAATGACTAGCTTTTCAATGAAATGCTGTAATGCTGTTGTGGTATATTACTGATTCAAATTCATTTAAAGTGACAGTAAAGTCATCTATAGTGATACAAATGTTTTCTATTTCAACTAAATGCTGTTTGTTTGAATCAAAATACATGATTAATCAAAAGAAACGTAAAACAATAATCACAGTTTCCATTAAAAATACTTAGCAGGACATTGAAAATAATAAGAAAGGTTTCTTGAGCAGCAAATCAATATATGAGAATAATTTCTGGTGGATCATTCGACACTGAAAACTGGAGTAATGATGCTGAAAATTCAGCTTTGCATCACAGCAGTAAAATTACATTTGAATATACATTAAATAGTAAATTTTAATTGGTAATAATATTGGTGTTTAGGCTAAATTTTTGATGAGATAAATGCAGCCTTGGCAACAACAAATTTTACAGACCAGAAACTTTTGAACATATGTTTATTTCTGATATACATTTTTTTTATAATATAATATTATATTATGCGTAATATAATAATAATTCAATATAAATGTGCCAAATTGACACATCTGTTTCTGCCCTATATAAAAATGTTATATATAAATTAAACATCAAAAAAATATAATAACTCTTTGTTTGTTATTGGGCTGGTAAGTGAAAGATTAGAGGTTCAGACTTTACAACAGGCATTTGCTTTTTTTTGTGTGTGTGTGTGGGGGGGGGGGGGGGGTCTTGAAAATTATATTTAAAATGTATTAAATTGCATATTTATTAAATATTTACATTAATGTTTGTTTTTTGTTTTTTTACACTTATTAAAAAGTATTATTTCTAAAGGCACTCAAATACAAAAGACAAGCATGGCCTATGCAATTTAACATAACTTACTATAACTTAGAGACCACTTATGGCTATAGAATTCTTGCAGTACTTTGCAGGTTTTTATTTATTTATTTATTTATTTATTTTATGAATTGATTATTTTGACCATGCACCTGCCTGGAATTTCCAGGACTTTCATTCCTATGATATGCAAATCCGTCTGTATTTATCTGGTTTGTGCTTCTGTAATTCTTTGTGTGCCCACACATGAAAAGCAGCACACATGTGCAAATGCATAAAAGCCTTAGAAGTTGCACTGAAAAATCATCAGCCCTGGCATGTTTTATCCTCGCAGGCAGAGTAAAGAGGATGTGAGCAAGAACAACAGCCTTGGGGTGAATCTGCAAACTGACACGCATGGCACATAAATACTCAAGAGTACAGCAGTTTTGAAAAAGAACACTTCAAACTTGACAGAAAAACATGCAGCGAAAAAGTGCATTCTGGGGAGAAAAAGGGAAAGTTTTAATTGAGCACTGCCACTCCCCATGCACCTCGCAAGCAAGACTTAATGTTCTTTTTTTGAGTGCACACACCCTCTCATTACCTTGAACATCTGTCATGCATCACTTTGCATTTGCCGTCATCATTGATTCTGAATCTGGTTAATAATTTGTATCCTAATGGTTTATTCTTCGTGCCATCAGATCGCTGTCTCAGTCCTTTGATACACAGTTACCCTCAAGGCAAGACATGAGCATGCACTTATAAACAAACACATTAAATTCTGCCTTTGACGTCAAGATTTAATGAATAAGGGCGAAATGGCCTTCACATGAAGAAATACCAAGAACCTATTTGCATAAGAAGCTTTAGGCATTTGAACAGGAATTGTTGCAATGCTGAATTGACCTGTATCTCTACATTCACTAACAACTCAACCATAATACAAAGTAGCTGTTCTAACAGTTCTTAACTTTCAAACAGACTTTCAAACAGACTTCATTCCACAGCCTGTACAGTAGCCTCCACAGCAATCCGGATGTGTCCCATTACATAAGACAGGACACCGAGATGAGAAATATGAAAAAAAAAAACCTGCAGTTTGCTTTGGAAAACCTGATATGCCGAACACATGGACAAGTTCTGACCAGGCCGGGGTATAATAAAGCTTGTTTACTGTAAATGCATGGACACTTCAAGTGATAAAGAACTATAAATGTGAACTCAAGGTCAAGTATGCATGCATTTAAAATACTTAAATACTCAATAATGTATGTTTGTCTGAAACTTATGAATGCTGCAAAAAAGTTAAGAGATCAAATATGAAGCCACTTCATTATTTTTTTTATTACTTTTCATCTGTTCTAGGTGTGCAGCCGATTCTGTTTTATGTGTTGCTTCAAGTTCTGATCCTGTGGAATTTGCTAGAAGCGTACATGCACTTGCTGTTCACTTTTGTACAAGCATGTCTGGCACATCTGCTTGCGGGAGTTAACAGTTAACAGACCAGAAACAGATGGATGGTACTAAAAACGGTGGCTTCCCAAAAGTCTGGGAATTTAATTTAAAAAAAAAATTTAAAAAAATTATATATATGGTTTTTTTTTGTATTTAAGGAAAAAGTTAAGTAAAAAAAAAAAAAAAAAAGGATTCTGCACAATTTCACTCAAATTGATTAATTAATTTGTAATTATTATTTTTAATTAGAAAAATGCAAAAATGTAAGTCCTTTGCAACCCCCTGTATAAAGTGAATTGATGAATCATAAGTGAACAGAAGTAGCAGGAATAATTAAAGATTTAACTTCCAAAATTCACTTAGTAAACATGTACTGAGACACACATACACACACATCCATAAACCCTTCAGGTGCAGAACTGAAGTTTACAGAAGGTGCACATCCATAAAAAAGAAATGTAAAAAATCAGCGATATCTGCTCATCTCAGTGAAAACCCAGCAGCAATCTTCTGTAATTAATACAGTCAGCCCATTAAAATGTGTACTTATGCGTCATCTCATACTAATGCACAGCCTCTTCTCATGCAATGTTATTAACCAATCTTATGCAAAAACTTGTTCAGCCTTTGTTCAGTCAGAATGCTGATGTAAATCTGTAATGAGAAACTTTTTTATCAATTGACATGAATCCAAAAACAACAAAAACTGACCGTTTAAGTGGAAATAAAAATGATAGTGTACATTTGGATCCTTGGGGGTTTCTGTCAACACATGCATCTGGCTAACAAGTAAGGTTTTGTGTAGCTAATTCCTTTTTATGATTTACATATTTCCAAAGGATCAAAGGCTTTGCATATCAGTATGAAGAAAAGCTACAAAAATGCAAATCAAAATTGTCAAGATTACACTATAGAAGTTTTTTTTTCTACTATAATACTCACACCAAAGCCCCAAAAGCTTGGAACATCATGAGGGTGAGTAAACGATGACAATATTTATTTGTTTGTTTGAAATATCTTTTTAAACCTGCAAAAATTCCACATATGTGATATATTAATATAAAGAGATAGATTCTTCTTGCGTGTGAATTTGTGTTGACATGAAGGCGACTGCTAGATTTCACACACACACACACACACACACACATACATATCTCATTCTGAAAGGCCATCTGACACACATCAAAGGCATAAAAAGGTGTTACAATCCATAAGTGAGGTTACCAGCTACCTCATTTATCCTTTTTATCAAAAGAAATGACCTCATCTTGCCTCCCAGAGCAACTGTGCATAGTTTGTGCCAAGACATGAGCTAAACTCAATGAGTCAGCAAAGTACTTGAATTAGATAATACTGGTTTAGATTGGGTCAAATCAGCCACCCTAGACTGTTTTCATTTAGAAATGATGCATCAATTTTGGTGCTCTTGACAACAATCTGAAGAATTTGCTAGAAGCAAATCTGCTTGTGAAATTCACATTGTTTTAAATATATGTTGCATACAGGCTATATGGTATTTAACCTTTAAGCAAATATTTTATTATATAATCATAAATTGCTATAATAATAGTCAAACTCGATGTGTTTGAAACGGTTGCCATGAAGAGTTTGTATTTCCACAGAGATATGAAATTACACCAGTGCCAGCTAATGGGCATAAAGAGAGATAAACAAATGAGTCAGCTTATTACATTTTCCATACAGAGGAGATGAGCAAACATAGATGGTATCTGATAAGATGTATAATCATATAAACTATTATCACCAAACCATGCTATGCTGGTCAGTCATAAAGTTTCAGTTATTAGTTGGTCCAGTTAAAAATCGCACAAAGATAACCATTGAACACAGCCTAAAGTATACACCAAACACAACAGCAGACTAAGAATATAATTACATGGGAACTTTGGGTTTTTCTGTCCTGGTACAACTAACACTTATTGGTTAGGACGGAACACAGGCCAGCCACAAACATTTTTGTGACATTCTTAAAGTGTAATGTTGAATGCTAAAACAATAGAAACTTTAACCCAGGAATAGTTTAACCTAAGAACAAACTATCACGACATACTCTCACGAATGAAAAGTAACAAACATCGGAATTTCCCAACTGAATAAAAAAGTAATAAATCTTAACATTAAGTTAAAATATTTTAATATGTAGTTTATCATAAATACTGCTACTACAACAGAAATTAATACGAACAAAAGGCGTTCCAGCTTACCCTGCTGAAGACACAAGCAGTCTCTCTGCTCTGTTCTGGCTGCATGTGTTTTTCTGGTGACTCATTTAGTGTGAAGGCTGAGTTTTGCCAGAGAAGGCGAGAAGGCAGGGGTGAGTCTCCCGCGGTCCAGCCCTGATGCCCCGGATGCCCCGGATGCCCCAGCAGCCGTCGCTCGACAGCGCTCCCTTCAGGACTGCTGCAGCATGTACACAACGAAACAACAGATTTTTCTCGAAATAAATTGGTGAGGTAGTATCAGAACAATTAAAAACAGTAATGCACATAATAAAGACGTGGTTACTCTACGTAACTAATCAATTTAGTCCTTTTCCTTAATCGTCGTAAACATAAATTAATTTGACGAATGAACTGTACTACTTTCACACTGACATGATAACAGCAGTCATATGTGCAGAATAATAAAAAAGCTCATTTTAAAATGTGATATAGTGATCTGCATAGGTAGAACTGTACATGATACAAATACTGTATACTTCATTAATGCTTTCCATATTGAAATAGTTTTATATATAGGCCTATTTAACTTTTTACTAGCTGGCACTTTTAAATCTTCAGAACATTTCAAAATCTGAAGGACCGGAGCTAATGTTCATTTTTAATTAATGAATTCAATCAATTAAAATAAGCATGCGTCTATAACGCAAAAGGAGAATGATATTTATTGTTTAACTGACCTAGTTTGCCAAACCCTGCCTAATAACATTATAAACATGGATTTTACAGAACTTTTCATACGTAAAGGTATTTAGTTATTTGTAGATTCATTTTAATAGATTACACATTTATGAAAACAAATGCAATCGATTTGAAAAAGGTGTCGTTATACATTTTTGGGCTGCATTTACAAAGTTTTGACCAGCAGTTTCTACCAGCCTGGTGTTTCGGACACATCTTAACATTTTTATGCAAATCTTTTTTTGAAGCAAATGTTTCAGAGATTCATAAATCTCATGCCTGAACACTGAGAAAATAGGGGGGGGGGGGGGGGGGTCAGGACAGGACAGAATCTAGGGCTAACATTAAATATTAATGCAGTGCTATTGTCCCTTGCGGAGTGTGGGATTACTTTACTTTTAAAGTGAAATAGATTACTTCGCTTCTCGGCCTTTTGGCTAAGATCAAGTGTGATCGACCCAGATGGATCCAACGAGAGAGGATGCACCTTTGCCGACCATGGTGGTGCGGCTGAAGAATACTGTTCGTTTACAAGTCAAGGTGGATGCAGCTGCTGACGTTAAGAGAAGATTTGGAAGAGAGTTCGTGGTTACTGAACTGTTGAGAGATATTTTTGGTGTTTCGGCATGTTTAATTTTTTGTTTGCAAGATTTTTCAAGCTCTGGCTTTATGGATTTGACTTTTTTCCAACTGAGAGACTGCGTGGCATTTAGGATAGCAAAGTCCACTAAAGGAGGTAGAGCTTTTTCACATTTGGCTCCCAAACTCTGGAATAGCCTTCCTGATAATGTTCGGGGTTCAGACACACTCTCTCTGTTTAAATCTAGATTAAAAACGCATCTCTTTCGCCAAGCATTCGAATAATGTATCTCTTAAATTGTGAGTGTAGTTGCATCTGCATTTTTATTCTTTAGCTTGGGTTAAACTAATTTTACTTTGTTGGATCAGCAGCTATGCTAATGATGTCTCTATCTTGTTTCTATGTTTTGCCACGGGATTTACATCCCGTGGTAACTAGGATTTACACAAGCTCCAGTCTGGATCCAGAACACCTGAGAAGAGATGATGCTGACCCTCAGAGGACCCCAGATGATCCTAACCTTGAATCAACAAACAGAACTAACAATTATTGCTACATGTGTGACTGCATCATATAATTACTATTAATTAATAATATTGATAGTTCATCATCTAGCTGACTACGTCTTGTATTATTATTATTATTTTTAATTTTCTGTAAAGTTGCTTTGTAACGATTTGTATTGTAAAAAGCGCTATACAAATAAACTTGAATTGAATTGAAAAAAAAACTTTGAAAGGAATGTATCTGAATGTTAGCTAGTTCAAACGGAGCAGAAATACATCAAGCAAATCATCTTTAAGCTTGATTCTGTCTTCATGTTTTGTTGGCATTTGAGCGAACTGCCAGCACAGCATCACAATAATGACACAACTTGCCTGCTTTATCCAAAAATCAGTATCATGGCAGATCATTTGCATACTTCACAGCTTTAAAAGAACAGTGTCAGTTACATAACAGCAATGTGCTGAGTGAAGACTCTTGGCCTTAAGACAGCCAGTGTGCATTGTGAGAGCCAGATGTTTGCAGAACAAACAAAGACGGTGTGAGAGACTGTGTGGTTCAAATGTAGCCTATGTGGTTTGCAGATTTCTGTTAAAGTGGTACATTATTAAAATATAATAATAATTTCAAAACAAAAAAATGCATCAAATGTTCTTTTGTTGGCCTTGGGAGACAGAATTTTTATTTTTTAAAGAAATTAATATTTGTATTCAGCAAGGATGTATTAAAATGATCAAAAGTGACAATAATATATTCTTTTGATGATACTCTTTCAAATCATGAAAGCATCCTGCAAAACATGTACCATATTTCCACCAAAATATGAAGAGCAGCACAATTGTTTTTAATATTGATAATAATAAGAAAGTTTCTTGAGCACCAAATAACAAAATAATAATATTAAAATATTAAAATAATAACAAAAATAAAACAAGCAATTTAACAACTTTAAAAATGATTACTTAATTAAAATGAATTTAAAAACAGTTAGAAAATGATTTTACATATAAAAAAAACAGTGAAAATATAGTGCAATCAGTTCGGACATTGCACAGTGCTCATTCAATAAATGCAAAGCTAAACAGATGAGTTTTGAGTCTAGATTTAAATGTGACTAGTGTTTTAGCACATCTGATCTCTTCTGGAAGCTGATTCCAACTGCGGGAAGCATAGTAACTAAAGGAGGACTCCCCTTGTTTTGAGTGAACCCTTGGTATTTCTAACTGACTCGATCCTAATGATCTGAGTGCTCTGTTAGGTTAATATTCAGTGAGCATATCTGAAATATGGGCTTAACAACTGCAGTTTTTAAGGAGTTTGGAAATGTCCCAGAAAGAAGTGAGGTGTTCACGACTTCTAAAAGATCTGCTTCTAAGCAGTTAAGCACACTTTGGAAAAAAGATGTGGGAAGTGTGTCAACATAGCAGCTTGACGATTTTAGGTGCTGCTTTATGTCTTCCAGAATTTTGCTATCAACTTATATGAAAACACATGATATTGCATTCCATTTTTGAGTGAAACTACATACAAGCTGTCACACAAGCACACACTAATATTATGAATATATTACCATGTTATACAAAAAAATGGGCGTAGAAATTTTTTTACTGATAAATGCAGAAACAGCAAGTAACACATTTAATTAAACATTATATTTTTTTAAAGAAGAAAGACTTAAATACACCACAAAAAATCTGTGTATAGTATTTTCTTAATTCTAAACTCTAACAATATTTGTTTTATTTACAATTTTGATAATTGTTATGTATACTTTTTTACAGTGCAGCATTTCCTTGTAAAACATACTCCAATAATGTTTCACATGAAACTATAATTGCTTGGTTCAATCAATGCACAGCATTAAAAAGTGACTATACTGCATACACAACAGAAGTACTGTATATATATATACAACACAGTGAGGTTTTCAGTGACCTCAGTTGTTCTCCTTCTAGCAACAAAGTTACATAATCTTAATAATTTACATAATACATGTATCTTGTCATCACAAGCTCAATAAAATCAGTTCACACATGTAAAACTTGAGTAATTCAGCTCAGTGAATGTGTGAGTGAACTTAACCATTTCAGTTGCAAATAGATAAAATAGTGTTGTTTTCAACTAATAATACATAATGCATCTCTATCTTACAGTGTTTAATTCCGTTTGGTTTAATTCAGTTGTGGACTGTGAAACTGGTTTTCTTCATACAGTATTAACATTAGTTATGATTCTTCACTAATGCTGGCAAAGAATGCAGGTCAGGGACAAGGAATTTTGTTTGCTTCATTTACATCTACTCTGGAAGCATAATATCACAAAAACATATTACTAGAAATGCATTAAACATGAACCACACTCTCTGAATAAAACCTGTCACGGATGGGACCCTAATGTACAAAAGCCAAAAGCTGTGTATTAGTACTTTAAAAGTACATATTACATGTCAGTACCTTTTGAAGGGCTACTGCCCCAGTGACAGTTTGTAGCCTGCCTTATGAAAGGTTACCTGTGTATTTAAGCGTGTGTATTTCTAAGAAAGAAAGATCCATTTAAGAACATTTTTAGTCTACAACATATCTATTATACACTATTCAGGGGCTTTATGGTTGTTGCACTGTGAGAGACAGTGAGGTGGATGATTCATGAGGCTTTATTTAACCCAGCTCTCCCTAAATCATCTATGTTCTTAAATATGGACAATAACCTTTATTCTAATGCATCACCTCAGCAACTGTCCATAAGTGAAAAAGCAGACATTTCCATGATAAAGTTAAATAATTACGTTGTGCAACAATTTTTACAATCAGACAAAAATGACATCAGTGTATTCTGAATATGAATACATCTGGGTGTTCACAGATATCCTGAAGGCACTCTCTCCTTCAGCTGAGCACGCTGAGGGAAAGAAATTAATCATGCTGGATGTGCATTTTTGTGGCACTAAGACACTAAGGTTTGTTGCCATTAAATGGAAAATATCTGTGGCACTTTCCAAGAGTCTCACAAGAGGACATATTTGCAATACTTTTGTGAACATGTTATTTGAAGGAAATAATATAATATTGTCAAATAGGGAAACCAGTATGTAAATCATGAATGAGTTGATAGTTGATCATGAATGCATACTGCATCTTTTCAAAACTGTACTCAATATGGGTGCATACGTTTATTCATGTGCCTTTATATAGTTTTATTGGCATGCTATCACATATTACACATATACTGTCCAGACAAGATATGTTTATTTGGAATGAATAAAAAATTATGTAGGATGCAAAAGTTCTAAGAATATACGAGTATTTATTTTTTTAACAGATGCTGTGGGGAAGTGTAATTGTCTATTGGGCATTCAAAAGTGCAACTTTAAGCTTCCTTCAGCCGTTAGGCAGCTCAGTAAGATCAAATCAGTTAAACAAATATAGACATTTTTACTTTAACAGTGTGTTCTCACTGCCAAAAAAAATCTTGCATCAGCTGAAAACATACTCTATTCTCAGCATCTTTCCATACCTCACATTCAAAATGTTTCCAGTAACATAAGCACAAACCAGTCCAGCTAGTGCCCATGACCCCAAACCCCCACTCTAATGACATTAATTGAGCTCATGTAATCAAAACTGAAAGTATTACCTTGGTTAGTGTATATAAATACCATAGTAAGACACAGAGACCATAATTTCTTCTTTGACTCTCAAGGAAGATGAATCTCTTTTAAAACACTAAATGAATGAATGAACCCGTGAGTATTACACTATATTTTGTCTTAATCTGAGTTATAGCCCATGTTTTTAACAGTTTTATGTATTTAAAAGTGAACAATGTTCTCCTCCTTTCATTTGATAAATATTTCATTTTCTTTTGAAAACAGAATTCATTAATATTATAACTTATCAGATATGAAAAGCAGCATCTTTGAAATATCTCTGTTGACAGAGTAGTGGCTGATTTAAAACACAAAGCTGCTAATGAGCTTGACAAACAAGAGAAAAGACTTTTCGATAAAATTGAGCAATACTTTGAAAGAGAGGTGAAACATGTACACTATGTTGAAAATTACAAGGAGGACTTATTAAATAGTGCAAGAAGCCTTTGAAAGGAGACTGAGATAGATCTAAGGAACAAATTGGAGTACGCTGTATTGATACAGAAGGGAATTGAAAAGGTGGCGCTTATAAAACAAAATCAAAGGGATGAAAGAAAAAGTGCTCAACTTGATCAGTGCCTACAAGACTACAAAACAAATCCTCTCTGATTATCAACTAAATGAGGAATTTAAAAGAAATGAGGGATGACATTGTGGAGCAGTTTTCTCTCACAGCACTACCAAGTTATGATGTGGGGAAGGAAACATACAGACTCTTATTTAGTAACTTGGAAACAAAAGGTGAAGCCGTACGTGAGATGCTATCAGATATCAGCACTCTAGATCAGTGTGGATCTGGACCTTTCTCCGCAACAACTGTAAAAATGAACATATTTAAAAACTCAAGAGTTCACTTTGGTCTACACAGAGGACTAAAAACACAATTTCATACAGCAGTCATGCGAAAGAATAATAAACGAGAGCACTGTATTAATTTTGTCTAAAACAAGTGCAAAATCAGGCTATAACGCTGACATACATGAACTGTTGTGCTTCGTTGACAAGAAATTGGAAGACTGCAAGGATACAGACATAAACCCTGATACCGAAGCAGCTCTCAAGATCTACATCTGTTGGGATTGCAGCAAGAGCTTTCCAGAAAATGCATGACGACTAGATACAGAGTAATGACCCTTTGAAATCACTTGAAACATACAGGGAGCAATGGTTTGCTGACACTAAAGACCTCTAGTACCAGCGAGACCAGTGTCAGAGCAAGGCAGAGATGTGTGCCATGCAAAGCTTTTCACCTGCTGTGATGGAATACATCCAGAAACGTCTTGGGCCTGACATTGTGGATGAAATGCTGACAGGTGAAAGGGGCCTTGATTTTAGCACATGATAATTTTTCCAGTTTGCCATTTTAAAACAACTGTAAAGCTCTTAATCTTCATTATTTGGTCTCTAAAGTCCAACATTTTAGAGTTGAAAACACTGGCTTATATTTTTAATAATATAAAGCACTCATCCATGTACAGTTCATTTTGTCAAAGCATTAATGGTCAAAAGGTTTCTTGACACTTTAAGAACCTTAAGACACTTTTAAGTAATCCTAAAAAATAAAAAAAATATTTCACTTCAAGGCTAAACCTATATTTTGAGTACAACCTAACACTGATGAATAAAAATGTCTGCTATTTATGGTAAAATCTGAAATGCTGCATGATGTCTAGAGGAAGATACTGACAAAAGCTGAGAAATAATTGACACAGGAGAGACGGGATTGCAAGAGAATTTAGCCTCAAATTCAATAACACACAGAGAGAAAAACTCTGCAAGAGTAACATGACAAAAGTTCAAGTTATTCAGATCTTTTACTGTGTAGTGGAAGAATAAACTTTAAACACAGTATATACAAAACATATCTAATATTGTTCAGTGTCATATGAAACCATTTTCAAAAAACAGTTCTTAAAGGGTTACAAATTACTTGTCATCTGACAGGTAAATACATTCTGATGAATCTGAAAAAACAGCACATGTGTGTCTCTGGAGAAATGGTCAAAAAGCAGCTTAAGTTTTATTAGCTTTCTAAATGTAAGAAAATTAAAGGCAAATGTCATCATTAATGTCAGAAGCCATTACATCAAGAGTTTTACCTTTTTCTGTCTTGGCACAAACAGTGTCATTCATATTGCAAGTTTAGTTCTCAAATTAAAGCAACACAAAGCCTTCTAAATGTCCTTCATTATAATTTGCACTAGTGCGTAACATTAAAGATGATAAGGAGAACACTTACCACAGTTTTTCATTTAAACATTTCGTGAAGAATCAAAATAATTTTTTTTAAATTCCACCTTTATAAAAAACCTTGCATGCTTTATACATTCCATCATGTATCCTTCATTTATATTTTTTCCATTACCAAAGGAAATTTTGGTATTATGAATAAGGATGTCAAAAACCCTACCAACATCTAATGCATTTACTGGGTGGGAGTCTTCCTAAAAAAGACAACATGACACTCATAAACAAGAACCGACAATTCTTCTTCAAAATTAACCAGTTTTAGCAAAACAATACTAAAGACGTTCTTTGGGTAACAACTCTTCACACAGACAGCTTTATTAGGCCTTCAAACCCAAACCATCCACAACCACTTTTTTTTTTTTTGGACTGTGTTGATGTAACACCAATTGCATCCTTCATGTCTTCATGTCATTATTTTTTAAATTCACTAGAAAACAAATCAAAAGTGTGCAACAAGGTTTTTCCTTCTTCTATTGTTCAGTTTTCAACAGCTTGTGGTCTGAAGTGACGTTTCAGTGAGAATAGAGGTGATGCTTTTTGAGTCAGAGTAACCGTCCTCTTCCTCAGAGCTCAAGGTGCTTCCCAGAGTTGGGCGTCGAGATTGCTGAACCTTCCTCCTAACAAACAATCACACACACATTATAATAGAGAGACCAATATCAGCCATAGGCCTGTTAATAGTTTAGCATTGTAAGTGTACCCTCTAGTGGCCAGAATGTTCATTACAACTGATAAAACAGTTGAGACCTAAATGCATCTGCTATTAATGATGAGATGTAACTAGCTAAACGAAGACACTACTGACTTCTACATTTTTCATTAGCTCAGATGTTTTCAAGACAATTAAGATTTTTCCCATCAGGCCTGATATATATACACGTGTATCTTTTTTAAATAAATATAACATGTGACCCTGGACCCCTAAACCAGTCATAAAGGTCTGAATAAATAAGCTTCCATAGATGTATAGTTTGTAAGGATAGGACTATATTTGGCAGAGATAATCATGATTATCGACATGAGAAAATCGCCTTTACAGTTGTCGAAATGAAGTTCTTAATGCATATTACTATTTAAAAATTAAGTTTTGATATATTTATAGTAGGAAATTTATTAAATGTCTTTACTTAATGTCCTAATGATTTTAGGCATAAAAGTAAAATCAATCATTTTAAACCATCCAATGTATTTTTTGGCTATTGCTATAAATACACCCCAGCGACTTAAGTCTGGTTTTGTGGTCCAGGGTCACATATATTAATACATTATTCTTAATTCATTTATGTGGATATTTGATAGAAAACTGACTTGAGCTCGTTCTCCAGTGCGTTGGCTTTGGCCTGCAGCGCCTCCTGCAGCTCCCGCTGCTCCTCAAGATCGCGCAGAACCTTCCTCCTGACGCCCTCCAGACGCTCCACCTCACCCTCGCTCTCATCCAGCTGCCGCTTCAGAGCCTTCACTCGCAGAGACAGCTGTCAGAGACATGAACACACAGCAGCTGTTTAAACACACTGCTTCGTCTACACATCATTTATAGGAATGACAAATAACATCATAAAAAATTATCTTTCTATTTTTAAGTACATCAAGCACATACAGTACCCTAATGTGCACGAAAAATACATGTATGTTTAAATGTGTGTGTGTGTGCTTACCTGGTCTCTCTGTTCAGCATGTTGACTTCGCTCCTGGTCCAGGGTGGCTGTCACATCCTTAAGTTTCCTGTCCATTCTCCTCTGAGCTGCTAGAATGGTGTTTTTCTCTCTAAAAGCACAAAAGACAGATAGATGCTTTATTTATTAATATCCAGTTATGTGCTGATTGTGCTTGTGTTATTCCAGTGGTTTACTTTTCTTCACTACGCAAACGATCCTCCAGTTCCTGAATCTTGTTTTCTAGCATCAGAACTCCAGCAGAGGGGCGAGTCTGAGTGCCCATATCAGCGATACGAGACTTTAACTCCTTCACCTGAGAGACCGAGAGAGATGACAGATGAAATATAGAGGGATGACAGAATGAAGGTTTTAAACACATACAGTAATAATCTATTAATGTGATTGAAGAGTGTCAAACTAATATGTTTCCTAATATCTTGCTTCCACTGCGTTTTCAATCTGTACCTGTCTCTCCAGTGCACTCTTATCCATCTCAAGATCATGTCTGGCTGAACGTTCCTGCATCAGTTCAGAACGGAGCTGATCCACCTAGATTAAAAAATACATTTAAATCCCTGCTTGTGTATAGCTTATGCTTGCAAATGAATCAAACATAAATATGGTAATCTGTGTACCTGCTCTCGACTGCGAGCGATGCGTTCATTCAGTAGCTCTGCTCCACTCTTCTCCTCATCCAACTCTATCTCTAATGTCTTCACTTTGTCCTGAAACAACAACAAACTAATTACTGAAACAGCCTGTTTTCGTTTCCCGTCACTCTTAAATCATATGGACATTCAGAGAAGCCTCTAAAAAGAAAGACTGGGTGCTGTCTAGTTGGATTCACTCAGAAGTCCAGGTGCCAGACCTAAAAAGTTACCTCTATCAGACGGATCTCTCTGCTGCGGTCCGTCTGTGAGCTTCTGTCCATCTCCAGTTCGTTCTCCAGCTGTTTGAGACGGCTGCTCAGCAGCTCTTTATCCAGCTGAGCACTGTCCCTCTCCTCGGAGCATGACAGCAGTTCTTTCTTCAGACGAGACACCTTAGAAACACACACCGAAGCACTGACTATCTATGCTGTGAACTGAAAGGTTGTAAGTTCAGACCAGAGCCAGAATAAAGGACAAGTGGGCACTCATGTCCAAAGTTAATAATAATAACAAAAGCAGTGGGAATATTCTCACTGATAATGTCTTGATTTTCTTGAAGGATGTCATTTTTTGCCCTATAAACACCATGTTGTTCTTTAGCACTGTGTGTATACTATCTAGAGAAACCTGGTCTGTCTCACCTCCTCCTGGGTGGTCTTTAGGAGGGCCTGCGCTCTCTGTTGCTCAACCAGTCTGTCTTTACTGAGCCTCTGAGCATCCTGCAGCTCTCTACGAGAACGATCCCTGAATTCATCGAACTGAGACTGAAGAACCAGCACCGACTGACGAGAACCTCCCATCATAGTCTCCATCTGGTAGAAAGAAATGAACACGAAAAACAAATAAATGCTGTTCTTTTATAAATCCTATTCAAAGAATCCAAAAAAAAATGTATCACAGTTTCCACAAAAATATCAAGCAGCACAACTAGTTTCAATACTGATAAAAAAATAAATATTTCTTAAGCAGCAAATCAGCATATTAGAATGATTTCTGAAGGATCATGTGACACTGAAGACTGGAGTAATGAAGCTGAAAATTCAGCTTTGCATCAGAGGAGTAAATTAGATTTTAAAATATATGTAAATAGAACACAGCTATTTTAATTTGTAATATTATTTCACAATGTTACTGTTTTTACTGTATTTGAGATCAAATAAATGCAACCTTGCCGAGGATAAGAGAACATTAAAAAAAATATTACATCAACCCCAAACTCTTGAAGAATTGTGTTCTGTAAATAATTAATAATAATAATAAAAAGAAGCATTTATTAACTACACAAAAACACACACACACCTCCTTATTGATCTTCTCCAGCGCTCGGTCCAGCAGTCTCTTCTGCTCCTCCAGGTCACTCTTGCCGCGTCTCAATGCTTCTCTTTCCCTCTCCCTCTCCTCCAACCGTCTGCTGAGCTCCTCTTTCTCCTGACCCAGTCGAGAAGCGGCACGCCGGGACTCCTCCAGCTGGTTCCTCAGGCTCCGGTTCTCATCCTCCAGAACATCTGAGGAGCTGTCAGGAACACTGGACTGCAAGCGTGTCTGGAAATGAAAAGAACATTGTAAATGGAAGACTAAACTGAATCAGAAGAGGTGAATAATTATGCCAATCATTTTAAAGCAAAATGCTTCAATGCAAAATGGATGTTTTACCATGCGTGCTATTCTCTCTCTTAAGCGAGCATTGGCCTCTTGAAGTTCTAGAGTGCTTTCAATATCTTGAGATTGCTCTGATGTGGAGGGCTACACACAAGTAAATAGAATAAGGGAACAAATATTACATTATTTTAAAGTACTTTTTCTGTTCTTCAGGAATGAAATAAAGCTATATAAAACATACGTCAAATTCAGCATGTCAAGTGATAAGTTAGACCAATGAGATTTAGTTTCTTAAATAGGCCATTTAAGACAAAAACAAATATGGATGAAATAGGATTTAATGCACCCTATTAGCTTTATAATATTCATTATTTCAAGAATTACCTGTTGTGTTTTCTGCAGCGCTTTTGTGAGTTGCTCTTTGTCTTTCTTTGATTGATCTATTAGTCTGTCAATCTCTGCCTTCAGCTCCTTCTCTCGATTCTCATTGGCTCTTGATACTGATTTAAGCTCCTCCTCCCTTTTTGCTGCTTCAGCTTTCTGCTTTTGCACTTCTGAAAGAGCTTTCTTCAAATCATCTTGGCACCGCTGCAGCTCCTGAAAATGCAAAGTAACTTTTATACCAGGCTAAAAACATATCTCAGTCTCAAAATTCAGCATTCACAGTGTGTAGTTAGTGGTCACCATGAATCTTTTTGAACCACAGAAGAGATTAAACAGATTGTTGCAGTGTATTTGTATCTTACCTTCATTGAAGCATTTGAATCAGTTTCATCAGGTTGTTTCTTAACTGTGCGCAGCTTCTCTTCCAGTTCCTTCTTCTCCTGCTGAGCCTGCAGGAGCCTGTCCAATGAGAAAAAAAAAACGAATTAAAACACACCAACACACAATATCACATTCAGCTATTCACTAAAATGATTTCATCCAGTAGAAGAATCAACATCCTATAAAAGAATCTGTTATTTCAGAATTGAAATGATTTATGACATAAAAGAAAAGATTTGTTTGAGCATTAATTTGGGTAACCTGCACTAGACATATATTAGTAGAAGTGTATATGATGCATCAGCTCAGATAGTGAGATTAAAGGATTTTATTTTGATTAGTCTTAATTATAACAGTTTTATTAGATTTTATAACCTGCAGCCAAATTGAAACCATGTTAATAGATTCTAGTTTAGTGTGTCAGTTTTCACCAGGGCCAGATTTTACAACAATTTACTGATTTACACTAAAACACTTCATCAGTTATAGTTCATTTCTGCCAGTGGTGTCAGTAGTTATGCGCCTACTACAGGACTCTGTCTCACTTTTGAAATGCGCTGCACTGCCCCGATCTGGCAAACAAGAAGACATGAAACAGAAAGACAACAATAAACATTTAACAGTCACAACTGACATGAACATGTAGCGTGAAGCTCATAAAGCACATAAAAAAACACAAACAAACTAAGACAACATAAAACAGATAATGAAACCTGTAGGATAAGATTATGAGTTATAGTTCAGATCAAATCCTGCTGTAAAAAACTAAATGTGCTTTAAAACATATATGATGTTAATGTGTTTTGGATTAAATAAATGCAGCTTTACTGAGCATAAGCGATCTTACAGACCCTAACATTTTGAACAGCAGTGAGTGTGAACTGGATATACAGGATAATAACAATATCTACGTGTGAAGAAACACATCAGGCATTTTGTCCAACAGACAGACCAGAAGACAAAATTCCAGCCAAACATTTATTATACGTACTGAAGTCTGGATGTAAATAAAGGATGTTGTCACAAGATTGTTTGTATATGCTTACAGATGATGAGTCTCTTAACTCCTTAGACAAACATGGACTTGAACCTTGGAGTGACACTTTAAGATCTTACTAAACAATTTATGAAATTGTTTTATAATGTTTTACCTGTTTAAGACTGCATAGTTATGGATATATGTTGCCACAATACTGTAATTTTAACTCTGATGGTTGTTAATCATAGTGGCTGTTTCTAATGCCGGATGCCCTAACGCTACTGGTGGGCTAAAACACTCATTTGCATAAAATTAAATATCCAATTCACATCACATAACCGAGATACACCAAAAATTTGGAATCGCTATATAAAAGTTTCATAAGTTGATGCTTCATGTGTCAGAGCTTACTCCCGGTTGGCAGAGCCGAACTGCTCCTTCCATTGGTCGCTCTGCTCTTTGTATTCCTCCAGCTCCTCCTCCAGAGCCAAGATGGAAGCATTAACCTTCTGACGCTCCTCCTCAATTTCCAGCTGAGACTGCGGATAAGGCCGGAGGAAAAGACAACAGGTATCAATGAAAACTTCAATTCTGTACTTTGCACCCATTTAAAACTGCTAAAAGTTCTTCTCACAACGGTTTGGACAACAAAACAGATCACACATCTGAATCGATTCAGCCTAGGTATCTTGTAGTGTATGTTCACCTGTGAGACGGTCTCCATGCTGTGACGGAGGGCATCCATGTCTTGACTGTACTGCTCTCTCAGGGCCTCCATGTCTTTATCATGGGACTCCACCTCATCTTTCAGGGCTCCTTTCAGAGCAGTGAGCTCTCGCTCTCTCTGTCTCAGGGTGTCCTCCAGTTTCTGCTTCAGCATCAGACACTCTGACAGCTCTGCCTGCACCGTCATCAAGTCCTACAGAGAAAAAGAGTGTTTGAGGGAAAACTAAATTTCACTTTCAAAATCAGCTTTATAAGGAATAGTATCTAGCCGAGTAAGGGTCATTAATAGCAGACATCACAATCATTCTGTATCAAAATCATGATCATGCTTGTGTGCGTACTAGCTGCATTGTGTCGGACTGAGGTGAGTTTTGCAGTGTTCGTCTGAGCTCCTCCTGGAGCTGAGCTAGCTGATCCTCCTGCTGCCGTAAGCGAGACTCCGCTGCCTCTCTATCCATACGCAGCTCCACCATTCTGAAGAGAGGAAGTAAATATCAGACGAATCTAATTCAAACTCCACAGGGTTATATTTTCTGTTGGAAATGCACATCTGCTTCTTGTTTTAATGCACAGAGACTCACTGGTCCTGGTTTTCCTGTAGTTCTCTCTTGGCCTTGTCCAGGAGTTGCTGGAATTGTGTGTTTCTGTTGAACGCCTGCTCCAGTTCAGACTTCATATTGCTGTCAGTCACTAAGATCTGCGGACCCTGTGGAGCACCAAACCACAATGAGCTTTAAAGATTACTGTAATGATTTGGGTTCAAAACAAATAAAGCTGTGCTGACTGCATGCTGAAAATTCACACTTACAATGATGCATTTACAATCAAAAACTATGGGTTCAAAAAACTCAAGCACGTGTCAAAATGTGTCTTATGATCAGTAAAGTTATGGTCAAAGCAGCTGAGCAGGCTGTACATTGTTGATGTAAATCCCGTAAAAACTCCTTCCGAGTGTCTTGCGTGCATTATGTGAAATTTATAGGGTTTACTGACTTGGTTATGTCAGGAATTAAAAGACTGTATAACTTTCCACAGACAAGATTGCGAAGTGATTGTATCGCACAGTCTCATGTCAGCTGGAATTCGCCTGAAGGACTGAACAAATATCCAACATCTATTGTAAGTGTTAAATTACCATAAAATGAAAATAACAATAATAATAAAATAACATTTTTGCACGTTTTCACAAACCCAGGGAAAAGTGGAAATCTACAATTCTCCAACATTATAAATAAATAGGGAAATATTAAATAAACACGTTAACATTTCTTAACAATACACAAAAACTTTATGATTTAAGCATGAAATATATAAATCAAATCAAAAATGACTACTGTGCTGGAAGCTGATTTTTGTTTTTTATTAATTTAACTATTGAACAAAAAGTCTTTGAATTTGCCATCGACAGTTATCAAACCAGAACACATGTAGCTTTGTTCATACAAGCTGCAGCACCAAAACAAATGCATATTTCTACAAAGGGGAGGTTAGGTGTCATCTTGAGGCTATGCATTCATCTCACAGCAGTAATATTTCTTCAAATGTCCCCTCAGGAATCAGGCGCGATACATTACACCAGTTATTCTTATTGTCAAACACATGATTGTGAATCCTGATACAGATAAGCCTAAGTGAATCATCTTATATCTGCACGTGGCTGATCTTAACTTAATGAGGAAATATGTGAAATATCCACACAGCCAGTAGGCAGCTGTGTGCTCCTCAAATAACCCAGTCCTCTTGGATATCTCATCAGACTATTCAACTGCTGTTGCCATCATTATAATGCCCACACGGCTACCACGAGGTCATTTGAACTGACCTCTTGTGTTGCAGGGTCTAAAGTTACTTCTTGAATAAAAAAAAGAACTACTTTAATAAATATTAAATAAATGTCATCTTATTAGAAGTAAACCTCCAACACCAATGCAAATAAAAACAATTAGACATGTAGATAATTTTAGGAAGAATACAACCTAATCAACTCAAATGATCATCATACACTACCGTAAAAAAAACATTATGTTTTTAAAAGAAGTGTCTTATAATCCCCAAGGCTCCCCAAAAATACAGTAAAAACATTAATCTTGTAAAATATTATTTTTATTTTTTATTTTATTTATTATTTTTATTATTTTTTTATGTAATTTACTCTTGTTATGGCAAAGCTGAATTTTCAGCATCATTACTCAGCTGTGCTGCTTAATATTTTTGTTGAAATTATGATGCATTTTTTTTATTTTCAGTACTATAAATGTTCAAAAGAACAGCATTTATAGAAACAGAGCTCTTTTGTAACATTAAAAATGTCTTCACTGTCATAACGTTTGATTAATTTAATGCCTCCTTGCTTGATAAAAGTACCAACTTCTATCTAAAAATGTTTAACTTCGTACTAGTGTATAGTCTCAATATAAACAGTGTCAACAATCTCCAAGTGTCTGAAAAGGTGCACTCCATGCTAATGAGCTTAATTAACGACAGCAATACTGCCCACAACAACAACAGAGTTTATCATGCATGGACGAGTGCTCAGTGAGATATGACAGCATAAGAGCCCATACACAGAGTGGCCATTAAAACTAAACAGACAGGCTGAGGGGAAACCCTCCATCTCAGGCATCCATTTTCATTGTAACTTAATTATTGATGGATCACAAAAAGCGAGCTCTCAACCACGTGGCCCTAATCAGCTTTCCTTGTTGAAACGACGGTTGCCAAGAGACCGCAGGAGGATATTTCACATGCAGGAAGCTTATGCAAACACGTAGGCTAACAATATTATACAGACACACACACCTATGCATGGGTGTACGTACAGGAAGATACAGAAACCCGTCATTAAATGGATATTTCCCTCCAAATTATAATTATTTGTATGCTCTCATTTTGTTCTAAAGCATTTAAGTATCATGTCTTCTTGTAGTCCTATGATAGATTTGTGTGAGCAACAAACTTTTTTGAAAGTTGTTGTTTATTGATAACCTGGTATGAGAACCAGACCAGTCCAATTCTAAATCGATAGTTCACTCAAAACATCCGATTCAAATGCATTATTCGTTAACAAATTGGACAATGGACATCTCTTGAATCAACAACATACTAGGAAAAACAAGTGATTTTAATTTTAGACTGAGATCTCTATCAAATTACTTCAGAAAACTGAAATAAAAAGCCATATGTACCATTTTCCTTGTATTTTCATGGGGCTTTTCTCATTTTGGCAGGACCAGTTAATAATTAATCTCAATAAATTATAATAAAATTAAAATTAATCATTAAAATGATATAACACTGACCAAAAAGAAAATTATATGGGAATTTCACTTTTTATGCACTGGCCCTTTAAAAAAAGCCTCTTCTTAGCTGACCTACTTTTTTTAAAAATACATAATAATCATAATAATGAAACTTCTTTTTAACACGCATGCTAATTTCTTCACACACACACACACACAAAAATTGTCTTGCTGCTGTTATCTCCTCTCCCTGTCTCAAAATATCTTTCTCACAATCATGCAAAACGGGGAACAATATGCAAACCATGGGCATAGACACACACACACACACACCCTCTATAGATGTAGGTTCGTCATACAGCAGACACTGCTGAGCGCTATTCAGTGCTGGGAAATGCAAACTGATTTATTGAATAAAAGCGTGCTTACCTTGACCCCACAGAACCTTTCATGAATGAGGCTTGCTTTGCGTTTGATGGCTGACTCACTCTCAATAGACCTAGTGTTAGAAAATACGAAGGGAAATCGAATGAGCCAGAGACAGATTAGATTATGGCATGTTCTGAAGAAAATGTAAGAGGTATATGCCAGGGCTGCTAGGGTGTTTTAAGTGGTTTAAAGCATGTTTTTAGGGTATTCTGGTTGAATGCTACTGCATTGCTAAAGTGTGAGTGGTATTCAACATGTTGATATTTGTTGAAGCCCCTTTAAGCAATACAGTTAAAATAGTATAAGCTTACAAAATATTATTCAATTTATCTCTCGAGTCACTCCTACATTATTACAGCAGTCATCAGTAACATTCTTATGTGAAATCAAGCCAAGCCTTTCAAAAACAAAAAAAGTAGTATAATGCATGTCTAGTAACACTTTAGTATAGGGGCTAATTCACAGTATTAACTAGTTGCTTATTAGCATGCCTATTATTAACATATCTGCTGTTAATTAGTACTTATAAAGCACATATTCTACATCTCTAATCCGACCCAATACCTAAACTTAACAACTACCTTACTATTACTGAGCACCTAATTTGGAGTTTATTGAGGTAAAAGTCATAGTTAATTAAAATACAAATATGACCGTATGTCTTTATTAATGTACTTCACCAATTGGATAAATATTGAAAAATACATTTAAAGGCAACTCTGAGGCTCTGTAAAATAAGAAAATTATTATACCCCTCTTTAAGTATGTTGTAAATGGCTCGTTTGGTCTGGGCATCCTCTCCATTTCCGTCCTCTGCCCTTGTGGTCTGGCTCTTTATGAGGTCAGGGGTCACCTGGAAAAAAGACATATCAAACATGCATTATTTTTGAAATACCATACATAAAACTGCCCCTGAAATAGGTGCAAAGAGAGCCAATCAAAAAACTTTAAAGCAGTTCTCTAACCAAAGGTGTATGTTTAGTGCCGGACAAACACAGCCTTCCAAAAGCATGCTTGCCATCTTATTGCCAGCAATCCCATTTGTACAAAATTATTAACAACAGGAAGCATTTGTTGGCTGGGGAACACCCCCCACCCCCCCACCCCCCCACCCCCCCACACACACACACACACCCACCCACCCACATTTTTTCCAAGGTTTATAGATTTTTTTAAGCATGCTTTTCCAAAACCACCTTTAAAGTTACAATGAAAACAATGTGGTAACAGATCTTCTCTTCCATATCATGAAGAAAATCTGAATGAAACAGACTACTTTTAAAAGAAAAATGTAGTGCCAGACTTGGTTGTATTGAAAGGTTCCTAATTGGATTTTTTAGGTGTGCCAACTCTATGCAAGAAGAAGAACAATATCTTGAGGACTCACTGGTTTCTTTGGTAGAGCAGGTGGTGTTTCATTGGGCACAAACAGCTTTGGAGATTGGCTGAAGGTGAGGGGTTTGGAATTGGGGATAGCTGTCACTTTAGCCACAGAGGTGGAGTCTCGTCCTAGACTCCCAGTTGATGGTTTCGGTGAGCTGAGTTTGGGCACTGTAGCTGGAGTAATAGGAGCATAGGGGTTTATTGTTGGTGATATTGGTGGGGTGTCATCTGTAGGTTTATTGAGAGCATCCACACTGTTCGACCGAACTCGGTTATCAAGTTGATTTCGAGATCGGGGTTCTGAGTTTGTAATATCACCAGAACTACTACCACTAAACCGGCTAATGAGTTTATTAATTGGAGCCAGTGACTTGGTGTCTATAGCTGGGGCCTTCTCATCATCCAATGAGGCTCCATTTAGCCCAGTCCCATTCATATTACTCCCAATACCATTCTGCCTGACCTTCCTAAGCCCTGCTTCATTAAAACCATCGTCTTTCTTGTCTACCTTGGGAGCCAGAGCAGAAGGGGTGAGATGTTCTGTAGTCCTGGGCTCTGCTTCTCCTTGAGTCCCTGCCTGTCCGTCACCAGGTGGCCTTCTTAAGGGGCTCCCAAAATCCTCATCTGGAGAGCTAGGTTGGTCAGCGGGGATATAGGAACCCTGGGGAGTCCGAGCCCCTTCCCTTTGTCCCAGACGCAGGGTGTTGTATGGGGAGGTTCGAGAGACACCTGGAGGTGAGCTCTGCAGTTGTGGTTGAGATTTCAGTTGTACCCCGTAAGAGTCCCCCTTTTCTCCGTCCTTGAGCACCACGTATGGTTGACCCGAAATGCCTTGCACCCGCACAGCTACTCCATACTTAGATGGCGAAGGAGTCCTGTTACTGATGCCACCAACTCCACCAGCCAGTCGACTCCTGTCTGGGAACCCTCCGCCGACGTCATCCAAATCTTTGATGAAGCGAATCTGGACACCGTAGTCCAGAGGGGGCTTCCTGTCTGCTGAGAGGGAGCTCATTGTGACCTGCTGTGATGCCAAGACAAAGAATTTAATAAATCAGTGCACTAGTCCATTTAGAGACTAAATTGAAAGGCTAGACTGTTTGGTGGACTATCTGAGGAACCCAAAGATGGCACAGATACACACACACACAAAAAAACACAACATGAATTACAAAGCTATAAACCACAACAGGGTAAACTCCATATTTAAATTTTCAAATGAAACCAAGGCTGTGTGCGATAGATTTAAAGTCTGATCAAACGACTGCAGAATTTTTAGGTTCAACAGGAAGTGACACTTCATTTTCACAACCTACATTCTCTGGAGTTTTTCTGTCTACTGGAAATTCTTTCCAAAGAGGTTTTTTCAATGCCAAGTCTGCCGAACAATCCATCTTTGCTCACCTTTTAAATATATGTCAGACTATTAATATTTCCCAAGAGACCAATTAACAAACCACTCTCAACTCCATGATATATTTTCACACTTTGGTAAATGGAAATATGAAGCAGTTTTGTACGTGGCACAGCTATCAGGTATCGGCGCAGGTATTGAGAGTATTCTCACATGTGAAAAGAGAAAGATATTGTTTGTGTGTCACAAACAGGTGTGCCTGCTGGTAGGAGCAGGTTCTAGAACATTCCACTCTGATTCTTGTCTTCACGTTTTCCTAGAACACAGTTACAGTACACAGGAGAGCTAACATTAGCTCAAAAACAGCTTATCACTCTGACAGGAACATTCCTCAAATCATATTAATGCGCCTGCTTGCATGACAGATCAAAGATGCTGAGTCTAATCTGCTGATTAACTGGCGTTTAAAGAGACGCATATGTGCTCTATTGTATGAAGCATATGATGCAGAAAACATCCAGAGCTATACAGGGCATCATCTAAAGCCCACGTTTTACCACCTCATCAGTGTGTTCAACTTGAAGTTTTGAAGCAAATTTCTTTCTGCATTCTCTATATAAAAGTAAAAAATTGCTTTGTGTATGCAGCAGTATGTTGCATCCTGTGTTAAACATAAACTTATAATGCACCAGCATAACACTGGGGGGCAAAAACTGTGACGACACTGAGAACTTTAGTCCACAAACTCTGGTCTATCAATGAATAACTTATTGAAACAGGGGTATTTGGTTACATTATAACTGTCGGCACTTCTGTTAAGCCATTAGGTGTGATTAGCTACTCAAAGTCAGCCATTGTCTTCCTCACATAGGTGGGATTCCAGGCATTCCTGTAAAATGGAACCCACCATGTGATTTCTCATTGGTTTTCTCAAAGGAACAGATTAATTATGTGAAACCTGTATATATTGAACTGTATTTTTTTTTAATTGAATTTGTCAAGACAACATGTGACCGACAAATGTCTCAGAAAAAAAAATTGTACTTTCAACAAAATGTTTTCCAGGTTTCTCAAATTATTGCATTAGAACCCATGTGTTTAAATCCACCAAACATTAAAGATACAGTGTATGAAAACAGGTCTGGACAGTTGTGTGGATGTGATTCTTTCCCGCCACAAGGGACTGGGTCCCACCTGGCATCAGAATGGCTGTTTGTTCTGGGAGGAATGTTACTAAACTAGATCATCAGTTCTCTGTACCATGCAGTAAAATTAACAATACAAAATATTGTGCTGCACATACTCTTGTCTTGACTACTTAGAAAAGCATGTGATGATTGATTTCTTTGTAATAAACCAAATTGCCGCCCCATTTCTGACCTATTTTTTGCAACATTAATTCTGCCAAAATGTAAAAAGAACAAAACAAATAGGCATATCAGATCATATCATTCTTCGAAAATGAAGCCTTTGATTTAGCATGTTAATTAGTGAATGATGATACTCAGTTTTACTGCATTAGTAATCAATAGCTTAACTGTGTTTTCTTTTTTTTTCAGCCACACTACTGGTAAAATTTTGTTACATCTATGGTTGCAAATGGCAGACAATTTCAGGTAAATTTTCCTCCCTTTTGCAACCCATCATGTTTCACGCAGAATTTTGTATATTTAAAGTTGCGTTGAAATAGAAGTAGTGACCAATTTTTTCTTGTGACTTACATCCGAATGTAACATGCATTTAGAAAATAGATTTATTTCCTTTATCAATATCGACTAATTTGCCTTTTCTTCCAATTTCCCTTGATTTCTTTCAACTTTACACTCAAACCACACTCACATTTCTAGAAATAGATTTTCAGCTCTGTATGAATGACTCACACATTAAAGGCACATTATGTTAACCCCTCACGTAAATGTGTACACACAAACACTGCATGCACTGTTACAGATTATGAGTATTACATCAGATCCTTTAGGTTTATAATATCACACTTACGAGACTCATCCAAGCTGCATGTTTCACACGGATATAAAAAAGGGAATTGCTCGTTTAATAAAAATACCTAAACAGATTTGTAAGGGTTTATTTACAGTTTCCACTCTCTTTGAAAGTATTAGTACCCTGAGGGTACTGGTGTCTGAATTGGCTTTAATCCATTCATTGTTTTCTTGGCTGATGCTTCTATGGGGAAAATGCTATTTATGTCAATTATGTCAACACAGTCTCTAGCCAAACATATGAACATCTTTCACTTTTTAACCCTTCTAAAATGCCACCAAATATGGTCTAAATAACTGCTATTTCATTTACATACTTCCCAAAATGTAAACTCTTAACCGAGTGGCATTATACTATATGAAAATGATGCTAGACAACTTCTCTAACAAACATACATTTAACGTAACTTCTTTTATCCACTTTTACCCAACTGTCCCATGGTTATTTTAGTTGTATGTACTTGGTTATTTTAGTTGTAAGTCAGTTCTCCTTAAGTTCACAGGTGTATGAGCAGAATAACCGCATGAACATGAACATATTCCACAAACATATGACTGCTATTCAAACATATACATTTTTTCAATAGCAATAAATTGGAATTTAATGTGTTTTTCCCTGTGACTGGAATAAGTTAACCAAAAAATGAAAAAATAATTTTCCTCTTTAATCTGTTTAATTTTTGTTTTTTAATTTTAATATTTTGTAATGTGCTCTCTGTCTTTAATACAATGTTCTACTTTGATGTTTTGTTATTTGATGAAATGACCTTCATTTTTAGAGTGTTTTATCGATATCTTGTCACCTTAAACAGACAATCACGATAATTTAAGCTTGTATCAGGGGCTCTGTCATAACTGTATATATTTTTAAGTTCTTTCCTTATTGTCATAAAGTAATATGATAGCTTTTGGCTAGTTGTTGTTGACAAAATAAAGTTGCTTGATTAACTGATATCCAAGCACATAAACAAGAACAAAACTATTCATTTTGAAATCAACATTTTAAATAGGAAAGCAAAATACTATCACATGCCAACATCTTTTGTGTACTTATTCATTGCCATTTAATTACTTTTATTTTATTTGCCAGAATATTACACTATAAAAGGACAGGACAAAATTTGGGTTTGAGGCTAGACTGGAGTTATTGTGTCATAAACTCCACTATGTTCTGGTTACACTGTGTTGGAAATAACCAAGAGCTAAATATTAAATTACACCGAGAAAGGCACTTTTTATAGGCGCTGGGTTTGTCCCTAACAGTGTTGGGGAAAGTTACTTTTAAAAAGTAATGCCTTACAATATTGCGTTACTCCCTAAAAAAGTAACTAAATACGTTACTTAGTTACTTTTTATGGAAAGTAATGTGTTACATTACTTTTGCGTTACTTTCACGTTACTTTTTAAATATGAGCAGGGCCATTTTTTTTTTAATATAAGAAGTTCTATTTATAGCAAATGTAAAAGCCCTTTCACACCAAAAAACTGTAATGAATAAACCTCAGGCTGAAGGAAAAGTAAATTCACGTCTGTACAGTAGAACACAGGAGAAGAAGGTTCAACACTCTTCAGCAATAAAAAAAAAAAACAATGAAGCACAATTGTTAGTTTATCTAAAGTCATTTTTTAATTATTAGTATGGTTGAACTGGATCATTAAAGGTCAGCAGCAAAGACACTGTTAATAAAATGGGAATAGATACATTTGTGTTATTTAATATATTTAGTTATTGCAGGTTTGCGTCATATTCTGAGTTTGCATTTCACTGTTTTGATTAATTTTGATGAATACTAAATCTGTTTTGTTTTTTGTTTTTTTTGTGAGTGGGATGAATTAATGCACATTCACATTTAGTCTAGAACTACAGTAACATCATGTTCACACAGCGCACACAACGCCTCCATACTTCCAATATGGGAACAGGACGAACATACTTCAAGAACATACTTCAAAAAATGGGAATACAAAGTAACTGGCGTTACTTTTTTGAAAAAGTAACTCAGATATTTTCTTGTAAATTAAAAAGTAATGCGTTACTTTACTAGTTACTTGAAAAAAGTAATCTGATTATGTAACTCGCGTTACTTGTAATGCATTACCCCCAACACTGGTCCCTAAGATTCTCTTTCCACAGATATGACTTCAGAGAGATGAGGAAGCACAAGCAAAGGTGCAGAATGAAATATTTTTTCAGTCGTGTTCAAATTGCGTCACACCCACCCATCAAGTCAGTCAGTATCGGTGGGATCGAAACCAGCATGTTGTTTTAGTATACGTGGCTAAAGTTACATCTCTGATACAAAAGAGAATAGAAAAAAATCATGGCTACAGTTTTGACTTGTTTAGTTGTGTTGTCCTTTGACTTTGTAAAAGATGTAGACACAAAGGTACACACATATGCTATTAAAACCCCCTTTAAATAATATGGGATATTTAAAATTCACTTTGTCAAAAAACTTTGTCGATACATAATATATAAAAAACGATGCTAATCGGTTCTAATGGGATCAACGCAGATCAAAGTCATACTGACTTTATTATTTTTATAGAAAAGAGACGCCAATCAGAATCAGCGCATCTTCTGTGATCAGTCTGTAGCTTCAGACACACAAAGCAACAGGTGTTTCTTTGCTTCGCTCAGCAGAACTCCATCGTAAATATGAAACCATTGGATTATGGATTAAAACAACTGAAAGGCTGGACACAAACCCGCGGCCATGAACTGCAAGAAAAACAAAAAGCCCAATGCAAACATACACCACTGGGTAAACAAAGACATTCCTTCTGCGTACCTGTTCTCCGAAACCTTCAGCAATGACCTTCAATAGGAACAAAACAATAAAGAAGCTCTTTTTAGGTTTAGTGTCAATTAAAAACTCCTCCTTGAGACCAAGGATGACCAGTCCATGCAAAACTGTCAGTGCGTTTTTTTCCCCGAAACAACCTGTTGCCTTTGCGTCATTGATCCGCCCCTCCTGAGCGCTCATTGGCTGAAGAGTTGTCCCAAGGCCGGCCGATTGGAGCACGTGATTGGTCGAGATCTTATGTCAATCAAATACAAATACAAATAATTCAGGGCCCGTCCATCATAGACATCACATGTCTAAGCCGTCCATTAACCAATTTAAGAAACTCCATGCCGCAGTTTATTCCCGTTAAAATAGCAATTTTGTTTTAAAACAACACATTAAAATAATAAAGTTGTGAAAATAAACTGTAAAAATAGGTAACGTGTATCATAAGGTCATAACAGTTGGTTTAAGCCAAATAACAAATACGTTTTATTTTTAACGTTCTTATGTGTCAAAACTGAATTTTTTTTAACCTTTACTATAGAACTGAAACACTAGAACAAATTTCCGTTTTAGTCATTTGCAAAATTATGGATCTGTGAATGATTTAGACATTTGTTTTTGTTCTGTTTCATGAATATGGCCATTCATAGCTTACTTTAGCATTACTAACTAGTTTATACGCACAAAATTTGCATTTTCGAGACATGGGTTTCATTTGGTATTTACAGTAGCTTTTTGAATAGTTTTTTTTTTTATATAAAATAAGGTCTGTGGTTAATATTACTTGAAGTGACTTTTGTGTTTAGTTTTTGGCTAAAACTACCTCAAGAATTCAAACTGATGTGTTTTATAAACTGTAGCAAGTCCTTGAATAGCAATTTGTTAGCAAGGCTTTTAAAAACACAGCAGCTTCAATATGCAAGACTGAGATCATTTAAGATGTTTGCAACAAAACATGCACCCTCAAAATAATGTTAACCACAGACTTTATTTTACTAAATTTTGAAAACCCATAGGAAATTCCTGGTAAATATGGTGAATTAGTCTTCTGGGTTGCCCTACACATATATTTATGATGGTGTTTTTTTTAAACATATATTTTAAGAAACTTCTTAAATATTATTTTAAAGACTGCCAAGCTGAAAATATACATGTAAAATAATAATAATAATAATAATAATATATATATATATATCTTTAATTACATGCCTTGGTTTTTTTTCTATATTTAATATAATAATAAAAGTCACAAAAAATACTTGTAAAAAAAAAAAAACAATTCAATTTACTTTAAGTACAGAGCCAGAGGCCAGAACTCACCCCCCCCCCCCCCCATATTACTGCACAATGCTGGCGAATGGAGGGCACCAGAGCAAGCACATTGAACAGCATACACACAGGTACATTAAAAGTAACAAATTAGAAAAAGGCAGAAATGCAGAAATAAAAAAGAGAGAAACTGCAAACATCTTACTCTGCAACAACATTTGATTTCATTGTGTTATTTGGTCTACTTCAAAGCCCAGGATGAGGCCTAATCGGAACAGTAGAAGTAACAATTAAAACAGTTCTGATGAAGTACTGCATTGGTTCACATGCAATCCAAAGACTACATACATACACTGATATGGTTATGGATTACCACTATCGGCTATGCCATCATCTTACATTGTCCACTTTGTGTCAAGAACAGTGAGTAGCTTTACATGAAGAGAAACAATCTGGAGTTTTATTAATGAATCGCAGGACTCCAATTTCTGTAAGATCGCTCATGTATTCAAAGACACAGTGAAATGTTGATTATCTACATGTCTCATATGCCTTTTTCAGGACGCTGCCATTTTCCTTTGGATACTGAAATGGAGATCACTGAGAGGAGAGGTTGTGTGGTGACTATACACTCTTGATTTAATCAAAGCATTCTTAGCCAGACATGTAAAAAATTTTGAGGTAGCAGGTTGGCGTCAGTGCTTTGCAGATCAACAAGGTGGATTTTACAAAGAAAAAGTAAAAAGATGGGACAGCTCTTTGGAGGCTGATCTTGGTTATAATCACACAAAAGGTTAAATTCTTGTACAAACATATTGAATTTTGCTTTTTACTGTGGCCAAAATCTATCTGCTTCTCCAAATTTGTCACCAAGGAGATAAGACCTATGAGTGCAAAAACAGCTGAATTTTGAAAATGTGTCATGATGTTCTATATACAAACATTTCCAACATCTGTTACAATGCTTTTTAATCAGAGACATGGGCCCTAAAAGTGCTTATGAGGTCTGTGAAGAAACAAATGCAAGAGGCAACATCAGATTAAGAAGTTCAGTTTCATCTGCATGTCTCGCTCTCCTCTGGTGGATAAATTCTTCACTTCCATTTCACTTTCTCAACATGAAGCACAAGACATAAAGCTCCAAGAAATAAATCAAATATCCCTCTTCCTCGATCCCTTTTCTTCTCTCCTTCAGCCATCATTTGCAGCCACCAGCTGTCCCAGTCCCTGTCGCACATATACAGCTTGTATCTCCTTTGTCTTGAGGCAGAAGTCACAAGCCCACACTGCGGCACTCTCCCTGGTTAGCAGCCCATATGCTGGCTCAGTTAGGCCTGTGCAGTCTCTATGGAACCATCGTTGGCAGGAGGCCTCGCACAAGATGGCCTCTTGGTCATCATGCACTTCTGACATACAGAGGCCACAAGGGAACACCATGCCTCCACCAAGCTTTGGGGGACCGGAGCCCGGGCCAGCAGACGGTGGAGCTGGCCCACTGGGAAGCGGGGATTGGGTGTTGGGCGTGGAGTTGGAGTTGGATGGAGGATTGGGGTTGCTACCTGGGGTGTTGCCACCACTGCTGTTGTTAAGGTTGTTCTGGTTGGAGTTGGGTGGCTGGTTTGGCAGTGGACCACCAGGAGCATTGTTCTGCTGGTTGTAGGGCGCTGAACCTGGAGCGGAGTTTGGTGGTGTTGGTTGTTGGTTAGATGGGGTGTTGGGGCCAGGACCACCAGTGGAGTTGGGTGGAGGATGCTGGTTGGTTGGTGCCTGTTGAGGCTGGGGACCGTTATGGGGGCCAGTTGGGGATGAGTTGGGATTGGGGGGTTGAGGAGCCGACTGGGGTTGTCCTGGAGTGTTGGGGTTGGGTTGTTGGACATCTGGATGACCTGGGAAACCTCCAGGCTGTGGGGGTCCAGGGGCTGGGGATGGACCAGGGGTAGCATTGTTGGATGGAGGACCGGAGGGGTTAAGGTTAGGTGGTTGCTGTTGAGAGGGAACAGGTGGACCACCACCTGGACCACCAAAGTTCTTTCCCTCTTCACCAACAGGAGGACTTGATCCAGGGTACGGGCCATCTTGTGGAGGAGGGAACTGTCCTTGTGGAGGCATACCTGGATGTCCACCCACCATATTACCCCCACCACCTCCTCCTCCCATGCCCATCATGTTCATTCCTCCTCCCATACTCCCCATAGGGTTCATGGGGCCGTGTGGAAGCCCACGAGGGCCAGGGCCACCAGGTAAGGGTGGGCTGTTGAAGGGATGGCTACCTTGTCCATGTGGAGGCTGTTGCTGAGGCATCCCAAACCTTGGATGAGGTGGACCTCCTCCACCTCCTGGACCACCACCCATTCCTCCAGGTGACAACATTGGATTGAAGCCCTGCCCAGGGTGCATGGGTGGGCTGAAATTGGGTGGCATGTTATACTGGGATGGGCCTCCTGATGGAAATCCTCCTCCACCACCACCTCCTCCGCCTCCACCACCTCCAAAGCCTGGCATGCCCCCAAATCCAAGTGGGTGGTGTGGTCCAGTATTTGGGGTTGGCGGACCGAAAGGGGGTCGTCGGCCAGGCTGTACGCCTCCAGGTCCACCCATGAATCCCATACCTCCTCCCATTCGACCGGGTCCACCATAGCCACCTCCACCACCCCCTGGACTGGGCAGAAAAGAGGCACCACCTGGACCCCCCCCTCCACCAGATCGTGATGGCGGACCAAAGTCATCATCGAAAGGGTTAGAGGCCACCAGGTGATCAACCATCGGAGTAGGAGGGGGTGCAAACTCAGAGAGGTGGGAGAATGCTGCCCCCTAGTAGGAAACACAAAGGGTGAGAAATAAGTTGGTAATACTGAATTGCTTAGTTTCTAATGTTAATGCACTGAATTTGTCATTAAATGCAATTATTTTTTACATTTAGCTTAAAGAGGGTACCAAGTTCACTGGAATAAGAATACCTTTGCAAATATTACAAAAGTTAGGCTAAATATACAATAAAGCATAAAGAGATTCAAAGACTAACCTGAGTGTTGGACTTCCTCTTCTTTTTCTCTGGGCTCTTCATCTGGGAACCTATGAAAGCAGAAATGGAAAGGGGGAAAATGAATATGAGAATAGGGTGGGAGAAATTAGCAGTTAGACCAAAAGCACATTCATATAAAACTTTCTTTGATGCAAAAATGTGCTCAAGATCATTTTTCACTGTAATTTGCCAGGAGGTATTAGGTGGAATTGCTCATTTACATGCCCATTGTGTAACACTAATAGCATCAACTGTGAACCTGACTGGCATTTGAAGAGATAAACCATAGCACTGGTAACAAATTAGATTTGGTAACTGACTATTTTGTTAAACAAAGGTGTTGATAGAACAACCACAAATATCAGTACCTCCAATAAATACATATATTTCTTGAGAACCAAATCAAATAAAACAAATCCCATAAAACCTGGATTATCAAAGTGTATCCCATGTTATTAAACATCATAACAAGAAACTGAAGACTAGAGATAGACAGATAATCGGTTTAGCCAATATTTATATGGACATACAGCAATATTTGTCTCTAAAATCTAGCACCTAACTACAGTATTCACAGTGTCACTTTTTTAAATAATAATGACAACAATTATTATTATTATACAATACATACATATACATCTATATATATACACATCTATATATATATATATATATATATATATATATATATATATATATATACACAGCTAAGCATCCAAAAATAAATATAAATCTGGACAATATGGACAAAAAAATGCATTTTATAATATTAATTTTGTTTAAATTCCTATAAAATATTATATTAAATCAAAAAAAATTTAATTGTTAAAAAAGCAACAGTAAAAGGGTATTTCAAAAATGCATATAGTTTATCAGACATTTAGTTAAAGACAATCATATCGGTCTATCTCTGAAGACAAGCTGATGAACTTTTTATGCAACCCTTTAGCAATCCCAAACACTGATCCCAAGTAAGAGTCTTGCTTTTAGGACAAATAACACCTTGGAAAAAAAAAAAGAGTTGAATGCAATGCGTGTAAATAAAATAAAACTAACCCCAAACGAACACGCGTGAATAGACAGGTGATGCGAAGTTGACATGAAGCTACCCAAAGACAGATCCCCACTAAAACAAGGCCACCGTACATTCAGGCATGTGCGGACAGGGAAAAGGGAGATTTGCAGCCAGAGCTGTGTGGAATCCCGCTCGGACACAGAGATGCGCTGACTGACAGTTTCCTACCTTTGCCTCGTTTTCCTTGACTCTGTCCCGCCTGCTGTCCCGCCATTAAAATGACTGTCGGTGCGGTGCCATGACACCGTTCATTTACAGAAATTAGTTTATTTGAAAACCTCCTCGGGTCCAACGAGTATCACCCCGCAGCCCCAGGAATCGCGCGTGAAATGCTTAATTTTAACTGTATCGATGGGCCAATGAGATCAGGCACCTACCGGCAACATGTCTGAACCATGCATTAATGATTTGAGTCAGACTTGTCATTTTCTGCACGTTTACACACATGCACCCCCAAATAACACCGCGATCTGGATGAGCATCGCAGATACGTCAAAAATTTTTGAGTTATTAACCAAAATATCTTTATAAGCACGCAAACCAGCCGTGATGAGAAGTGACTGGGATGGACTGAATGTGAATACACATCTGCCTGCCTGCAATGTGATCACATACAGATGTGTTTCTACCTGGACGGCCGTCGAAATGTCATTCAGATGCAAGCAAACCGAGCTCTTCTCCGCATTTTAAACTGCGTTCGATTCGAATGTACAGTGCGACTGTAAATGACGCGTTAAGCGTTTGAATTTAATTCAAACGTGATTTGAATTCGCGATCTAGCTACTGTTAACGTTAGCCGTTTAGCAATCAGCAAGCAAGGTAACACGGTAAACGTTGCTCACACAGCTCATGCATATACACCTGACTGCTGCATCAAGACATGGATGTCAATCCGCATATGACAAACAATCAATGTCAAATAGACTTACGATTTAATATTTATCCCCAAACGCGAAATTGGCCATGTTAATTACGGCCTGCTCGTTGCCGGACAAAGAGGGACAGCCGGAGTCGACTCGCGCAGGGCATGTGTGGAAAATAGGGGTGGTCGGGTTCAAACAAATAAGCGAGTTTGACAAAATGTTTATGTTTATGGTGGTATTATATAATTGTCTTGTATTTAAAAGAATATTAGTGACATTTAGGTGATGTAAACCTGATAAATGCCTGACTCTGTTTCTGTAACTGCTTAATATTTTTTATCGTCGCCCCCCGTGTATCGAACATGTAGACTGATCGAGATCAGACCACTTTTGCGAATGATGCAGGGAGGAATTTTGTGTTGTGCATTTTGCAGTCAGTTCACTGCTATGTGCATTGTTGTAAATAGGTACAGTTATAATTTATTTATGGTCTTGTTTATATTGTTTAGGAGGGAATGTTCTCTGACCGTTTTATAAAAATAAAATGTTCACCCCCGATTTAGTTATAGGCGAGTCTGAATTCAGCTGCATGAGTGGATTTGTAGTTTTAAGACTGCCGTTTCATGAAATCAGCTTGATTTAACGTGATTTTTTCCCCATTCCTCTCTCATTTCCCTAAATAACTTATCTTGTTCTAAATGTAAAATACCTGTAAAAAAACAATACTTTCTGTGACAAAAGCAGTTTTGTAGGCATAATTTATCAACTTTAGCTGAAACTAAAAGCAAAACTGTGTTTAAACAAGGCAATTAGCTTTACATAACTTTCCCTGCTTTGGATCTAAGGAGACAGCTAAACTTTATTACACCACTGACTTATGTTGCCTTCTTATTATCGAGTTAACAGGTCACACACAATCTTGGTTTCTTCGCGTAAAAAAGACATGAGAGTCCCATAACGGTTCCCATCTGACTAAAAGTTAGTGTCTGGCGGCCTCTATTGGTCATACAAAGAACCAACCCTGCAAATAATATAGGCCCCAATGTGTTATTTATATCAATCAGTTGTAAAAGTAACAGGGCAACCATGGCAGCTCTTAAGTTCACAGCTATTATTGTTATTTAATTGAATGTAATTGTCTGAAACTATTCCTGATTTGAATGACTTGAGAATACTTTCACACTGCCCTAAAAAAGCATAGGCCTATGAGGCAGGTACACCCCTATGTAATACAATATAAGTGGTGCATTATATATTTATATTATATATTGGATTTACGTGTATAAATTCACAGGAATTTTCCTACTCATCCAAATTTAATTTTCCAAATAAATCTCTATCTATCTATCTATCTATCTATCTATCTATCTATCTATCTATCTATCTATCTATCTATCTATCTATCTATCTATCTATCTATCTATCTATCTATCTATCTATCTATCTATCTATCCATCTATCTTGTTTATTTGCTTCTTGCATTTACATTTTAAATGCTCCTATTATTACAATATGGAATCATCTTCATTCAATCATCATTGATTTTTATCAGCCAGTAATAGCTGGAAGTGGATGATACTGAAAGCTTTTACTGGAAAAAATAGGTGGATAGGGTTTATAAATTTTTAATGTAGTTTTAGTTATTTTAGTAGGCCTAAATTAAGTTTAGAAACATGAGAAATGTTGCCTTGGCATCTAGATGATTTTATATATATATATATATATATATATATATATATATATATATATATATATATATATATATATATATATATATATATATATATATATATATATATATATATATATATTTCAGTTTATATTTATAATATTTATTTATTTATTTTATTTCAGTTAACATTCATTTTATTTCAAGCAACAGGATTTTTTTTTCTGATTTCTGATTTAGTTTTTGTTAATAACCCTGTCATTTACTCAAATCAAACAATCCAAAATGACTGTCCAGTTCCAAAGGTGCACGGACACACCGTCATTCATTCATCTTGCCCTGATCCACTCTTGGTCATTAGTTATGAATCATTTCATTGATATGTCTTTACCTGAGCGCTCCTCGTGAATGATTTCTGCATTCTCAGGCCCTCTTCAAGACCTATTAGCGTTCATTTTAGTGTCAGGTTTGAGTTACCCTCTGCATTGTCTTAAATCCAGATGAATTGTTAATCCAGGACCTCTGTCATAGGCAGGTTAGGTTCACAGTGAAGGTTAGGTGAAGGGGTGACAGAGGCGACGGGGTTAATGACTGTTTGGAGATCAGATGAACAAGAGGCTGTGCGGCCCACGGGGTTTAGGGTTGAATAGCCGAAGTGAATCACGCTGCTAAAAACGGGCAAAGTGTTGCCTCAGTATCGTTTCACCGGTATTAAAGACACTTACCGTGCAGGAAAAGGCTTGAATTGATACCAGCCCTCCCCTTTCCTTTGAGTGGGTACGCTAAGATCCCTCTCTTTTTACCTTTCTTACTTCATCATCACGATAGCAGAGAAAGATAAGCGGTCTCTGGTGTCACCTGCTATGATCTAATTTAAGACCAGAGCCATCCTCCACGAGCATATAAAGATACACAGACAAACCAGCCGTTAAAGATACTCCAAACACATGCAAACATGTAAATCAAATCTCTCCCCAAAAACAAACAGGCCTTAAAAAACACTTTGGTTTCATAGTTGATTAACTATAATAAACATTTTTGCCTATCTAGTCAAATAGTAAAAATATGGTATCCTGTAAGTGTGATATTATTAAAAAAAGTTCAGTTTAAAAATCAAAACTTTATAGGCCTGGGAACATTTCACAGAATCATATTTAGCTGGTTGCAATTAGACTGTTAGTCTCATTGTAATAGTTTGCAAATGTAGCTCAACAGCTGGCTTATAATTGTGATTTAAATGAGAAATTACACTGCAAACATTGGATTTAAAGCAAGTGAGAGGAATCAAGTCAATTACAATAGAGACCATGTGTTTAAAACTTTGTAAGGGTGAGAACAACTATAGTTTACTTCAACCTCAAACTGCAGTGTTCAACCAGAAAAACCACCAGACAACAAATCTATGTGGAAACATTTTCCAAATGACATTTTGGTTGTGGGAACATTACAACTGTTCAAAAGTTTGGGTTTGGAAAGATGTTTTAAATATTTTTCGATAAAATATACAGCATTTTTTTTTTTACATAGTAAAACATAGTAGTAGTGGCTTTTTACTCAATGTACTACTATCCGGTATCAAAAAGTATCAGGAAATGTAGGTCACAGTATAGATACTGGTGTTTGTTATCTATTGCATTATCATCTGTGGCTCTCTGAACCTGCTCACACTCTCACGTTTGTCAGTGTAACATTTGCCCTAGAATGTCAAACACAGATATACAAATGCATTCCTGTGTTCATATACACGAGCGAATCATTGCGTGATATGGATGTTGTCGTTGTTGTTATCATGAGCACAGATCATCTGCGGAGGGATCAGAAGCAGAGCTGGAGACTGTGGTGGAGACGTTCAGAGCGTGAGGTAAGCTGAGGTGTCTGTCAGGGCTGGTCCAGACAGCCTGGCCAGATAACGGTGACATGCAGCACTACAGTTACCAGCTGGACCTGGTCAGGTGACACCGCCGCATCAGAGCTGGCCAACAGACGGTTACTGTCCCGAACACCGTCTGTAGTCTGGAGCAGGACAGATATGAAGACAAAATCCTCTAGATTTGGTTCATACATGTTTTATATTATCTAATTGTTTGTGTGATTTGTATATGCATGGATAATTTGGCGATAAAGGAAAAATTAATAAGATAGAATTAATAAAGCAAAACATTTTAATGCTTTTTCTATCCTTAGTGTTCTTCCTTTATTAGCTTATACTGTCCTGGACAATTCACACATTATTGTCTCATCATGATAACTGCTTGTACTCCTCATTTTTATATCGTTTTAATAAAAGCGACTCATAGATCGAAGTATCAAAACTTAATTTATGATCAGTAATGTGCATTGCTAATGCCTTATTTTTGACAATTTTATAGGCAATTTTCTCTTTGCACCCTCAGATTCCAGATATTTAAATAGTTGTATTTTGGACAAATATTGTTCTATTCTAACAAACCCAAAACTTTAATTTATTCAGCTTTCAGATGATGTATAAATCTCAGTTTAATAAAACTGCCCCTTATGACTGGTTTTGTGATCCAATTGTGATCCACAGGCTGGGTTTTAAGGTAGTTATACATCAAAGAATACGGAAAAAACACATCAATGTTTCCACAAAAAACATTTTTATTCCTATTAAATATAAGCAGAACAACTGTTTTCAGCACTGATAATAATAAGAAATTATTCTTTTTGGATTATATTTCAATAGAAACCAGTTACTTAAAATCATAATATAATTCAATAGTACTGTTTTTATGTGTTTTCGATCAAATAAATGCTTGTAGAACGTAAGAGTCTTTTGTCAAGTTGTGTGTATAAAATATATGTTTTTATGAATGCAAAGTTTAGGTTAGTATTAGGTCAGAGAATAAATACAAACTGCACTGCAACAATGATAAAGAGAAAAAATGTCAAACATTTCTGCATTATTTACATGCATGACATGCTTCAGCTGATGCAACCCGCATAAAACAACCACAGGGTTGTGGCAGCCCTTCTGCTGATGATTTAATTGCCTTGCATGTGCAGGTTTGTGTCATGTACATCTCAGTGAATGACATGAGGTTATGTAGTGTAACCTTTGTCATAATGCATTCCTGTAGAAAACACCCTATGGCTGATCCAATGCTTTAAACACTTTTTTTTGGCTGGAGCATAATGAATACAGCAGCATGTGATCAGTTGCTATGTAACACGAACCAGTAAATGCTTATATCACTGAAATTAAACATACCATTCATAATTGATTCAACATGACTGTCTGGACTGAAGTAATTAGCTCTGAGCTGAACACAAATGTGCTTCTGGAAATATGAATGCAGGTTTCAGCAGACATTTTAATGCTCTTTCTATTTTGTGGCTGCTTATTGTTTCTTCTTTACAGGTCTGGGTAAACATGGCTAGTAGTAGATCAGGTCAAACAGGTTGTGCTGGAAATTAGCAACAAGTCCAGGATGTGCTCCAGCAAGCACCTTTTGTAGTATTTACACACATAGCGGAAATCTTGTTATGGATTTACAGTAATATCAGACAGTTTAGTCATCGTTTAACAAAGTTTTGTCTACTACACGTCTGGGGTGAAAGCAGCTGACTTTTCTGAACAATTCTGCTCAAAAAGGACCCAAAATCTCAAATTTGTTTTAGGTTTCAGAATACTTATTCACAGCAATGTTATTTTATTACAATTTATATAATGTATTATTATCGTTTTTGTTAATATTGCAAATGTGATTTTACTTTTGCATTTTTTTTTTTATGTATATAATATATTATAATGTATGTAATAAATTTTTTTAATAGTATTTCTGTTAAGGTTTATTTTACTTCACGGAATGACATTTTTATGCTTTTATTTTTACCTAACAATAATAACCTTGGTTCAGGTGCTTTTAAATTTTTCTGATTTTCTGTGTGAGAAAATTATTAACCGTGAAGACAACCAAAAATATAATAAGTATTTAAAAAAATACAATTATGTTATATAACTGGCTTTTGTATTGTCATTGAACAAAACCAAACGTCAAAATAATTATCTTGGAAATATTTCCTTTTTTGTTAGATTGACATATAATATATATTTACTTAAAAATATTAGTTTTAACATCAAAATAATTATCTTGGAAATATTTACTTTGTTAGATTCACTTAAAATATCTATCTTAAAATATCTATTTACTTACTTAGTTTTTAATATATTATATAATTTAATATTTATAATAAATTGTTCACAAAACTATATGCATCCGTATTAAAATAATCACAATTAATTTGAATACTCTAGGACAGATTTTAAAAGCAGGATGACATAACATTATCAATCAAATTTGGAATATGTGAATGTAAAGAAAAAGGACAGTAGTCCTATTTAATATTTAATCGATATCTAAAATCTAAATAAATAAAAAAATCCTTGGTGTAGTAAACTAAACTTTTTATACTAATCAGAGAGACAACTAATCATAAAAGAAAACCATTTTTAAACATGATAAATGTTAAATATACTAAAAACAAATAGCATTTACAGTACACTAACTGTCAGACAACGTATGGAGGTCAATTGCACGTTTATTATAATTAAGAACATACATACTGATAATAAAAATATAGGCTAAAAAATAGATGCACAGAAAGAGACAAACCAGGTTTACATCTTCAACACTGAATTATTATAGATTATGGACACTGTTCAGAATGAATGGTAACCATGAAGTAGACGTAATGTTGTCTGCTGTCAACAATAGAGTGTATTAATAATTACATCATCATGAAAGATATAAATATAAATACTTCAACATCTGTATTCAAGTCAAAGTTAAGAATTATTAAAAATGAGCATTCATAACTGTCTATAACTCACCACTTTCTATCAATACAGGCTTTGACATTCATTTAGTAGCCACTTATTGCACTCAAAATACACTTAGCTGCTCTTTCAAAAACATGACATATAGCTGTATATAATGTCTGCGCTCATGAAACAGAAGGCACCCACCCTGAAAGACTGTACTTAAGACCTTCTCATTAACTAGAAAAAAAACAAAAAACATTCAGCGTTAGACAAACCAGCTCCTGGCATTGAACTGGGGAGCGTTTCTGTCAAACCCCCAAGTCAGTTTTACTATGAAAGTATTAACAGCTTGGGTTGAATTATAAAAGAAGAGAAAAGTTGGGTTTATCGGTCCTGATAAAAGAAATGGATGAAACACACTCTCTTGTTCTCAACCATGCAAACTACTAATACTTTGCTCTGTTTTCTCTCTCTGTTTTAGTAGCATGTTCTCATTACTCTTTCTTTTCCTCTGTTGTGGCTGCATCGTCCTTGCTCTCTGGCTTTTTGGGCGGCGGGCTGTCCAGGAAGAAGTCATTGCAGGCCACGGTCAGCGCACCCATGAGGATAATGAACTCTGTGAAGTCCACTTCACCATCATTATTGGAATCCAGGTCATTCATCACTCGTTCCACTGCGTCTTTATCTTGAGCATTCTGTGTGAAGACAAACATTTAAAGATGGAGAGTTAAAACTGTGTATCAATATGTAATAAAATACACTTAAACTCCATGAAGATCCCTAAGCATCCATGGAACCTTTCTACTGCACTAAAGATTCTTCACAGTTGAAAATGGTTCTATACAGTCTTTAAAATAAAGGTTATTTATTGGTATCAATGATTCCATGAAGAATATTTAACATCCATGTAACCTTTCCATTCCACCAGATGTTCTTCAAATAGTTCTTTTAAGAACTGTTCACTGAAAGGTTCTTTGGGAAATCAAAAATGGTTCTTCTATGGTATTTTGGTAAAACCTCATTTTGGAACCTTAATTTTTAAAAGTGTAAGGTTCATAGTGGAAAAGATCATTGAAATATCTTTTTCACTAAGAAAAAAAGTGCTTTGAGGAACCCAAAGATGTTCAAAAATGGCATTTCTGTGAAAACCCAATTTTGGAACCTTTATTTTTAAGAATGTATGCATAAGAGTAAAGTCAATAGTGAGTGTGTAGCTTGCAGAACGCTGGGAATGTTAATGAAAGGGAACGTGTGTGTTCATTTCAGAAGAAAAAGCCAGAGGCTGGATCCACATACAAGATATTTGCATGAGACATAAGTACAGGGTCACTGAATCTGTAAACCCTTATCAAAAGTGATATTTTTGTAACTTTTTGTATTTTAAAGTGCACTTATTATGGATTATGAAATGTCATATTTTGGTTTCGGGAGTCCCCAGCAACAGTTTGACACACATGCAAGGTCAAAAAACACGTTCATTGTCTTATAATATGCATTTCTTTTTACCTTACTTGCTCAATGACTCCTAAATGATTTTTCCAAACTCCTCCTTTGCGTGATGCTAATCTGCGGTGATTGGTCTGATTGGTCTAATTTTCATTACATCCTGCCTGTAATACCTGATAAAGCAGTGTTTGTGAACGCAGTGCTGCTTTGTGGTAAACCGCTAAAAAAAATTGCGCTCTAAAAGCGGCAGTTAGTGGAAAAGAGTGAATTTGCGTTTTCATTCAGGCCAACGAGAAAAGACAAACAAGTGGGCGGGCAATATGCCAATGTGTCGTGTTGACATCAACATGAAACAGCTTGGGATTTGTTTTAAAAATGACTCGTTTCAATGATTCAGAGTCGACTCTTTTCTTTTGAGAGACAATAACCTTTCAGTATCAATATCTTTTTTTTATTGTAATTTTGCAAATGCTTTCTTCTCACCCCAAGATAATTTCCCAGCTCCTCCGTCAGAAGTTCCCTTAGTTCTCCTCGGCTGAGTGTGTATTTATCGCCTTCCTTCCCGGAATACTTATGAAAGGTCTTGATGAGCATCTGCATGGCGCTTTCCAAGTTGGAGCTTGGCTCTTTGGACATGCTGTAAGGTGGTTAAAAAGGTCAAAGGTTAGATACAACAACATGGTGCGCCCCTCGCTAGACCCTGCTGCATGTATGGTCACATGACTAGCATGGGCGGAGCTTTGGCTCAATTAATTCTGGCAGAAACACATGTTTTAGACTATGGGTGAAAACAAAATGTGAAATGTTCTCTCAATCATTTGTTCGAGATAATATCCTTACGATTTGAGGGGTTGATTTGATTTAGAGGAAAATTCTGATTAGGGGTTTGTCACTCAAAAGCAACATTCTTACATATCACACTTTGAGCGTGGCATCCTGGATCTTCTCTCTCTGGGTTCAGCAAGCTACTGCGCATGCAGAAACAGACACAGTCATTGATGAGGCACAACAGAAGATGAGAAAGACTGGAGCATGAACAGAATTTGGCCATGAAAAGAAGCATTGATGGAAGGCTTAACGATTTGCTTCAGTGTTTTTATAGCTGTAATTGGGTTAACCAACATAACATAGTTCATTTTGATGTCAAAGTTTCACAAAGAGGTAATGTTAAACCTCTAAGTATTGTGAAACAACAGGTTTGGCACTTCATGAGAGACATTTCGATGGAATTATAAACTCATTCTCACCCAATGCTTGATTATATAAACTGTCAGCATTACACAACTCTGTGTTTTCTTCGAATGCTCATTAGTTGTATGTGAACGCTTCTCTGCTCACAACTAAATCATCTGTTGCTCATGTAACAGGGGCCGCATCTCTCAAGTGAAAACCACAAGTGAAACATAAAACTGTCAAATTGAAGATAAAACTACGGGCAAGTTCCCAAGGGAACCTTCGTCCAAGTAATCCGAGGCTCTCATGAAGACACACACACACACACACACAATACACACATAAAGTATCTCCATTAGTTAATTTTGAGGACAGAGGCCAAAATTTAGTGGAAAAAACAGTCCTGTAGACTGTATACTCATGAATATTGCAAAATGAAGCAAAAAGGAAAACAGCTGGAGTATAAGACAGTATTAATCAATTATGGGAATTACTCCTTTAGTCAATTAGAAATTTTAAAGTAATGAAATAATGAATTAAATAGTAAAATTCATGTTTGTTGTCCTTTCCATACATTGCTGTACTATAATTAGCAATGTTATTGAATTGCAACTTTGGACAGGGTTACTCTAATGAGGCTTCCGTGCTCAGCTCTTTATTTGAAGTACTACACCATCTAATTTAACTAATTAGTTAACCTAAGAGAGTGCCTAATTAGGAAGCTGAAATAGTGACATGCGGATTTGGAACACAAAACGGGGAACTACAGCTCTCACGTACTAAAAACCATTCTGCATGAAATGGACACTAACTAGAAAGGTCAGTATGGTTTAATGCCCCAAAAAAGGCATTAAAAAGTTCAACTGGAAGCATTTTAAGACAAAGTGGCTATAAGGCAGCAGAAGATAGAAGAACAGCAATAAACTATTTAAATGCAAGACAATTTGAAATATTACGATGAAACATGAAATTATGGCACATTTTTTTGTAGGGCACGAGAAAACAGAAGCACAATCTCATTAGCAGTATCAGAACGGTATAGAATGGACACTGTGACGCGATGGCAATTAAGACAAGAATGGAAATCGAACACCAAGTGACCCAGTGACACTAAGGAAACTGACCGTTCTTTGACATGTAAAGAAGAAGAGATTAATTTATTTACACAAAAATTCTTTCAAATCTAAATCTCATTCAATAACACAGACCCAAAAAATACATTTACATTAATGAAAATCACAGACAAAACCATATATTTAGGATAGGAGTGTAATTCGGTGAATACAGGTAAAGTGGGACACTTTAGGTAAAGTGGGACAGCTTGATCCTGGTCCAAGACTACTTCTAGGAATAAATAAATAACAAATAAACAATAATATATATATATATATATATATATATATATATATATATATATATATATATAATCACAATGGCAAATTGTGTCCCATTTTATCTTAATTCACCCGTTATGTACATGTGAAGGTTTAACAGTCTGTGTGAAATATAAATTATATACTGTACATATGTTTCAATTTGACATAATTTTAACGTTGAACGCTATACACATTCATATAAGTGACATCCATATCCCAGGAGAACTTCACAAAAGTAATGGTAGCACTGACCTATGGACAGATATTCAAATAAAGACTACCAAAAAAGTTATCAGTAGATAATCCAATCCAGAAGAGCATTCATCAGCTTTCTGCTTGGAGAGACAGGAGTCCTTTCTCTCGTCTAAATTGTCTGTCTTACCTGAATGCCTATGGAGAGCTTCCTTTGTCTGTAATGAAGCGCAGGAGATAGTGATAAACAGCCGGACAGCTGAGGAACAAATGAGGAGAGAAAGAGAACCTCTGGGGTTTAAATATCACTCACTCTACCCCCTCCTTTCTCAAGAGCATCTCCCGCATCTTCGGTTTCGGCACCCCTCCTGTACTCTCCTCCTTTAGTTCACCTGCCAATATAAAGGCCATTTGACCCCGTCATGTCAGTTGACTCTACACAAGAAGACTCTACAGGCCAGTGGAGTTTGCATTACAATCCTTTATTGCCGAGTAGATGGAGATGGTCAACTGTACAGCATAGAAAATAAAGACTGTATGTGGTCAGTTGGTTAAATTGAGCTACTACAGCATTCATTTAAAAGATAGAGGTTTTATGTTACCTAAGAAAAGCTGTTAACTTCTGCCATTTAGCTTAATATCAAGCTTGAAAGTCAACAGCAACATGTTCATGCTAGTGGCTTTTCTAATAGGCATCAATACCATTTTCCACATGTGGTTAAAACATGAATGTTAGCCAAACTTAAGAGGTGTTGACACTGTAATGCTAATGTAGTGAGTACAGAGCTGCTAACTACTTCCATTTTTGACTGTCAAAACTTAATTAACATCAAGTTTGAAAGTCAATGCTTGTCGAATATATATCAAAACAACAGTACGCCTATACAAACATCATGTGGTCAACGAATGTTAGCCAAATGTCATGATGTCTGATGATGCTATAATGCTAATATAGTGGGGTCTAGACAGCCAGACACGGCTGTTTACCAAAGTAAACAGAGGTTTTAGATGTCCAGGATATACATGACAGCATGAGCTAAACGAGCGCTTTTTAAGTAGTGTAGGATTTCACACTGATGTAGGCAATATATGTTTGTATAATGTAGCATGTATAATGTATTATGTAAGCTGCTAGATAATCGCTAATTGGTGAAAGTACCTTGTCTCTTCTTCTTGTGTGTTATGGCTTTCATAGACATTTAATGACAAACAGGAACAATTTACATATTTACCGTAGCTGCTATATCAAAATTAATTGAATAATTGATAATTAGTAAAAAATCTATCTAATCTAGCTATATGCATTAAAGAAATGCTAACATGCACTAGTTGTGACCAAATGTGTTTAAAAGAACAAAATATAAGTGAAACTGGTCAGTCCTGCTGTAAATGTGGCCTTTAAGAGACATTTTACAATTGAACAAAGCTATTAAAACACTCCACACACAATAAAAGTAAAAAATACACCTAAATATATGCAGGCAAATATAGTTAAAATAGAGTTTAAGGGAATGAATTCATGTGAATGTAAAGGTCTTTGGGCCTAACTGCCTTATAGTGAACTGATACTGTGGAATGACTTGGGGCTCCTAAGGGGCCAAAAGGGTCCCCTGGTGTGGATTCCATCCCAGAGGCATTTAATTATTAAGTGTCAGCTATCATAAGCACACTAAGGATCTGATATTCCAACTCTGGAGACAAAGCACTAAGATGGACAGCATGTGAAAGTCTAAAAGAAAGACCAGCTAATGTAGAGTGTCAGAGAGAGTTAGATCCAAGTATATGCCATAAAACTGCATTATATAAAAGAAAATTTGTTTATTCTCATGCAAACAAGGCCCAGAAATGTGAACAACAAAGTATGTGGACTGCATTGCGTTCTCATGTGCACCACAAATGCAAGTCCCACATTTAAATGGTCATGCAGTATGTTAAATTCCTGCAGATTGGCATTTCATTAAACAAAAGAGGTGAAAATTTTGCTCTTTTCATGCTTCTGCAACACTTGAAAATACATAGTACATTTACGACTAGCACCGGAGTCGATTAAGTAACCCTGTCCTTAGGAGGTGGCACAAACGAAAAGTAAACATAATGGACACTTAAAAATGGTGTCTTTTTCAACATTTATGCTATAAAAATGGTGTCTGTTCTTCATTCATTGATGTTTTGTAGAGATATTGGAGGGGACACAGTGGTTGCAGTACCCTTACAACAAATCTGGCTCAAACAAAAGGACATAGTGATTAGTTATTGCACCTCTTTGGCCATTTGTCACATTTGCGGCTATTGCCAATTTCTCAAACACTATTAGTACATAATAAATCACAGGTATGAATTGATGTGAATACTAACAGAAATAAGTATTATAGTTTTTTTTTACTTTGCTAGGACCCATTTCTCAACAGGTCACTTTTTCTTCACATTGTAAAAACTGCAGACAATTTTCCACTGCTTTGCCACAAAATGCATTTAATGACTTAACAGCTCTCAATTTACATTAACTATTTTCTCACGCAAAACAACCACCACCAAAATTCAATGTACCTAAAGGTCAATTTGCACATTTACATACTTTTGAAAAAACTTTTCAACTTGAGTTCAAACCTTGATACACTTCTGGAGTAATATTGCTGTATATTTAAATATATGCCAAATCTAAAAAATGAGATACTATCAAAACAATAAGGTAGCCTAGCTAAACACCTAAACGGGTGTTAAGTCTTTCATTTTATTCATCTATAAAACTTATGTTATACTGTAATGTTAACATGAACCATGCTACCTGTACAGTGTGAAACGAGACAGTAATTAGCGAACGCGTGCTTCGTATTATTGTGCTCTGGAAATGACGTGCGTTATATGCATACAGTCTACGATTACATGTTGTTTCAATGATTTATGGGAAACTGTCAAATGGTGACAGAAAACCCGTAAATCGGAGTGAAGAAGTAACGGTTTTATTTTTACTTTTATATTCCGCTGAAAGTCCATTAAGGAAATGTACAGTCTGCAATACGAGGATGCCTATACCATAGCCGAAGTGTCAACAGGTCTGTCACCGCAAATAAGAACGCTTACAGAATGATTCAGGGTTAACTATTTCATGTGTGAAAAGCCCTAAAGCGTGTTTGTTGGGCCACAACCTTAACTAGTGTTTTGTTGTTTTTTAATTGCATTTTGGATGTGAAATTTACGGAAGTGCCAAGCTGAAAGTTGAGAACAGTGTGAAGAGTTTTGAAAAGTATTGAGAAATGTGTCCTAGCCATTGTAAAAAAAACAACAACAAAAAAACTAATGAGAGGGCTTAAGGCTCTTTGTAGTTAAACAATGTGTAGTGTATTGGCCAGATTCCATATACAGCCTATGTATTAAAATATCACAATAATGGAAATGAACAAAACAAACAGAAGCATTGGAGATGTGACAATCTCCACTTCCTTGAGCTCCTATGATGCTTCCTCTGTTTTATTTTTCTCTTCAGCTTTATTCTCTTCAACTTTCGCCCCTTCCTGTTCCTCATCGGTTTTTTTCTCTTCCTCTGGCTTCTGCTCTTTGGCCGCTGCCTTCTCGGTCACTGGCTTGTCTTCTTTCTCCACCTCCTTTGCCGCCTGTGGCTCTGCCTTCGGGGGCTCTGCCTGTGCATTCGCTGCTGCCTCGGCCTGCGTCTCCTGGGTTGAACTCTCTGGTTGCGTTTCTTTTTCCAAAGAACGCTGTTCGCTGAGAGACTGCGCCAGATAGCCAATCAGATGCATATACTCCTGGAAGCTGACCTTCCCATCCTCATTGTTGTCAAGCTGTTGACGCATGTTTTTTACAGCCTCATTGTCCTCTGTGCCCTAAACACAAAGTTCCTCAAATGTTAATCAGTGGTTTTTGCTCATGAATAACCTGCCATCACAATGTCAAGGTGTTTTTACATGTTTTTTTTATCAGCTGTTTAAATATATAAATCTATAGCAAGTTTACAGACCCGCTTATGGTCTGCCAGGCAAAAGTATTGTTTTGAACATTAATTACGCACTTCTCCACAAGAAACTGCACGATTTTAGTTATCATTCATGTCAGCAGCCCAAACATTGTGAGATGAACGAGCACCACTAAAAGTTTGTGGCACCGGAGCAAATAACACAGCAGCATTCTTCATGGTAAATGACTATTTGGACACAAGTTTGTGGTTTTTGCTCCACTCATCAAAGTCCAGATAATAAGGAACTACTCGAAAAAGAAATAGACCAGGGCTATCCGTTAGCCATGGAAAAAACGAGTGTACTGAAAGATCTCTGACGAATATGGTAACTGAATGATGAATGAATATCAAATAAAGTGTTGCTAGATTTAACAAAAGGCAGCTTCTAACCGTCAGAATGTTTTTTAGCTGGCTCTTCACGAGGCTCTGGAACTCCTTCCCTCCGAGGTTTTCCTTGCCCTTGGATGACTTCAGGAACACACTCACCACGGTTTTAATTGCTGCCTCCATCTTTGCTTTCGCTCTACAAGAATATGAAAAAAAGGAACATTTACTATCCAACTGACATTTGGGTTGCACGGATATTAAAATTACAGCTGATGGATGATAAATTACCAATACTAAAATTCTACACTTTTTAGTTGAAATAAATGATAGATAAAGCCTAAATCATTTCAAAGGCTACAAGTAAATCAAGGCATCACAACATTATAATACACATCATGGAAAATATTATATTTTCTCAAATTTACACTAGCATTCAAATTGTCAGTAGGATTTTTATTATTTTTGAAAGAAATCTCTTACGCTCACCAAGGCGTGGTATTTTATCAAAATACTGCAAATATAATAAGAATTTAAAATGTATTTATTTCTAAAAGTAATTTAATCTTAAGGCTTATTTTTTGTAGCAGTCAATACTCCTTTACAGTCTTCAGTGTCACATAATCATTTTGAAATCATAATAATATGTTGGTTTGGTGCTTACAAAATATTATAAATGTCCTTGGCTAATACTTTTATTCACTGCTGAACGAAAGTATGCATTTCTTTTAAAAATCAAATCTTACTGAGCCAAAACTTTTAAACGTTAGTGTACAATTGACGGTTATGAAAATATTTGGTTTTACAGAGTAAAAGTAAATGAGCTTTGACAACAGTACATTGTAAAAAAAAAAAAAAAAAAAAAAACAAAGGGTAAAAATACCCGTTAAATGGTTAACAGTATCTTACCCTTCTATATATGATGGACATTACATGTAGCTAATTTTACAGTAGTATAGCATTGTTGGAAGTGAAAAGGAACATATAATTTGCAGTGAATAACTGTAAACTGGCAATCAGTTTTGTACTTTAAGGTTGTATGTGTCACATTACACTCGGGAAGGAGTGAGTAGAAGCTGGAGAATTCTTCAGAAACATAGAATTGAATCAGTAACGGTCTTATACACGCACTAAATGACATCTACAATATTAAACCTTCAGACATTCAACAGCAGACAGAGAACTACAAACTAAGAACACTTTAATTAAACAGACACTGATGGGACACGGCTGGAACCAAATTAACTAAATGGGGAACACCTGGAACTAATGGAACTGAGGACAGGAACAGGAAACATGACCAAATAAGGAAAACAGGAACTAAGACCGGGGTAAAACAAGCAAATTTAAATCTAATGTTGTTAAATTAATGTTTATTGCATTATCTCAGTTTCATATGTGTTAACGTAATGGTGTTTAGTGTTTTTGTGAACGACACTGTACAGCTTCTATAAGTTAATATTTAAAAGCTACTTGTGATGGGCTTTGGTTCATCATGTGGCTTTCATCTCTACTGCTTTTGGTGGTTATCGGTGTATTACAAAAGTACAAAACAGGTCTCAGTACTTCAACAGGTTGGTATATTAACATTTTATTAGTTAATTATGGTATTTAAATGTATTTAATTATGGTATTTAAATGTAATTTAAGTTAAATTAAGTTAAAACCTAAAATGTTGTTACTGTATTTTTTATGGTCAAATTCTGGCAATCACAACTGACTTTTTTTACCGTGAATTTAAATAATTTCTTTACAGTGTAATCTAAATGAAAATCAGTCAGTCATTGCATGAATAAATAAATCCCTTTCATTTGGTTTTTCATTTGCTAGGGTGAAAATCAAAAGTCTGATTTAAGTTTAATTCTTTAACCCTAACCCTAAGATGACGTGGGATGATTAGAAGCTTGGTGACAGTTCTTCATAAAGGTTAGGTCCAACACTCTGTACAGTAGCTGAAAGTCTACTAGAGTGTGGAGAATGGAAATCTTGGGGGTTAGAACTGACAGTCAATTGCAGATAAGACAAGAGAGAAGAAAGAGGCAAGTCGCCAGTGGCTGTCCTGATCTTTGATAGGTCATCTGATCTACTGATGACCAAACCACACAGCAGCTTCATGTTTCTCAAGGGATTACCAACAGCTCAAACATCCCTTCTTTCCTCACTCGCTGTTTTTTTAGTTCTGTAGGCTAGTTTGTCCCTCTTGCTCTTCACACTTCTTTCAATGTAAAGAATTCAGTCCCTTTCCCTTTTCTTTCTTGACCAGCATTGCTTCTCCTTTGTGACATATAAGATTTTTTGATGAGGTGCGAAAGGTCATCACTCAGCTATGTTCGGCATAAAGATTAGATTTTATTAGGAGAAAAAAGGGATCATTTCCAAAAACGCAGTGGCGTCAAGACATCATTTGCAGTGTTTTTACTGATAACTAAAACTATTAAACATCTATTTTTAAAATTAACATATATATATATATATATATATATATATATATATATATATATATATATATATATATATATATATATATATAAATAAATAAATATATAAAACTTTTTTTAAACATTTCTTGACAACTAACTGAAATAAATGTAAGCAGTAATATTACTACAAACCAATGTCGATTTTTTTTCTTTAAAGAAAAGTAAAATGAAAACAGTAAATATTAAAATAAATATTAACAAACCAAATAATTAATAAATACTATATTAATAAATATTTGATAAAAAAAAAAAAAAAAAAAAACTAAATCAAATAAATACGTTGGTAAAAGTCAAATTAAAATAGTTCTAGAAATAAAAATATAAAATGTTTATTAAAACTGAAAATATGAAAATAAAAGCTAATTCAAAATATTAATAAATACTATAAAACATAGGTAGGTATTTAACTACCTAAAAAAAAGCCAAACATATAAAATTATCCAGTTATATAACAGCAGAATGGATTCAAGGAACCAGTGTTTTCTAGATTGCATTTAACAAAAGGTACATTTCATTGATAAAATCTTGAACAACAGACAGAGACACAAACTCTGAGGGTTTGTCATCCTTTGAATTCCAATCATTGCTCTTTACGAAAGTCATTCAAACTTAACCAGAAATTTACGGCTTGCTAGTTAGATGAGGACTGGAAACTTATAATTTGCATAGCTGTACAAACAAAAACGTACAAAAAAGAGTGACATCCAGCGGTCAGCAAAAGAGCCCTTTAAGCTGTTATCGCTGGTCAAAATCTGTGTAGGTGTGTTTGTCATCCGAGACGGTGTCTGATGCCGCTATATTAGCTGACGTAAATACACAGAGTTTCCTCTTATCAGCAGTAATAACCACATCGACAGGTAGAAGCAATTAAGAAACATGACCATTAGCCTAATTTAATGAGAAAGAGAAGGAGATACAGAGATGACGCAGTACGCATATTAAAGTTTCAGGTTTCATAGGGTGCTTGAAAGTGAGAAGGAGTCTTTTACACTATACGTCAGGTGGAATGGTGCAGGAAATAGTTTTCTACTTCCTTTGCACACGTCACAATGCAGCAATAAGCTATATTATGCTTACTATAGGCCGCTGAATATGAACGCTACGTCCTCGCACACCATCTTCATTTGGGTAAACAATGACTGTGTCTCAAAATCTAGCAGACTGCCTTTCTATCTAGACCTCATTTTTGGGCATCAGAAGTGAAGGGGGGTTTTGCAGCGATGCCATAGAACCATTTTTGGGTTCTTCTAAGAATCTTTAAGTGAACAATTGTTTTTCTTAGCATGAAAAACATTTCAATCAGTTGAAGAACCTTTTTTCCATTATAAAGAACCTTCTGAATGCAAAGTTTCCATGGATGTTCATGACGGAACCGTAGATGACATTAATGAACCTTTGTTTTTAGGATTCCCCAAAATGCTGTACATATATGCCTTAATATGGTTTTTAACTAGAACGACTGCTGTTTGAAACCAATTTTGAAAAGCTACAAAAGCATCTAATGCTATAAAGAAAAGAAAAAACATGAAAAATATTATTTTTAAACATAAAAAAAAATCTGGTTCTCACATACTTTAACTAAAGATAAAATGTAAACCATGTAAAAAAATGTGTAAACACAGTCGTAACCTTTAGGTCACTGATTTGACCCTTAAAATTGAATTTTGTTGGTGTAACCTAAACAAATAATATTTCAAGCTAGTAAAGATGCTTGAAACAAGTCATAAAAAGATTGACCTAGTTTCAAAATATACATGATACAAGTAAAAACTTAGTGAGCTGCCTACCTAGACAGCATTATCATAAAAATATTTATTTTAAGGCTTATAGACTCACAGTTTACTGCACCAGCACCTGTGTACACAGAAAGTAACATCCTAACTGAAAGGGATAGTCCATGTAGGCGGCACAATACTGTATGGTTTGAGACACAGCCCCTACTTTACAGTCCAGATAAAGTCAGCCCTTATCCACAGTACAAACTATGTCTACATGCACCCTAGATCAAAGGGCCGCTCTCTGTTGAAGTCAATGCTGTGTTGTTGTCCCAAGTCTTACACACCTTGTCTCCACAATCATATTTCTAGTGACTATAGGCACCGTCGTTCATTGATCTGGTTGGCTCTTTCAACCCTGGGTCTCAACCCTATCCAGTGCCAGTCATTAAGTCATATGAATTATTGACATCTTTGGCCCCTGACCTGGCAATTCCACGCTTGCTACCCTAGACAGTCTCGAGCTTTAACCCAAAACTCCCTCAGACAGACAGCACGTGGATGGGTTAATAATAAGTAATGAAGAGGGATCTTCCATTACTTGAATGACTATTCAAAACAGACATGACCTTGTTCTGTTCATGGGCGAAATTAATAAATAAATCCGTGCAAACAAGCTAAGAAAAAGGAAAAGGGGACAGAGACGTGTAGTTTAACAGCGTGCGCCTTACCGTTTCTCTCAATGCGCAAAAGAGATTGAAAGGTTTGCGTTTCCAAACTGGCGAACATGATACGCGCGCGCTCTATCGCATACCAGCCGCTCGCGTGCGCCATTAAAAATTCACACAGGAACAACTTTTCCAGTGGATAAAAACTCGTGGGGAACAATGTCGAAGTAGTTCTTATTTCTTCACCCTGAAAACACGCGTGGATAAAACACCCTTTTTGTTGAACGCTTTTTTTTCTGGCAAGTACAGCTACTGACTTGGACTTGATTTGCTGTTGGCACAGGAGACTCAAAATTTAATAATCTACAAGCATCTACACTTCATTTTAAATTATGAATATAATAATAAATATATTTTTTTTTAATAAAATAAAAATAATAAAAATTAATCATTTTTATTCTAGTAGGTTTTTTTATTTATAGCCTATTTGTTTTTATATTTGACATTTTTAAATATTTAAAATAACGTCAACACAGTAATCTTAAAAGATTATAATTTAAGATACATTTAAAAATGTCAATGCTATTCAACAGAATCGCCCACATAAGTTTTCCATCAACGACACTGTAATTGTTCCCGCTTGCTCTCCTAGTAAACCGTCCCCAATAACAACGCGTCAAACCACATTAGTTACGTTATATTTACCAGTATATAGTTCTGTATATTCATAAAAAAAGACGCATTAACTGTGCGAAAACGAGAGCGGTCCGGATTCCTCTGGGAGATCGAAGGGTGTTCCTAAAACGTGGCGTTGACACTCTACGAAAACTCTTACATGTTCAAAACTACAAAGTTTTGTGTTTAAATAGGCCTACAAGGTGTAAGAAGCGTGTTTTAAAGCACTTACCCTAAAATGGGGACAGCACGGATTGAGTTCGCAGTAGCTAAAGTTAAACCTACTTTTTCCTTTCCCCTTTCTTCCCTACCTCAAAAGAAGAAGAAAAAAAAAACTTGTAAGACTCGAACCGCTACCGAGTCGCTTCCGTGATTTTTTTTTTTTTTTCGTTAACGTTTTTTTGCCCCTGACTATGACAAATGAAAGGGTGTGTACCTGGAGGAGGGGAACTAGGGGACGAACTTATTTGGCTACTTTAAACAGGACATTTGTGTTTTGACATGATTAAAAATACGTTATTTCTAATGTTTTCTACTGCTGTGAAAATCAACTGTTTGATTTCTAGTAGTTTCACACCAGAGAAAACCCACTGGGAATCATTGTAGTGGACGGTGAGTTTGTATGGGGCTTTAGTGGGAAGTACGAAAACTTTAACCCTTAAAATGAATTCCACGAGGCAAATAGTAGCCCCTCGTAAATTAAAAAAGTACAATTCTGACACTGGTACGCACTGAACATGTAATATTGAGTCAGTGCTTTATTTATTTTATGCCCCAGGAATGCATTTTGTCAGAATTCTTGCTAATAGGAATGCATTGAGATAAATCTTCAGACTGGCCTCAGGGGAGACCTATAGGCTAATGAATCATAACCCAGAGCCTGTGCTTTATTATGATTATCTGTGTTTTCAAGAGGCACCGCCTAATGTAAAGTGGCTTGTATTGACTGTTGTCACTTTGTGTTGACTATGGTCATGCCTCACAGCTCTGATTATGCTACAAAGTTGACCTATGACTTGATCTTAAATATATTTTTGTTTTTGTTAAAACTCTTTTTGTAGACAGGAACTGTGAGCGGTTGAGCAAGGTTTAAACTCTCAGACCCCTGCTGCCACCTCATCAAACCAGTATGATGGTTTAAAATGAAAATCTCAATGCATCTTTTCAGGTGATTTAACATCGACAACTAATGTTCTTCAGGCAATTCAAAATTCTTCTGAATTTTGGTCTTCGGTTTAATATATTTGCACTTTTGCAAGTAAGATCTAAATCTCCTTTATTATCCAAAAGAGACCAACTCCCATCCTCCAAGCCACACCTGTAAGCAAGGCAACTGGCGGCACCTACTTTATATTGTGTGGGAGATTGAATATGTCAATAAGGATGTCTCGTAACTGACTGCTGTCTGGAGCTAAAATTGTTAAGATCTAAAACTAAGACGCTGTTGCAATCGGATAGTCGATGGCCTCAGGGGTGGTGTTGGTTACCATAAAATGATGCTATTAAATCAGATGCGTTATATTGTCTACACAAAAGAATGGGAGAGATTGGGGAGGGCGTATAGAGAATCTTATACAACATGCTCAATAAAGAGGCAAGGTTACCTAAAGAATAAAACAACTCTTTCTTTTATTTGCATTCACCTGCTTTGGACAATCATTAACTGTGGAATGTTATAATCACATAAGAAAGTCACAAGGTAAAATTAAAGTGATTTTCTTCAAGTTGACTAATACTTCAGGTTTCTTTATTGGCTAAAGCCGCCATGTTGGTTCGCCACGCTGCCAATCAGCTTCCAGAACTCCAGGAACGTCAGCTCTCCGTCGTTATTCTCGTCCAATGACTTCATGAGCTGATCAATGGTGGCTGGGTCAGAGGCATTCTGTGGGAGAAGACAAGATGGACAGGCATTTATACGCACTTGCAATGATAACATCTCTATCTAGTGGTTGTCAGTGGTACTGCGCATTCTTTTCTGCTGACCTATTGGTTTAGGGGGAGTTCCTGTTCTGGAACGGCAAACAGAAAATGCTCTGATGTGGCATTTTTCTATTGTATCCAGCTTTAGTGATCTGGTTTGGATGTAAACATCCTGAAAGGAGCCAGTTTGTTTTCACACTCACTAGCAGTATAAGGTCCATTTCTGACTTGAGAGTTTTAGCATAGGAAGGATTTGTGTAAAGTCTTTCACAAAAAAAAAGAAAAAATCAAACACGTGACTCAAAAGGAATTCTTTAGAGGACTGGGATGTGGTTAACTAATAACTCACACCAGACCTCCGAAATGGTGCTATTATCCTTTTGGATTCATTCTATGCAGAAAACAGAATAGCCTACTAAACAAACACTGTAAATAAAGGCCTTTTTTATTTTTATTAATAGGCCACAGATGTAAAACAAATGTAAAATAATTCTATAAAATAATTCTTTAGTAAAATTCAGCATTCTTATTTATTTTTGGTTCATTTTTCTCAGAACGCATACTAATTTAAGCACTGGAATGAAGACTATTGTCTTAAATTTCAGTTTCTAAATATTGTGATTAAAGGTCACTGATAAAAAATAAATAAAAGAAAAAATATTCTACAGTAAATTCTATAATAAGGTTTAGCATGCTGTAGAAGATAACTAATTATAGTATCTGTAAGCGGTTCTTTGCAGCACCTGAGAGTCAGCAGACACGCCTCTTCTTATTAAGAACCATTTTGAGTTGGTTTTAAGGTTCTGTGGAGATTTTAAAAAAAAGTTCTTAACATTACATTAATATTCCTTATCCTTCAATTCAGATGATTTTCTAAACAACTAAATTGGTTCTAAATGGACCTTTATATTTTAGTATGTAGACCTGTATTGTGGAATATAGATAAGAAGTGGATAAACCATACTGCAATAACTCAAAAAGCTTGCCTTTACAAAGTTTGGTAGCTGGGAAGTGACCAGGCTCTGAAACTCTTCTTTGCTCAGAGTGTTCGCAGAGCCATCTTTCGCAGCGTAAGTCTTGAACTGGGAGACGAGCACGTTTATGGCAGATTCCATGATTTCTGGAGTGGGATAGTTAAGTGTCTAGAAAACAAAAAAGTAATTGACAGGTTAGTCTTTTTAGTAGTTAAATATCCATTTTGGGGTATAAATGTATTTCACTCAGAAATTAAGATTCTGAACCATTCCCTTATAACCATCATGCTCCAAATCTATTTAACAGAATGTCTAAGCTTATTTTTCCATATACAGTGAAAGTGGATGAGGACCAAGAACACATGTGATCACCATTTACTGTCATTGTATGAAAAAAAAAAATGAAAAAAGTGGATGCTCTGGTAATTTTTTGTTAGATGCCAAAAAGATGAACAAAAGGGTAAGTAAATAATGACAGAATATTCATTTTTGGCTGAACCACCAGTTAAAGGGCAAAAAGGAACATCCAATGCAAACCAAAAATAAGATTCAATAGAAAACAGAATAATATCATGTGCTTACCTGAGTCAATGAATTACGTTTTTGACTGGAGTGGTGTGTAAATGACCACATCTCACCTTATATTCTCTTCATCCGATGGTCAAACTCAGCGGAAAACCAAAATCACGCCCACTGCTCTATTTCACAAGTCAGGATGTTCTTATCTCCTACTTCAATGTTTCCATAACAAAGTAGTTTAGGCTCACACGCACACATATGCACATACAGCATTTATAGTACATAAACCCGCATCGTGGTTTTCAGTACTAAGAAAGTGTACTATTTATATTTGTTTGTGATTATTTCAAAGCGTGACCTAACACATGAAGGTGGATTAATCTACACCTATCAGGTTTCCTAAATATCATCAATTCAAACATAGGTCATCAGGAAAACTTCATCTGATAATGCTGTCATTATGCTGATAATGCTGGCTTGAGAACGGTGCGGCATTACTCCGCATCAACTGACATGCTGGAACAAATACAAAGATGTCACTAATATTTCTCTTGCAGATCAGTTTTAGAGGACTGAATGAGCTTTTATATAGTATATGAAACAAAAATTGTCAAGGTATTGATTAAATGAGACTTAGACATCCTCAAGGAATCGCCCATTTCTAATGTGACTGTTGTAAAATAAATCTCAATAAAGTCATTCTCATGGCAATGGTACATCATTTTAATAATCACCAAAAGAAAAAAATCATATTGATACATTGTGACATTTGGTCTTGTATAACCTTTCTTTTGAAATTGAAATTAAATTGTCTTTTATATTAAATATCATTGTTCCATATTATAACTTCAACTATGAATTCCATTAAATAACTTTTTTCTTAGTTACAAATTAGACAAGAAAAGGGCTCAATTCAATAGTTTTCATCCCTAAAGAGTGCAACAAAACAATAGCACAGCTGTAATCAAATGATATTGATGATTCACCACAATGGCTGTTTTCCTTAAATAGAAAGAGGATATAAATAAATGTCCACATCACCACAGTACAAACAAAATAATTACTGAAACTTTCTCTATTTTCAATCAATGTAGTTTTGAGTTGGTTTCAGTAAAGGCATTCTGTGCTCACTAATAAAGGCACATGAGCAAACATCAAATTCCTAGAGGCCAAAAAATATATATATTTTCAAAGATTTAACTTTTTTTGTACTTTACATTAAGTGTGAGCAAATTTGAGTTGGGGTAGAAACCGAACGTTCACAATGACCACTAAAACCTCAGGTGAAAACAAAACTTTAAGGGGTCATATGCTGCTGCCAAACATTATGTTGTGTATTTGGTGTAATGAAATGTGTTTATGTGGTACAAGGTTAAAAAAAAAAAAAAACATTTTCCACATACTGTTCATTATTGTTTCTCCTCTATGCCCCGCCTTCAGAAACGTGTAAATTTTCGTAAGGCCCATCTCTCTGAAAAGCGAGGTGTGCTGTGATTGGCCAGCTATCAAGCACGTTTTGATTGGCTGAATGCCAATAGCCATGGTCTAGAGTGAGCCACGGCCGGCTTGAGTGAGCAGAGGCCAGAAGCCTAGAGTGAGCCGTGGCCGGAAGTGTAGAGTGAGCAGAGTGAGCTGAAGCCGGAAGCCTAGAGTGAGCTGCGGTCTGGAGTGAGCTGAGGCTGGAAGCCTAGAGTGAGCTGCAGTCTAGAGTGAGCTGCGGTGTAGAGTGAGCAGTCTAGAGTGAGCTGCGGTCCAGAGTGAGCCAAGGCCGGAAGCATAGAGTGAGCCGAGGTCTAGAGTGAGCTGAGGCCAGAAGCATAGAGTGAGCCGAGGTCTAGAGTGAGCCGAGGTCTAGAATAAGCCGCGGTCTAAAGTGAGCCACGGCTGACTTGAGTGAGCAGAAGCAGGCGGCTTGAGAATGGTGCGGCAGGCGGATTCTACAAAGGAGCGTACCTTGGTCTTACAGCAACCACGTGACGACCCTGGGCTGGACTTCACTTCATCCACGGTGAAAGCCGATTCAGCGATCCACAGAGCAAAGTTGATGTATTTCCTCACCGACCAGCACCGATCAGTCCAGACATGACGAAGCGGATATCATCCTCTTTTGGAAGGCCAAACAAAGTAGTTTCGATTTCACAGTGAAACACACAGCATCCATACAACAACAATACTACCACGAGAATAAAAGGTACATCTTCTTTCTTTGCATGAACACCTGGGTGGCGATACGCAAATCTTCCCACATACTGATGCAGAGTTGTGGGGGCATGTACAGTCTATGTTTAGAACGAGCCTTTTGGAGGGGGAATTACATAAATATTAGTTTTCAAAAAGTTTGCTGCTAAACTGCTTTTAGATCTTCGTTTCAGTTGTTTCTGTGATGTGCGGAAATATAATTACAAGCACTTTATACGTTTCAAAGGCTTTTATCGACAATTACATGACATTTATGCAAAGAGTCAGTATTTGCAGTGTTGGCACTTCTTTTTCAGGACCTCTGCAATTCGACTGGGCATGCTCTCAATCAACTTCTGGGCCAAATCCTGACTGATAGCAACCCATTCTTTCATAATCACTTCTTGGAGTTTGTCAGAATTAGTGGGTTTTTGTTTGTCCACCCGCCTCTTGAGGATTGACCACAAGTTCTCAATGGGATTAAGATCTGGGGAGTTTCCAGGCCATGGACCCAAAATTTCAACATTCTGGTCCCCGAGCCACTTAGTTATCACTTTTGCCTTATGGCACGGTGCTCAAGCCTGCTGGAAAATGCATTGTTCTTCACCAAACTGTTGTTGGATTGTTGGAAGAAGTTGCTGTTGGAGGGTGTTTTGGTACCATTCTTTATTCATGGCTGTGTTTTTGGGCAGAATTGTGAGTGAGCCCATTCCCTTGGATGAGAAGCAACCCCACACATGAATGGTGTCAGGATGCTTTACTGTTGGCATGACACAGGACTGATGGTAGCGCTCACCTTTTCTTCTCTGGACAAGCCTTTTTCCAGAGGCCCCAAACAATCGGAAAGGGGCTTCATTGGAGAATATGACTTTGCCCCAGTCCTCAGCAGTCCATTCACTATACTTTCTGCAGAAGATCAATCTGTCCCTGATGGTTTTTTTGGAGAGAAGTGGCTTCTTTGCTGCCCTTCTTGACACCAGGCCATCTTCCAAAAGTCTTGGCCTCACTGTGCATGCAGATGCGCTCACACCTGCCTGCTGCCATTCCTGAGCAAGCTCTGCACTGGTGGCACTCCGATCCCGCAGCTGAATCCTCTTTAGGAGACGATCCTGGTGCTTGCTGGACTTTCTTGGACGCCCTGAAGCCTTCTTTACAAGAATTGAACCTCTTTCCTTGAAGTTCTTGATGATCCTATAAATTGTTGATTTAGGTGCAATCTTAGTAGCCACAATATCCTTGCCTGTGAAGCCATTATTATGCAATGCAATGATGGCTGCACGCGTTTCTTTGCAGGTCACCATGGTTAACAATGGAAGAACAATGATTTCAAGCATCACCCTCCTTTTAATATGTCAAGTTTGCCATTCTAACCCAATCAGCCTGACATCTGATCTCCAGCCTTGTGCTCGTCAACATTCTCACCTGAGTTAACAAGATGATTACTGAAATGATCTCAGCAGGTCCTTTAATGACAGCAATGAAATGCAGTGGAAAGGTTTTTTTGGGATTAAGTTAATTTTCATGGCAAAGAAGGACTATGCAATTCATCTGATCACTCTTCAGAACATTCTGGAGTATATGCAAATTGCTATTATAAAAACTTAAGCAGCAACTTTTCCAATTTCCAATATTTATGTAATTCTCAAAACTTTTGGCCACGACTGTAGAGTGAGCCGAGGCCGAAAGTCTAGAGTGAGCCACGGTCTAGAGCAGGGGTGCCCAACCCTGCTCCTGGCGATCCACTGTCCTGCAAAGTTTAGCTCCAATCCTAATAAAACACACCTGAAGCAACTAATTAAGGTCTTCAGGCTCACTTAAAAATTATAGGCAGGTGTGTTTGATTAGGGTTGGAGCCAAAATTTGCAGGACAGTCGATCGCCAGGAGCAGGGTTGGGCACCCCTGGTCTAGAGTGAACCTCGGTCTAGAGTGAGCCGAGGCTGGAAGCCTAGAGTGAGCTGTGGTCTAGACTGAGCCACGGTCTAGAGTGAGCTGAGGCCGGAAACCTAGAGTGAGCTGTGGTCTAGAGTGAGCCACGGTCTAGAATGAGTCGTGTTCTAGAGTGAGCCGAGGCCGGAAGCCTAGAGTTAGCTGCGGTCTAGAGTGAGCTGAGGCCGGATGCCTAGAGTGAGCCGCGGTCTAGAGTGAGCCGAGGCCAGAAATCTAGAGTGAGCTGCGGTCTAGAATAAGCCGCGGTCTAAAGTGAGCCACCGTCTAGAGCAGTGGTTCCCAAACTTTTCCATTCCACGACCCACCTAGACAAGTGTAATATATTTCACGACCCACCAAAATATTAAAAAAAAAAAAAAAACAACGAGTGAAATTACTTTAAACCTAATCTTACTTAAAATTTTTATGACAGAAATTAAGTATTTAAGAAAAATAACCATTTTATTTTAGAGTACAACTGAAAATTTCACTACAAATTTACAAGTTTTAATTTTTGTTTACTGGCGTTAAAATATGTAGTGTCCATAAAAACGTGAAGCAGGCTCACTCCAGTGAAGTGTGATCTGCGCTGCTGTGTTTTGTTGCATTCATGATCCTTCCGTGTGTGTCGGCGAGAACGGAGCACAATCCAACACTTTTTTAGAAAAGCATAAGAAGCAAAGCAGAACTATCTAAAACAGTTTGGAGATTAAAATAATTGTGAAATAGGTAAAAAAAGACCGATTGAACCTTTTAATGACATTGCTCTGAGACCTTCAAAACACGCAACGCACACGGACTTAATTGCAATTTGAAAATCACACTAAGGATATTGCAGTTCATTATTAATGTTGGTGGGCTATATCGTTGTGATGAGTGGGTTCCCAGTTCCCGCCTCCTTCTTCCTGTGATTGTGAAGATTTTAATGTTTTACACTGGTGCCGAAGCCAGGGAGGAAGGAGGGGCGCGCTGCCGAAGATCCTTCGCCGCTGGGGTGAATCCGCAGTGCCATCGAGCAGGGCGAAGGAGTCTGCCGCCGAGGGTGCTCGATGTGGTGGGCTGGAGTGAGTTGCCGGGGGGGGGGGGGGGGGGGGCGAACTCACTCCAGCCCACCGCCTCGATGACTCCTTCGTGGAAAGAGGTGGGAACCGGCGGACAATCAAACAAAGTTTTAATAACCAAATAAACACAAAACAGCGCGACAGCCCCTCTCGGATGACTGCCGTGCACAAATAAAAAACAAACACAAAATAAAACCCAGGCCTGGTCCTCTCTCGTCCTTCACTGTCATCGCTCCTCTTTTGTATCTTTCCGATCTCCTCCGTGGTTCTTGAGACCGGTGAGTGTTGCTCATTTCCCAATCACTCCACCGGCCTAGCTCTGTTCCCATGGCACTAGGCCCCGCCCCACTCGTCACATTCGTGCAGCCCTAGACTGAACTGTGTTAGTGTCTGTGTGTCATTGAAACGCAAAATTAGCTGCAGCCAAGTGACTTTGTGCGACCCACCTTGTTCCATTCCGTGACCCACGAGTGGGTCGCGACCCACAGTTTGAAAACCCCTGGTCTAGAGTGAGCCACAGCCGACTTGACTGAGCAGAAGCGGGCGACTTGAGAACAGTGGGGCAGGCGGATTCTACAAAGCAGCGTACCTTGGTCTTACAGCAACCACATGTGACGACCCTGGGCTGGACTTCACTTCATCCACGGTGAAAGCCGATTCAGCGATCCACAGTGCAAGTTGATGTATTTTCATCAGTGACCAGCACCGATCAGCTCCAGGCATGACGAAAAGGATTTTGTCCTCTTTTGGAAGGGATGGACGAGTCTCAACTTTTATTAAGAATATCTCTTTGGATTAGAGACTTTAGTCTTTGCAACTTCACAGATCTTCTTTATTCACCAAGAGCTTGTAACACTCCAAAGAGAAAGGAAAATGTGAAATCACATCATATGACCCCTTTAAAAAAAAACTGTTTAGACACCAGCTTAGTAAGCAAAATCATAGGGTAGGTGCAAAGAAACCAGGGTTTTAATAATAAAAATTAAATAAAAAGATCTGCTGAAAATTTGAGACATTCTACATAGTTTTCAAAGTACATTTTTGCCATTCAGACAACTATAAAGGGACATTCTCCAGCAATCTCATTGCACTTATCCAGTTTAGTGTTAATCTCGTTCACAACTCCTTATGTACTAAATGATTGATCCATCTGCAAGTGAAGCAGTTTCACTCATGTGGCAACACTTAAGATGACTGACACTTTACACAGCAAGCAAGAGTCAAAGTGTTTGGCGTTGAAGAACAGGACTAACGGAGGTAGCATACAACATAACACCCAACGCACATCTGGGACTTCACTAATGACAAGAAAACTCCTCACACACAAGGCATTAAACTACATCTACAGTCCGTGAAGACGGAGGCAAGTAACGGGTAAGATTGTTTCTTTTTGCTTTCCTTTTCTTTGTGTATTTTTCAATCCCTTCAACCAAGTTTCTGTGTTGGGAGGCAGCACCAATTACGCCAAAGGGGCGGCAAACTGAAGCAGAGCCTCTTTTTCGAATTCCTCCATCTCTTCTTCAAGGGAATCGTTGTCATGCTGTTTGTCTTCTAAACCATCTGCCAGATCTTCCAGGATATCTGCAACATCCTCGGCAAACTCGCTGAAGAGCATTCTGTCATGGGCAAAAACACCGCCGCTGAAGAACTGAGCGGTGAGGCGGCTGAGAGACTCCTTGCTTTCCTGTGGAACACCATCTAGTTTGTTTAGGTAGACCTCGAGAAGGTCCTGAAACTCTACTAGCTTTACTGGAACAAGTCCCTCTGCATCAGCGCAGTTAGATGTGCCATGGCAGCCTTCGGCAGGACGTCGGTTCCTCCTGAGCTTCTCTTCTTGGTGTTTCCAGAAGTCTACCTGCTCATGGTGGTGGTGGTGATGATGCTTGGATGGTTTGGCCTTCCAAGGTCTTTCCTTCTGTCTCCTTTCTCTCTCGTGCCTTCTCTCATCTCTCTTCTGGTCCCACTCTTCTTTGTACTTCTTGAGATGGTCTTTCTGTTTGTCCTTACCATGCTTCCACTCTTTTCCCCTTTCCACCTCGTCCTTCTTCCAGCTACTGTCATGTTCTTTCTTTCTGCCCCATTCCTTCTTTTCCCCTTTGTGCTCTTGGTGTTGCCTCTTCCACTCTTCCTGCTTGCCCAGCTGATCCACCTGTTTCGAGAGTCTCTTCTGCATCTCCACCAAGCTCTCCCTCAAACCCTGTTTCTTCATTCCCTCCAGCCTCTTCCGGCTTTCCTCCAAAAGAGTTTTCTGACGCATGAGTTCATCTTTTTTATCCCAGTGTTTCTCAATTCCTTCTGGACTAGACTCACCAGTGGAAGGCGGGCCAGAGTCTGGGAGCTGCTGTGGAAGGTCTTCTTGAACTGAAGGAGGAAAATAAATAGTAGAATACACTCCATATATATTATTCCACATTTCAACAGATGTAGAGATGTAAAAAGAAATTGGTATCATTTTAAATACTCCATATTATCTTGAAAACTAATATTTGACATTTTTACTACAAGTAAATCCAGGAAGCACTGTATCATTATGTGCAGTGAGAAAACAAGGGATATATGATAAAAGGCACTTATTTTGAAATTTGCTGTTTTATTAAATTATAAGTGTTTTTATAGATAAACTTCCAGTCAGGGTTATGTGACAGAAAGGTAATCTAAATGTAAAAATAAAAGCCATTAGCAATCACAATTAAATATACCAATAAATAAATAAACAAATCTCTAATATCAGCTGATTAGCAATTCATAGGTAAATTAGTAATGTTTATTGTTGGTATAAATATACACTAGCATTCAAAAAATGGATTGCTGAGATTGCTTTTTAATTGTTTTTGAAAATATCTCTTATGCTCACCAGGGCTGCATTTATTTTATCAGTAATACAGTAAAAACTGTACAAGTGTAAAAAAAAAAAAAAAAAAAAAAAAAAAAAAAAAAATTATGTGTTATGTGAATTTTCAGCATCATTAGTCCAGTATTTAGCTTCACATGATCCTTCAGAAATCATCATATATTTTTCAGTATCCTTTGATTAATATATAAATCAAAATAAAAGCATTTATTTGAATGTAAATAATAAGTACCATTATAGATGTCCTTAGTGTCTCTTTAGAGATGCTTAAAAAGCATTCATTTACTTTTTAAAATATGTTTTACTGAACACAATCTTTTGAACTATAGGGTAAAAGCTAACAAAAAAGCTAACAACCTCATTCTCATCTTGTTCAATCTTTTGGCTGTTAAATAGCCTATCCAAATGCATCCAAATTTAGATGCAGAGTTTTAAAATTCAAATACTGTTCATGTGCCACTCCCACTCTCTCATCATACCGGTAAGCTTGGTGAGCTCAGCAACTCTTGCTCTCAGCATCTGTAGTTCTTCTTTTAAACCAGGCAGATCAGACAGTTGTTCTTTCAGTTTAGTGTTCTCATTTTCCAGAGCTCCCTTCTCCGTGCTATGCATATCTGCCGCCATTTTCAGAGCCCGGTCTAACTCCTCTTTCTGTGACTGATCAGTGACAAAGACCATATCCTAAGAGTTCAACATTTGAACATATAATTTTCTGAAATGTGATATAGAGTCCATTTAATGGTAAAACTGTATTCACATAGAAAAAGTACCAAAATTGATATTCATTTATATTAATGCAATGAGATTTCCTTATGTCATATGGTCAAAGTTAGAGAATAGTGGAACGGTGGACTAACCTCAATCTGAGCCTCTAATATATTTATTTGTTTGTTCTCTTGAGCAAGTTTATCAAGAAGTTCCTAGAAACAGACACACATGTCAGAGGAGAAATGAACTTGTAAATGTCAATAATGAAACAGAGCAAAGATAAAAATAAAAAAATAAAGCAATGCACAAACCTGGTCACTCAATTCTGTGCCATCAAAATCACCTGCGGGAGAGAAAATTTATTTTTAATGTTCTTTGAGATTTTATGGACAATTACAAAACTGTTAGTGTCAAAAACTGCAAGTAAAGGTCAGTGTAGTTTATGCAACAGCAGCCACACATTTCTGGAGTTTCTGGTCTTTCTGTTACACACTGAAAAGTTTGGGGTCATCAAGATGCTTTTTTTTTTTTTTTTTTTAAAGAAAGAAATGAATAAATGTATTGTGCAAGGATGCATTCATTAATCAAAAGCGACCAAAAAGGTGTTTATAATGTGACAAAAGATTTCTATTTCAAATGCTGATCTTTTTAACTTTCTATTCATCAATCAATCCAGATTTTTAATCACAAAAATATAAAGCAGCACAACACTTTAACAATGAAAAAATAAAAAAAAATGTTTCTTAAGCACCAAATCAGCATATTCCTGAAGGATTATGTGACTCTGAAGACTGGATTAATGATGCTTCAGCTTTGCCATCACAGGAATACATTTTTAAATATAAAAAATAGAAGTTTTAAAATTACACCATTTTATAATTTGAATAATATGTAAACTATTAAATAATATTTTACAATATTACTGTTATTACAGTATTCTTTAATCAAATAAAAACTACAACTACTTCAACCTGGCATTCTCTACAAACAGCTTCATGTCAGCTGAATCTCAGCATTAAGCCATTTCAGGGTGAGGCAGCTACTACTGAAACTAAACAACTAAAAAAAAAGATGAAGTGTGTCATTTCTTGTCCCAAGTTGCACCAGACTGAAGTCTGTTTGTTTGAGTGGCCTGAACAAAAGTGTAAGTTTGGGAAGCTACCTGCATGTTTGAGCAGTGTTTGACAAAATGTGGCCCAGAAATGATACACTTCAACTTTAAAAGGGAAATGTAGAAGCAACCAGCTGATAAGCCCCTTGTTAAAGCAGTGCATCTGCAGTGAAGATACAGGCTGATGATAAGAGGCTGCCCTCAGGTAAATGTAGCTTTTTTCCTTACTCATTTGTTAATGTTTGAATATGTGATGGGAACAAACTCTACCATCAGCACTGGAGGGCAACTCCTATCTACAGCTCAAGCACAAGCATACACTGCCACCTAGCTCAAACTAGGAACCTACCATCAGACAGCTCAAACACAGAACCTGGAGGCATAACAACATGAATGCAACCACTGAAAATGGAAAATTAATGGTCTTTCTCAAGTACTCACAACCATCGGCTAAAAATGAATTATGCCCAACCAGTGTTATGTGTGATGTCATTTGACATCTGTTTGATAGGACCAATTACAGAGTGTGTGACTTTTTAGATTCGAATCAGTGTCACAAAAAAACTCACTGGAGAAAAAGAATGATCCGACACAGAGCAGGACCAAAGCTCCCACTATCAGCTGATTCAAAGAGAAACCTCGTTTCTCTTCTTTCCTCGCTGGCAGGTTGAATTCTTCTTCTTCCTCTTCCTCCTCGTCTGAGCTTCGCTTCAACAATACAGCAGGTTGCACATGTCGGAGCCTCAGACCATCATCTTCTGCCGAGGTGCCCGCTGGAAGTTCAGCACCAAGAGATTCTGAACATTATAGAAAAAAAATAAGGAGAAACAAGATGAGCATAAATATGGTAAAACTGGGTAGAAATATACATAGGGTGGAAGAAAAAAACTCTACATCATGTTTAATATATTAAAACACTGTAACATTTACTCAACCTCAGTAAAATTCATTATTGAAATGCATAAAGCTAAATAATAATGCATTATTTTACACTATATATTATAAATACATTATATTTAAATATTTATAGATTTTATTTTCAATACAATTTTCAATATTTTGTTTACAGTCAGAATTGTTACACACACATAGGGCTGGGTACCGAACTTCGATGCGTTTATGGTATCGAACGAAAAACTTCGATACTATGAGTATCGAAAAATTATTAATCTTTCGGTGCCAAATTTCGGTTCCAAAAGCCAAGCGGACGGTTTTTGGTGGGTTTTTTTGCCAAGCGGCTGTGTCTGTGTGAGCTTGTAGCATACGTGCATGTAAGAACCTAAATTCGCCGTGATTGGCTGTCCACCACCACGTGACGTGACGGGGAGGATTTCTGAAGATACTCGCAGTCACACAACACAAGTGTACTGTAGTTGTTTTTTCTCAAAACGTTTCCGTTTTACAATGCCAAAGAGGTCTAAAGTGTGGCTACACTTTATAAAAGTGGATACCGAGTCAGCAAAGTGCAACATATGCGATAAGAGTATTGCAACCAAAGCCGGCAATACCACCAATTTAATGATGCATTTGTTTGGATGAGTGTTTTTCCCTCCCTCCCTGTTTAGTTTGGTCTACTCCACTGCGTATCTTGAAACACGCCCCCTTTAACGTCGTCTAAAAAACAGAGAGAGAGAGAGACAGATTTATCCGGTACAGCGAATTAACCGACTGTGTTTACAAGAATACTTCCAGAGACAATTATTTTGAGATAATTGTGTGTGTATGTGTTCATTCAGAAGTTACGATACGCGAAAGATAAATTCATTCTCTGTACGCGCATTGTCTGAAGTGCTGCTCGCAGCGCGTGCTTTGAATGAGTGAGCGCAAGCTCCGAAACGCCCGCGAATTGTTTAAAACGCTTGAATCACCAATATTTAGAAACAAGTGCAAACGATCAGCTACGATCCATTTCACCCCTTCAAGCGAATGAACAACGCAAATCAAGTTAGGAATTTTACATCACTATTCACAGTAGCCCATCAGACTGGAAAACACAATAGCCCTGGGACGTGGGGCTAACGATTTTGCGAGCCCTGCACCTCAGATCTATCCAGTTTGTGAAACACTGGTTTCGCTAAACAAGATAAATTATTATTTTAAAAGATTGACTCAAAAGAATCATCGGTTCACTAATTGGATCATGAACTTGTATTACCGAGCCAAAGATTATCTATTATTGAACATCTCGAATTAATAAAGACTTCAAGTTCATCTGTAAAGCACATAAAGCTATCGTTTGAGTTTATAAACTTCTATTTCATTTATGATTCGTATGGATCTGCTAACTGAATGCAAAGTGTGAGTTCTAGAAGAATGTTTGTGTCTTGATGAGCATGTATCGCTCACTAGGAGTCGCTAAATGAACAGATGCTGTTCTTTTTTTTCTTCTTCAACGGAGGATCAGTTGCCCTATTGGTTAAAATCCACAAACTGTTTATTTAAATATTAAATTAATAAATGACATCAAAACAGGGGCGTTTGCGTTATGATGTGGTGGGCTGCTGTGGGCCAGAAAGTCCAGGGCCACTTTTTGGTCCCAGTCCACCCCTGAATGGTGCACCCCTATCCAAAAAGCACAACCAGTTGTATTAATAATGTTATGCTGAGTGTGAAGTGTTACCAGAATTTGTTTTAATTAAGGTGAAAAATAAAAGTTTTGTGTTTAACGTATTTGTGTTGATGTTGAAATGGATTTTAAAACATAGGGTATCGAAAAAAGTATCGTTAGGAACTGGTATCATCATATTCATAATATATCATTATATTTATAATGTGCATCTATTTATACACAAACACTAATTATAACGGAGAGAGACATGCTTACACAAAAAACAAACAGTAAAACAAACATATTTTATACTAATTATACAAATTTTATACAATATATTTGTGTATATTTAGTGATACATTTAATATTTGTTAATAATCTTTATTTAAAATACATACTCTGGTAGTTTTACTTACACACACACACACACATACAAACTGTGTGTGTGCGTGCATGTGTATACATATAAAACAACACAGGGTAAATATAATGAAAATAAATTTATAGGCTGAAAAAAGATTTTCTGGAACATATAATGCTTAATAAACCTTTTTTGAACATCATACCTGGCTCTCTGATAACATCTGGGAATTTCTCTGGCAGCTCGATGTCTTCTTTCTCAAAGGTAGCCTCCTCCTCCTCAGTTTCAACCGAACCAATGGTTTCAGGGAAAGGGCTGTCAGGGGCGGGGCTTTCTATTGTAGAACCAAATCCTGTATCAGTCTCAGAGGGCGGGGCCAGAGGCGGTGATTCAGGTGCAGGATGTACATCAGCATGAATATCAAGCACAGGGACGGTAGAAGAATCACTGATTTCAGGGATGGGGCTCACAGGGACATCAGGAGAAGAACTAATTTCTCTGAATGGTTCGGGAGTGGAGGTGATTTTGGGCACTGGTTCAGGGGCAGGGCTTTCTTGGACTGGAACATGCTGGCCAGGGGAGATATCAGCAACTTCCTCTTCAGTGGCTTCATCAAGGACCGACTCCTCTGAAAACTGAAAGGCTGATTCTGTAGTGATGCTGAAGGGAACAGCACCCAGAAGGTCACTGTCAGGGGGAGAACTGGTGATTGTGTCATGGATGACAGGAGCATGGATCTCAGGATCAAGCTCAACATCAGGATGACCAGACGCTGCCACTTCCTCAAAGAAATCTGGAGATGTTTCCTGGCGAATCTGGATATCGGACAACATACAATGTTATTCTTTAAGGAACGAGACAGTTTAGCATTAAGTATCAAGAAAAAGTCAATCTGAACTTCAAATTCAGATAACAGGCACCACTTTCAGTAGGATTAGTAGATAAACAGAGAAAAATAGGTTTATAACCGGTTTAAAATATTAACATGGATATTGTAGTTACAATCTGATTCAGATTTTTTTTTTTTTTGACATGCATGAATGGACATCTGAACAAACGAAACATACTTAATCACTTTCAAAATAGCAATATTCAGAATCAGGTTGAATTTAAAGACCAAGTCATACTTATGCACAATGTGAAAAAAAGTGTAGAAAACAAATAGTGTGATAGAATGATAGCTGAATGTCATGCGCTTTACATACCGTTGGTGAAGCACTGACCTGGTGACCCACCTCTGACAAAACAGTCTCCAACATTGGCGTTTCAGGGTCATGTGACCTCACCTCCAAAGAGCTTCCTGAAATAAACACAGTTTCACATAACAAAATCTACAAATTGGTGTTACAACTATAGAGATGATGCCGTTTCGTTCAACAGATCCTATAAGCAGCACATCAATAAGCACTACAGTTCAAAAGTTTTGGGTTGCTACAATTTTTACAAGTTTTTATGTCTTTTATGCTCAACCAAGGATGTATTTCTTTGACCAGTAAAACAGTAATATTGTGAAATATTAATACAACTTAAAAAATAACTATTTCCTATTTTAAGATTTTTTAATATCATTTATGTCAAAGCTGAATTTTCAGCAGTCATTATTCCAGACTTCAATGTCACATGATCCTCCAGAATTAATTATGTTGATCTTGTGCTCAAGAAAAAAAAAAATCCTATTATATAATGTTGAAAACAATTGTGCTGCACTTTATTTTTGTGAAAATCATGACACTTGCTAAAGTAGTTTAAAGTTCAAATTAACAACATTTATTTGGAACTGATTTTCAAATAAATATTTAATCTTTAAAATCCCTTTTGTTCAATTTAATGTGTCCTTGCTGGATACAAATATTAACTTCTTTAAAAAAAATAAAAACATTTATTTGACTTTTTTCCCAATTCCCAAAATAATACTGATCCTTACTACTAATTCAAAAGAAGTATTAAGGAGCAATTAGGTTTATAACCTGCTATTTCTTCTGAAAGACTGGGTGCATCTCCAATACTCTCTGTCCCATCATCCACTGGTGCAGTAGGGTCCGCAGCAGCCTCCTAAAAATCAAGTGCACATCACTACATCTGATTCATTCATTCATACAAATCAGACAATATCACTAACACAAGCATTTTGATAATATGTTATGCAAACCTCTGGAGAGAGCAGAGTCCAGCTATTACTGGATGACCCGGTACTGCCAGTGCTGTTATCAGACATGGCCCTCTTGTGGCTCTGCACAGCACCTTTATAATGAAGATAACCACAAGCAGAAAGATTGATTAATTACCATTGTCTACTGTTTTGCACAGGCCATGACATTCACCAGAATGAGTGATAGCATAAGTTAATATTGTTGCAAGTATTGCACTGATTTCATAATTCCACCTACACTCTGCAGACAGCAACTTATTGTACTGATTTAGATGTTTTACAATAATGCAGTCAACAGATCCTATAACTTTAACATATTTACACTTTGAAATTAACCAGTGAGGATCAATTACCACAAATATGCCATTTTAGTAGATTGTCTTTTTGTTCTAATGACACTGTATTATCAATTATCCCTAAACCCACCTGTCTTCAGAGACTAATAACTCAATTCATATTGATTAAAACATATATTCAATTCAAGAAACACATAAATAAGCATATTTCAAAGAAACATTACTACTAAATCCTGACAGGAATTGTCTAAGGCTTCAAAACTTTGTCTCTGCCTTTTCACAGATCTGTCACTCCCCTCATTTTAAGTGTTGCAAGCAACATTTGAAGCATTTAAAACACAAAATGACTACTAAAGGCTGTTGTAATTCATGTGTGATGTGCGAAAATTCATTTAGTCAACATTGTAAGATTTTCAATCTTACTGTGGTAACAATTGCATACGTAGTTGGACTATAGTCTCAGTTCATTCATTCATTCATTCAAGCTAATGCTAGATTTGTCAGTATTTATATTGCATATTTCACAATGTGTTTGTATTTGACAGTGATGACAGTGACAATCAAGGAAAAACACATTTTGTGAGAAAATGGAGGATGCCTAAACCCCACGCATAGGTAAATAAATCTTGAAATTAACAGGTTCACAAAAACAACAATGGATATAAATGCATAAACATAATTTGTACAGGTTTTTCGTTGCATTCCTCCAGAATCAGTCAACCTAACTACACAATTATTACATAACCCACACTGGCGCACCTTATTTATTCAATTAGACATTAACGATGTAAATCAACAAAATAATGATTAGCTATTACATAACGGGCAAACACAAGCCACGAACAATACACAAGAGACTGCTGTAGTCTATAAAGCCACAAATGTGACCAAAAATGGTCGGACGGCCTCGCTGCATTCCTGGCCTATCGGTTATTGCATTTAAATAGACAGATTTAATTCGGTAAATCGCTGTCATAATGGTGATGCACATCATAGGCTGTGTATTTACATTGTGTACTGTAGCCAATACAGCGTTCAGCAACACCACACGCCATGCAGAATGAACACAACCCTCTTCCGCATGAAATAAGAATCCTTACCTACTAGTTCCAGATTATATAAACGGATGCTGTTACATAAAACGCTTACCGTGCTTAAAACGGCCTCAGACGAGTTGCGCACGTCTGCTAACGTTTAATTTCACCACGCGCGATCCGTCTCGCGAACTTCGCAACTTCGGGAAATTCGGGTTCCTCTCCAATGGGACTCTTGATAGTGTTCCGCTTAAACACTAAACAGCCAATGGGAATAAAGCGTCGTGTCGCGCATACAGACAGCTCATTTCAGCTGTGACTGACAAAGGCAGGTGAAAGTGACAATCTGAACGTGAAGTGCTGTCTTATCTTAACTTGAGGGGAAGTAAAGACTCCCCACAACATGCATTAACTCCCTATATATAGGGACAAGACATGTTCTCCTCCAGCAGTCTAATGACACGTCTACACAACTAGAGCTAAATCTGTTGGGACTTCCCGAATGTCTCTGACTGTTACAGCTGGACTGGCCTAAATAAACATCGCTCTTGTGTTGCAACATGTTCTTTTGTAGACTAATTTGCACATAGCTAAAGCAAACAGATATGTATAAAACATTGTTGTATTATATAAAAAAAACATAGGCTTCACATAGACTTTAATCCAGTGGTTCTCAAACTTTTTTCCAGGGGACCCTGGAATAAAATAATTTAAGGACCACCCAAAATAAGTTGTTACGTTTTTAATAAGCTAAATTAAACAACAGCAGGAACATTAAAATAATTACATTAACAACGATGACTGTTTTTTAACTGGGGAGAAAAAAATGTTGGTTGGGTCACTATAAATATGTTAATAATAATAAACCTTAATTTCAGATTTTGAACCATTTTAATGAAAAAGAATACAAGTCAAATTAATGAATAATTTTATCTGCTCTGGTAATAATTCTAGATACCGTATTATAATAGTTTTGATTTTTTGAGAATGCACTGCTTTGTTTTCCACTGGTTAAAATTTACAACAGTAGCCTACCTAAAATCTGGCTTGACTTTTGCATTGGTTTGAGCAAAAACTGCAGATTGGCTGGATGAAAATGTGATTCCACTGTCTGACTGCAGGTGGCACTTAAGGAACAGCAGAAAAAGAGCTGTTTATATGTTTCATATTTAAAGGGTTAGTTCACCCAAAAATGAAAATAGCCCATAAATTACTCACTCTCATCCTAGCCGTATGTAGGGCCTTGCACACCACATTAGTTCCAGAACTAAATGTAAAGTACAAAAGTACTGGTATTATTTTGCGCTATTTCCCAGTACCATTTAAAGGCACCGGCATTGGCTCCGACCGTGTGAGCTAGGACATGACGTAAGATGGTCGACAGCGATGTCATTTGTAAGTGGCGTTCAACAACATTAACAAAGAAGAATAATGTTAACAACAGGAGGACGAAGGACACTTTGATCGGAGCTGGGTTTTTGTTGTGTCTTGCGGGTTTCACAATAATGGACATGGAATGTGGACGCATACATAAAGTGATTGAAAGAACGGAAAGAAGGAATCTCCAACGGCAATTGGCTGTGCTACATTTGCTACAAGTGCCTGCACTTCAGCATCCGTATACTTATCACTGTTCATCATACTTGCAAAATACATTTACAATGTTTACAGTATGTTACACAGGGTTTTAAATCATGGCAGGTGAGGGCATTTTTGAACGCGTCTGGCCAATCAGTGTCTACTTACATCACAGTTAGTACCAGTTGTGCTGGTTAGACCCTGCTCCAGAGTAGCTATACTAAAAATCACACCTAGTTCCTGTGGTGCAAAAACGCCCAAAATTGGATAGTTCCACAATTAGTTCTGGTACTATGAAAAGGTTTCTGTGGTGTGAAAGGCCCTTATGGCTTTCTTTTTTTTAGACGAATCCAGTTGGAGTTATATAAAAAAAAATAGTCTGTGGTCTTTTAAGCTGCTTAATGGCACTCAGCGGGTGTTGCATGGATCAGTCCGAAAGAAGTTAAATAAAAAGCGCCTATCCATAAAAAAAGTGTCTCACACAGCTCCGGGGGGTGAACAACAGCATCTTGTTGCGAATCAATGCATTTTTGTAAGAAAAATATCCATATTCAAAACGTAATCATAACTTTAATTTAGCTTGCGCTGACTGTAGTACACGAAAGCAGCTCTGGGCTGATAATGTATTTATTATTTGTAATTAAATGGAAATGTCATTTTTTAAATGGTATTTTTTACAGTTGTAAATAGAAATGTCATTTTCAGGTCTATGCTCAAAAAGTGGAATGGACAGTTAACAGGTTAAACAAGTTGCTTCACAAAATACACTCGCTATTTCCAAGTGTATAAATAACACAGCAGCAGAGGCTGTTCAAAAAGTTGCAAATGCGTCGAAGCCAAAAATTTCACAAAAGTTTTAGTATTAAATGTAATTTACTAATAATGTAATACCATTAAATATGAAGGGTCTGTAAAATCGGTGTACTTTTATTAATATGTATGGATTATAATAAATAAATAACCAGAATTATAAAACTAAACCGAGAGCAGTTAAAATATTTGACACTGTTCATGGGTTTACCAAATCAATGCCATAAGCAGCGAAGGGTAGTATTTGTAAACATAACCTTGCGTTACCTGGCGGTGTCTCAGCAGAAAGGTTCGAAACGAGAGCATGATGTGCATGAGGCAAGTCATGTTTCAAAGCTTCAACAAATGTTTCAAAGTTTCATATGTAGCAGAAGTACCTACAAGAGACAAAAAAGTGTTGCCATCAATGATATATAAAATATTTATAAATAGCCTATTTATTGCAAAATGATACATAAAGTTATAGTTGCAGTATAAGCAAAGAGTAGCATCATTTGTTTTCAACTCAAATGCCACTTGATATTTTGCCTAAAAATTTAACTATAAACTAATAATCTAATAAATACAAATGGGGTCACTACTGTCAAAAACATTAATATTGTATTATTTGTTCTATATATTGTATTATGTCTGAATCTTCTATTCATAACAGCAACTTTCAGCCAGGCCTTCTCCTTTTTAGCATATGGTGATCATAAGACTTCCAGAATGTTCTGCAGCCATTACAGAGGGAACTTTTTCTATGCAGGCAACTGGATCATTGAGGAACCACAGAACGATGAGTAATCAGTGCAGCTCATTTCAAGTGCTTTGTGCCGTTTCTTTGTGCATACTTTCAGTGAACTTTCCAGAGCTCTTGCCAGTTTTATATTTCAATCTCATTTCTTTGACAGCAAAGAGTGGCTTGTTATAAACCATGCAGAAGGAGATGTTAGACATATGATCACCCTTGAGACTTCAGCTCAACACAAATTTTCATCAGTAGTGCTCCAAGGGGAATTAAAGTAAAAATGGCAACACACTCGCAGGCTTAAACAGAAAAACATAAAAGATTAGGAGGAAGCAACTGACTCATTTTTAATGGATCACATAAACATGGTCAGTGCAAATTTACATTAAGTACAAAGAGTGCTATTGTCACAGAGGTTGTAAATTATACATGTATAAACATGTATAATATACATCAAATTAGAAAGAGAGAGAACCTGCTGATTTAATCGATGCCAGAGTTGTCATTTAACAATGATAATAATCAAAAACAAATTATTAATTTATAGGTCACTCCTCCAACTCCAACAATAATAACATATTATTATCATGGCACGTTTTGTAACTGTAACTCAACAGCTGAATATCTGATATGCTGTAGGCTATTGCTGTTATTGTATAGGGTTCAAGACACTAGGCAAAACCAGCCTTTTCCCCTTTTGTTGTGCACACATTAAATTTATTTTTAAGATTTTAAGCTATTTTGCTTTCATAACATGTCTTTCTTCAGACAAGTAGAAAAAAACATTAAGAGTTTATTTTATTACACATCTAGCCTATTGCATCCATTTGCTTCTTTACATTTCAGTTACAATGCATATCTTTAAAGGCAGTTTTCTCAAAATGGTGAACTTTTATTTATTCTTTTTTTTTTTTGCCTGTTATTTGCAAAGTAGCTTCATATATATATATATATATATATATATATTTATGGAGCATTAAAACGCATATCCAAATCCCATCTGGTTCAGCAAAATGAAACAAATCTCTTCATCGAATGCTTCTGCTATTCTGAACTCTAGAAAAAGTGCAACTCTTTATTTCTAGAAAAACAATGAGACCTTTATGAGACATCAAAATGTTGATAATTTTGTTGAAGGTCTTTTTTTGTGTGGCATTTTTAATTTGATGTGCAGCATTTGCATATTAAAACAACTTTTTACAAAACGTGTAGTAGGCCTAAAAAAAAATCTTTATATGCTGTGAATAATCAGCTGAAAAATGTGGTGATATTAATTAAAAAATGTTTTTCATCTATTCATCTGTGGTTTCTTGTGCTGAGAAGTAGCCTACCATCTTACTTGTCTTGTTTAGTAGCAGCTACTAGCTAGTTGTTCTCAATTGCTCTAATTTTTTATTTTAGTATCTTTGGTCGTGTGAGATTTGTAAAGTGTGCTTTATTTAGGCTACACAAATATGCATAAACGTACAGCAGCAATTTGAAAACGGCGATTTTTAGATTGATTTGGTTACAGAGATTTGTGCATTTTCGATTGGGAAGGTTTGGCCGGACGTGCCACGTCACACAACGTGAATCCATCTATTGGTCAAACACAAGCATATGCTGCTCATTTTTCCTCCCTATGGCAGTTTTACGCCCCAAACAGTAAATAATATTTTTGCCCGATCAGCTTAACAAAGCTCATACCTTCGAGAAACACTTTTTTGTTTTTCATATGCATCTTTAATCGGCTTTGCAATCGTTTTAGGCAGTCGTTCCCTTTGTGTTGGTTTCTTTTGCATCACTTTTCGAGACAATGGAGTCTCTTCGCCATCAGCGCTTACAGCCCGGTATCGGATACGGAGCGAGCGCGACCGGGACTCTCCGGTCCCTGCGGCCCGGTGTAACCGGCACTCTTTCCTCGGCACAGGGTTCCCACGTCTCGGTGTCTGCCTCACCGGGGCCGCCGCCACCACCGCCGCCCCTCCAGCTCCACAGCCTCGGGTCCGGTATCATGGGCAGCGGGTTCGGTTCGGTGGACATGTCTGCGGGTCTGGGTCTGTCCAATCCTAGCAACCCCGCGGTTCTGAGAGAGGCAGTGGACGCCGTGGTCCGGAGCTTTGCCAAACACACGCAAGGATACGGCAGGGGTATGTGGGGTGAACATGGACATGTTTTGCACATGAGAGCATAAGAGTCAATGATAAACAACAACATGTTTTTTTTGAAAACAATTAAAATGTAAAAAGTGATTAGAAATGTATTCAAATTGGTTCTTCTATTAAATTTTATTATTTATTTTATTTAAACACTATCAAAACAGCAGTGTTTAAAAAGTAGTTTAAGCATAACAATTAACATACAATTTCAAATGCACATTAAACACATGAGAGTACAAATCTTTATTTTCATAAATTAGTTTTTGAATAATGAATATCATTAAGTTTTCTTGGGGCTACATAATTAAATTTACCCTTTCTTTAAAAATTACAAATATGCTATCTATCTATCTATCTATCTATCTATCTATCTATCTATCTATCCATGTGAACATTGACTTTAAGTGCTCCAAAATAAGATTTTTAATTTAGAAATTAAAAACTTGATAATCATAGGATAGATTCTAATCCTCTGTATGAATTGCATTTTTAATGCATTTTTTAATTATTTAATAGACTAGATCTGGGGAAGAAATGTGCCACATGATTGACCCACATGCAAGATATTTCAAGCAAACACATTCAGAAATGAGTACTTCTTACAAATTCATAAAACATAACCTCGCGTCACCTGGCGGTGTCTCAACAGTAACTTAGTTTGGAATCTCATTTCATTCCAAAATGAAAAAGAAAAAAAAAAATGTTTTATAAAGCCTATATTTAGAACCATTAAGATCTTTAGCATTTAATATAAATTCTATTTTATTATTTAAATTAATTTAGGCAGCTCCCTAACTAGACCATATTTTGCAGCACCGTAGGTGTGTTTAAACGTTCGATCTGAGCACTTAGATTGAGCCCCCTGACATGCTGACCTAATTACATTAAATGGATTATTGTTGGATAGACTGTTGCCAGCATTCTTTAAAGGCAGGCTAAGTGTTTTAATCTAGCTCCCAGACACCTCAAACCGTCTGAATGCAACCTCCAAGAAGCTTAGTGTAAGCTTTATATATATATGAGCTTGAGTGTGATGATTTTCACATTACTCCTGTCCAAATACACCACCCTTTATTTCCTGTTAGAAACTAGTATCTAAGCAATTCCACAACAACAAGCTTCCTTTCAATCAGCCATTCAATGAGCATGTGCTTTTCATTGTTTACTGACACGGTCATAGAGAAAGATGAATTTATGAACTTGTTTTGTAAAAGTAAAAATTGTTCCAAAACTTTTATGGGCTGCTTTCTTCTGTTGAACACATAAGAAGATATTTTGAACCGAGCAGTTAGTTGCCAGTAGCCACTGTCAGGTTTGGTACAACTTGAGAGTGAGTAAATGAGTGAACTTTTTGGGTGAACTCTCTTTAGGCATATTAAAAACACCAGAGAGACAATTTAAGTTTCTTAAATTTGAATAGAATTAGCAAAACTGAAGAATTAGTGCACGATAACCGGTGTTTGATGATATGTGAAATGAGACTGCTGCTGTTTCAAGCCACATTTGAACTTGTGAGTCTTAAAATAAACTAGAATGGTGTTGTATACTGTGATCCGATGGGCTTATTCCCACAGTGAATGTCGTGGAGGCCTTGCAGGAGTTCTGGCAGATGAAGCAGTCACGAGGTGCTGACCTGAGGAACGGGGCTCTTGTTGTCTATGAGATGGTCCCATCTAATAACCCCCCTTATGTCTGCTACGTGAGTCTCCCCGGGGGAAGTTGCTTTGGGAGTTTTCAGGCAAGCAATATTCTCTTCACATATTCCAATTCATTTGTCTTAGAACTTCAGATCTTCATCAATAAATAATTGTGTTTTGGTTGCTGTCTGTGTCTGCACATTTTCTGCCTAATGTTTTCTCTTGAGGATCTCTTGGAAATTAATTCTGCGAGCATCTTCAGGATTCGATTACAGTGTGGTTAAATAGCATCTTTCATCTTTTCAGTTCTGCCCGACCAAAGCTGAAGCAAGACGAAGCGCGGCCAAAATTGCCCTAATGAATTCTGTTTTCAATGAGCATCCATCTCGACACATCACAGATGAGTTCATAGAGAAGAGTGTGTGTGAGGCTCTAGCCTCTTTTAATGTGAGTTCTCAGTTTTTGGAGTGGATTTTTGTTCCAGCTAAAGAGATCATTCACCCAAAGATTTAAGTTCTTGCTTCATATACTCTTTTATTTCATCTGGGGAACACCATGCAGTTACAATGAATGAGCACTGGAGCTTTTAAAGGGATAGTTCACCCAAAAATGAAGATTCTGTCATTAATTATTTATCCTCATGTCCTTCCAAACCCAAAAGACCTTCATTCATCTTCAGACACAAATTAAGATATTTTTGATGCATTCCGAGAGCTCTCTGACCTCCCATAGACAGCAAGGATCCTTACACAATCAAGGCTCAGAAACGTAGCAAGGAGATCGCTAAAACAATCCATGTGACATCAGGGGTTCAACCGTAATTTTACAAAGCTACGAGAATACTTTGTGTGCAAAGGAAATAAAAATAACGACTTTATTCAACAATTCATCTACTTTGCGTAACCCTTGGTATTGCACATGTAAACAATGTATGCTGTTCTTTATCTGCAGCACTGTACGCTTATATGTGGTTTACATTGATTATGCTTTTAATCTGAACGTAAACAACGCATCTGCCTACATATGTTGCATACGTTGTTTACATAGTGATACTCTCCAAAATGGCACTGTAGGGTGATGTTGAAGGAGACGAATTGTTGAATAAAGTCATTAGTTTTGTTTTCTTTGTGCACAAAAAGTATTCTTGTAGCTTCGTAAAATTACAGTTCAACCCCTGATGTCACATGGTCTTACGAAGGTCTTACGGGTTTTGAACGTCATGAGGGTGAGTATGAATGACAGAATTCAAATTTTTTGGTGAACTATCCCTTTAAGCTTTGTTAAAATATAAATGTCACTTTACTGTCACTTTTGATCAATCTAATACAATCCTTGCTGAATGAAAGAACTAATTTCTCTTGACCTTTACTCATTTGTATTTACTGTAGGGAAACAGAGAAGAAGCTGATAACCCTAGTACAGGCATCGGTGCTTTTCGGTTCATGTTAGAGTCTAATAAGGGGAAATCTATGCTAGAGTTCCAGGTAAGTGAGATAATTACTGGACTATATGAAAAGTTGTGAGTAACTGTTCATGTGGATTTTAATTTGAAACCTTTTTCTTAGGAACTGATGACCGTTTTCCAGCTTCTCCATTGGAATGGTAGTCTGAAAGCCATGAGAGAAAGGCAATGCTCTCGTCAGGTAAAGACACATATACTATTTTCAATCATCCTTAAGAGTCATATGATGAGGATTGATATGTACCTTCATCTCTTGAAATAAAACCGTTTACATCACTATGTAAAAACATGGTTTTCAGATCTCAAAACTTTCTCACTCCAAAAATACCATTCATTAAAACTATTCTGACATGATCGACCTCGTTTACATGTCAACAACAGCTATTCTGAGTTCAGAAACTTGGCTGACTAGTCACAGGGAAATAAAAAGAAAGTAGTAGCATAGAAACTATTATTCCTAATGATAGGAAAGTAATGAAAGTCTACCAAACTTTATACTGATCCTGACAGATTTAGGATCAGAGAGCTGCTGCAAAATGCAATAATTAGTAACTTGGAAAAAATAATTAAAGTTTGATAAAATAGATACATAAAATATACAAAAATAAAAAAGCTAGTTTCCAAGGTGACATTTATCATTTTTATTTAGTTTAACTTGATATACTGTAATAACTGAAACTAAAATTAAAATGAATAAAAAGAATATAGACATAAAAAAACCTAACTAAAATGAATTGGAAATATTAATAAAATAACTAACAGTATCTCAATAGTAGTAAAATAACACTGGCAAAAATGTTAATGAAAACTAAAATATAATTGCATTTTGGCACAAAATAAAGGCATTGTATGTTTATATATATATATATATATATATATGATCCTATTTTATTTTATTATTCCTTGTTAGTTTCTTGTAAATATTTATTTGGCCCATTAATATGTTTCACTGACCTGTCTATGGTGTGTATAACAATCAGCCTTTTTTGTAAACAGGAAGTGCTTGCTCATTACTCCCACCGAGCGCTAGACGATGATATGCGTACACAAATGGCCGCTGACTGGGTCAGTCGAGAACACGTTTTATCCGGTACCATCAATCGAGAGATGGCCGCCACCGAGCGCGAGCTGGAAGAGGCCCGTCTGGCAGGACGGGAGCTGCGCTTTTATAAAGAAAAGAAGGACATTCTGCTAATGGCAGTGGGGCAGCTAGGTGGGTCAAACACTACAACTCTGCCCTGCACATGCTGAAGAACATGAAGAGGTGTCAGACGTACCGTATGATTGTACCAGATAGCACTCCAAAACTCAAAACAGTCTTTTTTAACTTGTGTTTGTGTGTGAGGAGGAGTCAAAGAATCAGCATTTTGAATAATTCCACAGACAAAAATGATGATGAATTATACGTTTCTGTCTTTTTGATCTGAACATGTAAGGCATTTTAAACTTGAAGAGAATTAAGTGCTATATTGCTATTATTACTATACCAGTATTATCCTCCAGTGTTATCGGTTGACTGTACTGGCACATGGCCCTAATATGTTGCGAAAATCCATTTTGAGGCCTTCTTTGCATTGTACTACTCATGAATCCTATTTCATGTGGGCGCTGCTTTTTTTTTTAGCTAATTCGCCAAATCACTGCCTATTCGCTTTTCTTAGGAGATACAGTTGTGAGGTCAAGTCATTTTTATATCTACAGATTGATCACAGTGATACAGTTGTTTTCAATAGTCTGCATTTACATTCACATGATAGCCTTGCTCATTTATTTGCTACACATGTGCTTTTGAGAATATACAAACTTTTGCTTTGTAATGTGTTTATGTAAACACACAATTTATACAGTACTTTTAAATGAACTAAACTTTTCCACAAGAGCCAATTGCCTTAGCATAAATGTTTGCTATGGAAGCAACCTCACAATGTTTTCATAATACAGAAGGTCAGATTTTCTTACACACTGTCACTGGTGTGAAATCCTGGCACAGGAAGCATAGCAAGGCCATTTCCTCCTGCCTTCTTCTTGCATTGGAAAACTGAGTCTGTGCCCTCATTACATTGCCTTCTGTTACTTTTGTGATTTTGGAGCAATCATGCTCAAGGCAACATTTAATTTCTACCTCCTTTCTGAAAGCTTTTGTGAACACTTATTAGCATATATGCATACAAGTGCAAATTGGATGTGTGTTAAAGGAATAGTTCACCTCAAAAAGAAAATTTGCTGATAATTTACGAACCAAGATGTAGATGAGTTTGTTTCTATATCAGAACAGATTTGGAGAAATTTAGCATTACATCACTTGCTCACCAATGGAGCCTCTGCAGTGAATGGGTGCCATCAGAAAGAGTCCAAAGAGCTGATAAAAGCATCATAATAATCCACAAATAATCTACAAATGTCCATCATTTTGATGTCTCTTCAGTGCAAAAGTCATCCCGTCTGAATCAGGAGAGAAATATGCACAAATCAAGCACAGCTTACATTGGTGAGCAAGTGATGTAATGCTACATTTCTCCAAATCTGTTCTGATGAAGAAATAAACACTTCTACATCTCGGATGATTGGAGAGTTATTAAATTCTTAACAAATTAGCATTTTTGAGAGAACTGTAACTTCAAGATGAGCAATGCTTTGCAATAGGTTGCTTGATTCAGTGCAACAGGAAATAAAACCATATATTGCGTCTTATAGACACTTGTTGGTCTCCCAACAAAATGGTCCTTATAGCCTGTACTATGCTTATAAATTAGTTGAAATCAAATATACAATCAAATATTTTAAAATGTAATCACTTCTTATTCCATCATCATAAATAACTATTATAACTGATCACATTGTATTACTAAGTGAAGTGATGTAAACTTGATTGTTAATGTTTTATCCCAGCCATTTGTTTCAGTATTAGGGGCTGTAGCTCTACTGTAGTATTATGTCACCCCTCAGTTATCTTTCAGATCATTTTAGATCAGAAGAAAGTGTCACTGCTTTCTCCTTAAACTGAATTTTAAAAGACAATCTGCTGAATCTTGATACTAACATCACAATGATGCTTAATGTAGGATGTGCATGGTGAGAAACATCAATGATTGTCATTAGCCAGACAAATCTGAAAATGTACTATTAAATGCTAATTGTTGTTATTTGTTTTCCATTGTAGTAGTACAGTAGACATCATAGTTTAACTGCAGAACTGTCTTAATTATTCATTTAAAGCCCCGGAAGCTTATAGGCTGGTATTATAAAAATGGTAACATAGACAGATGGTATTACAGTTATTTACATGACATAAGAAGAAACAAAGTGTAGTTAAACTGTAAAAATGCAGCTATCACTGAAACCTAAAGCCCCTTTCTTTAAATTTTCCATAATGTGCAAGATCCCTACAAATTATTTATTCATTTTAGACCATGTATTTTGTGAAATGACAAACATTTTGTGAAAGATGCCCATTACTAACAGTATAATTTGCGGTTATATTAATATTTCTTTTTCAGTTTAATTTCCATGTTTATGAAAAGAATTTCTGAGTGTTCTCTCAATGTAATTTGTTTGTACTTTGTCACATCACTCCATCATATGCCACTGAAATGTGTATTGAAATGTGAACTGCATTGCATATACATTGCATATAATTTTATACAATTTGTTGGGTCTTTTCCCTGTGTTTTTTTACACTCTTGTTTACCAAAATTATTTTTCAAATTATACTTAAGGTAGTGAAATTGAATCAGTGCATGTGAATACATTTTATACATTCTCTATTTGTTTTGTAGTCTACCATTTTTCATGGTTTATACGATTTTGATGCGTAGCCAGTGTTTTGTTGGTTTATATTCTTTACAAATCAATAAAGCAATTTTAAACTTACCCATTTCACAGGCTGTGGTCCATGAAGGTTAATATATATATATATATTAGAAAAGCTTAACCACTTCAAACGTTGCGGTAAATACATGTAGCCGTTAGACGAGACTTTTATTGAGCCAGGTCTTTTATTTTGAAATTTAGCAACTTCGGTGTCCAGTTATATAAGGACCCTTATAAATATTTGTATATATGTGTGTTTATAATACAATACAGAAATCTGTGAAATATGCGTGTTGTGCTATATTGGTATATTAAAGCAATTACACATTCGACTCGTTAAACAAATTGACGTTCTGCTATTTTTGTCAGGCAAAAATAAACAACCACCCTTCTAGGGGTCCTGTAACATCCCATTGCATGTCATGTGGTTGGGGAATAACAGTTTGTGAGACATACGCGCAGTTATATATGTGAATTTTGACAGAGTATTTATGCTGTGTTACGGTTTGGTGGCTATTATTGATATTTCCATATAAATAAATTCATTAATCTTCTATCGTCAAGTCAGTAGTAATCATGTGGGCGGTCGCAGCTTCAAGGTTTGTCCTTCAAATCTGCTGGACTCCTACAAATCTAAAATCTTCCTTGAGTCGAATACAGAATCTGTCACAAACAGCATGCAAGGTAAGCAGGAAACAACTGATCTAAATTGAAAACGCAATGGCAATCATAGTGCGGTTTTGCAATTTAGAATAAATGACTTCTGTAATTATTTATTGTTATTATTGTGATATCGTCTTGCCCAGTTGCAAATACATTTTTTTTATGATCTCTTTGAATGATTGACTTAAAAATCACACACACACACACACACACACATACAATGTATATGCTTGCATTCGTGTGTGTGTGTGCATATATATGTGCTAGCATCTACACCTTTTGATGTTCTTCAAAGCAATTATTAGTTGTATCTTATTCCAGAATACAGTTATTGTTGAACGCTGTTGGAAGATTCCTTTATCCAAAGAGGGAAAGCCACCCAGACTGCATCCCCGTCGACACCGGGTGTACCGCTTGGTCGACGATACAAAACACAAACCCCAGGACAAGATGGAGCTCATCCTCACTCAGACGGTGCCCAGTGAGTGCTTTTGCCGCACAAAAAAGTATGATTTCAGAACTGGGGGTTTTTGACTTAAGTATTCCTTTAACAGAGCTCGGTGGACGAGGCGACACCGTATTTGTGAAGAAATCATTGGGCCGCAACAAACTGCTGCTCCAAGGTCTGGCTGTCTATCCATCACAAGAAAATAAAGACATGTTTGCAGAGGAAATAAGGGTTAGTTTCATCTTCAAAACAATTCATTTCTCTTTAAAAGAAATAGTTCACTAAAAAAATTACAATGTGCTGAAAATTTTCTCCAGGCATCCAAGATGTTAAGGAGTTTGTTTCTGCATCAGGAACAGATTTGGAGTAATTAAGCATTACATCACTTGCTCACCAATGGATCCCCGACAGTGAATGGGTGCCGTCAGAATGAGAGTCCAAACAACTGATAAAAACATTGCATTAAACATAGTTAATGTCTTGAGAAGTGAAAAAACTGTGCTGTTAGTAACATCTTCATTAAATCTTAATGATGACTTCATTTATTACAAACATATAGATTTACCAAAGCATTAACTGATGGACTGGAGTTGTGTGGATTGTAATGTTTTTATCAGCTGTTTGGACTCTCATTCTGACAGCACCCATTCACTGCAGAGGATCTAATGGTGAGCAAGTGATGCAATGCAAAATTTCTCTAAAAACATTTCCCAGTAAAAAAAACAAATTCATATATATCTTGGATGGACTGAGGCGGAGTACATTTTAAGCAAATGTTAACTTTTGGGTGGACATCATTTAAAGTGTTCACAGTTGGCTTTTTTTCCTCTAGCTACTTAGGGAGGGACGACCCGAGGACAGAGTCCAGACACGCACAGGACAGCTAGTGAGTTAACTTGTATGTTTTAGACTATAAAATATGATTATACATCTAATCTGTTGTATGTTTGACTACACAATTACATGTTTAATATTTTTATATTGGTTTCCAGTTGCTTCATTTAGTCTTTGTGTTCATGTTACAGACTGTTGAATTCTTGAAGAAAACTCATCTTGAAGTTCCCATGCACACTTCAATTCAGTACTCACTCACTAAAGAGATCGTTTGCAGATGGTTTCTTAGACGGGTAAGATAGAAAAGAGAAGTATATTAAAAGTAGCAATTCTAGTAGTAAATTTAACCGCGAACAACACAATATTACTGTTTATATATTCATTGTCCTGCTGCATAAATCCAAGTGTGCTTGAGCTAGAGGTCACAAACTGACAGCCAGACATTCTCCTTCAGGAGTTTCTGATAGAGAGCAGAATTCAATGTTCTGTCAATTATGGCAAAGCAGCCTGACTTAACGGGACAAACGCCCTCTGAAAAGTTAAACTTTTTGTTTCATCAGTCCACAGAATATTTGCCCAGAAGTTTTGGGGATAATCAAGATTTTATTTGGTAAATGTGTGACGAGCATTTGTGTTCTTTTTGTTCATGGATGCTGTTTTTTGCCCAGTCTCTTTCTTATTGTTGAATCATGAACACTGACCTTAATTGATTTTGCTTTTTAAGAATGCTTCACTTTGACAGACAGGTTCTATTCAAGTGATTTCTTGATTCAACAGGTCTGACAGTAAGCAGGTCTAGGGGTGGCTAGAGAAAATTAACTTAGCTTTCTAGAACAATGTTGTTAATCACAGTTCTTTCATAATTTCATGACAGCTCATTTTTCACGTAGGGCCAGGTATGTTTCGACAGCTTTTTCGCTTTAATAAATGTAATCATAATTTAAAAATTATGCATTTTGTATTTACTTGCATTATATTTGTGTAATATAAAAATTTGTGTGATGATCTGATTCTTTTAAATGTGACATATGAAAAAAAACAGGTAGTGGCAAAAACTTTTTTACGGCACTGTATATACACATATATAAGTGTATATGCGTGTATAAAAATAATGCAGACCCACATTGTTAACATAATCCAATGCACTGATTTATTGTGTTTGTTTTATTATATTATTTTATTATGCTTTTACAATTGTGACCTTGGACTACAAAACCAGTCTTAAATTGCAGGGTATATTTGAAGCAATAGCCAAAAATACACTGTATGGGTCAACATTTTTGAGGTGTATTTTTTTTATACTCTCAGATTCCAGATCTTCAAATAGTTGTGTCTTGTCCCAAATATTGTCAAATCCTAACAAACCATACATCAATGGAAATGTATAAATGTATAAATAACTGATGTATATATCTCAATTTCGAAAAATTGACCTTTATAACAGGTTTTGTGGTCCAGGATCACAATTTGCTGTTTCTGTCCACAGCTTGGTGTGGTTGTGCCGACACATGCCTTGACTCTTCCAGAAGAACCAATCACAGGGCCTGGAGAGTACTGGTGTAATGTCACAGTAAGTACATTTACTTTAAAATACAGTTTTATGATCATTTAGCTCAAATGATCTCATATGCTTCATTCATTGCTTGCAGAACTTGCAATCTGAATGTTGTTTTTTCCTCTCTCAGGTGAACGGAGTGGACACAGTGAGGGTGCACATGTCTGTGGTGCCGTTTGTGGAGCCCAGTCAACGGCTGCTGATGAAGAAACAGGAAAAGCAAGAGCAGTCAGATTCAGAGTAGTGTTTTCTTTACTAAAATGCTTTGCAGGGAACAACTTGGAGAATATGCATAAGGAATTTGTTCAAATAAAATTTTTCTTTTTTTCTTTTTGTGTGGTCTGTTTTTTTTACATTTACACTACTGCATATGATGCATTTATTAGTGATTGTTGTGATCCATTACGTAGCATGTACTTAGAAGTTTTTTTTCCTTCCAGAACAGCCCAGAGTTGCCGTCTCACTGCAGAATGTCTGTATCAATTTGACAACATCATAAAGTTCCAGCATAGCTTTCAGCTGTGAGTGTCTTGTTCCACCGCATAAAAATCATAATCTACTGAGAATGAGTTCTGAAGTACCAAAAAATCACTGCCGTTCTCACTGGTCATCGTGTCACTGTGTATTATGTGATATGACAAAATACCGTGGGAAGAATCTGTTTGAAAAGGGTTAGTCTGCCCTGATAGAGCTGTAAGAGCATGCTGTCCAAGTGCAGTACTAACTATTTTTTTGGCATCAAGGGACCCAATATGCCACCCGAACAAACTTTCTGCCCTGACAAGAGATCTTTATAACATACTAGTGATTTATTTAAATAAATAATTTAGTTAGACCTCCACAATGTTCCTTCCTCCAGAAACGACTAGGTTTATTTACTACTAGTCCAACCCATTTAAATTGGCTAAAAATCAGTATGAAGTTCATAGTCAAGTAATTGATATTTTCAACATTTAATTTTTTTTTAAGATGAGTAAAACACCCAAATTCAATTAATATTAAATTATTGGTCAGTTTAATGTTCTGTGTCTTGAATTCATTCTGACATTTTGAGACATTTTTACACATTTAGCATTAAAGTCCTTTTAATCTTCTGCAGCTCTATGTAAAAATATAGTAAATGTCATATTATACTGTAAAGAAAATTGATTGTGTGGAGGTTTATGTATTTTTATTTCTGGCAGTGGTATAGGAACGATTTCACACATAAAAGTGTTTTTACACACAAAATGAAAATTTGAGTATATTTTCTACAGTTGCAGTGAAGTTATACTTTATTCATGGTTCTACAATTAAGAATCAACATTCATAATATGAAAACAAGCAGTTTTTTTTTTTTTGCAATACTTTACAATAAGATTGTATACATTAACATCCAATATTAATTTTGTATACATTAACATTAATGCATTTTCAACTAACAATAAACAGTATTTCTATACCAACACTGACCAAAATGAATAAATGCTATAAAAAAATCATAACACATCGCATTAACTAATGTTAACATAAAGAACCTTATTGTAAAGCGTTTCCAGTTTCTTTCACCTTTTCAATCTTTATACACACACACACACACACACACATATATATATATATATATATATAGATAGATATATATATATATATGCAACTGCTTACGATGGCAGTGTGGAAGACAAGACCTTCCCAAGTCAACACATCCCAATCATTTAATAAACAAATAAATCATTTGAACCAACAACAGCTAATATTATGTTACCCCAAAAAAAACAATGTAGTTCAAATGGAAAGATAATATTAGGTAGACAACTGGGAGCAATCTTAAACATTATAATAGCAGCCAAAGTCCTCAGCTCCTTACTGAAACAATACAAACTGGTATTTCTCTAAAAGCTGGCAAAAACAATGACATTTCTGTATTGGCTGCAGTCTCTGACAAAATCTGCGTGACATTAGGTTGAGGTGTGCACAACATATTGATATCCAGTCCATCAGAATCCATACTTGGCTTGCGTTTGTCGTCGAGTTAACTTGTTGTCAGCCCAGTTGTTCTTGAGTTCCAGCTCGCGTTCCTTGGCCTGATGAATCAGATATGTGATTTGGTGCTTGCGTCTCTGTTGTCCTGTTGGCTGATCTCCTTTTTTCTGGAAATGAGATGTAAAGTCAGACTTTTTCTTTCATTTACCTCCTTCAAACAAACCGCCATCAGAAAACGGACACTTGGGGTGCTCACCTTGCTGAAGGACTTGCGGGGCTCTGCCTCTGCCGTCATGTTCTTTGTCAGCCATTGCTTATTGCCACTCAGCTGATCATCTCCTTTGATCTCCAAGAACTTGATTTCTTCTCTTCCACGATTCTGTTTGCCCTGTAGCCGCCGAAACTAAAAAAAAAAAAAAAAACCTTGTACTGAATCTAGATCACCCAGGAGGACTCAGACATGCCAAAACTTGCTGTCATGATGCTGGGAAACACTAGATATTTGCCAGAGCATTCTTAGCGGTTGGATAGGAGCTATACAGAATTTTACACCTCTTTTGCATTCACCAGGCAAAATTATATATAAAATCTCAATGACATGTATGATATGAAGCATCATTCAAAGATGTGAGATAAATACACAACTAAGTTTAGGGTTCTGGAGTAAAAAAATCTGATCGGCTAACGACAAAATGTTCCCATTCAATGACATTACAATAATATTAATTTATTATCATTTCAATTACTAGAATTCAATCAATAATGAGATTTGTTACTGTTGCAATAATACTACTGTACTGCAAGACAAAAAATTTACATTTCATAAAATGCATGTTTTATTATTTAAATGACAAAAAACAAGTCACTATTACTAAGATATTTATTTATATATTTATAAATAGTATTGCAACAATGTACAATAAAAAGAGAATTTAATAAATCATCATATTTGAGTTTTATAATTACTACAATTTCCAAAAAAATAAGCTAATATATTACAAATAAATATATACTATAATATATTACTACTATATTCTAATAACACTACTATACTGTACAATAAAATAATAATACATTAAAATGTTGCTATTGTTCTAAATAATCATTTTATTACTATTTTAATTCCAAAAACTTAATTAACAAAAGAATACATTACTATCGCAATAATAATAATGTACTGTACAATAAAAAATTATCTATACCTTTTATTTCATTATTATTTAAATTACAATATGTTACTACAACATGCCAATACTATAAAAAGTTTAGAAATGAGAAATAAAAAAATGCCAAAAATATTATTATTTTATTTAAAGAATGATAGTAAAATTACAATACTAATATTTATGTTTACAAGTGGAATAACCGCATTTTTTTATTCGAGCTATTTATGTGGGTCATACTTCAGCTTGAAAAATATGTAACTAATCCATTTAAATACAGAACAAAGACATCGCCTGAGTAATAGAGATACTGCAAACAACTCACTGCTTCATCATTGAATAATGAAGAGGATCCTGAATCCTCTTGGTCATCAGCCGCAGGGTTCGGGTCTGGGAAATATCCTTCACCATAGTAATCCTGCCAAACACATGCAGAAAACATCAGCTGCTGACATGGCAAGCAATATACTGGTGTATTCATAATGACAGGTTTTACCTGTGGAGAAGTCTCTGGCAGTGGATTTGCGGGATACTGATGTTGATATTCTCCACTCTCGTAGTCTTGCATGGCTCCAACTGATCTACTGTCTGCGTTAGGAACAAAGTCCAGTGGGGTGTCCTCCACACCGGGCGGAGGGTGCAGAGAGGGAACGTACTGCTGAGAATGGGGGTTGTGAGACATCACAGGCTGTGCTGAGCTTTCCGGAAGGGAAAAGTAGTTCTCTGGAGCGAGTTCATCGTCACTTCCCTCTTCATCCGCGGCCATTTGTTTGGCTAGCTGCAGCGCCGCTGACTTTGCAGCCGCTTTGATGGCGGATGGGGACGGGCTGCTTCCAGAAAGAGCCTGGGACTTTGCTGGGGTCACCTTCGGCTTATCTGACCCGGGGCGTTTGGTTAGGGTGTGCGGCAGCAAGGGCCGCGCGGTCTCCTTCATCACCAGATTCTTAGGCTGAGGCAGCAGAGAGGACAGACCACCCCCTCCCTGGAAGAATACAGAGAAAATAATCTAATTTACTATTATGTAAATTCATGTTTTTTAACATTATGATAAAAAAATGGGCCAACGCGAGGATGCTGTGGTAGCGATGCCACAGCCAACAGCTCATTAACATATGCCTTAATCATTATTCATAAGGAAAAGAACTACAAATCTATGAAGCATTGTGAATGACATAATTTATACATATTAAACAATTGATTTAAACATGTTGATTATGTGTATAGAAGCATGTTTACTACAAAATATGCATACAAATATTTAAGTAGTTTGAGAGTGGAAAGATTTGCTTGTAATGATTCTCTTAGAGCTGTCAAACGATTAATCATGATTAATCACATCCAAAATAAAGGTTTTTGTTTACATAACGTATATGAGTGTATTGTTTATATTTATTATGTTTATATACATACACACACATGCATTTATACATTTAAGAAAACAGTGTTATGCTTCTATATTAAATATATTTATATATAATATTAATTATATGAATATAAATATATACATGTAAACACTTTCAAAATATATAATGTGTGTATTTATATATACATAATAAATATACACAGTACACACACACATATATTATGTGAACAAAAACTTTGGATGTGAATAATCGCGATTAATCGTTTGACAGCACTAGATTGGTGGAGATTTCTGCAGAGTAGGTCTGTTTTTTTGTTTTTGTGTGTGTGTTTGTTTTTTCCTTACAGTAGGTCTTAATGGTTTATAAGTTAGCATTTAAATTCAATTCACCTATGGAAAAAAAGGACATTTTTGCACTCAAAAAAGGAACTGTAGTAAACGTACTTAATAGTTAATTATAAATCATTTATAGCAAATAAATATACTCATATCTAATTATAGATATTTAATAATACTTTGATATATTTCAATATCCAATCCTGTTTATTAATCCTAAGGATCAAATAGTTCGTTATAAATTTATATCCAATAAATATAACTAATTATAGATATTTAAGGATGTTTTTATATTTTTTAAATAGCTTGTTTAATTCTAAGGGTCAGAAAAGGGAGAAAATAATCATTTATAATTAAATTACAGCTGTTTTGGTGAAGGAAAATAAAAATAAAAAAAATATCTCCGATATATTTTTTTTTATCCATACCTGAGGAGCGGATTTCTTTCGCACGGGCTCGTCTTCATCAGAGTCAGACTAGAACAGAAGAACAACATCAGTCAGAAACAGTTTCAGTATAATTATAGGACATTCATTTATCTATAAAACTCACATCTGCTGGTTTTATTACAGGAACGGTGATTTTGACGGGGTCTGTGCGTTTCTTGGCTTTGGGCAGATCCACGGTCATCCTCTTGGGTTGAGGAGCTGATGTTCTCGGCGCAGGCAGAGACGCGAAGAGTCCTCCGATTTTCCCCGCGGGGCGAGGCGCTGAAGCCGGGCACTCATCGCGGTCACTGTCGTCGCTGCTGTCGTATGCGACCAGAGACATCTCCACCGATCAGAGCCGTTCACTTCAGTTCAGACGAAAGTATCGTTGATGAGCTACTTTTGCAGCACTTTCATCAAAGCAGCTCAAATCCTCCTGTACGCCCAGATTTATACTGTGTGTAAATATATAATAAATATCAGATCTCAACATCGATGACAAATTCGCCTCCAGATAATTCAACGCTTGCATGCGTGCATAAGAAATGCAGTTTTTAAATTAATATTGTCCCTGCAAAACGCAAACAACGTAAATATATTAGTCTAAACAGACAAGTGATAACGGTTAATAATTATAAACTGTTCCTATCTAACCATTAGATCCGTAAACATTTTTTTCTTCCACCATCGTGAAGTATTTCCTCAACATCCGCTGCACAGTTTCACATGATCCCGCGACACTGCCACCAACCGGACTGGAATCTCATCAATAAACACGACCCACCGTTACAATAAACCAACGGATTAATATACTAATAACCCGAACGGTATTAAATATGATAGTCTTGCAAAAAACCCATAACTGACCCACAGGTCTGCTCGAGAAACTCTAGATCGAACCCCTATACATAATGCATTTTTAATAATATTTTATCAATCGTTAGGAAGATGAACAGATACATGTTATTGAGACAAAGAAGCTTAAGTTTGTTTGACACTACTGTTTAAACTGTTCACATTTGTTTAATACTACTTCAGACATCAGTTGTAAACACATTTGCAAAAAATTCACCTAAAATTGCGTTAAGCTTTTATGGTCTGTGTAGAATGTAAACAGTGTCTACTTGTTCAGTAGTGTTCGATACAACACTGAGTGGTCTTGATAATATTTTTAATGTTTTCGAAAGAATTCTCTTAATGCTGACCGAGGCTAAATTACTTTCACAAATACAGTAAAAGCAGTAATATTGCAAAAATATTATTTGAATAGAAAACAGTTGACATTTCAGAAGTCATTTCTCCAGTCTTCAGTGTCACACAGTCCTTCAGAAATATTCTGATAAGCTGATTTGAAACACTTATTTTTAATATCAATGTTAAAAAGAGTTATTTTTCAGGATTCTTTGAAGAATAGAGTTCAAAATAGCATTTATTTGAAATAGAAATCAGTTGCAACATTACATATGTCTTTTTTTTATCTATCAATTTAACAATCAATTTATCAATTTATTCTTGCTGAATAAACGTATTAATCGATGATATGAATAGTAATGTTCATTCGTACAGAAAAATAAGCCATGTGTAATCAGCTGGTAGTATGTGTTGGTGGCATAAAAGCAAGGAAACGGACCAAAACATTTGGTTGGGTTTATTGACAAAGTCTGCAGAACTCATACAACATTTCTCCATGATAAATTATCTTGCTAATCTCTGTGGTAACTCAGTACCAGTAGCTTTTACGAGGCCTTCTATCTTCCCGAATGTTCATTTTCTCCAAAACTTCTTCCTCGAGGGTTTTCAAAGATGGCGTGTATGTTTTCTGAAGCGTGTCGTCTGGTGATGTGTCTTTGGGTCCATCTGCAAGGTACAGAAACACTTTCAGATTTCTGATAACCGAACCATATTTAAACGTCTAAAACTCAAGGAAGAAATGCAATGTTTTTAAGCTTTCAGAAACACCACCTTTCCACTGCTGAGGAATAATGCCATCTTTTCTCTGAAAGACTGGTTTAGGAATTATCCGTCCTGTCCTGACAGAAACACGCACTCGCTCGCCCTCTTCAGTGTACCTCCACTCGATATCTGTGGGCTTCCTAAGAAACATAACACATACATTAAGAGCCGGATGCATTGCACCGTTTTTCTATTTACTACTTTATTCCATGTCTGATGCTCACCTGTCAGTAGGGTCAACTAGTGTAACATCCTTCAGCAGCAGAGGGGCTTCACTGGCAATGTAAGTACCCCGGTAATCTCCAGATCTGCCAATATACCTGTAATGCTGGAAAAGAGCGTTTGAAACAATTAAAAGTGCTGCTTTGCAATGAAATTATTACTAAAAAAAAAGTTACTCCTACCGTGTTCAGGCCCTCGAGTATGACCCAGTTTCGACGTCGGAACACCTGAGCAACTTTGCCTTGCTTTCCTTTGTCCTTTCCAGACAAAATCTCCACCTGGTTTGAATCAGATTTCAATGGTGTGTTCTATAAATATACATTGTAAAATAACACACAACATGCAGAATTTAAGAATTAAATGGTGTTAAAACATCCACAAGATTTTTTAGATTCCAAGGACCCCAGCTATAATAAAAGGGACCTCATTCTAAAATGTAAAAGGCACATACATATTTTTACCCATTACCCCATATTTTACCCTTGGATATTTTTATCCAAGTGTGAAAAACGCAGTCTCCGTGTTGCCAGATACAGCTATCATAAGCGTTTTCTTTTACTTGTTTTTACCATAGACTGTATAAAAACAACGACGTAGTGTCCGTGACGTCACCCGTAGACCCCTGAAGAGCGTTTTTGAAGCCTAAAGTGTGCAGAGCCATCGCCATATTGGCAGCGCATCACCGCACGACTCTCCTGGACAATCAAAAATGGGAAAAAAGGCGGGAGCTGATTGCTGAAGCCACACCCACCTAGCAGGACGGTGATGACAGCAGCGGCGAAACCCCTGTCACTCAAGTGACCACGCCCTTCATTATGCAGATCTTTGTCTTACTATAATTTAAACAGATGAGTTATAAATAAATTCAGCCCTCTCACAGTTGTCATGAAGGGTAAAATTAGCTATATAGACCAAAATCTTTTTTTTGCGCCAGGCTGTAAACATGTTTTTTTCTGCTGTAAAGTTGGGCATTTTAACATGGGGAGTCTATGGGACTGACTCAATATAATACTGACTTAATATAATAACTTATTCAGTATAATTAAATGGATGCCACCTTATTGGGACAATAAAGCCCTCCCTACACATACCCTTACCCTACACAATCCTTTATTTTCATCTTTTTAATTATTTACTTCATTTTCATTGAAAATAAATGCTTTTCTGATTTGATTTGAAAAGGGAGAAATAAGTTGTCTTTTGTAAACTAAATAACACGTTTGGTGGGCAATATGTATGTTTGCATAAATAATGAACAAATGATACAATTATCCACCCCATAAATATAGTATATTAACAAACTTTGATGCATTAAATAGGGTATGATTTAAAAATGAGCATCCATTCCAAAACATCTACATTTCAGTCTCTTTTCAAGTGTTAGAGTATAAAATTAGTTGTATTTATAGGAGTTATTATAGCACAATTCTATAATGAGGGGGTTATTATAGAAACCCCCTGGACCTCACTAATTTTCAAAGCCTGGGTACTGCCATGAAAACGTCCACCAAATATTAAATGCTTTCAAGGTGTAAAAGACAGACAGGAAGGATCACTTACTGTGTCTCCTCTCACGACATGCCAGTCCTCATTTGCAATAGGTTCAACAAACACCTTTCTTCTGGTTTTGCCGGGTGGATTGAGCCGCTGGGCTGCGATCGTCCATGGTCTGTTTGTGCCATAACGATAATCCCGTGGAAATGCAGCTTTTGCTGCCAAAGAAAGCCACGCTGTCAGTCTCATGCTGCTGTGGAGGATTACAAGGAACAAGGAGACTCTTAAAAAAATGCAGACAATCCAGAAATTATATTCGAAATCTACACTTAACCTAATTAACCTAAATAGATATTTTACCAATCTTTTTTGTTAAATTATGTATGAAAAGTAATAGATTAATTTATGGCAAGAGTGCACCCCAAAAACCTACATAATATCAGGAGTTCTTACCTTTGTCAAAAAAAAGTCTTCTTTGTTGCTTTTTTCTCTATCACACTTTAGAAATAATCAGAAATGATATATCACTTGAAAACTTCAAACCTCAAAATTCATCCTTTGAAACCCATTTTAAATTCAAACATTGCATTACCATAAAAAATGGTACATCAAAATCATGTTACAAAATGTTTTCAGTCATGAATTGTAAAAATGTAGGTGTGGATCATAAACGTTCAAGTCTATGCTTAAAATATGTTGTGCATTTTTATGGAAGAAAAAAAGGGGATAAGTTATATTCTTCAGTGACAGTTTGTAATGCTACAACGGCTTTGAAACCAGTGTTAAAATGATTATGCCTAAGGTTTTTGAGCAGTCCCTCATAATACAGTGGCATTCTACCTACCTGAATTATTTTTCCGCTTTTAGAGGTACATTTCACTAAAATAAGGATATAAATGTATGGTAATGATAGATTCTAACGTTACAACCACAAGGGTCAAACTTGTGTAGAACATGCGCTACTTCCTTTTCCTTTCGAGCCAAGCGACGTAGATGTCAAAATAAAAGTCTCGATTATCAGCGCACACTTTCAAAAAAGATTTGTAAAAAATAAAATAAATAAATTACCGTTTTTATATTGAATGGAGTTGTTTTAATATGTTTTACGATTTTTTTTATAATTAAGTATGTGTTTTGAAATATGGGTAAAAATGGTTTGTCGTTTTTCTATCCATTAGAAGTTATTAGGAGGAATATATGTTAGTAATTTGTTTTTTAAGAATTACTTTTGGAAGAATGTGAAAGCATTAATACATTGCTCTTATTTTACTGCAAACTGGGCTCGGAACTGTCAGCCAATTCTGGATAACTCTATTTGGTAAACAGCACACAATAAATTCATGTGACTATTAAGTTTATTTAAGGTGACTACTAGAGTGAAATAAATCAAAGGAGTGTAAAAAGTTGCTCTTTTCATGTTCCTTGGATTGAGTTGAGCTTGACATTAAATCGTGAGCTGTATTAATGATTGACAAGCTGTGTTCATAAATGTAGTGTCTTGCTTTTACACAGTGTTCCTGGTTTCAGTACATAAAAGTAAATGACAGGTTAAGACTTGGGCAGTGAACAATTCATAATACAACAGTAGGATTTATTAATTTCAATTCTTGTATTAATACCACCATATAAATCCATAGTATGCATTTTCAACATTTTTAGAAAATACTCATTATTGTTAGCCCAATATCAGTTGTTTATGTTTTATGGAAATGTACACAAAAATATCATACAGAATATTAAAAGGATTCTCTCTTCTTTTTTTTACAGGCATAAAACCATTAACCAATCAAATCGCCTTTTCATTCTGTATCCAAGTAGGATGAGTCAGACCAGCCAACTAGCGTCGAGCTTTGCTTTGTAGTCAGGCAGACATAACACAGTCGTCCAATCACAAAATAACGCGAAAGGGGATTTTTGCTCTATATTTGTCTCAGGTAGTTTCTTTTTCGTTTATAAAATAAACGATGCGATTATTTTGTATTTGAATGAGATATTGCACTAGGTAAACTTTGTACAATAACAATAGCTATAGTTTATGAGAAAGGCCGGGCATTTCAACGTAATAATCGAAAGTTTTCGAGGCGTACAAGTGTGGCTAGCTACTTCTATAGCAACAGTCATTGGTAATGATGTTAACGATAGCTAGCTTGTGCATACTTATTCTAAATACAAAAGTTTTTTTTTAATAATGTCGTTAAGCTACGAATTATATTAAGTAACTGTTCATTTATGTCGGTTTTGTTTAGTCGACGTCTCTTCGGCCTGTTCGAACTCATGTTAGCATATTAGCTGCTATGTCATGCTCATTTAAACTAGGCTGCTGTGAGGTTTTTTCTACTGATCAATGAGCATTTGCGTTTGAGAATATGGTTAACTTGCGCTAAAATGTGCTTTTGGTCATAAATAACCAATGGCTTCGTCTAGTTTCTGGTTGGTTGGCCTTTCCATACGCCCACAAAGAGATACACATGGGTGTAATCAACCAGACCTGTGCATGTCTCATATACGCTAGTCGTACATTAGATTAAATCATGCATTAAAGTGATTATAAGTGATCGGATTTGCTCCTAGTATAGTGCATACACCGTCTGAACGCTTAAGTTTCTTATGTTGAGATCTTCATTGGGCGTGTGTGTGCTGAATATGAGGAAATGTCTGGACTGGGGCAGGAAAAACAGCCCTGCAGTATTTGAGCATGGTCGCTATCCGATTGACCTGACAACAGTTTCATGAGTGGCTGTATTTTCGAAATGGTGGAAAATATCTTGAGCGTTTAGACGTGGGAGAATTAGGCGCTTGCGTGGTTTCATTTCGTGTTTACAGTCTGTCGCTGTACGTGTAAACCTGGCCTAAATATGTCAGTTTGTAGTGAAAGTGATCATTTACAGACATGTGATGAATTGAGTGTTTACCAGTAAGCAGCTTGTTCTTACACTGTTTTAACATTTTTCCTGCAGACTATAAATTGTTGTGCATATTAAAGATACTATAAAACAATTGTGCATTTTAAACATTTAATACTACATATGTGATATAAAACCGCAACACCCTACAACTTTTTCTTTTGACTTTTAGTTGCATTGATCTAATGTGCAATACTCTGGTTGCATGCTGAATAGACCTCTCAATAAACCTAGAATTAATTTAATTAAAAAAAAACACGGTTGCATATCAAGACACTCCGATTTGAAAAGTTATCCAAAACCTTATGTGGACACATACTAACATCTGCCTCGTGTTCTAGAGCTTCAGGTCCAGGAGGGTTCTGAATGCAGTTTGTCAGTCCAGTGTGGTTGAGATATGGCAGAAGATCAGTTAAAGGCAGACGCCTCGGCTGGGGAGGGGGAGACGGAGCCCAGCATGCTGCTGCAGAAGCTTAAAAGCAACATTTCGTAAGAACTATTTATTTTTACTCTTTCTTCATTGAGGTTCAGATAGAATGTTAAATCTTTATTTTCTGAAGAAATGGTGAATCATGGTTAAAATTACGCGGAGTATTGTTTGCAGAGCTGTAGCATTAAGGGAACAGTTTAACCAAAATTAAAGTTCGTGGAAAATGTGGTGGTGATTGTTTCTTCATTGGAACGGATTCTGAGAAATTTAGCATTACTTTACCTGCTTAACTAAGATCCTCTACAGTGAATGGGTGCCATCAGAATGAGAGTCCAAACAGCTGATAAAAAGCATCACAATAATCCACAACACTCCAATCCATCAATTCTTGTGAAGCGAAAAGTTACTATTGTTATCAGAAAGAAATCCATCTTTAAGGCATTCACTAGAAGAGGATCCATTGTTGAGCAAATTATGTAATGCCACATTTCACCAAATCTGTTTTGATGAAAAAACTCATCTACATCTTGGATGACCTGAGGCTAAGTTCATTATTAGCACATTCTTATTAGCCTGAACCCTTAATGTCATTGATGAATGCACTATACATGTGTGTATGCAGATTTAAATGTAAATATATGCACATTCCATCTTTTCACAGTAAAAATGTGCAGGGCAAAGTGGACAAAATTTTGGTAAGTTTCATAGAGGATATAATAACATAGCCTTCTGATATTTTATATATGTCTTGTCTTATAGTATAGGATTTCACAGTCATTCAGCTTATTTGTGTTTTTGAGCACATATTCTTGCCCTTATTCTGTCTTTCTCCCTGTGACATGTCTCCTCTTAGGAAGATGTACAGCGTTTCTCTGACAACGACAAGCTCTACCTTTATCTACAGCTACCTTCAGGTCCAGGTGCAGGCGAGAAGAGGTACAGAAAATCACACAAGCACACTTTAATCAGCCTTGATCCACTTTTTAAATGTATTTCTTAATGTATCAATTCTGAAAAATGAAAATCAGTAAATGAAAGTATTTGATGTATCTTTAAGTTTTTTTTTTTTTAATTCCCAGTTAATTAGGGTAGTTAGAAATATGACAAATGTGACAAGAAATATCATATATGATGCATGTTTGCAAACTGCTTCTCTGTGTGCACCAGTGGTGATTCAAACTCGGTCAACACGGCAGACCAGCTTCACACCTGCAACTGGATCCGTAGCCACTTGGAAGAACATCCTGACACATGCCTACCTAAACAAGATGTTTACGAGACATACCGGTAAGGACTGGGGTGCTGAACATGTACACAAGCTTCTTAGACTGAGTTACAATTCAAGTAAACACTCGCTGTTTTCCTAGACTTTTAAGGGTCCATTATCAATTGTTGTTTCTGTCCAAAATATAATGATTTCTTACTGGCTTTTATATCTAAACAGGAAGCACTGTGACAACTTACAGCATCGGCCTCTAAGTGCAGCAAATTTTGGCAAAATCATCCGAGACATCTTCCCAAACATTAAAGCACGAAGACTGGGTGGTAGAGGACAGTCCAAATATCCTTTTGTCTCTGATTTCAGTTAATTTGTATAAACGTAGACAAACATTTATGACTTCTAAAACCATGTCTAGAGCAGTCGAAGACATCTCAGTGAATGTAGATTCACCAATCTAATGAAAAACACATTCAGTTGTTAAATATTTTTTTTAAATATTTGAAAGATTTAGATGGCTTTTTACACATCGTCAACACTCTTGATACAGTTTTTCTCTGTAATGGTTTAGTTTAGAGAGGTTTTCAAGATGTCTTTTTACTTTTAGAAAAGTAAATGTAATCTCATGCTTTAAATTCATACAAATAATTTAACTAAATTCGAACTAAGTGTATTGTTCAGTTTCCCTTAACATAATTGCTAGCACATACTGCTATAGTGGGATACGTCGAAAGACCGTGTTAAACATGCCATTACTGCCCAACCTGGACCTAAAAAATGACCCGGTATGATTTCTTTCTCTAAATTGCTTTCACAACATTAAAATAATATAGGTTAGTGGTTTTCAACCCTGTTCCCCTGCCCCACACACACAGGGTTGAAAGCCACTGATATAGGTTGTCAGTTATATTTTGTTAAGTTTATGCTTAAATGTTCTGTTAATGTATCTGTGTGATGTGCCACCTCCAGTCTGAACTGACAGAACTGGTGCAAACCTACAAGCAAGAGGTCACTGAAGCAGCCTGTGAACTTATCTGTGACTGGGCCCAAAAGATCCTCAAGCGCTCTTTTGACACGGTGGTAGAAATCGCACGCTTCCTCGTACAGGAGCACATCGTCAACCCACGCTGCAGCCAAGCCGAGCTCGTCACTTCAGCTGCTCTGGCAGGTACGTGAATAGTAAGATCATAAGATGACGTTACGATTTTCTCAGCATTATTGTGGTGTCATTGATTTACTGTTATAGTTATTGTTAATCGTTTGAATTAGATTGTATTTTCTTTGCATCCCAAGTTCAAATCCAGGCTCAAAGACCTTTTCCATTCTCTCTCCCACTTTGTTTCCTGTCAGATTTAAACTGACCTACCATAATAAAGGCAAAAACAGCAAAAAAAAAATAGTGTTTTTGTTTTATATTAGTTTTTTAAATAACATAGTTTTTAATAAGTTTTAGTTTAATTTGAATTATTTTAGTATTTCAACTAAAGAAAATGAGAAATGTTGCATTAGCACACTTTTTTAAATATTTTATTTTAATAAATTTTTTTTTATGTTTTAGTCAACAATAATTGCCCTGATTTTGCTACATTACTTTTTGGTTTTCATAGGCGGATCCTCCAAACCTCATAAAGTAATCAAAAAGATTCCAGCAGTTTCCCGAGCAGAAGACGATAATGTCACTGGAGATAATAAGGTAATACTGGAATGAAATTTGAACATTTCAGATTTTGTATATGGGCTTTTTCCCTGAAGTTTCTCCACCGAATCATTTTGATTCATAAGTCAATAATTTTTGTACTAATCTCTGGAATAGAGAATCCTCAAATATTTTTGTATAATGACTTTATAAGTGATAATAGCCCCAGTCAACTGATTTCCTAAATATTTGTGCCACTTTTATATTTCTCAACTGAAATCAATATGTAACGGCTCTTTTTTTTTTGGTGAGCAGTCATGTCAAAGTAGGATAAAATATAATCAGCCAATCCGTCTCAAAGAACAAACCCAATAAAGGCACGCTGATCACCTTGTCAGCTTTGTTCTATGACAGCAGTATAAATGGTAAATATAGTATCATTGTGATGTTTTTGGCAGCAAAAAGAGAAAGACGGTGTGGAACAGCCGCCATCCAGTAAGCAGCAGGTCAGTGAAAAAACAACCAATAAGGTTGAGTCTGCTCGAGTGGAGGCTTATATGAAGAAGCTTCCTCAGCTCCTTCCCAGAGGCACCATTCCAGAGAAAACCTCCCCACCGTGTCTCGCACCAGCTGATTCGGGCAGCGTTCAAGTCACTCTACCCATCACAGTCACAACGATACCCTCTCAACCAGGCGGCACCGTCCCTGTTATGATTCTGCCATCAGGCATGAGTCTTTCTTACCCAGAGCGCGAGAAAACATCAGTCACGGTCGCCACTTCTGCTGCTCCGACTCCAGTCGTCCAGAGAGCGCGACCGGCGGCTCCAAAGCGGGGCCCTGACCCCACCACCTCAGTGTCAACTGCCGGTGTTGCTCCGAAACGCAAAAGAGGACGTCCCAGAAAGCAAAGGCCAGAAGACATGGCATTGCAGATGCCGTCAGCCCCAAGCTCAAATCCAAATCCAGCTTTGCTCACAAGAGGAGTGATCCAAAAGGCCTTGCCTTCCTGTGCACCCACCGTTCCTTCTCAGTTGGTGGAAATTGTGATCCAGGACCAGCAAGGCTTGATGCTTAGCCAACTTCCGACCATTCAGGAAGTGACAGACGCTGAGCATAGAGGTGTAGTGGTGCAATGTCAACCTGCAGCAGAACCTGAGAAGCAGCAGTCCGTCCTGCTAATGGGAGGGCCCAACCAACCAGGTTATGAGCTGAGCCGCAGGATGGTCATCCAGCGTGCGCCGTTATCCAGAGAAGGAAGGCCGGCTCCCCAAGAAGTGCCACAGTCCACCGTTACGTACCTCCCGCCGGCGATGTTATTAGAAGACAGAGGAGAAGTGGAAATCACTCTGACTCCTGTGGAGCCACAGGTCGATTCCATGCCAAACTCAGCAAGTATTCCCAGCTCTTTCGGTTCTTCGTTTGGAGAAACCCCATAAGCAGACGCCCTGTAACAGCAGCACAGCACCCGACTCCCTGATCTCAATGTGCAATGCCTTTCCAGTGCTTCTGTGAATTGCATACTAGCTTGTACTCAAACTGAGGTGTACCATCTTGGCTGAGCTTGACTGGGTGTGTCTGCCTTCTGTGTAAAATGATGTATAGAAGTACAACCTGTCATTGTTGCCTTCAAACAGCAACTACACTCATATTTTCATATGATTAATACGAAACATAAATTAATTCCTGTGAAGAGATTATGAATTTAAGTGGCCTAGAACAAAAGTTTTTACAAGAAAGAGTGAATTTTAGAGCAGTGAAAACTGAAACGAACGAATATAATCACAAATAACAGTCCCATCTGGTCCAGCTCAGTTATAAAACGAAAGGACATAAAAAAAAAAGATAAATCATCCGAGTTACCAAGGAACTGCTTACCATATGTTGGCGTTTGTCACCATTCTCAGTGCCATAAGAGGGCAGTTGGTCTTTTTTGCTCTAACCGTCTTTGCATGTTTGTGTTTGTGAAACATGAATTGAGACATTTGCGTGTGTTTTCTAGCTGTTCAAATGACAAAGAGTGGTATTACGGGTTTGTAACTTCAGGGTTCTAAAAAAGTCCCTCCCTCGCCCTGTGAATGGGTTCAAGAGTTGTTGGTTTTTTTTTAGACGTCGCAAATAACAGATACACAACCTTGGAAATGACTACATTGAGTTGCTGTTGTGAAGGTCGAGAACACACTACTGGTTCAGATGGTGCACAGTGTAGGTGGATTGAAAAACTAAGACCTCTAAAGTCCCTTTAAATATGCAAATGAGGCTGTGATTTCGGGATTCTTCTTAAAGCCCCGCCCCCTGCGTTCAGGTCTGTTCAGTCGTTCTCTTACAGCAACGTAATTTAGCACTTAACAGATGTAAATAGTCTATCCATGAGCCCAGAAGAATATCTTCATAGGTAAAGCATACCAGAGCTAATAAAACATTTTATTTTCCAAATGTATAGCCGTCGTCACTATATTGCTAATATGGAATATTATTATTAGTAACTAGTAAGGTGTGCACTGTCACCCTAAAAGCATGTACAAAAAAAATTAGAAGTTAAGATGTTAAATTTCTTAAATTTGATTATATTGTTTAAATTTAAACTGAAATATGTACTTATTTATTTATTTATACAAATTTTACAAAGCTTTAGCCACAACAGCATCCTTTTGTGTAGATTATCATGTCTCGAAGGAGAATTTTGCTCTTTTTATAGCCTTAAATAATTTTTGCTAGTTGTTTTCAGATATTACACTTGATCTTAGCCAAATGTTAAAAAATAATAATAATTTGCTATTAAAAATTATATTTTATATTTGGAAGTAAATAATTAATAGAATGGAAAAATAGATTTGTTTCTAGTAGCTTTATTATTATTATTTGATGCTCTTTATTCAATTTAAAGTTATTGAAAGGCGATGATTTGGGGGGAAAAATCTCCTTTAAGGTTAAAGCTCAAAGGCTGTTGATGGTTACTAGAGGTTTAATAGGCACTTAATTTAAAAGCAAAGCCACTCCAATTATTTATAAAGTGATTTGAAATCAGATGTTGCTATTTATTCAAATATTGTAGTAATATATTTGAGATGGGAAATGACTAGAAGTGATAATTTTACAATGGAGAAACGGTGCTTTAAAAAGCGAAACGGGTTTAACAAACAACACAAATGATTGTGATTTACATGGCAGTGATTTCACCAATCAGCAGTCTGACTGCACTTAACATCCACTGCTCACTGGTGCTGATTCTGGGTAGAATTACTATGGTAAAAATGATGGCAAAATGGCAACTGGCTGTCAGACAGCCTGCGAGCGTTGCGTCAGTATACATTACATTTAGGAAATGAAATAAATGTGCTATTAATGCCATGTTTAATTCTCAATAAACAAGGCTTCTTGATTTACTCAAGGGTTTAAAGTTTGACTAGCCAAAATTAATGGAAATCTTTCTTATAATTACAGGAGCTTTTATTTTGTACATGCCTGTTGCTTTTGTTCATTTGTGTGCATTATAATATTTTCCCTCTTAAAGGAATCCAGATTTAGGAATCATCTGAAGATTTTTTGGAGAAACTGGCATTACATCACTTGCTCACCAGTGGATCCTCTGCAGTGGGTGGGTGCCGTCAGAATGAGAGTCCAAACAGCTGATTAAAAACATCGCAATTAACATCTTGTGAAGTGAAAAGCTACATGCTTGTAAGAAACAAATACGTCATTAAGACATTTTTTACTTAAAACCATTACTTCTGGACAAAATTCTGACTAATTCATAATCCATAATGATGCTTTCTCCTGTGGAAAAGTCCATCCTCTGTTGCTGTCACAACCCACAGTTTTCTGTTGTAAAAGGTGCATGATCTGTGCAGATTTCTTTCCTGATTCAGATGAGACCTTTTTTTTTAAGTTAAAAATATCTTGATGGAATTGTTTCATACAAACATGCTGCTTTTTTGACAAGACATTAATTAATGGACTGGAGTCATGTGGATTATCGTGATGTTTTTATCAGTTGTTTGGACTCTCATTCTGACGGCACCCATTCACTGCAGAGGATCTATTGATGAGCAAGTGATGTAAAGCTACATTTCTTCAAATCAGTTCTGATAAAGAAACAAATCTCGTCTCGGATGGCCTGAGGATGAGTACATTTTTGGCAAACTATATTCCTTTACAGGCACAGTGCACAGTTCTAATCGTCTGCCTCATTTGCAATCTTGAGATTTGAATACTAATGTTATATCTTAATATCCTAACAGCAGCAATTCAGTATCCTGTTAAATGAAATATCAGACTTACCATCTTAAAAAAATAAAAACACATTAAGAAGAAAACTTTTAAGTTACATTAATAAACTGCGAACAGTTAAAGAAATAATTAATTTTGACCATTCTAGATTGCAACATTCAAAAGAATGGCTGAACAGTGAGACGTTAGATTTATATGAATCTAGCAAATTGCATAATGATGGAGTGAATAATCAGATCTGTAGCTGTAAAGTGATTGAAAGCAGTTTGGGCATATGATAATTTATATCCATTTATGGATATGTTATTCGTACCCTCAGTCCATTGACAATGTCATTTTATTTTATTTTTTGCAAGTACAATGTCACGCCACAGAAATGTAACATGTTCAGTACAACATAGTGCCTCATACAAACCCACTGTGCTCTGTAAATATCCATTTTCTTTGCATTATTTATAAGGTTGTGATTTCGCTCTGAAGCATCGAGTGGATTATTTGTTTTAATCTTTGGAAAAGGCTCTCAAAACTGTTGCCCTCGAAAAGAAGGAAAACCAAAACGACACGCTGATCTCAATGGTTGTGTCGAGCGTGTGTTGTAATTACCCATCAGTGTTGCTAATTCTCATGTTTTTATTGTGACAAACTCAAAAGAAATCAATCTCGAACGTGTCTAGCGCGTTAACATTTCACCAAGTCATGTAGAATTGTTAATTAGTCTCGAGAACCCCGTTGAATTTGCATAAGTGTTCATTTGTTGTGCGTGTCAGTACTATGCCATTTCTATCATAGACATCTAACATGTCTAATGTTATAATCCGATTACCACCTTTTTAAGTCGGTCCATGCATGGTTTGTGTATTGAATGTTTTTAAAGAGTTGTTACAAAGTTGCGCCGTTTCTTTCAAAAATATTTGAACCCTGGTGTTTGTCTTGCACTTTAATTTTCTTAACGGAAAGCACACAGGGGGAGAAAAAGATGAAATGCAGCACCTTGTATGTTATTTGTTTTCGTACTTATGAGGTCTTCTTTTTGAAAAGTTCTGCCTTTTTGTATTTCATGTGTTTTTTCATTTTAAAATTGTTCGATTGGACATTTTCCATATAAAAAAAAAAGAGAAATATCTGACTGTGAGCACATTTTCATAAATCAGCACTAATAAACAATATGTATGATGTTTTTCTTTATATCAAGTGTTTGTGAACCACATTTTCGAAATATCATTGTAAAATGATACACCATTGTATTTAAATGTGTGAAAGGAACTTCAGTCATCTGGTTATCTGTAAGGATACAGATATGAGTTCAGGTTTACTTTGAGTTGACCACGTAATATTCTGTTTTGTTTTCCTCCTCTATCACAGAAAATGATTTAGACTAAAGATATATTGAAAAAAAATATATAATAACAATACACACTGTTCAAAAGGATTGGGCTGGTAATATTTACCCTTTACCACAAAAAAAAAGTCAAAATTGTGATATTGTTAAATATGATTACAATTTAAAATGTTTTCAATTTTATAAAATGTTATTTATTCCGGTCAAAGCTGAAATTTCAGCATCATTACTCCAATCTTCAGTGTCACATGATCCTTCAGAAATCATTCTAATATGCTGATTTGCTTTATCAATGTAAAAAATATAATATTGGCTATTTTTTTGCAGGATTCTTCGATGAATAGAAGATAAAAAAAACATTTATTAAAATATAAATCTTTGTAACGAATGCCTTTACCATGGCCGTATCCAGGCTTTCAAAATTGGTTTGGTCCAGGGGGTTTCTATAATAACCCCCTTATTAAAGAATTGTGCTATAATAACTCCTATAAATACAACTTATATACACTAACACTTGAAAAGAGACAGAAATGTAGATGTTTATGGAGGGATGCTCATTTTTAAATCATACCCTGTTTATTGCATCAAAGTTTAATATACTATATTTATGGGGTGTGTCATACGTGTGTCATACATATTTTGACAATTGATCTGAGTTCGAATACGCCTTTTGGCGAAATTTTTTCTCCCTTTTAAAATTTCAGATGTTGCTATTAAAATGTTGCTATTAAAATAATCAGAAACCTATAAATAAATAAACAAATTATTTCAAATATTTTGGAAATTAGATAAGATAAAGTTATCACTGACCTTAAACAGCAACTTCCTACTTTATTAACTTTCTGAAGTGTTAAATTTAGTGGAAAAACAAGTCAAAAAACAAATGCTCGTGCTCACAACACTCCGAAGACTCGTTCACTTCGGAAGCATCTCGCAGTGATTATTTTCATACCACAGACTCTAAACATTCTGAATTATACATGCAGACATTCATATGAGGAGTTAACAGCAAATTAGTCAATCAGAGAACAAATTTTATTTTCGAACATGAAACATTTACAGAGGTCCGGACCTCGGTGACCTCATAGCTGGGTAAAGCCATGGCCTTTACCATCAGTTTAATGTATCCTTTCTTAGAAGTAATTTAGTTTTCAAAAAAAAAACACCCCAAACTTTTGCATGCTTATGAATATTCCTTGTCTGATTAAAATCAGAGACTTTGACACATTGGGCTTCCCATTGTGCATGTGCTTATGATAACACTAAACAAAAATGATTTTTAAGTTTTTCTTTGTGTAATACCAATATTCCAGACGTTTCATAAATCAATGCTCACACATTTCCTGTTAACAGAGGTGGCTTTTATTAGCTCAGCTTACAGGATCCAGGGAGCTCCACAGAGCCTTGTGTACTTAATGTACTGTACATCACTTTGGATGAAAAGCCGATGGCAAGTAACTATGTACAGATCAACTTGAGACAGTAGCATTTCAGTGTAACATTAAATTGTTATTACAATACCTGATTATTTACCATTACAGACTTCAATCTTTAATGGCATAGTAAGGAGCTCCACAGTAGCACTCAAACAAATGCGCATTAGTGCTTAGAAACAATTGCTACCTTTATTTGGTCCAGTAGACAACGATGAGCAACAGTTCCAACCATGAGGATAAAGGAAAGGTGAAAACGAGGGGTCAACTGTACTGTAAAGGCAGGCTTGGCATTGGGACGACAGGTCCGCTAAGAGTGAAGTCCCATGTTTCAGTAGTGGTACAGAAGAGACTTTGAGAGGTGAGTGGACTCTGACCTAAAGAATACAGCAATCTGAGTCGTCCTTCTTTTCCCGGCGCCTCTGTCCTGCGTGCTGACCTCTCATCTGCAGGGACATGATGAAAGAGTTCAGTTTGAGCAAATCTTCTTTCTGAATTTTGTAAGTACACTACAGCAGAAACCTTTAACTGAGTGGGGAAAAGTTTACAACTGCTTTGGGCTTTTTAAAGAAAACTTTCTTATGCATCTCGTGGAACCTGTGGAAGCTTTTTTTGTATAAATGAGTTTACAATCTCACAATATGAACTTTCTATGAATTTAATTTAAAAAGTAATTGTGACTTTAAACCGAAAAATCTTTTTATAAAATACATTTTATTCTTCGCAATTTCAACAAAAGACAAAATGGAAAAAAAGACAAGAAACTGGAAAAATTCTGTATTTCAAAGACAGAAAGAGTTGTAATTATTAGAATTTTTTCTAATCCCATGCAGAAACAAGCTTTCCCCTACAACATAATCACAGACACAGTTCATAGAAAATTCTTCAAAATATCAGAAAGAATCATACAGGTCTGTAACGACATGAGGGCGAGTAAATGATGACAGAAGTTTCATTTTTGGGTGAACTACACTAACTTTTTTTTTCTCTCAGCAAGAAGGCATTAAAATGACCAAAAGCAACAGTAAAGACAATGTTACAAAAAAACTCTATTTAATCTATTTCTGTTCATCTGGAAATAATTATTAAGCTGCACTCTTTTCAACACAGATCATGAGAAATGTTTCTTGAAGACTTAATTGGCATATTAGAATGATTTCACTTCTGAATCCACCACAGAAATAAATTACATTTTAAACTTCAAATAGAAAACATTTCTGTTAAATTGTAATAACATTGCAAAGTTTTACACATTAATTCCCTTTTTTTTTTAATCATAAGAGACTGAACAGTAAAGTCCTTTAAAACAAGTAAAACAAATATGTGTAAATTATTCATGAATCTTCTCTTTTGTAAATCGCTGCACTGTATTGAATACAACTATTTACACAACAGTTTATAAATGATTTACTCAGGCATTCATTCTGCTAGGATTTCGTGAATAAAGCCAATTTAATCTCATAGAATGCTTCCCTGAAGTTTCATGCACAAGCGTTTCCTCCTGAAGGAAAGGCAGGAAGTACCTGTCCCGCTGAGGGCTGGTGCGGTTGAGTTTGTGGCTGCTGGTACTCCTCCTGCTGCAGCTGTCTGGCCAGCTCAAGATCACTCAAGGGTCCAGGAGCCTCACCCTGCTGCTGCTGCAGGGACATCGCCACCAGATAGTCCTGCAGAACACATCCAAACATTCACTCAATGTCCATAAATTAAACCAATGTTGGTATACATTTCAACATGAAACCGCTTTCTCAAAGCATTTCACTTCACATAAAATTACATAGAGTATTTCTGAGTGAAAGTTCATAATCATTGGGTAAGGATGTAGATTTGTTTTGGATTGGATCGTGTTAGGTAGGCTGTGATAGTATTGGTTACTCTTACACCTATGTGATAGGAAAAAGCAGGCGAAATCTCAATCACCTGGTCGATCTGCATTTGCTGCTGTTGTTGTGTGGATGGCTGGCTCTCAGCTGAGGGTTTCTGGGAAGGGTGACACAATCTGAAGTCCGAGTCACAGAAGTTTCCATCCCCCTCCACATTGTGGAGACTCTCCCACACCACGCTCTCCTCCTGCAGGAAGCCCTGATCGGTGACCAGCAGGTAAAGGTGACCCTGCACAGGTTTATAATAGCAAAAACTCTGCATTAAAGTGCATCTTTCTCTTCAAAATATGAACAAAGTGCATTCACTCAAGCTGAATGTTTAACTTGGGTTCAAAAACATAAGCAAATAAAGACTTCTGTGTTATCTTTGCTATAAAGATCTGCCCCACTTCTATAGGTGGTGGGTTTAAAGTAGCTTGATGCGCTGGGGTTGTTATAATCAGCTTAGCTGCTATGGAGAGTGCTGGTGTGGGAAGGCTGCTAAACACCTTGTGCTTTATCATAGTGCTGAAGTGGTTGTTCCTGAAAAATACAGACAGTTCGCCCTCCTTGGCCGTCGTGTTGAGCTCACAAAGGCCGTGATACGACAGCTGGGTTGCTGTGGACTCCAAAAACTGCTCTCCTATCAAACCTGTCAACAAACAGACAATAATATAATGCTGAGGAGTCCACACGCCTGTGATATACTCAATATCTGAGCCATTCATGTATAAGAAATAACATTAACTGTACCTTCACTGACTTGACTGCTATCTGTCGAGTGCTTGAACTCTATGATCTTCTCCACCAGTTGGTTGTAGCTGAGTTTGCCCACTGCAGACACCACCTCAGGACTCTGAAGAAGAATGGAGCGCTTGTATTGTTACACAGAATCCACACGTTATATCATTTTTCTGCTGACGAACCTGTGGGTCGACAAGCCAGCCGTGGTAGAGCGGGATGTCGAGCAGATCAAAGACGATGCACTCAGGAGTGTACTCAAAATCCGACACACCGGTAAAACGCACATTAACGTCGAGGCCTGTGGACAACTTTGGCAGCACGGCCATCGCATCGTTCATGTTCTGATAAGGGAATGAGAAATGTGATTAAAAACAAAATCTTCGGAGACAAAGATATACACAAATACATACAGGCTAATTTATGACGGTTATGTTACTGGCCTCATTATCTGATATACAGAGAGATCTGGGTCAAATGTAAAGTAGTACGAGTAATATTTACCACAAAACATGCTGACTGCTCTTAGCTAACCTATTAAAGTGAAATCACAAAATTGCATAAAAAAATGTATTATTTGAAATATACATACATACATACATATACATATATATATATTCCTTTTTTTGTAGCAATATTCCTTTATTGTCACTTTTGACAAATTAATGGCAACCTTGCTGAATAAACTTATTAATAATTTAAAAAAAAAATTAACCTTGATTATTTTTGTTTGCAATTCTCAAGACAAGCCAATAGCAGACTGTATAAATAATAAATAACAATCTGAAATATTCTAAAAGAAATCATGTATACATTTTTCATTTATTACTTTCATTTATATTATAAAAAATAAAACATTAAGCTTGAATTATTCAATCGAATTCATTTAATTTTCAGTTGTGAGCAAAAAGGAACACCAAGGGCACATGAACAAAAGAAGGCTTTCATTTGTGCATCTATAAGCACAAACACACGTTGTAATTGTTGGAAATGTTAATGAAGGGATCACAAGCCTTCATTCACAGACTGAAGACCTCATTCACAATATCTGATTGTATATGTCTTTTGGTTCTGAGGTTTCCAGTGCCTGTCAGCTGCTTAACATGTTAATTATATTCACTAGACATGTGCAGAGCTGAGCCTGTTACAATGGTTCTCCCATACTACGATTCACCTGCTGGAAATTGAGCTCCATGCCTTCTGCTTTCTCCCGCGGTTTGATGGACAGCACACATTCACCTAGAACGAGAAAAGGTTGGGCTTAAGCCTTTAAAAAACACTTCAGCTTTTCTGTGAAAGGTTGTGTGATTTGAGAAGGTTCACCTTTTCATGTCAAACATATTTGTTTGTGAAAGCACTTCTTGTTTATCTCCCCATCACTCAGCAACATAACAGGTTTATCTTTCTAGCTAGAACCTAATAAGAGGGGAAATACAGTGGCTCCAAAAAATATTTGGACACTTAAGCCACACTTAAAATATCATTGTGTTAGAGAAATGTAAGTACATGAATATAAATACTAAGATTGTGACACCAGTTGGATAACAGGAATTAAAAAAAAAAAAAGGATAACGAGATAAAAGATTTTTTTTTTTTAACAGTTTGAATTGTTGCAATGCAATGACATTCATGTATGTGACTTCAATGTGCAAACGTTTCCAAATACATTTTTGGGACACTGTTAAAGAAATCCTACACCCATAGCTGATCAAGAGTAGTAGTTAAAGGAATAGTTTGCCCCAAATATAAACATTTGCTGAAAATTTACTCAGGCCATTTAATATATAGGTGAGTTTGTTTCTTCATCAGATGTACAGAAATCTAGCATTACATCACTTGCTCACTGGATCCTTTGCAGTGGATGAGTGCCATCAGAATGAGAGTCCAAACAGCTGATAAAACCTTAATAATCCACACAACTCCAGTGCAGCAAAAAGCTGCATGTTTGTAATAAATCCATCATGGGTTATGAAATGTTCATATTTTAGTTTTAGGAGTCTCCCAAAAACAGGTTGACACACATGAAAGGTAAAAAAACACTGTCCTTGTCTTAAGATGTGCATTTATTTTTCACCTTACTTGCTCAGACTCCAAAATGATTTTTCTCATCGATTCATTTTTCCAAACCCCCTCCTTTGCATGATGCTAATCTGCTGTGATTGGTCTCATTTTCATTACATCCTGCCTGTAATACCTGATAAAGCAGCGTTAGTGAGCGCAGTGCTGCTTTGTGTACAGCGTTACCGGGGAAAGCGCTATTTTCACCGCTTCAAAAGCGGCACCTAGTGGCAAAGAATTAATTAGCATTTCCATTCCAACGAGAAAAGACCATCAAGTGGGCTAGACTCATTTTAAAAATGACTCGTTTCAATGATTCAGAGTCGACTCTTTCTTTTGAGAGAAAATAACTTTAGTTTATACACGGTGCACTTTCAGATTTAAAACTTTTCAGGATGTTTTCATTCACGTAGAGCTGTGTTACACACTGCATGAAAGGTAATTTTCAAAAATCCAAGATTTTGGAGAAAGCATTATTATGGACTGTGGATTTGTATTTTTGGCCAGAAGCAATGGTTTAAAGCTAAATCACTTTAATGATGCAGAGTCTTTCGCTTCACACAACATTTATTGACCAACTGTTACTGATCAACTATTACTTGTGGATTACTGTGATGTTTTTATCAGCTGTTTGGACTCATTCTGATGGCACCCATTCACTACAGATGATCTATTGGTTAGCATGTGATGTAATACTAAACTTCTCCGACAAATGTTTAGATGGCCTAAGGGTGAGCACATTTTCAGCAAATTTTCATTTTTTGGGTAACTGTGTCTTTAAACGCCTGAACTAGTAAGGATACAAACCCATCGAGGGGTCAGAAAGTGTTACCATTGTGTCCTTGAGTGAAGCACTTAACCTAAAAGCGTCTTCTAAATGACTACTTACACAAAGAGCAGAGACTTAATGGTATATTCCGTGATTGGGGTGCCATTAATGGTACTGAAACACAAATGTTTTCACACAGTAACCACACCCCCTCCTTCTCAAGTCACATCAGCCATCTGTTTCCAACCATAAAGTTTACTGTGGTGCATCACTAGAGCTCCTTAACATATTACAGTCCATTACCACAATAGATGTGCTGTGTGCACTTTGTGTTTTAATGTAATTGGATTTGTAAAACAGATACTGCATGTCCAGTTCTCTAAAACATCCTACCAAGATGAGCCATCAGCTCTTCGGTGGTGACCACTTCCATCTGAGCCGGAAACTTCACCTGAAGAATGGACACAGACTTCATGAAGTTCATATTTTACATACATATAATGATGTAAAGTACATGAACATGAAATTCACAAACGAATACTTCTGCTTTTAGTCTCAGCACACGCTCATCTACATCTTTTTTTCTATTTCACAATAGTTTTTTTTTTCTTGAATGTGTAATCAGTATTTTACTGTAACCAGAAAGTGTTTATAAAGTAACACACAGGAACAGATAAGGAGAGTCATAGGACCAATACTAGGACAGTGAAAAGTCTGAAAGTTTTATTCAGTTAAGTACTGGTATCATTAGTTACAATGCATTTTATATATATACAAACACTGCTGTTCAAAAGTTCTGGGTCGGTAAGATGTTTAATGTTTTTAAAGAAGCCTTATGCTCAATTAAGGCTGCATTTGTTTAAAGAAAATACAACAAAACTAAATATTATTTCAATTTAAAATAACTACTTTTAATATATACTTTCATATTTTAATATTTTTTTAATGGAATTTATTTTTTGTTACGTTAAAGCAGAATTTTCAGAAATCATTTTAATATGTTGATTTGCTGCTCAAGAAACATTACTCAGTATTATCAGTGTTGAAAACACTGATGTGATGTTTTTTAGGCATTGTTTCATGAAAAGAAAGTATTTTTTTTAATAGAAATTAAAATAAATGTTTTTACTGTCACTTTTGATTAATTTAATGTGTGTCACTGATGGATAAACATATTTCTTAAAAAAAAAAAAATCACGTTAGTAAGATTTATATTTCTACATATGTGACCCAGAACCACAAAACCAGTCATAAAAGTCAATGTTTTTTTAATCTGAAGAAATAAGCCTTTCATTGATGTATGGTTTATTAGGATAGGAGAATGTTTGAAAAAATGGCTTACCTTCCACCGCAACAACAGGATGTTCATGATGGCAATTAGGGGGCAGGGTCCGTTCTCGCTCTGCGTGATAATGGCCGTCTTCTTCTCTTTCCAGGTGATCCACTTGACAAAATAATATGCCGGCATGCTAGGCTCAGATGCCCTCGCAGCCCCCGCACAGGCCCCTTTGCTCTCTTGAGAGGGGACTTGGATGCCATCCTGAGCAGATTGGGACGAAATCAAAGGTCCATCAGGAGGAATCCCATTAGTCTCCTCAGAGAACTCCAGGCTAGCCATGGAGAACGTGGGCGTCACCTCTGATTGGCTGGGCGTGCAGGATTGGCTATTGAGGATCTCAGATTCATCGGTTTTGTCTTGGCTTTTACGGATATCAGACTGAGCTGCATTAGCATCATCTTCGAGAGATGCTGTGGCTGTAGGAGGTTCTTTGCATGCTGTGAAATCATCTTTCATAAGGTGAGAAATACTCCCAGAGGATTGCTCAGTATTGGTGTCACCCTCTTTTTGGCTGCTTTCCTTGTCGTGTGGTCTAGCAGCCTTAAAGTCCTCATTTTTGGTTGTTTTTAACTGCTGTCCCTTGGAAAGGCCTATAATCTCACCATCAACGGTGTCTGGGCAAGAATCTGCCATGACCTGACAAGTGAGATTGTGTACTTATAATTAACAGATCTAATTAAAGCTGGGTTGAAAGCAAGTACGATTTTTTAAATCTTAAATTACTGATAAAAAATAAAATAAAATAAAAAATACAATCTGTCAGCGTCAGTTTGCTTTTCCCAAAAACTAGTCTTTTATCTCTTGCACCAAAAAGCCAGATTACATCCAAACTTTCAAATTTAGTACTTTCTTGCTTTCATGCCACACCCATCACTAACATGCGAAGGAGTAAACTGTTAAAGTGAGAGTTTTTCGGCACACCTCTGCCTAGTGGTGTTGTTTTTGAGTTGCCTAATTCTGGGAACAGCTGAGTCACAGGGAGGCTTTCTGTGGACACACACAAAGCATGTCCGCATTTACAAACTCTACATGTACAAATCAGAATGCATTACTAGCAGAAAAATATGTGCCTTAGAGTTACAGTAGATTGTTTGACAAAACTATTCCAAGCATAATATTTACATGGCGTATACTTAAAGACCCTTAGGGTTAGTCTTCACCTGATCACTGAAGGGTGACACTCTGGAGGTTAAGAAAGTTTTCTGATCTCATATTGTGAATTTCACAAACTCTGAAACAAACAGAAGACAATTTAGACAAGATTCACTTAGTAAAAGTACAAATGAGCAATTGTTGTGAATTTATAATTCACACTGCAGATGAGTTTGTTAATGAATTAACTGTCAAAAGAAGGATTGTTTCCTTTTAGAACAACAAGGTATGTATTTATCAGATTACTTGAAAAAGTACTCTACTCAGTACAGTATATGAGTTCATAAACATACTAGTGTTTATTTACACGTACAACAGTGCACTTACCATAGCGACCTTTATGCAGTCTTTAAAAACGTTCTTCTTTGCCCCTAAAACATACACTGTAAAACACAATAATCCAGCGGAGCTGTCTGGCTGAAATCTTCAGGTTTTGCTGACTGATAAAGCGCACGTCACTCTCTTTCCGTAATCTTGTTTTTGCCCGTCTCACTTCCGGTGCCTGTGTTTGTAAACAGTGACATCACGTTGGAAGCTAATATACTCTTTCTTACTATTATTATTATTTATTATTATTTTATCTGTTTAGCGAAGTGTTTGTAAAGTCATACTGGCAAAATTGCGGCTGTAAATTGTTTTGATATTTTAATACGTACGGGATATGAATTATTATCAGGTATCTAGTGGCATCTCGTGGTTGGAGGATGGAAGTGCAGGTTAGAAATGCACTGAAGATGGCAACTCGAATAGAATAGATAGAATAAAATAGAATAGAATATCTTTCATCAGTTAGTCACCCTAATTTTCCCAACAAATAAGATTTTCTTTCTATAGTAGAATACAAAAAGAAATTATAAGAAGAGTGAAAGCTTTATTTACATTCACTGTATGGGCAAAATGATGCAATCAATGAATGAGGAATGCTGACTAAGTCTGTCAGTCCCAAACATTCTGCCAAACATGTCCTTTTGTGTTATATATATATATATATATATATATAAAACACAAAAGGACATGTTTGGAAGAATGTTATGTTCTATATATATAATGACAGAATTATCTTTCATCAATAAATACACTTTATTATAAAACCCTTTCAATTTCAGCAATATTATATAACCCTAATTTAATTATTATTATTTATTTATTTTTATTTACAGTTTTTATTTCATTTAACTGACTCCTTTGCAGCAAGAATAATCTAGGGTACACAAATGCACATTTAGTGAATGTTTAACTTTACCTGTTCAACAGGATTGACTAAGTTTTCTATAACTGGGAATGAGCTCAAATCTAGTGTAAATCATTTATTTTCATCTGGTGTGTTTGAATGAGTTCTGAAGTCAGTCATTTCATGTACCAACTTATTATTATTATCAAATTAGGCCTATAATACAGTAATGGATATTCTATATTTCATAACAGGGTCATCCCTGAATAACTGAATAACAAATAACATATGTTTTACTGAATAACAATGCGTTATCGTTTTGCATACTACTTATCTAAAACTTCTTTATATTCCTGTAAATATCTAACTTGATTTTAATATTAATCTAGTGAAACATTTAAACAGTCTGTGCATCTGGTATTTACTTAATTAAAAATAAATATTTACACACCAAAGCCGAGCATTTTATTCTACTGAAATTATCAATACATTTCGATTTTGCGTGGAGGAAATCGAGTCAGTGGAGAAAAGGATCAATCGACGTGATGGACGCTGAACTCAGCCAATCAACAAACAGCCTACACATCACACTCAATAGACGACTCCACTTGCAAAACAGAAGAAGGGGTCGTTAACAGAAGCAGATGAGTACCAGAGATGGTAAAGACACCACAAAATTACTAACAAACACGCATAAATGCAGTTACTAAACTTCACCATTTAATTAACACAATCGACCAGCCACACCCGCTTGACGCTAATTATGCACCTGTCACTGGTCCCCCTCAATCGCTCACAGAAGGTGGGCGGGGCGAATGCAAATCCTCTATTACTCTCAGCAGAGTGTTGGGTGCGGTTGGTTGATACTGAGCAGACGGCGAGTAGATTGAGACCCAACAGGGTGCATCTCCTCTTCTTCTTCTAATCCGAATTACTACAAACCAGATTGTAATTCAAAGACAGCCAATCTGATCACATACTAGGGGTATGTTCTTTCAGTTGTTATTTTGTTGAGCAATATTTCTGTTTTAATCCTGTGCATTATAAGCATCTTATAGTATTTTGGGGTTCCATCCCATAGGCATGATGTCCACCTATGTGATATGACCTCATTTTGTCTCACGTTAATTTAATTTGAGCGTCTTTTACTAGTAAATGTTTTTTGAGACCTATTTAAGGTTAGTTGCTTGTAAAAAAAAATTATAATAATAATTACCACTGAACTGAAGCATATCTGAAATGCTTTGTCATGAGATGAGCCATCACTATTTTTGGGACTGCGAAAGGCTGTCTTTTAATAGATGTGCATGTGAGATGCTGCAAAAAAAGAAACATGCAGGCTATTCCTGATGGTCCTTTAAGGACCCATCCACCGATTGTCTCTGAAATGTGGGCGTACACCTCCGCTGCATTGTGTGGCCAGAGCTCAATCACCCCACGCGACGCGACGCGAACGTGCAGCTCTATTAATCAGAGCGGCTTCGTGATAATTATTGGCTCTTAAAGGGGTTCATATGTTTTTAAATTTCAGCTTCCAAATGGTATATCTTCTTTGTAATGAGAAGATAATGCTACTTTGTTCTTATTCCTCTAAGGTCTTAAATATTTCATCTAATTATAATATATTAACATGATTAGATAGATATCGCTTACTATTGAACATAACTGCTGTGAATAATTTTTTACTATTATTATTACTACGATATAATATCTTTATAATTATGGAAGCATATGGGTAGCAATATTCCATTTGGAATGTAATATGCAAAATGACAATGCAATATGTAAAATGGCAATGCACTTCTGTATTTACATTTACATTTTCCAATACATTTGTGCCACTTTGGTGCAAAATGAAAATTAAATTACATAATTTTCATTTGCCATTTCACACACTAGTTTTAATATGTAAAATTAATACTAACTTTAACGCTTTATAAGTTGCCAAATTAAAATGAAAATGTATTACAGAAATGATTAGATATGTATAACATGTTCAAGCAAAAACTGTGGCAAAATTATCATTCAAATGCTATTTTTATTAATTGCATTAACACTCACAGTCAAGACCCTTACGATTGCATTTTCATTCAATGTCCCGCAATGAATGTAGCAAAATTCAATGTGCACATTGAAAATGCATTCCGAGCCGATCACGTGTCCCCCCCCTCGCGCCACGTCAATCACTGCGTGAACAAGGCGGGGCTTGCAGTAGGTCAGAGACTCAAAACTCAAGAGGATTCAAGTGAGAGAACATGGACAAGACAGTTGGTCCGTGTACTTTTTTTTTTTTTAATGAAAACGTGTACGTTACAAATCGGTTTATGGCTTCAATATTTCATTCGCACTTGTGGGCGGAGCTGAAACGCTGCTTTGATCTGATTGGTCGAATCGCTCCACCTTCAGCTCGGTCTTTTCATTCTATCAAACAGAATAAGAGTCAGTGCGAGTGCGGCACTGTAATGTCTGAAACCACCGCTCACTGTTAATTAGCATAATATTTGAATCAGATGTAGCTGGGCACATAATTCGTGCTGCTGCAACTTGCAAGAGACCCCGTTAAATTATTTCTAGGTTATAGTATTGTATAAATATTGTCCCACTGACAAAAACAGTGCAAATAGGTCTGTCTCTGTCATAAATATAATTATTTTATGTTAGATTTTACCCTTTGGCCTGCATAGGAAAGTTGTTTTACAGATGCAAATTGCTCAAGTTTCCCTGAAAATAGCAGGTAACTGAAAATAGCGCATGGGCAAGTCAGGAGCTCCCTGAGGGAAAAAGGAAACAGGTTTTTAAATAGCAAGCAATGCAATGTATTCTTTGAAACAAGTTAGTTGAGATTGCCTTTACTGTGTAATTTATGATTCTATGGCCCGGTTTCATAGACAGGGCTTAGCCTAAGCCTAGGATTAAGCCATAGTTCAATTAGGACATTTAAGCATTTTTTATAAACATGCCTTAGAAATAAGCATTACTAGTGTTCATCTTAAGACAAAGCAAAGGCACTGGCCTGTTGTAAGATCAATTAGTGCAAGTTTCTTTCAGTTGAAACAACTCAGATTTGCATTTATTCTAGGACTAGTCTTGAGCCTTGTCTGTGAAACCGGGGGCAAAAGTTTTTTTTTTTTTTTTTTTTGGCTTGGTAGCAGTACAGTGCTGATCTTTTAATCTCTTCTTAATGAACAGATCGAAATGTTAGACACAACCAGCAGCCAGTTTGACTCCTTCATGTTTTGGAGGCAGCCCATCCCATCACTGGACCTGTCAGAGCTGGAAGACCTTGGTATTTCTATACCCAAGTCCAAGGGAGCAAAGTTGACCAAGAGCTCCCAAAAACCCCTGGGACCGGAAGAGCAAGAGGATTTGGAGCTGTTGAATTACTCCACCTTCAACTACTGGAAAGAGCCCATCGCTAGTGTCGATACCTTGGATTTCAGCCTGCTGTTATAAGACACTGCAATGCAATTCTCAGTTCTTGCCCAAATCTGTGTTTAATGCCACTGTAGTTGCACCGAGTCTCTACTCCAATCTGATATTGATGAATACAAGAGTCATGTATCATGCCTGTCTTGTTAAACCATGTCAGTAAACTGATAACCGACATTTTGTTTGATTAAACTTGTAGTGCATTGCTGAATATGGATGTATTAATTACACTATTTAGTATCTCATTGCCTTGTAGACAAGTGATTGATCAACTGGCTATGAAATAAGTTTAAGATATCTAGATCATAATCTGCCAAATCCACTTCGAGGTGAGGAGGTTTAGAACAAATAAGAAATCTAAAACTGTATAATAATATTTTCTGCCAAATGATTTGTGATATTAATGCATACAGTAATGTAATGGTTTAAACCGGAATCTCACTTAAAAGGGTTTTTGTATTGAACAGATGTCCATGTTAAAATACGTTTAACGTTTTTTCCCGATTATGTTTGATGACAAATGTCAGATGCCAATTAAAGTGAGCTTGCTGCTAAATGAATAAAAATGCATCTGTATTCATGTTTCATTTATCATTTTATAGCTAAATAGATAATATTTTTTACATTGACCACTGAGAGATTTTACAACGTTACACACAAACATATTCAAAAACACAGGTGTTTTGGAGCACAGCTGGGTAGCAGTTTAGGAAAGCAGGAAGCTGCAGAAAGAGTTTGCAGCATTAAATATTATAAAGTGACATGACATACAGCCAATTATGGTGACCCATACTCAGAATTTGTGCTCTGCATTTAACCCAGCCAAAGCACACACACAGCAGTGAACACACACCCAGAGCAGTGGGCAGCCATTTATGCTGCAGCACCCAGGGAGCAGTTGGGGTTCAGTGCCTTGCTCAAGAGCACCTAAGTCATGGTATTACCAGCCTGAGACTCGAACACACAACCCTAGGTTTAAGAGTCATACTCTCTAACCACTAGGCCACGACTCCCCACAATACCAAAATATTATAAGCAAAGTTATTAATTTATATCACAGTTATGATAAAGACTTAATTTATGTACATCAGTAGTTAGAAACCAATAAAAAAAAATGATTGTCAGAAAATTTAGTCATACATTTCAACTTAATATTCTGGCAATATCACACGTATACATAATAAATTTAAAAAATCTAATAAACGTAAAACCTATATATTACATACAGTTGCAATATATTTATAAATAAAAATAAATAAATAAATTATCTATACAGTTGAATGGGCTCTACGTCAAAGCAAAGTGAGCTGATTACCTAGTCATCATTTATTTGAACATCATAGGCTTGTGCAGGATTTATGGCTATGGTTAAAACGCATCTAGTAGGCTCAAGCCTGCTGTCTGAGTGGGCTGCTCACTAGGTGTTGAGACACGCCCACTGGGTCTGAACGGCTTCACTTTTATTTCCGGGGTTAAAGCAGCCGCCATATCTAAATACGCTTTAAACACACAGACATGTTTATGTCCAGCCAGTTGAGAAATACAGCCGCGAAAACTATATAGAGCTTTGATATCACACAATATACGTCCGACTGACAGGGAATAGAGGTAAGTTTAATATGCACTGATCGCATTAGTCGCTGGCGCAGATGGAGGATGTGTGTGATCAGCTCGGCTCTGTATTTGACTCCACATGGCACATGAGATTAACATATAAAATACGAGCTTTAAAATTGCAATTAGATATATAACCACTATGCATTTCATATTTTAAGGTGTGTGTTTTTAGCGATTCGATTTTAAAAGATCCATTCGCTCTCTGTTATTTCTGTTTTCATTAAGTTAGTTACGCTGCTGATCATTTATTCACTTTTTTGATTAACGTTATCAGCTTAATTGTACATTGTTTAGCTGATTAGTGCACCAGTTTATGTGTTTTTAAACATCTTAGGAAAAATAAACCCAAATGGCACGTCTAAATCGGCCTATTCTGGATCGATGCAAATAGTTGGATAACTTGTAATACAAAGTACAGATATCTTTATCTTTTTTTCTTTCTTTTTTTAGACATTGAAAATTTTAGGCTTTGAAATGTGAATGAAATGCATATATAGGCCAATTTGATAACTCTCATAACATCTCATTACAAGTCAAATTTACATTTAGTCAGTCACACAACTTGAAGTTAAGGATATGGCCTGAATCTTATTATTGGTCAGTGGAAGGTCAAAATATCTAATTTCCAAAATATCTGTTAGATTTATACACAAGCATCATCATCATCATGTAATAAATGAATGCTGTCAAATGATTAATTTTGATTAATCGCTTCCAAAATAAAATATTGCATTGCATAATATTTGTGCGTGTATTGTGAATACATATATATAAATACACACACACATACAGCATATATTTCGAAAATATTTAAATGTATTTACATGTAGTATATATGTATTTAATATATACATATTTTAAAATATTTTGGATGCAATTAATCATGATTAATCATTTGACAGCACTAAAATAATACCATTTTATGTTTTTGCCTAGATGTCGTTGGTGGATTTGGGAAAGCGTCTTTTAGAAGCAGCTCGGAGCGGTCATGATGATGAGGTCAGGACGCTGATGGCCAACGGAGCTCCGTTCACTACAGACTGGGTTGGTCATGTGATCAATAATGTCATATATGATTATGGGCTTAGCCTTCACAAGAAGCAGTTAATAAAGCAATGATATCATTGCCTTAAAAACAACAACAACAACAACAAAAAATATTCTTGAGCCATGTTCTGACTCATCATTTGTCATTGTCTGCTTGTAGTAATTTACATTTGTGCTATATACAAAGCATTTAAATGTGTGTCAAATTAATTAAAAAGTAGCAGAGATCTGTTAGAAGTTGCATTTTCCAACTTTAATGTGTTGCTAATACAAGACACTTACATTTAGAGACCATATTGATATATTTTTTTCTTTTTGATTTATTCCTTACATTTTCTTTACGTGGTCTTAAAAAAAGTCTCATAAAAGCTGTAGAAACCCCTGTATGTAGAATATGAAGGCAGTTATACCATATTCAATTGTTGCATTAACAAATCGTGTTATATTATATATACAAAAAAATCATAATACAAATGAAAATATATTTTTTCCATCCAAATGTGTGCTTGTACAAGTAAGCATAGACCGTTCCAATTAAACATGCTACATTTCTGTGGCCTTTATGCATACATGTGATATTTAAAAAAAAGTGAAGTATCAGGGAACTTTAAAACTTTAAAATGGAAAATGTCATATTATCAGCTCAAAATTTGTTGCATAGATATACACGCATACACATAAACCTTCAAACTGCTTTGGCGTATTTTCATCCGCTTGTCTCCTAACGTTTTCTGCAGCTTGGAACATCTCCATTACATCTAGCAGCCCAGCATGGTCATTACTCGACTGCTGAGGTGCTGCTGAGGGCGGGTGTCAGCAGAGATGCCCGAACCAAAGTGGACAGGACCCCACTGCACATGGCGGCCACAGAGGGCCATGAGGTCATTGTGGATTTATTAATCAGGGTAAGTCAATGCTTGTCTTATGTTCTTTTGATGTATTAAAAAGACTCCTTAACTGAGGAGACCGATACAAGTCTAAACTTTCCTTTTTTTTTTGTTTTAGAGTGGTGCTGACATCAATGCCAAGGACATGTTGAAGATGACGGCTCTTCACTGGGCAGCCCAGCACGGCCATCACAACATCGCAGAGCTGCTGGTCAAACATGGTGCTGATGTACATGCCCTCAGCAAGTTTGACAAATCAGCTTTTGACATCGCTGTCGACATACAACACGCTGAACTTATGCAGCTATTACAGGTTTGCCGTGTTCGTGGAAAACCTTCAAGAGTTGTTTCAGAAATGGTAAAGACGTTGAATCCTCTTTGTGTGTTTCAGGAGGGAATGCAGAATCAGGTGAACAGGAATGCTGAAGCGTCAATCATAAATGGCAGCTCCGCCCCACAGTTCATCATTCAGGGCATCCCAAACATCCAAGGGGGAGTCGTCAACCTCAATGACTTGATCAAAACCAACTCGGGTACGATATGTTGACTGGAAAATAAATCCGGAATGGAATAAGTTAACGTTGATGGATGTTTTTTAAACTTAAACTGTAATTAAACCTACAATTGTTTTCTGTTTTCCCTCGATGTTTAGGTGACTCAGAGGAGGCCATTGCTGTCAGTGCCTTGGACTCGAGTATCCAGCAAGTGGTGAATGAATCGGGTCAGAGGGTCATAACCATTTTAACAGACCAACATGGAAATCTGCATACGAATGGACTCGGCCAGCCGTTCTTTGTCACAATGCAGGATGGACGACAAGGTATGACTTCCTTGACTTATTTCAGATTTTGAAGAGAACTTCTCAATGTTGCAGTTTTTAGTTTGGGGCCGTTACGTGTTTTTCTATTTTAGAAAGAAATATCTTATGTATGACAGCATTTTAGCTCAAAACGAGAATAAAGAGAATAAGTTGAGAATAAAATTAAAATTATAAAAATAAAGTTGTGAGATAATATTAGTGGACCTGATAATAATAAGTCATAATGTTTTGAGAATAAAGTCAATTGAGAAGCAGTAACAATTCAAAATTAAAGTTGCAGAAATGCGAGATTAAAGGACGAATATTTTAAGAATAAAGGTAATTTCCTGAGAAGAAATTACAACACTTTTCTGTTAGCTTCAATGCAAAATTTTTTATTACTATTTTTATATTTTTTTCACACTGGAATGCTGTTGTATTATACTCATCAAGGTTGCCTTTATTTAGTCAAGAGCAGTAAAAGTTATATTTTGATTTTTGTTTTTTTAATATATTTTGAAATGTAGTTTAATTTCTGTAATTTGTAAAAATGGATTTTCAGCAGTCAAATGATGTATTCAAGAAACATTTCTTATTTTCAGTTTTGAAAAACATTTTTTCAAAAGAACAGCATTTGAAATACATTTATTTCTAACAATGTTAAAGTACTGTCACTTTTGATCAATTGAATGCTTGCTAAATTATTTATTTTATTATTTTGCATCACATTCATTCATTCATTTCCAGATGTAGTATATTTTCACCACAAACTTGTACTTTGTAATTTAAAGGTGTTCTCGTTTTAATTTCATTTAATTTCTTTTATTAGTATTGGCAGTTCAATCCAATCAAATCACAGAGGAAGTGGTTGATGACTCTGAACCTCCTGCCCGTAAAAGAAAAACGGACGTTTCATCCAATAATACAGAGACCGGTGAAACAGTGAGTGCAACTAGATGTAAAAAAAAAAAAAAATTTTACAGTTACACTTTATTCTAAAGTGTCCTTGTTAAAGTGCAGTTATACATTTAAGTAACTACATGTACTTACTCTGTGACGCCTTAAAATAAAGTGTTATCAAATGTACTACTGCAAGTTGTTACGCCCTAAGAGCAAAACCTCCATAAATTAAAAAAATCACCCCACCCCATCTCGATCTTATCTTCGATCTCCAGGAGCATCTCCAGTGGCAGTTACAGGAAGCTAACAGGAAAGCTCAAGCCTATCGTCAGCAGTTGCTCCGCAAAGAGCAGGAAGCCGAGGAGTACCGCATGAAACTGGAAGCCATGGAAAACGGACAGACCAACGGCACCATGGCCCTCGACCAGGAGCACGTCGTGTTTGTGCAGGAAGAGGTCGGAATCGAAGAAACAACGGAGGGAGAAGAGGAAGTAGTCATGTTTTCAGAAGGTGGCGTAGTCATTAAAACAGAAGAGATCGACTATGCGGACGAGCAGATAACTTTAGTGGAAGCCACGGCGGGTCACACGGAGGTCATTTCATAAAAAGATGACCCGTTGGACTCAGTGCTCAAGCAACCAAAGAGTGCATCAGCACAGTTTTGCTTTGGTTCATTTATTTTTGGCAATTATGTCCTTTTTGTAATTTATTCCCTTGTTCTGTTTAGGTTAACGTTACTTGCTTTAAATGAAAGTTCACAAAGAAACAACCACAATGTGCATCATATGCACACACACACACACGACCAGGGAAGATGATTCTTTCTGGGAGTCTGTATCTGTAGTGTCCTTAAAAGTGGTCACCCCTGATTTGTCCTCGATGGGTCTCTTCAAAACAGCTGGGAAAGGTTCACTCAGGACGGAACTCTTTGCAAACTGTATGTTTTTGAGAAAAGCTGCCTTATTCAGACAGTTTCATCGCTTTTGTAAATAAACAGTGAAAGTTCATCTCAGAATGCTGCAGAGTTATGTTCTATGCATCGGAAGTGAAGTAATGCACCAATTTCAAGAATTTGATTCGTAGGCAATCTGTTCTTTTAAAATTTATAGGTCAATTAAAAGTGCCTTTGGTCATGTTTAGTTTTCATTTATAAAGGCTTATATGTGAATTATTACATTTATTGTATTTGTTTCAGTGGGTATAAAGTGTCATTCCCATTAATTGAACATTTAACTCACATTCTGTGTGTAACTTGTATTTCTTTCTCCGTTTATGTATATATTACTTTGAATCTTGACTTGAGCGTTCTTGTGAACGGTGACAGTAAAAAGCTTTGACAAATGTAAAAAGTCTAAATCCAGAATCAGTATTTTAGAATGCATAATGTGACCTCCCGGAGTTATGAAAAAGTCAGGTTTTGGTTGGAGGTGCATGATTATCTGACATACTGATATACATGGCAAGATCAGAAGTGATTTCAATTTAATCACGTTTTGTGCTATAAAACTAAAAAATAGTGACAGGTAATGTTTGTCATGTTGCAGAAATGGTCAACTTTAAACAGTTGAGATGTAGGAATTGTGTTTATTTTCCTTTTTAACCATTCATAAAATTATTAATGTAATTTCTTTTTTTAGACATGGCCATCCTCACATTGTAAACATGAGCCCCAGTAATATACTGGTGCTTTAAGTTTATGAAGCTACACTGGTGTAAATGCAAAATCTTGATCTTTGAGTTTTCCCCCACTTGTATTATGTGCTTAAGTGATGTATACAGCTTTTGACCTATTTTTTATAAAAAATATTGCAATGATCATTTTTATGGCTTTTGCATACATTTTCTGTTGCAACCCACTAAAAGAACATTGCACACAACAACGCTAAATAATCAAAACTTGAGGTAAATAAGATAACACTTAGTCTCTTCACCTCACTAAGGCTGCATTTCTTTGATCAAATGCAGTAGCACAGCAATTTTGTGTAATTTTTTAACAACTAAAAATAAACGTTTCCATCTTTTAAAATATAATTTATTTCTGTAACGCAAAGCTGAATTTTCAGCATCATTACTCCAGTCTTTAATACTTCAGATAATAATAATAATAAAATGACACACAGTTATATAAAATTGTTTATTCTTGCTAAGTCTGAATAGGTACATTGACCAAAATTAAGAAATCAGTATACAAAGAAGCAAGAGAACCATCTAACAAGGAACAGAATGTAAATAAAAATGACAAAGCTTTCCAAAAGGTCTTCACATTAGGGTTTAGGGGGGCATTGGTGCTCTCACTGGAGGAGGTCGTGGTGGCAAGGGAGGCCCTCTCTGAAAACCAAAGGGTGGGGGTCTGGGTGGGCCGGCACCATAACCTGGAGGTGGCATTGGTGGAGGAGGTCCCCTCATCCCTGGATGCATTGGTGGACCTGTAAAATATGGGAGGAATTACTGCATATTGAATTACGTCTATTTTACTTCCATTTAAGCACAAGGCACTACTTCAAACAAACATACCCATTGGGGGACCAAATGGTCCTCTGGGAGGTACACCCATGGGTGGAGGAGGCATGCCGGGTGGAGGTGGTGCTCTTGGTTGAGAAGATCCAGGCGGACCTGGTGGGGGAGGCACCATTCCTGGATGTCCTGACGGATGCATGGGCATGGGCGGCATTCCCGGTGGATTCATTCCTGCAGGAGGGAAGTGTGGTGGTCCCGGTGGGTGCCCTGCGCCTACACCCTGTGGTGCAGTAGTACCTGGTGCAGGATGCATGCCCATACTGGGTGGCATCCCATGTGGCATTGTGCCAGGAGGAGGAACAGGTGGGAAAGCACCAGGAGGTGGCATTCCTGCAAGAGAAAATTTACAACATATTTACACACAAAAGACATTTACTGGACTAATAATAAGAAAGAAATATTTGGAAACCTATTTGGGTCCAAGATGCTTATTTTGTTTAGTTAGTTAGTTAATTTAAAATTAATTTTCATTTTGTTCCAAACCCATAAGACTCTCAAAAAAAACTAAAGATATTTTTGACAAAACATGACAGTTTTCTGTCCGTCCATGGAATATGAAGGTAACCGAAAATTAAAAGTTTATAAATGCATCTTAAAACAAATATGTAGGACTGAAGCAGTTTATTCCAGTCTTCAGAAGAGAAATTATCAGTTTATATGATGAAAAAATTTAATTTCGGCTAAACAATGATCGGAACACAATGTTTTGCAGTGTTTATTAAACTAAAGGAATCAATTAGTCTAACTCAAGCTGAAAATTTACAACATTATCTTATGCACAGCTGCTTATAGCCGAAATGAACTTTATACTCTTATGGAACTGCATTATCAGTGAAGTAGTGACGTAGTTTCCTCATTGATTCTGTTATTTCCCAGTTTAATACTATGAAGCTACTTTGAAACAACTTGTATTGTATAAAGCACTATATAAACGGAGTTGAGTAAACAATAACAGAATTTTTGGGCCACTATCCCTTTAACTAACCTGGAATTGGTCCAAGGGCGGTCATGACCGGTGTAGGAATGCTGGGGGGTGGAGGAGCATCTGCGAAAAGCTGATGGGGACGATCGGCCTGTGAAAGTGGATTCTGGGCGGCCAGGAGGCGCTCTGCAGCTGAGCCGTGCCTCTCGCCTTTTGAGTCTTTCTTAAAGGCATATGACACTGTGATGGGTCGGTTGCAGAGATACTGGCCATTCATGGCTTCAATGGCTGCATCGGAGGCATCAAAACTTGCATAGTTGATGAAAGCATAACCCTTCGAGTTGCCCGTGTCAGGATCTCGCATGATCTTGGGTGTCTGAAGGATCACGCCGAAAGCGCTGAAGGTGTCATAAAGCAGTTTCTCGTCGATCTCAGGGTCTAAATTGCCGATGAAGATGTTGGCGCCGACGTCAAGGTTCTTGTTGTGTGCCGAAGCCTTGTTGACTCGAATGGGTTTGCCATAAAGTTTGATCATGTTCATGATCTTTATGGCGTAGTCTGCATCCTCTTCACTGAGGAACTCCACAAAGCCATAACCTACAGAATGGAGAGAAATCTCAACGTAAAAGCATGCAAATGGTAGAGTTTTCTTCTTTTTCTCTGAAGGTTTAAAGATAAGGTATCTCACCCTGATGTTGTCCTGTTACTCTGTCTTTGGGCATGTGTGTGTTTACAACAGGACCAGCTTGCAGGAAAAGCTCCCATAGCAAAGGTTCAGAGACCTTCTCATCAAGACCTCCCACATAAACAGTGGCATCTGAGAAAAATCAATGAGAACAATGAACAATACTGCACGGGACACAAAGTAAGGCTCTTATAAAATAAAATACACATTATTCTGCCGTTTCTGCTACTTATAATATTTATATGGATATATTATATTAGCTTGATTTGCTTAATCTAAATTAAAACCAAAAAAATTCTTTGTTATCTTTTTTTTTAGCAAGTATATTTTAATGAGTGGCAGTAAGCGACTCAAGACTAATCGAGAAGATATGAAAAGCTTTAATCTTTCCATAGTTCTGCAATACTTTTCATTTCGCAAACATAGCGCATTAAAGTGTCCCTATGAGTTTATATTATTAAATTTACCTTGATTTCGTTCTGAAATCGGTCCCGCCGCCATGATGATGAATCCGGCGTGTGTCCTGACGGAAGTGATTCGCGATTCAATACAACACAACAGCGACACCTCAGCGCAGTGCTGCCGCCTACAGGACAGGAGGACGAACGTTATCGCCTTTGCGGCTGTTGTTTAATTCTGATTTACTGCCTCTTTTGCTTGTTTGTTGTCACATCGCTTAATCTTTGTTTTTAAATTTGCTAAAGCTCGTAAAATGGAGCCAGGGCAGTGCTATATCAGTGTTTTAGCACCTTTCTGGACACCTGTGCAAACCCAATATGCTACACACCGCATTGTTCATAATGCAAAAGTAACAAAACCATACTCAAAGTCAAACTTGCAGTTTATTAATTTATCCATGAGATGTATGTACCCATCAATAAGCAAGAATACTGACATGTAAATGCTGCATGGAATGCGATTTACCAGCCTAATTTAAAATAAACAGATACATTTGCATCAAAATAAAGTTAATTTGCATTTTTATTGAAACAGTTCATTACGCTTATAAGCATATTAAGTGAAACCCCTTTATCTTATGTTTACAGAAACTGAATCTGTCAGCAGAAGTTATGAATGTGAGAGGTAGCCTACATGTTGATACAGGGCAGCTGTTTTATGACTCAGCTGTATGTCTGGTTTATAGATATACAGACTTGATACATGTACTGTTTGTTCTGAGAAAGAACTGAGATTTAACAGTTTTGTGCGAGAGTGTGAAGTCACTCCCATTGTGTGTCAGTGGTTCTACCTGTTTCACCTGCTCCTCCACCCAAACTGTCTCAAAGAAGAGTCTGACCAGCACAAGAATGAATCAATAAAGCTTTTCAGAAACCTGAGCATCTGCTTTTCTCCTCCCAGTGGATTTCGAGTCATAGTAACACGTAAGCACTACATACAGACTGACACATTACTGCTAGGGTGAACATGGGGACAGATTTAGCCTACAACTTTGTCTTCAAAGGTTAGTTTGAACCAATATACTAGAGATCAGATTTGATCTCAGACAGTCTGAATGATAATAATAGTAATCATAGCATATAAAAAATAACTAAATTGTTTATTTGTTCTTGTTTCCTTGTGTTTCTATTAGAGGCATGAATTGTAGGCAGCTATTAATTTAATAAATTAGAATTAAAAACTCAATCAGTTAAAGTTTTGTTGTCTTTCAGTGGTGTTAATCGGGGAATCGGGGGTTGGAAAGAGCAACCTACTATCCAGATTTACCAAAAACGAGTTCAATCATGACAGCCGTACAACCATTGGAGTGGAATTCAGCACTCGCTCCATTCAAGTGGATAATATTACCATCAAGGCCCAGATCTGGGACACTGCAGGTCTAGAGCGCTACAGGGCGATCACCTCAGCGTAAGTCACTCACTTCCTCATCTCAAAATATATATTCTTTAATCCTAAGGATATACCTGGTCTATGCACGTCCACATTAATCCTTATTTAGTATAAAGCCGGCTGTGGAATTTGTATTGATTGATTAAGCATCACACAAGTATTTAGATTGCTTTTTACTCTTTTGCTGTAGGCTAAATTGTTTGTCATTGGTTTTGAGATTTTATGTCACTGTAGTAACATTCATACAGTGCATGTTTAGTATCCAAATAACTTTTTGAGAGCCACAACTTCACACAGAGGATAATTCTATGATATTTTAAGTATAATTAGCATGAGAGCAAATAGTGAACTTGAAATAATTCCATGCTAAAAGATGCTGCATCAAGACTTTATTGTCTTTATTGTCACTTTTAATCAGTTTATGCATACTTGATGACTAAAAGTATTAAATTCTAAAAAAAAAAGAATGGTATTGTATTTTTTTGTAAAAATTTGTATTTGTATTTACCAGTGAAAAGTAATTAATTATGTTAGGTTATGATTATGAAAAAGGACCTTTCTCATTTAAAACAAAGTAATGAATCATAAAGTACAATTTGAACCAATATCCACGTCCTGTTTCTGCATATGTACTAATGAGTAGTTTGGTTCTTTGTAGTTATTACAGGGGAGCCGTGGGTGCACTGCTGGTTTATGACATCACCAAGCACCTGACCTATGAGAACGTGGAGCGATGGCTGAAGGAGCTGTATCACCACGCTGATCCTCACATAGTTGTCATGATTGTGGGAAATAAAAGCGACCTGGGAAATGTACGCACTGTGCCAAAAGAGGAGGCGAAGGACTTTGCAGGTGTCAATGCATTTAATAACTCTTTGTTTTAGACTTAGATTGAGACTTAAGCCCTTAAATCAGGGATGTCAGATTCACTTTCTGAAGGCCCACTCTCATGCAGGGTTTAGCTCCAACCCTAACTAAACAAGTCTCAGGATTACTAGAAATTTTCAGGCAGGGGTTTTGAAGTTGCACTTTACAGGACAGGACAGTGGCCCCTCAGGACCGGAGTTTGACATGTGTCTTAAAGGTCCCATGATGTGGATTATTATTATTATTTTTTTAAATGTTTTTTTAATGTTTCCTGAGGTGTACTTATATTGTTAGTATGATTTTTACATTTAAAATTTAGAAATAAAAGGCATTTTTATATCCTGATTTTGATGATATTCCAAATCTGTGCAAATTTCTGTATTCTGACGAGCGTTAAAGACAAAAAATTTTTTTTGCATGTACGTACAATGAAAGTTAATGGGGTCTAATGTTGTTTAGGCATTCTTCAAAATATCTTCTTTTGTGTTCCACAGAAGAAAGAAAGGTTTAGCATGACTAGAGTGTGAGAATTCCCTTTACTTTTCTATTTTAATTCCCTTTTATGGTTTATTTATCTGATAAAACAGAGTCCAAAGGCTTACTTTTTATGGAGACGTCCGCATTAGAGTCAACTAATGTTGAATCTGCCTTCCTTGAAGTTCTAACCGGTGAGTTTGCTTTTTACTTAAAATCACTAATTAACATTGAATCACAGCACTATTTATAGGATTTCGCTGATAGGCAAAAGTTTGGAATAATTAAGTTTTTTTTACAGTGTTCATTAGGGCTGCACAATTAATCAAATTTCTAATTGCGATTACAATTATGGAAGCCACAATTATGTAATTGTTCAAAGTCCACTTATGTTATTCTGTGTGCTTAAGATGTTTTTTTCTTTCTACATGTCATTTTAAGGGTTTTTCCCATTATTAAAACTTTAGTTTTAGTATACAAATATAGTACCAATCATATTTTAATTTTAATTTAATTTTAATTTTAATTTAAAGAAACCAATCCGATGTATAGCTGGAATTTGAGGCTTAATACTATAGAAAAGCACTAAACGTTTTTTCAGTTAGATTGTTTTCTGCTTGTTTATTTTCATATAAAAATAGGTCATGCAGTTGCATCAAACAATCGTATAAACATCCTTCAATGTAAATTGTGATAATCGTAATTTCAATTTCAAAGGAATAATGGACAATTATGGTTCTTGTCAAAATCCTGCAGCCCTAGTGTTCACCAAAGTTGCATTTATCTGATCAAATATACAGTAAAATTGTGAAATATTTCAATTTAAAATACCTGTTTTCTATTTTTTAATATTTTGAAATGTTATTTATTCCTGTGATGCAAAGCTGAATTTTCTTCATTTCTCCAGACTTCAGTATCATCTGATCCTTTCCAAACAGAACTCATTCTAATCGAAGTTCTTTTAAGTTTTAGTCCAGTTTTTACTGTATTTTTGATCAAATAAATGAATCCTTGGTGAGCATAAGATACTCATGATTATTCAAAACTTCATAACCAGTTTATACTTTTAGTTTAAAATCTTTGTAGATTTTAACCTACGTTAAATGCAGAAAGAGAGTGTTGATTTATGTTTCCTTCATCAGCAATACACAAGAAAGTTGCTAGTAAAGAGGTCACCAGAGGCTCGATCAGCGCGGTGACCCTGGGCCCCTCCAGCGAGTTTAACGAGGAGAGACGGTCCTGCTGTAACAACTCCTGAACAGATGAATGAACATCAAGAGCAAAACTAAGACATTTATCTGTGACATGGATCATGTCAGCTGCATGGAGGCATTTCTTCATACTTGACCCTCAGTGGATGTCATATCAGTGAGCAAAATGGGAGGGACCCACATTTTTAAGCATTATTGTTTTGTGGCTTGTTTTTTTTTTACTTTTAAAATATGTAAACAGCTGAAACTGATAATGTAAGATAAGATGTTTCTGTCAATTATGACTTGACATGAATTTGAATTACTTTGAATGGAACAACAAATGGGTTGTGCTGTATTATAAAGTTATTTATACGGTGTGAAATGAACAATATTTCTATTTTACTGCAGACTTCGAGTCTATAAATTAGATAAAAATATAAACCGCTCAATCTTTAAACAAAGTTGATAATATCTCGGACTGATCTATGATATATTTTTAGTTATTCATTTCTCATGGAAATAATCTTATGGATTTTTGCATTTATTTTCCAAAAGGGTGAGATCTGGGTTCTTGCATGCAAGAAGGAAAAAAAGTGATTTTCATTATACAAACTGGAAGACGCTCTGCATACTGCCGCGGCTTGCAAAATTCATTATATTTAATGAAACACCAATATTTTAGTCTTAAAATCTTATTCAGGCATGAAAAAGATGCTGTTTTAATAAATATATACAGAATTTTATGCAAGTTACAGAACCCTGAAGGACTCCATTTCTTTGTCCTGAGTGTGTGCTGACTTGGTAGTCAGAAAAATATTTCTTAACACACTTACATTCCATATGTAAACATGTAACATTATTATATTTAAACACAAACCAATAATGCAGCAATTATTCAGGCCTAGTCATTAAATCCATAACCATCAAAAACTTGCATTAAATATTTATTTATTTGAATTTGATGTTTTTATTAATTCATACAGAACTAATTAAAGTGATTAGAGTGACATTCTGTAACAATGCCGATTAATCAAGTCCATATCTACCAATTACGAGAAAAGTGGAAAATGTATTCTGAAAGGCAAATCAAAGTTATAACCCAGGTTTTTTTTTTTTTAGTGACACAAAAATGACTTGAAGGACTTAATGCTCAGTTCAGCTGATAAACACAGTCAGTGCCGGGGTATTGGGGCAGATTCAGCTGGTACTTCTGCTCAAGTGCAGGAGGAACGAATCGTCCTCCCAGGAAGTGGTAGCGTCCTTTGAAGTGATTGGCTGCTTTCTTAGGGGCCGTGAGGGAGATGAGCATGTCAGGCTGAATCCCATCAGGACAGCCGTTCTCCACATCCCAACCTAATAAATGGAAGAAGATATTTATGATAAACTAGTTTACGGTTACGAGGCATGTTGGCTCGTGCTAATTACAAAGATAAAAAAATATTTAGATTGCATATAAATCATTGATTATTTCTGTGTGTTCTCACCTGAAGGTATGTCAACGCTAGCAATGGGCACAGAGATTTTCTTTAGTTGGGAGAGGATGTCACCGAATGGCTCTCGCACCGCACCCTTAAAACTGAATCCAAAGATGGCATCCACCACCAAATTATACACTTCATCAATCACATCAGCCTAAAGAAAGCATGATGGGGAAATACTGTTACACATATCAAACACATACACTACCATTCAAAAGTTTAGGGTTACTAAACTAAGATACATTACTGTTTAAAAAAACAACAAACATCTCGTGCTCACTAAAGCTACTTATTCAATTTATTAAAAAATACATACATAATACAATTTTAATATAATAGTTACAAGTATAATAGTTTTTAGGATTTTTTGGTGAAGAGAAAGTTCAAATGAACAGCAATTATTTTGTAACAATTGTGAGTACATTTTCATACTTTTAATGCATCCGTTTGGAATAATTTAAATAATAAATAAATAATTACTTCGTTATGTTAGTACAAAGTACTTAAGTACAAAATCCATTTTTTACATAAAGGTAAAAAATACGAAACATTAAAAGCTTGTTGTGCACTTCTTGAGCAGCTGGTACATTCATGGTACATTCATTCATGATTATATATTAAAGAGAAGGAAGAACCCATATGAGGGCTAAACACATCTGGGCCCCCTACAGTGTGAAAGATGTGGTACTGGCCGCTGGGGTTTGTGTTGTACCTCAGGCATCTCTGTCAGGAAGGATATATCCATCTTCTCACACTGGGTGGTAAGATTCTGGAACAGCTGTTTGCTGGGGTGCTTTGGGTACAATACAGAAGGCTCATATCCCTGGGAGATTCACATACAATATGAATAAAATCAATACAGCTTCATAAAATATTACGTTTAAAGAAGGAATGATTTATTTTCAGCGTAAGGTGAACTCACAAAGAGTTTGAGATGTCTAGCACAAACCAACCCATCTCCTCCATTATTTCCTGGCCCACAGATCACCAGAACTCTGGGTGGACTCTTGAGCAGTGATTGTAGAGGATAGCCCTATGAAGCAAAAACTGCTTTTAATGTGTACAATGAATGCATTTGATCCTTTCTGCATGTCTGGTGGAGCATCAGTTGTACCTTTGAGACAGCTGTGGCACAGCTCAGACCGGCCAGCTCCATTAACTGATCCACACTGAAGCTGTACTCATTGAAGAGCTCCTCGTCAATGTGCTGAGCCTCTTCTTGCCTAAATACAATCATGTTTATGCTCATAATGCAACAATACTAATAATCCTAATAATAGTCAATGCAGTGCATTTACACTCACCCCAAGTACTTGATTGTATTGGCCATAGTGCAAACCTGTCTGTGAGTGAGATCTTTACTGTAGATGTTACTGGCAATACGTGCACATGCTCCTGTATGGGTCAGGACAGAGCCTCCTCGTGATGTCACAAGAAGACCGATTCCAAACAGGGCTCGAACTCCCAACATTCACCTGGCTAAAGCACCTGAATGAGGAAATACGATAAAAAGGATGTCAAGAAAGGATGGTGCATGTTGGTGATTTCTGCCTACATAAAGAGAGAGAGAAAAAAAGAGAAAAATCATGCTTAATTCTAGGAAAAACAGTAAGACAGTAATAATCTTGAGCAGAGAGAAATAATAATCTGCTGCCCATATATTCTAAATTTGGTCACTCATTATTTTCTAGTAAGGAGGTTGTTGACAGATATATCCAAAAGTTACTGAATAGATGAGCAATGCAATGCATTTTTAGTGTGTAACGAGGGATTAGATAATTAAAATAATACAGTCATTATATTAATTACGAATATTTTAATATAAATATACATAAATAATATAAATATACATATACAACTAATGCATAGGCTATAACTCAACCTGGGCAACTTAATGATGAGAAAGAATGATATTACATATTAAAAATAAAATTTTAGAACAGTTTAAAATGCCATCATCAGGTCAAAAACTGTCATGGGGAGAATCACCTTATATAAATATAAAAAGCAGAAGCATTCATTACCTCTTAGCAAGTGTGTCTATATTAAGGTCAAACGCTCTGTAACAGTGGTTAACACCAAGAAATGCTCAAGTTACCGCCGGCAGACTAAAAACAGAACCAAAAACAATCCAGTTGAAACTTAAACATGCAAAAGTACATTACATGGCAAGGATACAAGCAGCAGCCCTCTGGAAACAATATCCGGGTTAGTGAACTTGAGTCGCTTTTCATAATAACAGCCTAGGTTCATTGCAGTTTTGTTAAACATGATCTAAATCAAATCAAATTTAAGTAAGTAAGTAAATAAATAATAACAATTATTATTAATAATAATTCTTATAGACATTTGCTATAATGAGATTTATAGAGTGTTTCTCCTTTTTGCAGGACATAAACAGTGTGTGGATGCATATATGTTTAAAAATAGGGTGTCGTCGAAATTATTCCTTGCATTTTCTGTGGATGTGTCCTTGAATATCATGTATATGTAATGTTTTCAATTCTTTTTTGCAGCATATCCGTGCATTTAGCCTTCACATCTGTATGCTCAGTTCTGGCTCAGACCAGGTTTCGTATTGGTTGAATACACACCCCTTTACCTCAGGTTGAGATGGTATGTTCCGCTTGTTTAATAGCGCGCTCAGAACGCTAATGCTGTGATAGTGTGAATAGTATTCTGTGGCAGGTGTGATCATAAACACTGCATGATATTAATTATTCACTGGATGTGCTGACGCATTACCTGGCTTAAGGTAAACGCGAATTTATTCCATATTATTGTTATGTTATTTAATATAAGAATAAGTTGTTGAATATAGATGCAAATAAATAAAAAACAGGGAAAATACACTTAATTTCTATAAAAGGAAATTTAACTTAAACCAGTCTTTTTATAAGGGCATCACAAAGAAAAGAATAACGTCTAAGAAATAGTGGACTTTTTTTATTGACATTTTGAGGATGCCCGAAATGTTTGACAATCTGTTGTTTTCTATCATAACTGCAGTATAGTTTTATTTTAATGTATTGTTTATTATGTGTGCTTATACTCTAGGATTATATAATTTTAGAAACCTAGAGAGAAAGTTCACATCCTTTATTTATTGTTTGTGTATAATTTAATTGAAGACTGTCTTTGTGGAAGACTAGATGTGATATCTGCACTGATTCAGTATTAAGTTTCCAGTTAGAGATCACTTTTAATGGAAAAAAGGTCACTTCTTTATAAGAAAAACACGTTTGCATTTGAATATGCAAACTTTTTTCTCCTTCTGTATCATAACTTTATCATGCAATTTTAAAAATATTATGGCCTCAAATCTTTGTGTGTAAATATGATGTTACATGAATATGGTAATCATTCAGTACAATAGTACCATTATTACCATCTGATATAATCAAATTGCTATTTGAGTTAAAGTGGCTCAGAATGATATTATTTCATTAAGCAGCAGTTTTGACGCAAACTCAGTGTAATTGAAACTCATAGATGCTGTATCACTGTTGGTATGTCCTCATTGATCGATCTCCGAGCAGCAGGGCTTTTACATCCAGGCAGACACTCATGGATGGCTGCCATAGAAAAACCCAGTAAATTATAATGTCAACTCATAGCTGCTGTCTATAAATTACCAAAGAGTTGATGGCCTGTTTGCCTGGCTCAGAAACACGATTTAAAGATCCAGCCATTGAATTGACTGAAGAGCAGTCTGCACAGAGCAATGGCTATGCACTCACAAACTGAAGTGGCACTGTAAAATCAATCTATTGATGAGTACTGGGTGCATGTTTCGCTGTAAATTAGCCTCGTTACATAAAGATGCTCATTGTGCTTCCATGGTCATGGCTGCTGCACTTCAATAATGCCATCATGTTTTTCAGCAAAAATTTTGAGTGAATCATGTTTGTCTCTTAGGATGCCATAGTAGGTTTTAATGTAGACATGTTACTCTTATCTTTTTCAAACATCTGTTTAAATGCTTTCATGTAAAAGCCTGACTAAGAAAATCATGTGATTTGTGGATGGATATAATTGTTGTCTTGGTAAATGTATCCTGGTTTGTGTAGATTGTGGATCTTTGGTGCTGTCCAGTGCTGAAATACCTTCCCATTTAAGATTGGAGATTTTTGGTAGTATTCTGATTCTGACATTTCCGTAGTTTTCTGGTAGTATTTTCCATAGAATTGTAGCATCTGCTTAGGATCATGTAACATCCTACATTTATGGGTGCTAAATTGCCTTGCGTTTTTCCCCCACTATCAAGATGATGTCAACAGCAACGCTCTGCTCCTCTCCATCGGAAGTTCATCTAACTTGTTGTCTAATTCATTACAGAATTAAAATATAACATGACATATATAATTAAAAGAGTTAAAAACTAATTTTTGTATGTTTTTCACCATTTAAAAAGAGACTATCATAAACAGCTGCATGTGAGTCCAAACATCATGCAACTGAAAATTATAGTTATGTTAAAAAGCTTTTCCTTTTCCCCCCCCTAAAAGTTATACTTCTACATGGCTGGTAAAATTAATTGTCATCTCAAAAGTCTTGTTTAATATTTAATTTATCAGTGAATATGTTTGCAGGAATTGCTTTTACAAATGCTTTTAATGTTACAAGTACTGGTAATGTTTCAGATATTTTAATTATTAAACCATTTCCTGGCTTATTTATGAATTTGTTCAGCAAAATAAGACAGCATGTGGAATGTGATTCATTTCAGTTAGCAGACACCCTAAATATATTTAGACGTGTGAGTTTTAACTTGTATGATTTCTTCGAGCCTAGAGGAAAATGTATTTAAAAAGAGGTGCAGTTTAACCCACTCTTTCCTATATTACTTAAATGCAGTAAAAAGACCATGAACTATATTGTGACTTTGAATGTACTTTTGTAATAAGCATTGAAACTGCTACTCTATAAGAAGAAACCCAGCATGCTGTCTTAAAAATTGACCAAAGAGACAGATTTGTTTTTAATTCACCTTCATTTAAACCCTGCTGTGGTTAATTATATGTATATTTCTTTTTCACTAGTCCTGGACATTGTCATAAGCCTCTGTAAGTAATGACTGTTTGTTATTCTCTCCCAGAGGCCACGTCCCATCAATCTAGTGTGCTGAACTTTGGTAGTTCCCTCCTGTTGTGTGATATATGGTCCAGATGTTTATTAATGAGGCTCATTAGTGACTAGAAATTTGTGTTTACTTTGTATTTATACCATGTCAAGTCACATATATTTCACAGAAATGAACAGTAAAATAACAGTGAAGTAATTTCAGAAGTAATGAATTTTGCAACAATAACTTCGGTTGTAAAGCAGCTCTACAGAACACAATTGCCATCATTCAGTTCCAATTAGTTCAGTGTTGATTCAATTGAGTTCAATAACAGTCTCAGTGTTGCAAAGTTTATCAGTTATGAAACAAAGCAGCTCTACAGAAAGCAGTAGTATATTTAAGCTCAGTTGAGGCCAATGCTGAACCTGTTGAATCCAATGAATGTGTCGATGTTGCAAAGTTCATCCATTTTGCATCAAATTTGATTCAGCTATTAATCAGCCCTACAGAAGACAAATCATAATAGCCTTCATGCATGCATTAAAATACAGTAAATATATTTTTATATGCATCAGTCTCAAATCCTTAGTGTTTAGTCATGGTCATGAGCAATTTGATTATAGTGCACTGGTTCTGTTTATATCTGAGGCGGAACAATTACTGTTGTCATTTTGTGCTTTGGCTTACTGTAATGAAACCAGATGGCCAGAAGGTCATTCTCAATTAAGGAAAATCCATTTCCATTCATAAAGTTATCCATTATCGTCTTCATTTAATGTCCCAGTTTCTTTTCATCATTATTAGGACCAGAAGCCATTCTAATTTTGCTGTCCATTGTGTACAGCCTGCTGCTTTTATACTTTCCCAGTCCCATCCTAGAGATTAAACATGTCTCCTTTTGCTTGATGTATTAATATTGTGGATATACCAATGATTTTTACCTATGCTTTGTGGTTGAGGCAGGTTGATGGTTAGACTAGTAGAATAGCAGAAGGTGCCTATGTCTTATACAGGCCGTGTTCATACATTATTTATACACTCTGTTTGGATTTGCAACCCTAGTTGACATGTCTTATCTTCCACTGATCTCATTAGCTAACAAAGATTTTGACAAGCAGAAGAAGTTTTGGGACCCTAGCTAGTGCACGGCTGAAATAAGACCTGTGCTATGGCAGGTGTCTGCAAATATTTGAATAATATTAAAATATTCAGTGTCATCCATTTAAACTGAGAGAGAGATGAAAAACAGGAATTATAGGCATTAGCATTTTAATACCCTTCAGGATGAGTCTTGGTTTCTTAATGACAATATAATTGAGTTAGCAGTACAATGTTAGCTCTAATGTTATCAGCCAAAGTGGACAACACTCTTAAAATAAAGGTTATATATTTGCATCAGTGGTGATGAAACTTTAACATCCATGGAAACACAAGCACAAAAGGTTCTTCATAGTGGAAACAGGTTTGTTAAAATGCTCTTTATATAAAGACAAAAATTGTTATTTTATAAAACCGTTCCCTGAAAGGTTCTTTGGGGAAACAAAAATGGTTCTTCTATTGCATTTTTGCGAAAACCCACTATTGGAACATTTATTTTTAAAAGTGAATCTACATTTACATGTCTTCATCTGCACTTAAAATATAACCTTAGACTGTAGACAGGAAATATACTAGCTATTTCCTTTGTAAACACCATCTGGTTGGTAATTCGTGGACAGAAAACAAACATTGTCTGTTGACGGAAGTATCGAGCTCCCTCAGATTTTGCTCAAGGCTGCTGGATTGTGACTGTCAGTTGTAATTTGCTACACCATACAGGTCACACTCCTTACAGAGATGAGGTTATTGATTCTTGGATTTTTTTTTAAACCTGATACCATGAGATGGTGATTGAACCTCACCCTGTAACCATACTCTTCTCCTACAGGTCTACTCCATAGAGCTGGCCTATCGCTGTCATTGTGTCACCCATCCAACACAGGAAAACAAGGATCCAAAATGTTCAACACAAAGAGGTCAGTACACAGTAGTGGTTCTATGTGCTTTTATATGTGGTGTTTTTGTTTGTTTATCTCTGTTATCAGTGTTGTTTTTTTCAATACTGTACTTGGGGTTAAATGTATCTTCAAAACACTAGTCCTGCAACTGCATAGCAGCACGATAAATCATGTTTTCTTTAGAAAAATATTATAGTTTTGTGATTATTGGGTACAAACATGCATTTGCAAAGAGATTTGTATGCATTTGTATATATTTCTTTCTGCGGCTTACATTTATATATTTTTTGTTAGTTAATTTCAATGGAACCACCGCATATTTAAAAATACCAGCAGAGAGACTTTCCGGAGAGCTTGCCATTTTCTTTTTCTGGTCATGCTGCAAATGTCAAGTTTAATATATAGTTAAAAATATTTACTGATTGATGTGGAGATGTGGCAGCAGAGGTTATTTGTTTACAATGGCTGGAGGTCTTCCTATTTGATGCATGGACCAAAACAACAGTATAGATACTTGTTCATTTAAAAAATACGCATCATAAAATAATCGACCATACAGAAACCAGTATGACTGCATGACTTAAACATTGGATGTAAATGCACCATGCCTAAGGCACACACAAAAGCAGTTCACACTAAGAGTTTTCTAAAAGTGAACTTTGTGATGAGAATCAAACTCCGGTAGCAACCCACAAGAGATAAGAGGGCATTATCATTTAAATAGAATAGACCCCAGGTGAAAGTAATCCTGGATTCTAATAAATGCAGGCTGTTCTCGACGTATTGCTGAAACATAAGTAGGGCTCTTGAATTTTGCTTTAGCCCTGTGATGCATCATTAGGAGGTTCAAGCGTAAAAATCTCAAGAGGATTACATAACCCTCTCCAACCCCTAACACAAACCTCATCTCCCCATCCCACCCCACCTCCCCACACAGCTGTCATCCCGCGTGATGGATGCCATAATCTGGATTCCTCCATATGCACTTTCCATTCCAGTATTCTGAGGATGAAATATTCTCCTCAAGGCTTCCAGACGTGCTCTAATGGTCAGCCCAACTGCATTAAAGAGGACCGACTCCATTTCTGTTTTATTGATGACTGCTTTTTGGGATTGTTAAAGGGTTTGTTTTATTTATATGTCCTTATTTTTTTCTTCTTTGTGCCAGTCAAAATGCATACATGCCTTTTCCAGCAGCATTTCAGGATGTTTGGAAGGAAGTCCTTTGAGATTTAGTTTTATTTTTAGCTGCAGAAGTACTCGCCTGTTATCTCTGCAAGAAACTCTGATGAATTGTTTGGAAAAAGTATAGAATTTATTTTTATAGCTTCTTTATAGCTTCCTGTTGATTACATTAAAAAGTCAAAGGGTGATTTTTGACAAGAATAGTCTGAAGCAAGGTTTTAAGGCAGTATTATTAGGAGAACGGTTCTCCTAATGGCAGTATAATCAAGCCTCATCTCTGGATTTGTCCCGGCTAATGGAGTAACTACGCAAGTACATGACGTAAGGCTAGAAAAGAAAGGTATTGGTTTACAGAATTCTTAGTCCAGGTGAACAAGGATCGCAGTGGCAGGTTTAACTAATCACTAATCTAAATTAAGCTGAGAGCTGTTTCAGCTTTACCTGATTAACTGAAGGCATAGTGTCTGTTTAGGATGGAACAAAGCCATCTGTTACTAAAATATTTGGTTACAGGTTTTTTTGTTCCCTGAAAAAATAACTGTTAGCAGCAAAAAAAACATGCTTGAGTTTTGAGTATTTAATGTAATAATAATCAATGTATATTTTAATTTATATCAAAAAGCACATCTTTACATATTCTTAAAATGAGTTATTATTTAATGAGCTGTTCCCATATAGCTGAGGTGCTCATGTAAGCAACACAAGTTTGAGTCTGGCTGATCCGATCATTTCCTGTGGTTTTTATACAAAAATGGCAAAACATTCATAGGTTCATAGAATCCAGCAAGTTATTTTTAAAGGGGTTAACTAAAACTAAAACCATAAAAATGCCACTTGAATGTTAACTGAAATAAAAAGCAACGTGTCTCATTTTATTGTTTAACTTTGCAGGTCTTCCAGCCAATTCTATCAAACCTTTACAATTAATTCAGAACGCGGCAGCAAGATTAATTTTTAATGAGCCAAAGAGGGTACATGTCACACCTCTGTTTATCAATTTGCACTGGCTTCCAATAGCTGCTCGTATAAAATTCAAGGCATTGATGTTTGCCTACAAAACTACCACTGGCTCTGCACCCATTTACCTAAATTTGTTACTTCAGACTTATGTGCCTCTAGAAGCTTGCGTTCTGCAAGTGAACGTCGCTTGATTGTGCCATCCCAAAGAAGCACAAAGTCACTTTTACAGACTTTTAAATTAAATGTTCCCTCCTGGTGGAATGACCTCCCCAACTCAATCCGGACAGCTGAGTCCTTAGCCATCTTCAAGAATCGGCTTAAAACACATCTCTTCCATCTTTATTTGACCCTCTAACTTTAACACTCACTATTCTAACTAACTACCTTTCTAATCTTTTTATATTCTATTTTCTTTTCATTAATTATGCAATTGTATGTGTGTGTGTGTATGTGTAAAGACCTCTAACACTAGCTTGCTCTATTCTTTTTTTATTCTATCTGTTTTCTTTACATTATATTCTTTAAAATCCCATGCTATGTGTACTGTGTTAACCTAACTGAGACTTGTTATAGCACTTATATATCATTGCTCTTTTTGTTGTTTTTGATTGCTTCCGCAGTCCTCATCTGTAAGTCGCTTTGGATAAAAGCGTCTGCTAAATGAATAAATGTAAATGTAAATGTAACTTTTTATTTTACTGTAAAACTAAAACTGAGATAAAAATGAATCAAAATCTAGGTAACACTTTATTTTACGGTTACATCTATTAATTGCTTATTACTAACTAACTATGACTTTTCTCTCAATAAATTCTTAATTTTCTGCTAATTAATAGTTAGTAAGGTAGTTGTTAGGTTTAGGTATTGGGTAAGATTAGGTATGTAGAATAAGGTCATGTAGAATAAGGCATTAATATGTGCTTAATTAGCTCTAATACATGGCTAATATTCTAGTAATATACAGGTGCTGGTCATATAATTAGAATATCATCAAAAAGTTTATTTATTTCATTAATTCCATTCAAAAAGTGAAACTTGTATATTATATTCATTCATTACACACAGACTGATATATTTCAAATGTTTACTTCTATTAATTTTGATGACTATAACTGACAACTAAGGAAAATCCAAAATTCAGTATCTCAGAAAATTTGAATATTACTTAAGACCAATACAAAGAAAGGATTTTTAGAAATCATGGCCAACTGAAAAGTATGAACATGAAAGTATGAGCATGTACAGCACTCAACACTTAGTTAGGGCTCCTTTTTTCCTGAATTACTGTAGCAATGCGATTGGCATGGAGTCGATCAGTCTGTGGCACTGGTCAGGTGTTATGAGAGCCCAGGTTGCTCTAACAGAGGCCTTAAGCTCTTCTGCATTGTTGGGTCTGGCATATCGCATCTTCCTTTTCACAATCTAAAATTCCTGGTATACGGCTGTGTTGACCTCGGACCTCAGAAAACACAGTGGACCAACACCAGCAGATGACATGGCACCACACCATCACTGACTGTGGAAACTTTACACTGGACCTCAAGAAACGTGGATTATGTGCCTCTCCTCTCTTCCACCAAACTCTGGGACACTGATTCCCAAAGGAAATGCAAAATTCACTTTCATCAGAGAACATAACTTTGGACCACTCAGCAGCAGTCCAGTCCTTTTGTCTTTAGACGCTTCTGACGCTGTCTGTTGTTCAAGAGTGGCTTGACACAAGGAATGCGACAGCTGAAACCCATGCCTTGCATACATCTGTGTGTATTGGTTCTTGTAGCACTGTCTCCAGCTGCAGTCCACTCTTTGTGAATCTCCCCCACATTTTTGAATGGGTTTTGTTTCACAATCCTCTCCAGGGTGCGGTTATCCCTATTGCTTGTACACCTTTTTTCTACCACATCTTTTCCTTCCCTTCACCTCTCTATTAATGTGCTTGGACACAGAGCTCTGTGAACAGCCAGCCTCTTTTGCAATGACCTTTTGTGTCTTGCCCTCCTTTTGCAAGGTGTCAATGGTCATCTTTTGGACAACTGTCAAGTCAGCAGTCTTCCCCATGATTGTGTAGCCTACAGAACTAGACTGAGAGACCATTTAAAGGCCTTTGCAGGTGTTTTGAATTAATTCGCTGATTAGAGTGTGGCACCAGGTGTCTTCAATATTGAACCTTTTCACAATATTCTAATTTTCTGAGATACTGAATTTGGGATTTTCCTTAGTTGTCAGTTATAATCATGGCTGTAGCCAGCTATGAGGTAAATTTTTCATGTTCGAAAATAACATTTGTTCTCTGATTGACTAATTTGCTGCTAGACGTCTCATATGAATGTCTGCATGTATATTCAGAATGTTTAGCGTCCGTGGTATGAAAATGACACTTCCAAAGTGAACGAGTCATCAGAGTTGAGAGCGAGTGCGAGACAAAGCCTCCGTGTTGCCAGATCCAGCTATTGTAAGCATTTGTTTTTACTAGTTTTTTCACTAAATTTAACACTTTAGAAAGTCGCTTTGGATAAAAGCTTCTGCTAAATGCATAAATTTAGTAATAAAGTTAGCATAAAGTTAATAAAGTCGATCATGTCAAAATATGTATGCCACACATCTGACCTTCTGCACCACTGCAGCTGACTGTCAGGTAATGTCTTTTGTAATCTTAACTATCACCCCATAAATATAGTATTAACAAACTTTGATGGAATAAATAGGGTATGATGTAAAAATGAGCATCCCTCCAAAAACATCTACATTTCTGTCTCTTTTCTTTTCAAGTGTTAAAGTATATAATTAGTTGTATTTATAGGGGTTATTATAGCACAATTCTATAATAAGGGGATTATTATATAAACCCCCTGGACCTCACTAATTGTCAAAGCCTGGCTACAGCCATGGTTATAATCATCAAAATTAAAAGAAATAAACATTTGAAATATATCAGTCTGTGTGTAATGGATGAATGTAATATACACGTTTCACTTTTTGAATGGAATTAGTGAAATAAATCAACTTTTTGATGATATTCTAATTATATGACCAGCACCTGTACATGTTAGTAAGCAATTAATAGATGTAACCGTAAAATAAAGTGTTACCAAAGTCTATATGGACATTAGGGTTGTAACGATTAATCGTGAGATATGTGATGATTAAAATAGGTTGAGATGCCAAACAAATGGCGATACAATTGGAGTAGGAGAAACACTATCTTTAGAAAAGTTTATGTGGTATTTTCCTCTGAACAATGCATATTGAAGTAGTGTTCATAAAGCCCCTCTGCTTTATTTACAGAGGTAACCCGGGAAACACTGTATCAATGCTGTTCATAAGCGCCACCTGCTGGCAGAGAGTGAATTTGGGTCTCATTCAGTGCATCTGCTGTTCTGTTCAGATTTTTTATATAGAATAGTTTCACAAAACTAAAGTCAGACCATTCTGTTTATGTGTCAAATTTCGAAATTATACAGTCTAATTTAGATTAAAAATGTATTTATATAAAATGTATTTATATAAATAAAAGTCTATATGGTGCATCTTTGTTCGGATCATAATTAAAATCAAGTGGTTGCCTCTAATTTTAAATGCAAAGAGCACAGACAAAGCCTTAGTTTGTTTATATTAATAGATTTCTTTATTTGTGTAACTTGCTTGTTTGTTTTAAAATATCTGTTTAATTTTGTTATATTTCAATTTCACAAAGAAACGTGCAGCAATAGCCTAATAAAACTACATCTTTTCATTTAATGTATAATGTCTTCAATCTCATTTTGTAAAAAAAAAAAAAAAAAGAAAGAAAATTGTGAGAAAATCGAACCGTGGAATCAAAATTGTGAATCAAATCGTGTATTGAGTGAATCGTTACAGCCCTAATGGACATATTTAAAAAAAATAGCTAATAAAATGACAGAAATGCACAACAAAGTTGCTCAAACTTTAACATCAAAACAGAAAATACAAAAACTGCTATAATAGTATATAATAGTGTACCAGTGATACTAAATACACTTTGTTGTTTCCTAATCAGTTTCTCTCTCTTAATAATAGGTAAAAAAAAAGTCCAGTTAAAAAAAACAAAGTACAGAATTAGACACACTACTGTTCAAATAAATGTTTCTTGAGCATATACAAATGATTTCTGAAGGATTATGTGACACTGAAGAGTGATGAAAAATTCAGCTTTGCCATCACAGGGATAAATAACAAACAGAAAACATTTGTTTCCATTTCCTAAATCTTTTCATTTCAAAATATGATCAAATACATTATTTGTGATCATAAGAGGCTCTGTAGAGGAGTGGTAGGAGTGATGCTATGTATACTCTATAGATACAGTGTTGTAAGATGAAAGCCATTTCTTGCGGGATAAATTAAACATGGTCCCATCTGAATTACGTAAGAGGACAAAAAAAGTATTTTAGATAATAGTAGCAATAGTAGGGGATGTTTTGATGTGAAGCCTATATAGCGCATATCTTATAAACACAAACACCCATGTGCTGCATACAGAAAGTTTTGTAGGCCTCCTGAAAGTAAAAGACACGCTTTTCTTGAAGAAAAAGATCAGTTAAGTGGAAGAAGACCCTGATGTTCTTAAAATATCGCCTTGTGAAATTTAATTTCGAGTGTAACTATGAAAAATGGCTGTGACTGAGAAATTGCCTTTAGGCCCTCCTTAATTAGTAACAAATATTTTTATTTCTGGAGTGATTCATCTTCTAAGATAGTCGTTTGTGGAGTTATACCATATCCAACCTTGCGTAATTTAGTTTGACTTGTCTGTCTTTTGCAGAAAGGCAGGAAACTTTGCAATAACTAGAGTGTCTAGCTATAAAAACATGAAGGAACACAAAGTACTTTTCTTAGAGAGGATTGTGCAGCCTGTACTACAAACTCAAGTGCTTGCGTAATAAGCCAGCATGGAGACTTTGGCTGATGTTTCAAGAGTGATGGGTGGCATGAATGCAACCGTGCAATTTATAGTCATATCAAAATTGGCTTGGCATTGCTGAGAAACTTATGCAAATTATATGTATTTGATTGCAGCATATTAAATAATTTAATACTACATCTCCAGAGAAATATACTACTCATTTGAATACACTCTTTAAAACTGAAGGGCACATTTATAATAATCTAAATTGTGTTTGACAGGATGGACAAAATAACTCTCAGAAAAATTGATTGGTCTCTGGTTTCTGTCTACAGAGTGTCTCTCCTGGCTTTTAATAGAAATACTGAATATCTTTCTTCTTGCCTTGTTAAATTGAGCATAGTTTAAAGGTCTGCTTTTTGTCTGATGCTATTTAAATATGAATAAATAATAAAATAATTTTATTAGCATTAGGATGAGGTTTTATTACAAGTAATGAGTGTTTAATGCAAACTGTGGGCCAGAATAGAAATAAAACTAAAAAAGAAATTATTTTAAGAATTTAAGTTTGTTTTGCTTCTCAAATGATCTTTTATGCTATGAAAATACAATCTCAGATGTTAGGATAAGGCTAGTTATCGAACGATATTTTTAACTGCCAATGCCGACATCTCGGAAAGCATTGGGGCGGTAGCCGATATAAATTGATTATATCCAAAATTGATTATATGATTCCAATGATATAGTTTCTCTTTGTCTTTATCGTTATATTTGTGGTGTGGACTCTGCTATTCTTTAATATTGAGAACGATTTTTAGAACTATATCTTTATTGTTATCTTTATAGTTATCATCCCAGGTGTGAACGAGCCTTAAGTTGAAGGCTAAGGCGAAGTCATGATAAATGTGTATCCAAAATTGACTATTGCACATGAAAAAATTTATGTCAAGCCAAGTCATATAAATGAATTCGCTGCATTCGGTTGCAATCTCTCTATTTATGGCAGTAGTGAAGTTATTTTATTTGTTGCAGCTATTTTAGATTAGACTCTGCATTTCTGTCCTAGCTTGTGAAAACCGACATTTCCCCCAGTAGTCTTTTTCTTTTTGTTAGTGTTTGTTTTTGTACAACATAATCAACAGTGACTCAGTTCCGGACTTAGATTTCACGATTTCATTATAAATACATACATCTGCTTTGCATCTGTTGCCTTTTGTTGACATTGTATTGCATTGGTTATTGCGAAGAGGATGTTGCTATGCAGAGACCTTACTTTGTAGTCTGTCAAATTATAAAAAATCTGAAAAGTAAAGTTCTTAAGTTCTGCTTGCATTTGGCTGAAGATATAACAAGACATTTAGGTGATGTATAAATCAGAATAGTAATAGACAGATTTAGGTTAGTTAATATTTTATTATTTAATAAGATCAGCCCCCATAGGGTATCGATCTAACACCTGCTGCTGTTATGTAATATTTAAGGAGTTATAAAATCTGTCCTAATCTCTATTAGTTCTCTTTTTCCCTTCATTAAACGTGTTCCATGCTGAAACAGACATATTATGAATGATAAATGGTAGTTTTACATGTTTTAATGCATTCATATTTTTACAGTGGGTTCATGCATAGAGTAAAATGGCACCTAATGGAAAGGTTGTATACAGGTTTGTAGTGGATTTTCTTTTGACTGTAGTGTTTTTGATGTTTTGAAGGTGAGCAGTCTGCTCTACTGGATGAAAAAATTTTTACCCACCATTTTAATCAGCTAATTTACACATGGCACGGTGATGCTTGGCTGTTGGCATTGATAAAGGTCTCCAGAGAGTATGTGCTTTGAATAATCAATGCAAACCAAAATCTCATCATGTTAGGTTTCATTTGCAGGACAAATTTGTGTGAATGTGACTAGAAAACCCTTGTGAATTGTTGCTCGATCAATGCAAAAATGTACATGTAAGAAGTGTTTTTCAAATAAACAATTTTTCAGATTTCTTTATGAATGAGTGTTTCAAAAAGAGTGTCTGCACCTCACAAGTTTTTAGTGGATGCAATTGATATAAAATTGTGAAAAAATCTAGTTTCAATCTCAAATGACAGGACAAGTCATGCATGGAAATCCATTGGTGAAAAGACGTGTAGGAACCCTGAAACTATCCTTTCAGTGTCCCTTTTCATCCTTTCAGTGTCCTTTTTCAGTATCCCTTTTTCATGTAAGGTTTAGTTTCTTTTTCTGGTTTTGTTAGTTTTCGAATCACAGCCAGTTTACAGTAGGCAATTCTGCAGATGAACTACCTGGGTGTTGATCTCTTAGATAAAGCTTGAATGCTGTTGACATGTAGAATGCTTCTGATGAGCAGTTTCACGTTTACCTTGACAATTGTAAATGAGAGCGAGTCCATTAGCTGATAAGTTCAGCCCAGATTTATGGCATCTTAATGTCTCCCTATGGGACAATAAAAGCAGGTGATCTAGTCATGAGAATGAAGCCTAATTTAGCCGAGAGAAAGAAGCCCTCTTTACCAATGTCAACAGCAATATCCTTTAGCAACCTGCTTTAGTTTGCCAGTGTTTATTGACATTTACCATGTCGCTACTCAATATTGATATCAAAGTTCTCAGAATTAGTTTTGAGTTTAAACATGAGTCGGAGGCATCAAGGTGGTTAGTTCCTAAAAGGACCCTTAAAATCGTCTTGGCAGTATTATGCTTTCTATTGTCCTGCAGTTGTATGCATTGAGCTCATTGCTCGGGTGAAAGAGTTAGTGTGAGTCTTCAGACTGTTCTCTCTGAATCTAGGTCAGTTCATCTGGAAAGGGCTATTTGTCTGTTTCCATCATTAGTGCTGTCTGCAGCCACTGGTCTTCAGCTTACTCCTTTACTGCAGCATCTCCAAAAGAGTCACTTAAAATGCTTTCTCCATGCTATACCTTTAAGCACTCTGCAAATTAAGCACAATACAATATGTATTGATTTTGTGTGGTATTTCAGCAAAAATGCTTGATGCTCTGTTTGTATAGAGATATTAAAACATGAGTAAAAATAGATTTTGAATAGATTTATTATTATTACTATTATTAAAACAATTGTTTTATATTTGAATATATTTTAAAATGTAAATTATTCCTATTTGATCAAAGTTGAATTTTCAGCATAATTACTCCAGTCTTCAGTGTCACCTGATCCTTCAGAAATCATTCTAATATGCTGATTTAATGCTCAGGAAACATTTAATATTAATATTATGAATGCTGAAAAAAGTTGTGCTACTTAATGTGTAGTGTAACTGGGAATACAGTTTCCTATTTATTTATTTTTATTGATTTACTGATTTATTTATTTTACTAGATTTTTCTATTAATTAATTACATTTATTTATTTATTCATTCATTTAGTGTAATGCATCCTAGCATAAAAAACGTATTAATTTCTTAAAAAATTTAAGAACCCCAGACTTTTGAATAGTATGCATGCATGCATAAATAAATAAACAAATAAATGAATAAAATGTGATTTATAATATTTCTATTTACAAAATTAGAATAAAATGATTTTATTGCAAAAATTGTCTTTTAAATTGAATGTATTTTCCTCCCTTTTTAATTCTAGGTTGAAGAAGAAGTCCCAGTCAGTGGACATCCCTGATGAGGGTTATGCTGGTTCTCTGGTCAAAGACTTGCTGGCGTCGCCCCTCATACAGAATGTGGCCAGATCAGCCATAAGTGAAGAAAAGGAGATCAATACCACTAACATCCAAAAGGCTCGTAGTCCTCGACGTGGAGAGCTCAAGAGAGGGTATACCATCGGTGCGTGAGCTCTTCTTCACTAACCTTTCTGCCTAGTTTTATTATCCTTCAATCCATTCTTTATATATATATTTATATTTCCTATGGCTTCCTGAACAAAAAAGCCTATATATTAGGTTATTATTTATTATTTATCTCTGTTGTATTTTATATAATTTTAATAATTTTTCATTTAAAAAAATGTACAATGTATTTGTAGTTTGCTTTTGATCTAATTGTAAGTACTTAATGATTTTAGGGTGTAGAATTACTTAGAAGTGTTATGGTGCATTAGAAAAAATCTTAGAGAAGGATCCCCATCTAGTCCAAATCAAACACAGTAACATTAACACTGTCTAACAATGGACAATGGAAAGGAATAGTCCAGTGAGACTTATTAGTTATGCTTAATCCAGTGTTGGCACAGGAACTGGCTGTCTGGCTCTGCTGTAAGAGGAAAACAGATACCTTTGAGACTGTAATTGGAGGAGAAAAGAGGATCTCATCCCTCTGTGGACCTCCACACACACACACACATACACACACACACACACACACACACACATACAGAGTAATTACTCTTTAAGTTGTAGGAGGTGCAATAGTCTCAGACAGAGAACCCTTACAGTAACCATAATAAACGCATTGTAACTCTGACTGTAGCATCTTGATGAATCTGGCCATTTCAAAGGGGTTATAGTCAGTCTTATAAGCTTTTTGAAAGGTATACCCTACCATTTAAAAGTTTGGGGTTAGTAAGATTCTTAAATATTTTTGAAAGTCTCTTATACTCACTGGGGCTGCATTTATTTGAACAAAAATACAGTAAAAACTGAATTTAAAAATGTTTTTGTTTTAATATAATTTAAAATGTAATTTATTCCTGTGATGAAAAGCTGCATTTTCAGCATCATTACTCCAATCTTCAGTGTCACATGATCCTTCAGAAGTCATTCAGATATGCTGATTTGCTGCTCAACATAAGCAAACAGTTGCTTAGCCTTTTGTGGAAACCATGATACATTTTTTTCAGGATTATTTGATAAATACACAGGTTAAATGTCCCTTTTGATCAATTTAATGCATTTTTGTATAATAGATTAGTGTAAAATCTGAGTAGTTCTATGGCATTATTTAGGTTTTATTTATTCTCTAATTTAATATAGCCTCATTTTTTATTCTAAATCTTTATAGTCAAAAAAAACTAAACAAAAAGAGTTTTGTTTCAACATTTGACAGCCTCACTTCCAGTTTTGCTTTTTCACTTGACGTGTTATAATGAGGTGTTATAATTTTTAATGTTCTTAAAAATGAAAAATCTAGTCTTTTGTGGTGAGTGGGCTAAAGAAAACAATACAGCTTTATATTCCAACATGGTGGACAATCTAGTTGGGCTGTAAATTAAGGCCCTGTCCACATGGAGACACGTTTCGCTGTATATGCATACATTTTGTATTGTATAGGCATATCGTCCAGGCGGATCCGACGTTTTGGGAGAGTGAAACCGATAATTTTTTTGGGTCCCAGAGTGGATAAATCTGAAAACGCAGACCTTGTTTTTTCATGTGGACAGCAAATCCATATATTTTCGCTCTTAGACACCGCAACGTCACGTAACAGCAACAAAACATGAACAAACACTGGACGATTGTCTTTTTATAAACTAACATTAATACAGATTAAGAAATGTATTGTTTTTTATGTTTGTTTGTATAACGCACCTATATGTCTTCTTCTCCGTTTTTAGTGTACTTGTGGCAGAATTACAGTGCCACATACTGGTCTGGCATGTATACTACATCGTTCTGTGTCGGTTTTGTGTGGACTCAGTTATTTCTTGAGATGAGGAAAAAAAGAGTGTATAAGAAAAGCTCTGGCTTCATGTGGACGTAGCCTAAACCCCTCTGTTTTTGGTTCCCTAGCTCATGTAAAGTTCTGAAGACAGTTTAAAAGCTACTTGCAGAAAAACATTTTTGCAAAGTTGCTCATGATAAATAATGCACTGAAATAGCAGGAACATCTGCAAACACTGAACTTTGAGTTTCCAATAGTCTTGCTCTTTCAAGCTCTTTTCAAACAGCTTCTGATGTCTTGAGCACGACTACAAATAGCCATGATGCATCAAACTTACTAAAGCCCATTTTAGGAGCGTTTAAGGTGAATAAATGCACTCGATCCCTCAGGTGAGCATGTAAGCGTGCATTTTGTCTAGTTTCATACCCAGATAGCCACAGCTCGGCTAACCTTGTGAGCATACAGTAATGACTTTTTCAGCAAGATTTTTCCCAAAGGACAGATACTGGAGGCATTTTGTGACATCCCAGCATTGCTTCCATTACGGCTAATGTTACTCATTGTTACCTGCAGGGCAGGGTCGACGCCAGCCTGAGGCTTCAGTTCGGTCTCGTGGGACTGATGGTGTGGTTCTGCTATTAGTTCTCCAGCAGTAAGGCATCTCTCCCAATTAACTGTTCTGTTGAGAAAATCTTTTAATCAAAGCCCTTTGATCAGATCCTTGCTGGCTTAGTTTACTAGATGCTGTAAGTCAGACTAATTAGACTGTTAATCATGGTGATTTGTTCGCTGCCTTAAACAGTATCACATCTTTTGTTTATAGTTTATAGAAATGCTTTTTATAAATGTTTTATCAGTGTAACTTAAATATAGGATTTTTCCCATAGGCTTTACAAATTTGTGCTTGTTCTTAAATATTGCTCTTGCATTTAATGGATGCAATCAGTATAATTTTTGTCCTGGATGCTTTCTGTCTGTTTTCAGAACCATCAAGGGTTAAAGAAAAAGCACAGTGCAGCAATCTTTGCTCTTAAAGCCTTTTATAGCTGTGCGCATGTATTGGAGATTGAATCTTTACCTCTATGTGGCTCCCTCACAAACATGCACACATACACGCTCACACAAACTAATCTTCTCAAGTGAAGTGCAATGGATGCAGAGCTCCTGAAGAAAAACACCAAAATAGAGTTGATGGAAATTGCAAGCAGTACTTGCCCGTAATCAATCTACAGTAAATGTCTTTAAAAATATTGAATTTATTTGTTTTCTTTTTGGATGATATTGTGAAAGCTTACAAACTGTTATGATCGGAACCCAGGGAAACACAGGAGACGAGAGATCCAAACGCAGTGTGGTATTTATTGGGTAATCCAAATCAGAATCCAACAAGCAAGGGTCAAAACCAGAAATCAATCCAAACAAACAATAGGGGTAGGAATAGGAACTGGAACAGGAAACTTGGAAAGGGAGGGAAATGGGTGACGGAATGAAAGGACTCCATCGAGACAAAAAGAAAAAGACCGGTTAATATAGGCAGGGTAATGACTATCAAGTGAAGACACCAGAGTGCAATTAACAGGAGTGCAATTACTGTGATGAAGAGACAAGGCTTTGTGGGAATTGTAGTGCCTACGGTGAGGTGCCTATGGTAAAGTGAGAGCACTAGTGGAGACTAGGGGTGTAACGGTACGTGTATTCGGGCTTTCGGTACGGTGCACGTGTGTACCGAATGACCGTATGCAATATTTTGTGCGCGGAACATCGGTACATTTTCGTGTTTCCACACGAACATATTAAGTGGCGGAAGTCTCCGCGTTTAGCGCAAATCCCGCCTTGCAGCTGATTCTAAAGTTTTTAAAAGGCATCACGCGAGTGTGAACATCACTACAACTAGGAAAAAAATTATTGTAATTCAAACGCAGCTCCCGTCTGCATTTTTACAGACCTTTGCTCTTAATTCCGATCGGGCCAACCCAATAACGATATCTGAGAAGGTCTAAAAACTGAAACCGTTGTTGCTGCACTTTACACTTTGGAAAAGTTATATATATTTTTTTAATATGAGCAGCCCTACAAGCTGGGATTGGTAATGCTGCATTGTAATCATAGTTATTTATTTATATTTTTCATTATATTTTTTTATGTGATATTGGTTTGAGACAGAGTATTTTATTTAGTGGAGAACTTTGCAGCATTATTTTATTTCTTATTCATTTTTTATCATATATATATATATATTTTTTTTTAAACACTTTAATAAAATATTATATATATATATATATATATATATATATATATATATATATATATATATATTTTATTAAAGTGTATAAAAGTTACTGATTCCAAAGTAATAAACAACCTGCAGTTTAATGTTTGAATTTCTTTCCCTTACTGTACCGAAAATGAACCGAACCGTGACTTTAAAACCGAGGTACGTACCGAACCGTGATTTTTGTGTACCGTTACACCCCTAGTGGAGACTCAGGGAAACAGAGACCCTACTGAGATGAGCCTGCAGAGGGTTTTAAACTTGCAGTATATACACTATAGGTAACACATTACTGAAATGTAAACAATGCAGATTAATTAATAAGAATTGAATTGAAACTCTTATTTTTCAACTGTATAATAAGTATTAATTGTATAGTTTTAATGTGTAAATTTTTTATTATTATTGCATTATTAAACTAATATCAAAATAAATAATAGCAAAAGCAAAGCATGGACACAACTGCTTATAGTTGAGTTATCTTGTGATAGACCTAAATGTGGCCTAATTTTATAGCCAGCTATTAAATCAAGGTTCAAGTCTCCAAAGTTATTTAAATCGAGCAGTCTAAAGCAGAATAACACAAATGAAAGAGCTTGTCTTGTCATATTGGAGTGCTTTTTAGATTTCTTCATTAATTTTTGTTGATGTAGCTGTATGTGTAGTGGAGCTGTTTGAACGATGCATTTTGAATGTTGTTTTGCAGCTCAGGCAGATTACATGGCGTATATCACAGATTTATTATGAACTTTGAGTTTCCACTAGTCTTGCTCTTTCATATATCAGAGATTTATTGTGGAAAGTAAAGTCAGGCCGCTATGTTCAAGGATAATTTGACTCCATTTATGAAGCTTTTTCTATCACAAATCTAAACTTGCCACTGGACTCATTTCTCATTGGTTGATTCACTAAATGTGATTTATATTGATTCCAGGCTGGCTGTTTAGTTGCTGGTGTACCGTCCCACCTTACAACTGATGTATAAAACAGCAAATGTGTAAAAGATGGAAAGATTTGGTGAATATCATTTGGTAACATTTTAATCTAACACATCACATTCTCACTGTTGATGTTTGAAATGTGTTTTAACTCAAAAATAGCTTTGTTAAATGCATTTGTCCCTTTGTGAAGTTTGCACAATTAATCAAAGCGAATTGTGTTGAAATGAAACCAACATAGTCTTAAAAATAAAATGAAATTATATTGAAAAAATCATCCCATTAGTCCCATCACTATTTCATGATTAATTTCTATTGCTTTTCAAAAAGAATCAATCTCCAATCCTAAAGCAATTAAAAAGTTGTAGAGCCACTCAAGCAGGAGTTGATGTGAGTAACTCGTTCAACCCCACAGCCGTGGAGGGAAGGGAGTGACAGACACATTGATTGACAGCAGTTTATAAATCCATGTAATGACTCAGGAGTCCTGCTCCTCTTTCCTGTAATGTGACAGGTGATGGGAGGAGACGGTAGACTGCTGAGTTGGTGTTTCTCACAGATGACCTAAACACTTTTCAAGCCCTCTCTGCTTTCATCTCTGAAGAATCTCACTGCAAGAGAACAAATGCTGCCATCCTGAGTGCACATGCAAACAAATCTCTTTTTAGAAATATATTTCTTACTCTGCCTTTTTAAAGAGTCCTTTTTAAGATGACCGTATTTTTCCTTTAGATAATCACATTTGTCACCCTGACTTAATGCATGTTGTTAAAAGCAAATGCCATCAATTCTCTTATTTTAGTGAGAGTAATAGTTAAGTATAAAATGGTCATGTAATTTCAAGAAGACATGCATCTATTTTTCGATATAGAATTTTTGTAATTTTTTTTAAAGTCTGGTCATATTAGTGAAATTTCATTAGAATTTTCACGGCTAAGAAAGTAGACAAGTTAGGAACAAATGTCGGTTGATGTTACAACGTATGAAGAACAGCTTACACAGTAGTCACTTTTAAACTAAGAAAGGTTTTGTTGGTCAATGACACGAAATCTGCAGGAAATCTTTCACTCTCACTAGAAATTCCAGATTGTGTGACTATTGACATGACGTATCCATTCAAAAAGTTCAGAAAATCACTAATAATTCAGTCCATATGACCTGTGCACCATGCCCCAAAAAAAAGCTTCATAAATTGAGTCAAATTATACTTGCACATAGCAGCCTGACTTTACTTTCCACAATAAATCTGTGATATATGAAAAAGCAAGACTAGTGGAAACTCAAAGTTCATAATAAATCTGTGATGTATGCCATGTAATCTGCCTGAGCTGCAAAACAACATTCAAAATGCATCGTTTAAACAGCTCCACTACACATACAGCTACATCAACAAAAATTAATGAAGAAATCTAAAAAGCACTCCAATATGACAAGAAAAGCTCTTTCATTTGTGTTATTCTGCTTTAGACTGCTCGATTTAAGTAACTTTGGAGACTTGAACCTTGATTTGACAGCTGGGTTTAAAAGTAGGCCACATTTAGGTCTATCACAAGATAACTCAAGAATATATATATATATATATATAAATATTATTATTGTTATTATATATATATATATATATATATATATATTTTTTTTTTTTTTTTTTTTCATTCATTCAGCATTTGGATTTATTTACCTAAAGAAAAAAAAAAAGAAAAAACTGGAATGTTCACTCTAGCTGATAAACACCTATCAAACTAACAATGGTCTGTATAGCAATAACTGTATGCAATAGGTAGGTGTGGTCTGAGGCTCCGCCTTCTTTGACATGGAAATCGTACTCGGTTACTAAACGTAACCTCGGTTCTCTTTAGAAGAGCGAACGAGTACTGTGTCTTAGCTAAGACGCTACGGGAAAAGTCTCTTTTCACGAAATACTGAAGCAAAAAATTATCCTTAATTTTGTATTTTTGTAAAGCGCATTTGCAGCAGTACACAGCCATAGGCGAGATGGCTCGTCCGCTCATTGGCTTGTTCTGCGGAAACTGCACAGCCTATCGAGTGCAGGCTGATGCAACATCAGACCAATAAGGGCGCTTCGCGCCCTTCTTGCCACTTCCCGCCGAAACGGGTGTGGCCCAACCTATAAAAGGAGCTCGAAAAGGCTGACTCACCTGATTTATTTCATCGCCGAAGCGAACCAGAGTGAATCGTACGCACGGCAGAGAACGCAGTACTCGTTCGCTCTTCTAGAGAGAACCGAGGTTACGTTTAGTAACCGAGTACGTTCTCTTACGAGAGCTCTCTCGTACTGCGTCTTAGCTAAGACGCTACGGGAACCCAATGTAAAACGCCGTGCGCGCAGGGATCACACACCAATAAACCTGAAGCAACGCCCAGGATTTACAGTGCACAGTCACCTGAGGGACTCACAGAGAGTCCAGGACAGAAAAGGGAAAAAGCCCTCCGTCCCATATCTAGCAGCATCCGTAGATGCGGCCATATGACATCACACAGCCGAGGCAAGGCCTGACCAACGTGGCAATGCGGGTCTTACGCAATACTGCCCATATAACAGTCGGCAGCGCATAGCGCTCGTGAACTCAGAATTCCCCTCAGGGCCCTGATTCGACTATACCGACAGCAGCCTTGCTTGCAAGGCGGGAACCTCCAGGTTATAGAACCTGATAAATGTAGACGGCGAGGCCCAACCTGCCGCCATACATATATCCTGCAAGGAGATCCCAGTAGACCACGCCCACGACGAGGCGACGGCTCTTGTGGAGTGTGCTCTGACGCCCAACGGGCACTGAAGGCCCCTGGAAGCGTAAGCTAACGCTATAGCGTCAACTATCCATCTGGATAGAGTCTGTCTTGAAACAGCCATTCCCTTGGAACGTCCACCGAACGAGACAAACAGCTGCTCCGTCTGCCGAAAGGCAGCAGAGCGAGACACATAAGCTCTTAAAACCCTGACAGGGCAAAGAAGACTCGAGTCTCTATCCTCCCCTGACACCGGCAGGGCAGACAGGGCAATAACCTGAGCCCCCAACGGTGTGTTGAGGGATTTCGGCACATAACCGTGCCTAGGTTTGAGTATGACCCTTGAGTCATTGGGCCCAAACTCCAAGCACGACTGGCTCACCGAGAGTGCGTGCAAATCACCCACACGCTTCACCGAAGCGAGAGCCAACAAGAATACTGTCTTAAACGACAGATGCTCAAGGCTAACCGATTGGATAGGCTCAAAAGGGGGACCCTTCAAGGCCTCCAAAACCGCCGCGAGGTCCCACATAGGGACTGACGGAGGTCTGGGAGGATTCAGCCTCCTAGCTCCTCTGAGGAACCGGATGACTAAATCATTCCTTCCTATTGACTGACCGAGCGCCGTTTCAGAAAACGCCGCGATGGCCGCCACATAAACTTTGAGCGTGGATGGGGCTCTGCCCTTATCCAACAGCTCCTGTAGGAAGGAGAGGACCTCCGTCACCTCACAACTAAGAGGTGAATAACCTCGAGCTGTGCACCAACACCGACCACTTCGAGGCATTCAGACGTCGTGTCAACGGAGCTCTAGTCTGAGTGATGGTATTTAGCACTCCCACTGCGAGATCAGCGGGTAACCGTTGAGCACCCACACATGGAGGGACCACAACTCCGGTTGAGGGTGCCAAATCGAGCCCCTGGCCTGCGAGAGGAGGTCCCTCCTCAACGGCACCGGCCACGGGGCGACATCTGCTAACTGCATCAAATCTGGGAACCATGGTTGGTTCTTCCAAAGAGGTGCTACAAGCAGTAATGAACATCTCGTTTCTCTCACCCGTTCTATCACCTGCGGAAGGAGGGAGACGGGAGGGAAAGCATAAAGCGCGCAGCACGGCCATCTCCGTGACAGCGCGCTTTCGTTCTTGGAAAAGAACCCGGGGCAGTGAGCGTTTTCGTGGGACGCGAAGAGGTCCACCTCCGCCCTGCCAAATCTCTCCCACAACAGCCGGACTGTTTGCGGGTGTAGAGACCATTCGCCCGTAGGAACATTGCCTCTGGACAGCCTGTCTGGACCCAGATTCTGTAGCCCAGGCACATGCACTGCTCTCAGCGAACGCACGTTGCGCTGAGCCCAAACCAGGAGGCGTTCCGTCAGCCTGCACAGGTTTCGAGACCCGAGACCGCCCTGGCGATTTATGTAGGACACCACAGACATGTTGTCCGAACGGACTACGACGTGGTGATCCCCTTTGCTCAACAGTTTTGATATTTCGGCCCGAAGAATGTGTGCTACTTCTGTTTTGACCGTAGTTTTGATGCGCGCTGAAAAGCGCGGTGGGCGTCGAGAAAACTGTAGCGAGTAGCCTCTCTTTATAATGCCTAGCACCCAATCCGAAACCCCTGGAAGCGCTGACCATGCATCTGCATGAATGGCTAAGGGCTGGATGCGAAGCGCGCTCTGTTGACTGGGCAACGGCGGCGCTCGAGTGTGCTGAGGCGGGGAGCTCGCTGATCACAGCGGGCAGATCGCTCCTCCTCGACCCCGTCCCGACGCTTAACCGACTGGGGGGAGGCTGAGCGGGTCCCGTGGGACTCGATATATCTGCGAGTAACTGTGGGCTGCATGTGTGCACATTTACCACTTTCAACTCGCTGTCTGCCTATGCAGAATGTACGTGCACGGGCCTCGTTTTTACAGAAGCCCCGCGCCGTATGTGACATAGTGTATGTGGGCACTGGGAAGTGGGCACGTTTACTATGCGGCGCGCTCGACCGATCTGTGTCGATCTTATGTGCGCTAGCCCTGTGTGCAGGGCTGTGCTTACATGTGGAGATGGGCACTGAGTAGTGGGCATCGTCACTGCATTTATAGCACCATCGGCCGTGGCCGGACGAGCGTGCACGGGTTTCGTTTTTACAGAAACCACATGACGCGTGTGACATAGTAATTGTGGGCACTGAGGGGTGGGCACGCTTACTATGCAGTGTGCGCGACCGACTTGAGTCGTAATTATGGGCGCAGGCCCTGTGTGCAGGGCTGTGCTTACATGTGGAGATGGGCACTGAGGAGTGGGCATCGTCACTACATTTATAGCACCATCGGCCGTGGCCGGAACACCAGAAAAAACACTCTTTTCGTGAAACATCTGGGTAGCCGTGATAACGGCTTTTGTGTGCAGGCAAGCGGGCACTCGTGCAGGCTTGCGCATTGCAGAGGACACTGAGGCAGTCACAACTCTTGGAACTGCAACAGCGGCGCGCTTGGGTGAGAGCTCGGCCGCAGCGGAACTCGAACACCGGCGTTTTCCCAGCAGTGCTAGGATGCTTTCAGGGCTTCTGGCTTCACCGCAATCCTCTGCCGTGGCTCCCGCGGTGCGGGGCGACGGCTTGAAGAGCGAGAACGGGGTCCCGAGCTGCGTTGCTGACGCTGTCGCGATGACGCAGCAGGAGGCGGTGGGCGTGACTGAGAGCTCTGTGGGGCCGGTCTAGAGCGGCTAGCTGCAGAACTGGAGCGCTTCGGCAAGAAGTGCTTGAACGCCTGCGAAGCTTTCTGGTCCTCGGCGAATCTCTCCACAAACTCGTGACGGATGATCCGAAGAGGCCGGCAGGAGTTAGCGGCGCGTCAAGGAACGCAGCACGCTCAGACTCCTTGATGTCAGAAAGCGTCAGCCACAAATGCCTCTCAGCCACCGTAGCGGAAGCCATAACCCGTCCCATGGCCTGTGCAGCGGACTTAGTAGCGCGGAGGGAGAGATCCGAAGCACTCCTCAGATCCACGAGACAGATCGCTTCAGGTCCCATCTCATCCAGCTTGCGGAGGAGATCGCCCTGGAAAATCTGTAGCGTAGCCATGGTGTGTAGTGCAGACGCAGCCTGCCCAGCAGCAGAGAATATCCGTGCGAGCAGCGATGACGTCATGCGGCAGGCTTTGGATGGCAACGCCGCCTTAGTCAGCCGTCCAGCAGAGGGCGGGCAAAGGTGCGCTGCTATAGCCTGTTCCACCGGCGGAAGTGACAGGTAGCCTCTGTTCTTAGCACCGTCCAGTGTAGAGAATGCTGGCAAAACAGATGAACGGATTCTCGCCGAGAATGGAGCGTCCCAAGCTTTCGCTACTTCTTCGTGAAGCTCAGGAAGAAAAGGGGCGTGCTTTGAGCTTGAGGAAGAGCGCTCATCCGGAAGATAGCTACCATCCAGCCGGGAACGTGAAAGGGGCGCTGGTGCAGACCACTCGAGGCCGAGGCTCGCCGCGGCCAGAGAGAGTACACGCATCAGCTCCTTATCGATATCCCCCCATCTGCTGGGCCTCTGAGCAGCGGGCGCGAGATCCACGGAGCTCGCCCAACCCTCACTGCCCGAAGCAAGCAGAGAGCACGTGTCTTCTTCCTCCGACGCCAGCCTAAGATCCACTTCCTCAGATGACGCGTCGGCAAGCAGCGGACGCTGAACATCGGGAAGCGATGCAGGGGAGACCGGCGAAGCGGAGGGAACCGGCGAGCTCGGCCGAGCTGGAGGCGGTTCTGGTAGGCGCTGCGAGTGGCGCTTCTTACGGCGCTGCGGCGCAGCGGATGATGCAGGCTTCGAGAAGGATGCCAGGCGAGTCCTCAGAGTCACCATAGGCAGTAGCTCGCAATGAGGGCAGCCGCCGTCAGCGAGCACGATCACTGCATGGTCCTCACCCAGACAGGAGATGACGTGACGATCTCCTTCGCTGAGCGGGGCTCTGCACGAGCCGCACGAGGGCATCTTTAAAAAGACGCAGCTCTTTTTGTGAGTGTGCGTCGCAGGGCAAACACACACACAGGATATAAATGGATATAAGGATATAAAGGATATGGGCGCCGGATAGCGCAGCAGGAACGGCAGTGGAAGGCGGCGATGCCAGCAGCTTCAGAATGGCTCGTCCTGCTGATATGCTTTTTCAGACGGCGCTTGCTTCCTCCGTGATCCAGCGATGCGTGAGCTTTGCTGAAGAGATAAAAAAATCAGGCGAATCAGCCTTTTCGAGCTCCTTTTATAGATTGAGCCACACCCATTTCGGCGGGAAGTGGCAAGAAGGGCGCGAAGCCTGCGCTCGATAGGCTGTGCAGTTGCCGCAGAACAAGCCAATGAGCGGACGAGCCGTCTCGCCTATGGCTGTGTACTGCTGCAAATGCGCTTTACAAAAATACAAAATTAAGGATAATTTTTTGCTTCAGTATTTCGTGAAAAGAGACTTTTCCCGTAGCGTCTTAGCTAAGACGCAGTACGAGAGAGCTCTCGTAAGAGAACTCTGGTTTATTTCATCTGTTTAATTGAAGTCACACATGAGTGAAAACATGAATGCACTGCAGAGCTGCTTAATAGTAGAAATTGAAGTTGTAGTACTAATTAAAACAGTTTTTTCTTATTTCGCAATGTACAGCTATTTGTTTTAAAGCAATCCATTGCATAAAGTGTTAATAAACACCACATGACTTGACTGGAGCGTAAATGGTAGAGCTCATTCAAGCAGATCCACATTGCCATTATCAGATGCTTTCTTAACTGCTGTTTTCTCACCACTGATATTTTTGTTATGTGTTTATTATGTTTACAGATATTTACACTAATATGTTCACTAATAATGCTGCACTGGTATTTTAAACTTATTTTTTTCCCATAAGCAAACAACGAAAAATAACTTAGCCTCAAGTATATCACAGCCTTTAGTATTCAAAGTCTTGAAAGGCAGTTTATTGTCCAAATGGTGCACTGAACTCATTTATTTCAAAAGAGCAAGTAAAATGGCTATCTTCAATATCTGGTCCCTTTAATGCTCGGCTTAAACTGTTGGCTCTTGCAGTTTCATTATGATGGGAAATTTATGGGACAAAAGGGACACCACAGAATAAATTGGCCTGCATGTGTCGCGTTTAATGTGAAATCTGTATCCTCAGCATCTCCCATGCTCTTGCTCAGGTACTTTGACAGAGTCCCTGGAGTCTCATTTGTGTTGAAGTGTGCAGCTGGCATTTCGAACAGTCCTGGTACACTTTACTTCAGGCTTACACAGAGGAAGAATGACTTTAATTGGCACTCCAGCTTCCTTTTATCTTAGAATAACGAAGAACCAGTTGAGGCCAGCCAGTCGGAAGGTATATAGACTTTTAATGAGAATGAGTTTATGCACACTCACCATAGTAAGATGTTCTGTCTTATTTCATGAATATGTAACAAGTGATAGAAGTGATGATTTCCTTTTGAAAAACTTGAAAAATTATTTTTAGAAAATGGGACTGTATTCACTACTGATTCATTCTTATGAAAATTCAGATCACTGCCACCAGGTGAGTCTGATTAGTTTGTCTGGGGTGAATTGAAACTAAACTCAGCAAGAAGCCTGTGCCTCAGTGGACACGTCCGTTCTCACTTATCCCCGTCGGTAAGCGTCTGTGAAGGCATCTGTTCACGGGTAACAGTCAGGGAGCCATTTCCGCCACTGTAGGGAACCTGCTTCTAAAAATATCCTGTCATGGCCGGAGGTGCCAAGATAATAGGAGGATGAAAGCATGATTTGTTGTCCTGAGATAGTAAAGGGGTATCTGGACTGATTTGCTGTCAGTTGTCCTTTAGGCCAGTGTTTGTGGGCTGTTTGCATCAGCTGTAAATTCAGGTTTTGGTATACACTACGACTACGTTCAAAAGTTTTGGGACAGTATAGGACATTTATAATCTTACAAAAAACTTTTCAAATAAATGCTGCTCTTCTGAACTGAAAAAAAGCAATATATTTAAAAAGATAATATATAAATAAGTATATATATATATATATATATATATATATATATATAGATAGATAGATAGATAGTATTTCTTCAACATTGGTCACTTTCAGTCCTGTGGTGTTTGCAAAATAAATTCCACATTCAACTAGTTAATTTAATCTTTATTGCATTTTAGCTTTACAAAATACAGTTAAATATTTGCTTAATTTGAGAAAATTACAGCTTGATTGAAAACTATGCACAATAAAAGTTATTTGTTTAGACTTTAATAAGTAGTAATAATTAGTAATCCAAGATTTTATGAAGGATTTTAGATTAAACTAAATAGGAGTTATATTTGTGCGAGAGATATCCATATTTTATTATAACATTTGCATATTTTATTATTTTACACTTGGTCACACTCTATTTTAAGGTACAGTTATCGCCATCAACAAACCATTTACAACTACAACATTTCCCTTAGTAATCGCCTAATTTGCTGCTTATTAACAGTTAGTAAAGTAGTTGTTAAGTTTAGGTATGGGGCATGATTAGGAATATAGAATATGGTCATGCAGAATATGTGCTTTATAAGTACTAATAAACAGCCAATATGTTAATAATAAGCATGCTAATAAACAGCTTTAATAGTCAGATTTGGTCCCTATACCAAAGTGTTACTTTACATTTTAATACATTATACAGAAAAGTAATGAGGAACCACATTCTTGTGATTTTTCAAATTAATTTGAGTTAAAAAAATATCAAGTGCAGATTTGAATCATCCAAACGTAAATCACCCTTATTTTATTTGCCTCGTCTAAATATCAGAATCAAATTTGCAGTGCTATAAACTCAGATATTCACATATGGCATCAGCTGGCATAGAGCACACAGTAGATCCGTACCTAAGTATGCTCATAAAAATGACATTTATAACCCATTCACAAAACATCTCCACCGCTTAATGGCATTTTCTTGTCACCAGGACACTTAGACTCCCAGCCGAGCCTGATGTCCCAGTAGAGTGAACTGGAGAGGTGTGTCCAAGCACACAGTGACCTGCATGGCAGCGAGAGCCGAGAGCCACTCCCCTGTGAGCAGGGAGGGCAGACTACAAGCGCCCCCTCTCTCTCTCTCTCTCTCTCTCCCTCTTTCTCTCGCTCCGCGGCTGGTGCTTATGAACGAACAAACGCAAGGGGTGGGGAGGGGGACAAGACCGAGCATAGCACAGAGGAGATGAGAAGAGAGAGGAGGACCATGACTAGCGTAACCCGCGCTCTCCCTCGTTTAATTTCAGACACCGGGCAGAAAAAGAGTGCGCTGGAGAGGAAAGATGTGCGGAGGATATCCTTCCAGAGGCCCAAAGGCACCATGGAGTATGTGGTGAGTAGTAGATGTTGTCTGTCTGATCCAGGTGGCTCTGTTTACATAATGCACCGGTGTGTGTGTGTGTGTGTGTGTTTGGACTGAGGATGAATGTGTGTACACACAGCTGTATGTGTGTAATTATGTTTGTGATGGAAATGTGTGCGTGCACATCAGGTGTGATTCATTCACGCTGCATCGCTGTTATTATGTGCTGCCGGAGTGACTTTAATTGCTTTTGTTGGTGGTAGTTGGGTTTGTCTTTTTGCAGTGAGGCCAGGTGTTGTGAAAGGAAAATATTTACATTTGAAATAAAATGAGATGGGGATATGTTGTTGTAGATGTCTGTTCAGTCTTTCTCCTGTCTTTATCATTGGAATCGATTTGAGAAAGAGGGAGAGAGCTTTTCCATATGCTCTTGAGATGACCTCAAATCAGGTGGTGACTTTCTCCATGGTAACAGTGGCATTGCCGGGGATGCTGGGAGAGGTGGGAGCTCACTGGTGCTTCTGTCAGCCACCTTAAACTGCATGAAATAGAGCTTTATTCAGAAATTATGTATGTTTATATATAGTTTTTGCAGTAATTAAAAAAATTCTTTAGTATGTTTTTATTTATTTTTTAATTCTTGTAAATTATTTTGTTGCAGTTTATTTTTGTAAATGTAGTTTATTTTTCTAAATTAAAGTATTGACCTGATATTGAAATAAGATAATATCAGGATCACTGTTATTTTAGCATTATTTATATACTATTAATGTTTTTGTTACTATTTTGAATAAGCTTTTTTATATATATATCGTTTTCAGTTAAATATTATTTTAATGTTTAATATATATATAAAATTTTTATATAGTGAATTTTTACTTTTGTCAATTTGTATTATTTGTTCGTTTTAAATATCCCTAGGTTTATTTATTTCACTGTAAGTTCTGTTTTATTTATTTATAAATTTTTTTGTGTTTCAGCTTTCATATATATTCGTACAATTTTACATGCATCATGTTTTTAAAAAAAATTTAAATGTTAGACTGTTAAAATGTCAGATTTTACTGAAAGCATGTGAAATCTGAGTAGTATAAATTTTAGAATATATGATAAAATATCAAAAGCTTTGATTTATGCAGTTTCTGGGGGGAAAAGTGAGTGGTACCCTTGCAAATTTAGCAGTCATGATGCCAAGGAGTTGTGTGCGTTTGCCAATGTATTGCTATGCAGTTTCTTAGGTATTATGAGTGGTTGCTAGATTAATGTTTACTGGTCCAGGTCAAAAGAGTCCACCACACATTTTCTATGATATTCTCTGTAAAATTCTCTCAGGCCAGTCTAAGATTTTTTTAACCAAGGTGTTTTGTAACCAAACTCCCACCTTTCTCTTTCTTATTGTCAGTGTTGTGAAACCATACACTTTCCCTCTGTAATTGCACACCCTAATATCCACACTAACCAATCATAGTGATTTGTGGCCCTGTGACCACAGAGATTGATGGCCAATGCAAAACAGTTAATTACATCCAAACTGGAAGTTGTATGAGACTATTTTGTTTGTGCATGTGCGTTATTATATGTACCATGATTTTGAAGTCTCTTATGCTCAAGGCTGTATTTATTTGATGAAAAAACTATCATTATGAAATATTGCAATTAAAAAAAAAAAAAATTTCATTTTGAATATATGTTAAAATGTAATTTATTCCTTTGGATGCAAAGCTGAAATTTCAGCATCATTACTCCAGTCTTCAGTGTCACATGATCCTTCAGAAATCATTCTAATATGCTGATTTGCTGCTCAAGAAACATTTCTGATTATTATTAATACTGAGTTTTAGTTTTTTTGGGTAAGTGCAATTTTTTGTAATTAATGCATTGACCACACTCTACCACCTTTAGTAAATACAATATATGTCTGCACTCTATATATATATATATATATATATTAGTCAAGGGAAACAATATTAGGAAAGTTTAAGCCATTAGCCTTCCTAAAAAGAAATTAGAAATAAAAACCAAAAATGATTTATACTTCAAGGATTTTTTTAATTCAAAGAATCCTGAAAAAAAGTATTATGGTTTCCACTAAATATTGATCAGCAAAAATAATAACAATAATTATTTATGACTAAGCACCAATAATAGAGCAGCAAATCAGCATATTAGAATGATTTCTGAAGGATCACGTGACACTAAAGACTGGAGTAATGATGCTGAAAATTCAGCTTTGCGTCACTGGAATAAATTATATTTGAAAAATATATTAACATAGGAAACAGTTACTTTACTTTGTAGTAATATTTCACAATATGACTGGTTTTACAGCCTCGGTGATCATTAGAGACATATTTGAAAAGCATTAACATAAAAATGTAAAATTTTTAAAAAGTGTGTTTGTGTGTATATATATATATATATATATATATATATATATATATATATATATATATATATACCTGTGTGTATATATACACACACACACACACACACACACACACACACATATATATAATTATTTATTTTTTTACAGGATGATATGCAGATGTGTGTGAGGCCAATAATTAAAGTCAGTGAAGGGTCCCTCTGAAGGATAAATTGAATGCAGACTGTGAGATGGCCTCTATTATTTATGACCTGCTGTTGTAAGCGATACCCAATGAGAATCAATGATTTGGATCAGGTGACGGAGTGATCTGGTTATCTGAGATCCTGCCACCAGGGCATTTATCAAAACGGACGCATGTCACATCTCGCAACTGTATACAACACAAGTATACATCATGCAATCTGAATGTGCTTAATTATAGCTCGTGTCTCAAGATAACGACTCAATTCACTGAATGCGGTTTTCATGGTTCAGTTTCTATAGATGTTATGTTTCCATAATGTTTCATCAAATCATTTGTCAAAGATCCTTTGTAGCATAAAGATGCTTTTATTTTTATTTGGTGAGGTGTTATGTATTATAATTTTTTAAGCTTTTCAGACTCCGTGGTCATCAAACAGGGAGCTCAATATGCTCCTCTGTTTGCTTTTTTGTATGTTTAACCTGACATTTAGAGATTCTTGAATGCTATTTGGAAAGTAGACAATCATCTCCCCATTGCACTGAAGGACAGATATTGTATCTTGAAGGTTAGCGCTCTGGTTTCAGCCACAATCAAACCATGTGTGCTCTTGAAAAATATTAACTTAACACCTAGAGAGTTATAGATTATATAAAAACTGTTTAGTTTAGGTTAAAATGGACAAAATCATACAAAAGGGGGATTTAAACTGTTTGGTAGCATGGGTTTATATATTCTCATGCAACACTGGATGAATGTAGCAATTATGAAAACAAAACTGCACTATTTTCTTTTAATATTGCACAATTTTTTTGATTAATGGGAGACAAAACAGGAACTCTATGGTAATCATTATTTTATATGATGCATTTTGTTACAGGTGGACATCTGTAAAAATACATTGGTTGGTTTTAGAGCCTTGCTTTGCAGAGCAAGTATTTCATTCTGCTTTATTTTATCTTTTTTATCGCACCAGTATTGATATTAAAATGTCACTCCTATTTTTATTTAATTTTATTTAATAGATTTGTTTTATTCTATTCAAATGATTTTATTTTATTTTATTATTTAGTTTTATTTAAAAAAAATATATATATATATTTTAAATTGACTTTTTTTAATAAATTGATCAGCTAGTGAAGACATTTAACAAATGTTTCCCCCTATAAAACATCTTTGATGGTTCAGATTACTATATAGCTTTTAAGATTTTTTTTTCCTTATCTCAAAATTGAAAGATTTGTCGAATAGTTTTGCATTAAAATTTTTTTTTACTATTTTTAACCATGTAAACTTGTGTGGATGTGGTTTAACCATGTAAACAAATGTGGATCACAGCAACATTACCCAGTATTGTATATGGTTCCGTAATTTTATATATCGCCATCTCATAAAACGCACTGGTTCGTTTTCACAAGGGCCTTGTTGTGCTGGTCCGACAGATTCAAATGCTTAGTCTGCCCTTAGAAGCTGATGTCTTCATTTTAGAACTTTTTGATTTAAGCTAACAAAACAATATTTAACTTTTTTTTGTGTGCCTCAACTCTAGGTGGAGTCCCGGGACACACTCAACAGCATTGCGTTGAAGTTTGACACGACTCCCAATGAACTCGTCCAGCTCAACAAACTCTTCTCTCGCGCCGTGGTGCCTGGCAAGGTACTGTATGCTCTTTTAATTTTCAGAGCAGATGTTCTCTATGTCCAGCTGAACTCTATTCCAGTCAATTGCTTTTCCCAGAGTCTAGTGTACTAAAGGGTAAGGTGAAAAATATGCCCTCTCTGAAATATCAAATGCCTCCTTAAGTAGCAGATTCATCGTGGTGACTCTACAGTCTCACATTAATGAGCAGAGATATCGGGATCCTGAGGGTAAGAACTGGGACTGTTTAAAATTGAGAAATAGTTCTCCAGGTAAAAACTTTGGCTTCTGTAGAAGAATAAAAGTTCTGTTTGTTCAGTAAATAGCTCCATTGCTGAGTTGTGAATAGCAGTTCATCTCTTTATTTGACAGTTTGTTTTGATCAAGATCAAACACTTTATATGCCTTGATTTTTGCTTTTTAATTTTTATTTTTTTATGTGTCAACGTGTTTGATTTAGACCGGTTTTATTCCTGGAGTACACAACAGCTGTTTAAGAGGTGTGTGAAAAGCAGAAAAATATAACCAAGCCTGAGCCAAGCAGGCCAAAATAGGTGATATATAAAGCAAGCCAACCTTTTGCATAAACATCTTGATGAGCCATTACAAATATATTTAACTATTGCATTTATAGCAGCAATATTTTATCATAGGTTGGTGTTTACTTTTGCATTTTGTGACAATTAGAACTTCTAAGAATCAAAAATAGTTTTTCCGATCAAGTGAAAATCGAATGTTTTGCATAGAAACTGTTGGCTATTTTATTCTGCGCAGTCTTTCATTCTTTATCATCCCATTATTCATTTTATTTTATTTAACAAAAAAACTACAGATCTATCAGACAGTGATTCCATTAATGAAAAGTGTCTCTTCCACTTAAACATCTTGGCAGTTTAGAGGTGATAAGATTATATCTTTGAAAAAAGAACGGAATATTTTTTAATGCAAAAAATTGGTTATATTGACTAGATCTAATCCGACAAAGGCATTTGTTGTGTGTATGTGTGAGATGATAGAAATATACATTTTGTGCGTGTCTTGCTTTTTAGGTGCTGTATGTCCCTGATCCGGAATATATCTCCAGTGCAGACAGCTCTCCCTCCCTCAGTCCCATCAGCCCCCTCTCCCCTACCTCTTCAGAGGCTGACCTGGAGAAGACCACCACAGTAAGTGCCATCTCAGTCTTCATCCAGAGCTTCCAGGGGGCTTCTGGGGGGATTCCAGGGGTTTACGCTTGTCCTTTATCACTGTTTCAAATGGAAATATGGATTCTGAATGACGAGGTCATGATACTCAAGCCACAAGAATTGTGGCATAATGTTGACAGCACATTTTTTTTGTCTCATGAGCATGCAGCATTTTCATATAGCTTTCTAATGTGCCGTTCTGAAGTCCAAAAACTGAATCTGATATTCTGTAGCTCAGTGTGATATTTTTATTTTTCCATTATTTAGAACAGGGATGGAGAAATTCAATAATCCATGTAATAAACTGGGTTTCATTAAAGGCCGTTGAGTATAATATGAAGACTTATTCAGCTCAAAAACAGCAAGTTATTAAGTAAAACGGCTTGGAACATGATTTCACATTAATTCAATCTACAGTATGTCTTAATTTATTCAGCAGACCATGTAAAGTGCAATAGAAGTGCTATAGACTATTACTTTGCATACCTTGCATTTTTACATCGATTCAATTATTTTCCATTTATTTTAACCAGCTTTTTTAATTTGTAGTCACTGAGCTGAGCCTGTCCAATTAAATTGGGATTGAGATATAAATCAGCGTCCAAACTCCTTTTCATGCTTGAAGAACTTGTAAAGACCTGCTTTGATCGATATATATATATATATATATATATATATAAATGCAAATATTTATTCAAATTCAACTTGAGTTGATTAGAAGAAATCCTGCTTTTTTGTTTTGTTTTTTGTCTTGTCTTTTTTATTTTGTCTTGTTCTATTTATTTTTTTGTATTGTTCCGTCTCATTTGGTTGTTGTTTTATTTTCCACTTTTCATTGTCTTGTTTTCGCTTTTAATTTTTATTTAATTTGTCTTTTTATTTTGCCAAATTTTTGTTTCGTTTTGTCTTCTCTCATTTTATTTTGTCTTGTTTTGTTTCGTTTTGTTTTTTGATTTTTTGTAGTTTTTTTTTTTAAATTGCACCTATTAATAAATCGACTTGTATTATAATGCATAAGTCTTATGTACTTATTATATATTTGTGTGTTGGTTAGAAGCTCCAGTTTCCATTAATTATAATAATAAAGTGAAAATGTAGCCATCATATTCTTCAATAGTTCTCCTTTTGTACTCTATAAATACTGTACATATTTAGAAAATCATAATGTTGAATAAATGATAATTGAATTTTCATTTTTGGATTAACTTTTTCTTTAGTCTCAACCTGTTTTGTGTCCAAAAGAGGGTGGTGATGAATTTCCCCTTTTGGTTACTGCTGTTATTCCTTTATAAAGCCAGATATTCAAGTAATTGTTGCATTCAGACAGATTGCATTCCTCCCGGCTATGTTTGTCCCTAGTTGGTGATCTTGGATGACAAAAAATAAGGAAGATATATTTGAAAGATCACCATGGCTACTTGTGAGCTCATCTGTCCTTGTGTGTTTTAAGGGTCTTATTTGTGTCCTGGACTGCCGTTTTGAGGTTGCCAAATGGATTGTGTCACCTCTGTTGGATTAGTGTGTGTCCCTGTGTGTAGTTCCGACTCCATATGGTCATGGATTTGCTGGTCATGCTGCCCATTGCCAGAGATTCAGGGGTACACACTTGCATTTCCTTATGAGTCATCAATGGATAAAGCATGCACAGGCACACTTTCACTCGCCTGTACTGACTTCACATATATTCTGGTATTAACATGCCTCTCACGATTAAGAATTCACACACATATGCCTGTAATTTTAATAGCTTGGAGTTACATTACCAGTTTTTTATAATTAAATATATTTTAATTATATAAATAAAATTATTATATAAATGTGATTTTTTTTTTCCCATGATGCAAAGCTGAATTTTCAACATCATTACTTCAGTCTTCAGTGTCACATGATCCTTCAGAAATCATTATAATTAGCTAATTTGGTACTCAGGATGCATTATTATTATTATTATTATCATCATTATTATCAAACTTGAAAAATTGTGCCTGCTAAATGTTTTAGTGGAAACTTTTATTTTGGACCCTTTGTTTGTATAGAAATTTCAAATGAAATATTTACTATAGTATTAATTAATTATTTTAAAATAAAATAACTAAGAATGTTTAAACTGTAGTGTATATTTGGCTCAATCTTACAGTAAAATTTCACCCGAAAATGATATGTTTATTTTTTTGTCCCCCTCATGTCATTTCTAACCTCTACGACTTTCTGTTTTCTGTAAAACACATCTCTTTTTCCATGTGATGAATGTAAATGTGACCGTCTGCGCTCAAATCTCATTTATGTTTTGCACATTCATTCTACCCAGCGTGACAGTCCTCATTAATAAACCATTATTTAAAACATGCTACTCATGGCCCATCTTTTGCAGGTCACATACAGTATGAGCATTTTTTTTTTTATGCATGCAGTTAGTAGACTACTTATATGCTGATATAAGACTACTATATCTGATTCTCAGCATCACTTGCTTGATCACTTCAGTAAACAACCTGGTTTTCTTTGATTAGTATTAAATGAGCATGTGATGTTTGTTTATATCAAGGTTCCTCAGTGTGTCTGGGTTTCACTGAGCTCTTTGTGTGAAAAGCTGGAATGCATTGGGTGAGGAGTCAACCATGTGTTCAATGTCTGAAAATGGGATTTTAGCTCAAATCCAGGAGTCTCAGTTTGTTCACATTTCACCTCAAGTTTCTTCTGCTATGTATGCGACATTTTGTAAAGCTAAAAGTAAGTTTTTATAATCATTAGATTTGTATTGGTGTGTCAGCACCAAGTGATTTTCCTTTTTCTTGTCCTATAATGAGCTTTCTCACACACAAAGATGCTGACAGTCACTCAACCTGTGCTGCATCATGTTAGGAAACCTGCCTCGGTCTCCTTGGTTTCCGCCTGTCAGCTTTCTTACAGCAGAGAGCCCTCAAGGGATCTACCTTATGCCTTAATGGGTTGTTATTTCCAAGCCTCCTTGTTATGATGACTCTGTGTGTGTGTGTGTGTTTATGTGTAGGTGTTAGTGGATGTATCATAAGCTCAGGGTTGGGCTGCATTCATTGTGATGTGGCGAGGGCTACCACTGATTGAGCTGTTTCTCACTCACACTTCATCCCGACAGGATTCAGATGATGTCCATCGGAGGCACAGCACTCCCGGTCATGGGCCCCATCGGCCAGCCAGAGTGGTGTCATCCACCTCCGAGGAAGAAGAGGCGCTTACGGAAAAGTTCCTTAAAATGAACTGCAAATACATCACAGATGGCAAGGTAAGTTTCAAAGGAGAGGGTTTTCTGTGTAAAAAAAACTAAATCTGTTAGTCAAGAGCATTTTCTCATCTATTGGGATGTTGCGATGGGGTTTTGTGGCAAACTTGTGATCTTGTGAATTAAACATATTTAAAAGTTATATACTAGTGCTATCAAAAGATTAATCGCATCTTAAATAAAAGTTTTTGTTTGCAAAATATAGGTGTTTTTACTGTGTATATTTATTATGTGTGTGTGTGTGTGTGTGTGTGTGTGTATATACATACAGTACAGACCAAAAGTTTGGACACACCTCATTCAAAGAGTTTTCTTTATTTTCGTGACTATGAAAATTGTAGATTCAAACTGAAGGCATCAAAACTATGAATTAACACATGTGGAATTATATATGGAATTATATAAATAACAAAAAAGTGTGAAAAAACTGAAAATATGTCATACTCTAGGTTCTTCAAAGTAGCCACCTTTTGCTTTGATTACTGCTTTGCACACTCTTGGCATTCTCTTGATGAGCTTCAAGAGGTAGTCACCTGAAATGGTCTTCCAACAGTCTTGAAGGAGTTCCCCGAGAGATGCTTAGCACTTGTTGGCCCTTTTGCCTTCTGTCTGCGGTCCAGCTCATCCCTAAACCATCTCGATTGGGTTCAGGTCCGGTGACTGTGGAGGCCAGGTCATCTGGCGCAGCACCCCATCACTCTCCTTCTTGGTCAAATAGCCCTTGATGCCTTCAGTGTGACTCTACAATTTTCATAGTCATGAAAATAAAGAAAACTCTTTGAATGAGAAGGTGTGTCCAAACCTTTGGTCTGTACTGTATTTATATGAATGTATATATTTAAGATTTTTTTTGTTTATATATAAAATATATTTATATAAGATATAATTAATATGAATATAAATATATACACATAAATAGATGTAAATATATTCAAAATATATACAGTTTATATATATATATATATATATATATATATATATATATATACAACCCGAATTCCGGAAAAGTTGGGACGTTTTTTAAATTTTAATAAAATGAAAACTAAAAGACTTTCAAATCACATGAGCCAATATTTTATTCACAATAGAACATAGATAACATAGCAAATGTTTAAACTTAGAAATTTTACACTTTTATCCACTTAATTAGCTCAATTAAAATTTAATGCCTGCTACAGGTCTCAAAAAAGTTGGCACGGGGGGCAACAAATGGCTAAAAAAGCAAGCAGTTTTGAAAAGATTCAGCTGGGAGAACATCTAGTGATTAATTAAGTTAACTGATATCAGGTCTGTAACATGATTAGCTATAAAAGCTTTGTCTTAGAGAAGCAGAGTCTCTCAGAAGTAAAGATGGGCAGAGGCTCTCCAATTTGTGAAAAACTTTAAAAACAATGTTCCTCAACGTCAAACTGCAAAGGCTTTGCAAATCTCATCATCTACAGTGCATAACATCATCAAAAGATTCAGAGAAACTGGAGAAATCTCTGTGCGTAAGGGACAAGGCCGGAGACCTTTATTGGATGCCCGTAGTCTTCGGGCTCTCAGACGACACTGCATCACTCATCGGCATGATTGTGTCAATGACATTACTAAATGGGCCCAGGAATACTTTTAGAAACCACTGTCGGTAAACACAATCCGCCGTGCCATCAGAAGATGCCAACTAAAGCTCTATCATGCAAAAAGGAAGCAATATGTGAACATGGTCCAGTGTGCCGTCGTGTCCTGTGGGCCAAGGCTCATTTAAAATGGACTATTTCAAAGTGGAATAGTGTTTAATGGTCAGACGAGTCCAAATTTGACATTCTTGTTGGAAATCACGGACGCCGTGTCCTCCGGGCTAAAGAGGAGGGAGACCTTCCAGCATGTTATCAGCGTTCAGTTCAAAAGCCAGCATCTCTGATGGTATGGGGGTGCATAAGTGCATACGGTATGGTCAGCTTGCATGTTTTGGAAGGCTCTGTGAATGCTGAAAGGTATATAAAGGTTTTAGAGCAACATATGCTTCCCTCCAAACAACGTCTATTTCAGGCAAGGCCTTGTTTATTTCAGCAGGACAATGCAAAACCACATACTGCAGCTATAACAACAGCATGGCTTCATCGTAGAAGAGTCCGGGTGCTAACCTGGCCTGCCTGCAGTCCAGATCTTTCACCTATAGAGAACATTTGGCGCATCATTAAACGAAAAATACGTCAAAGACGACCACGAACTCTTCAGCAGCTGGAAATCTATATAAGGCAAGAATGGGACCAAATTCCAACAGCAAAACTCCAGCAACTCATAGCCTCAATGCCCAGACGTCTTCAAACTGTTTTGAAAAGAAAAGGAGATGCTACACCATGGTAAACATGCCCCGTCCCAACTATTTTGAGACCTGTAGCAGAAATCAAAATTGAAATGAGCTCATTTTGTGCATAAAATTGTAAACTTTCTCAGTTTAAACATTTGCTACGTTATCTATGTTCTATTGTGAATAAAATATTGGCTCATGTGATTTGAAAGTCTTTTAGTTTTCATTTTATTAAAATGTAAAAAACGTCCCAACTTTTCCGGAATTCGGGTTGTATATATATATATATATATATATATATATATACATATATATATATAGTTTGGGGGGGACCACAAAACACCCACTTAGACAGAGATTGACATGTAATGCAACCAATAATATATATATGCAATGTGCAATAATAAGAACAATATGTTCCTTCTTTGCTCTGATAATCAAACCTGGCCATAGAAGAGTATTGTATAATGGCTATAATCTTCCTCTTCTGTTCTCTGTCTTTCAGGGTATAGTCAGTGGTGTTCTTTTGGTCACCCCAAACAACATCATGTTTGACCCTCATAAGTCAGACCGAATGGTGCAGGAGCGAGGATGTGAGGAGTACGGGATCATGTGCCCGCTGGAGGAGGTGCAGTCTGCAGCCATGTGCAGGGAAATCACCGACATCAGGGTCCGAGATCTAGTGCCACTGTAAGTTGCTCAATGGCCTAAGAGATAGTTCAACCAAAAATTCAATTTGCCATTTGCTCACTCTAAAGCTGGTCTCAACCAAAAAAGAATAGAATATTTTGAAGAATGTTGGTAGCCATAAAGTTGATATAGTCCCCATTGACTTCCATAGTGTGAAAAATAATTGCTATGGAAGTCAATATGAACCAGAAACAACTTAACACTAGAAATGCATGATTAAATGACACGATTCATATTGATTTTTGTTTGGTCAACCAAGAGATCTGGAGTTAAAGCCTTCTGTAACTGAGGGGAGCCATCTCAAGAGGGCGCCTCGTCTCAACACAGCCAATGCAACACACCGAATCCATGAGACGGGCAACGACAGTGCCAGTACAGCCCCTCGTAGTACAGAAGCATCTCTGTCCGAAGACGTTTTTACAGAGTCAGAACTTTCTCCAGTCCGTGATGATGCCCTCGCAACATCTTCTGACGAGCTGCAGCAGATAAAGTCCTCCGGTGCGTCTTCTGAATCGGTGCAAACCATCAACCAGGCTGCCACAGCCACAGAAAAACCCTCAATGGTTGACAAAAAGGATGTAAAAGAAGCTGTACAAAATGCAGAAACTGAGGGAAGAGGATGGAGGGATAGTGGTATCGAGCAGAGTCTGAATACTAGAGATTTATCCAGTGAGCTTGTGTCTGTGAACATAACGAGGGAGCAGCCTGCAGATGAGGCCAAATCACGCACCACATCTGAGTCGCTTTGTTCAGATACTGTGGCTGTTGAGGATTTTGCAAAAGCCCATGAGACACAGAAGAGCATGGAAACTCGGACTATGCAATCAACCAGTGAAATGAAGGAAGGAGAGCAAGGGATGTCCAATGACTTCACACCAGCTGATGAGATTGGAGCAGATGAGGGACAGAGTACAGAGGAAGGTTAGCACACTTGTTAATGTCAACACGAACTTAAATCTGATCCTTTTACTTTGTTGACAAGCTTATTGCCCTGGATTCATAATTTCACATTATTCTCCCCAAAAATTATTTGCATTCTGTTTTAAAAACATGCATGTGTATATTTTTTTGTGATGCATATATACAGTAGTCAATATTTGATGTTGACAAGTGTATATGCATTTATACACATGCATGTTTTGATGACAGAATAACATTTTGGAGAAGATAATCTGAATAAATAGAAAAAAGTTAATTTTAAACATTCTTAAAAAATAGCATTTAACAATTATAATTTAATATATGCATTTTACAGTTAACGTAGTAATATTGTTGCATTTTTATTATGATGTATTTAGATAAAATTGGTGCCAAATGTTTTGAAGCAAGCATTTAAAATCCTTGTTTTTTTTTTTTTTTTGAGTCAGAGAGTAAGAAATACGTCTGTTTAATTTCATCTGTATTTTTTTTTTTTAGTCAATATGTTGAAACAAACATTGTATTGTCTTTTATTATCTCTCTGATTGGTAAAATACCTATAAAAAGAGTTCAACTAAAATTGGTGCCAAAAGAATATAAAATATATTTTTCTTTATAATATGCGTTTTCACTATAAACTGTAAATAAAAAATGCTTGTAAAATGGGTTGTGAATATGTTTCATGTTGACTTTAAGCTTATTTCTCATTGTATTTATCTTTCAAAAGGGTATTGCTTATATAAAAGATATCCAATTCTTGAGGACATAACAGAACGTACAAATATATTGAGGTGTCAGCCTACATATGATCCTGTTGTATCACTGCTGCAGTCTAATAAGGATGAGGCCCTAAAAATAAACTGAAAGATACATTTTCAGTTAGTCATGCTGAATTGGCTGTAGATCCACAGATTTAATTTGATCTGCAGCACACTAACAGCATCGGCTCATTCAATATGACAGCTTATGTGCTGCATCCAGCATATACTCAAATAGAGATGAGTAAAAATAGAATTCAAGATTCAGGTTTTAATTTGACATGTTGAGATAACTGTGAAAAACAGGTGCTTTGTGCTGTTTGTTTCCTGTCCCAGTTGTGCCGGGGCCTAAAGGCAAGCAGAAGTCCAAGTCGCACAAGTTCCTGTGCCTGCGGGTTGGCAGGGCCATGCGGAAGACTTTTGTTTCCCATGCCAGTGCCTCCATGCAGCAGTACGCCCAAAGAGACAGGAAGCACGAGTACTGGTTCGTTGTTCCTTCTGAGAGGTCAGTGCTATTCCCAGTTTGGCTGAACTCCACTTTAAATGTCAGCTTCCTGTCCTGCTAAAATGGAATTGTTTACTGATCCACTGCTCCAGACCCAGGTGTAGTATGTTCTTTACCTAGAGATGCGCAGTGTAGTGACTTTTTACTTTATTAGTGATTCTTGCCAAGATTATAGACTATGCTAAACGTTAGGTATTAGGACAAATATATTTAGCACAATGTGTCATGGATTTTTGTTCTCCGGACATAAATTATGTAACATGATACATAAAATGATGCTGTTTATAGATGTATTAACTTGACAGCACTGAACATTGTTTGATGTAAAAAGTTTAAGAATTACAAAAGTAATTTCTCCACTAGAAATTCCTATTTCTATTAAATATGTAATAATTGATGTATTTTTTTACACTGTTGTTTAAAAGTTTGGTTTCATTAGATTTTTTTAATATAAAAAAATTATAATTTTATTCAGCAAGGATTCATTATATTAATCAAAAGTTACAGTAAAGATACTTATAATCTTACAAAAGTTTCTGTTTTAAATAAATGCTGCTCTTTTGAACTTTATAGTCATCAAAGAATCCTGAAAAAAGTGCGACCGGATCATGTGACACTGAAGACTGGAGTAATGATGCTGAAAATTCACGGGAATAAATTACTTTTAACGTATTCAAATAGAAAGGTGTTATTTTAAATTGTAATAATATTTCACAGTATTATTAACTTGTAAAGACACTTTCAAAAACAATTTAAAAAAGTTAAAATTTTAAACAAAAGTTTAATTTTTTATAAAGTATTAAAATTATTATTTTTTTAAATGTATGAATAAATGTTTATTTTTATATTTTTTTATTTATTAACTATTATTTTTTTAGCTTTGCATTCATATTTTTTCATGCTGTCTCTGATACTAATAATAAAATTGTTTTTGTTGTTTTACTTGTAAGACCCTTATGTAACTGAACTCTTTTATGATTGGCTAAGCTGTATACATATATGTGATGTCAAACATAAGCAATCAATTTTTAGCAGCTAATGTTTCAATAAATGGTCTCTGTGGCCCGGGCCGGGAGCTCTAGTTTGTTAAAGTGTTTCCACGGCACAACCGTATACCAAGGATAATTTGATTCCTCGTTATATGACTCACAGCAGGAGTTATATGAGCACAGCAGGAGTGTGTTGAGGGTTAGTTTGGGCTCAAACTGGTAAGCATTTACCAACATGAATCTGCTAGGTTATCTGATGTCAATCCTTAGTCTCTGTTTGGAACGAGATCAGTCTGGTGCCACTAGAAATGACTGTGACTAATTACCTGACCTACTAATCTAAATGTTCAAAAGCAAAGCCTAATGTAATCCTTCACAGAATCTGTTACTTTTGTATAATACAGCTATTCAGCCACAGTCAGACAGATTAAGAGAGATTTGCATGCTCCATATGTGCGTTTTCATCTCCAAACTGAATTATGCATGGATCAATGTTTTTTTTTTTTACTTTCTAATCAACGTAATTAGCTAAAACTATATTATCTCTAATAGATGACAGTCTGTAATGTGATTCCATATTTATGAACATGACAGATCATTTCAAATCGAATAGGGCATCTGAAAAATCACTTTGTGCTGCATACATTCTCTCCAAAAGAGTGGCGTGAAAGGCATAATTTCACCCTTTGACTTCTGTTTAGTCTGCTGACACATCCGCTCATCAAGTTATGATGTTTACATACAGTAACTTGTTTTGAATTCCTGATTTTAAGAGTGTATTTGAGAGATCAGTAGTTCACAAATGGTTTTTGACCTCCATCTGGACCTATTAAGCTCACACAAACCGAGTCTGCATTCGTGTCATAGTGGCATCCATGCAAAAGAAGTGTCATTATGTATCAAAGATGTGGCTATGGCAAGGGCAGCACATATAACTGCTCTACTGTTGTCTGACCCAGTTTGGTGGCCAGTCGCATGATCCTTATGAGTATTGACAATGGTCCATTTTGTCATTTCTGAACTGCAAAGGAACATCAGTTTTAGCTGGTGCTTGCCTACAGGTACGTGTGTACTTCTCACAGCCTGTAAGATGTCCCTCATGTCCCCAGGAGTCGCCTGGATCGCATCCAAATCTCTCGATGACCAGGTCATCGTGTGTGTATATGTGCATCAGTGCTATCTGCCAGCAAGACTAGGACAAGGTTTCATCACTGTCAACATGCTGTAATCACCTATACGATGCTGTTGACATAAACCATTATAAATTGAACAGAGCAATCCAGGAAAGTAGTATATCAGACTACGGACATGCATTGTGGTTGATTTTGTTACAGACAGTTAGTATCTGGACCCTATTTTAACTATGCAATTTTCATACAAATAAAGTAGTATTATAATGTATGCCATAAGTTATGGTTCTTACACTTTCTGACCAATGAAATCAAAAGCAATACAAATTTACATTGACTGTAGACATAATATAGACATGTCTGACGTTGACTTTTCCATAAATGGTTTTATCATTTATTTATTTGTTTGTTTGTTTGTTTATTATTAATATTATGTTGATTACATGAACCCTGTTTACAAATTAACTTTATTATTTAATTTAGATAAAACCTAAATGATAAAATTTGCGAAGCATTTAAATTCCATAATATAAAACCTACTCAAAGCAACAGGATATTTAGAAGAAAAAAAAGTAAAAAAAAATAAAATAAAAAAGTAAAGACATTTTGTCCAATTAGTTTTTAATGAATTATACAGTTTTTTTTTTTTTGTAATTAGACGTAGAATTTATGGAAAACCTGGAAACATCGAAAAATTCTACTAAAATCATAATTTAATTTAAATGATACAATTTTAATTATGATATCCAGGCCTGGAAAAGTTATGGAAATAATTAAATATAAATTTAAAATTAAATCAATTAAAAAACCATTAGCAAAAAAAAACAACTAGTAATCACAAATTTGATGGAATTTCATTGGTTGAAAGTATGAGACCCTTAAGACTGATGAATTATGCAGAATACGACCAGTGATATTAATTAGTGCACATATTTTTCGTTCTAGTCTTTTTCCTTACAGTAAATCAGAAATTCTAATTTGATATTTTTTAAGGGAAAAAAACAGCATAACAAACCATTTTAATTATTATTATTTTTTATTATTATTATTGAAATTAATGCACATTATTTAATGGACATGTAGAAACATCTCATTAGAAAGTAGTAGGAGGCCAGTGTTAATGAAGAGCTGGCCTTGAGGAAGTCCCGTTTGTCCTGGACTTGTGTTATTTCTTAAGAAATTTTTGTGTGTGTGTTTCCTGTAGGTCAGACCACCTGTATGCATTCTTTGTCCAGTGGACCCCTGATGTGTTTGGAGAAGGTTTGGGTGGACTGACGCGGGAGCCTGGGTTTGTAGTGGTTAAAAAGAACCAGGACGCTGAAAGCTGGGAGCATGAGAGACCAGTACCTGATATCACATTCAAGGACTGGGAGGTACGAACAACTGCTGTAAGATAAGTCTTAACCTGATTGCCAAAAACATCAGTTAAATGCAAAGCCTAGAATATATATTATGCATTTGATGATGTTTACATATAATTTACTATTTTAATGATTTGTAGTGTGTGTTTATTTGATTCACATATGTTAATTCAGGCATGTGTTTTTAATTTAAATGTTGTGCTGCTTTGATGCTGATGTCTTTGTTGCGATTGTGTTGTCATGTGATCATGAATATGCTTATGTGATGTTTATGTTCTCTCCTGAACACATGAGCCTGTTATTCACAGCAGCACTGGAGCGTGTGTGTGTGTGTGTGTGTGTGTATGTGTGTGTGTGTGTGTGTGTGAGTGTTTGTCCGTTTCTTTCAGAGTTCATATCCTCGTCAGCAGCTTCAACCATGTTTATGCACACATGCTAACATTTAAGTATGAATGCATGCTTGTTCCTGTTGCCAGTCATTGTCAATGTCCATGTAATGTCTCGTTGCAGTGTCTTATTTTCATAATGGCATCTTTTCCCTTCAAAGGATGTGATGAACTGGTATGTTACATATATCCTTTCATTGTAATGTGTGTTTGACTTGGCTGTTACTGTATTGAGTGTACATCTGCAAATGGACACAATCATTTCATCATCCCTCTTAAACCACTTACTCCAGTGAGCAAGACTATCTGACAGATACATGTAGATTATGCTTTTTATTGTTTTAAGGTAATTACTGTAAACAACACTCAGTGAAGAAGATAAAGAAAATATGATAGTTAATTGACCAATAATTTATATCTTCTTGAGATCCAGCAATTAATTTTTGTCTATTTGTCTGCATTTAGGTCCTGGTAGAAGACACCAGTGACCAATTTTATAATGACGAATAATATTAATGCTATATAATTACGAAATATTGTTAAGATAAAATATGAATATATTTTTTTATCATTAACAATACATTTCATATGTGCACAAAAGTGTAAAATATGTCATTTCAAAAATGCAAAACCTATTTGTTTGCTTGGGTCTTTTTATTTTTGACATTTCTATTGGTATTTTAACCTTTCTATTTGTTTATTTTATTTATTTTTATAAATATGTACTTTATTTTATTATTTTGCTGACTTTAAGAGGAATATTTTCAAGGTTGCATAAATGTGCATTTGTATTAAAAATATCTTCCAGATTTGTCGTCTTTTAAAAATATGACTTATTTATCTTATGTTGTACAATATTTCCAGTTACATTTTTTTGTTTGTTTATTATTATTATTATTATTATTATTTTATTTTAACTTTGTTGGATCTCGAGAGGATACTTTCTAGGCTATATAAATGTGCATTCTTAGTAACATATTAACATCTTCTAGATAGCTATTTGACCATTTCTATTTATTTTATAAAATATGACTCAAGCCCTGTGCAGCCTCTTATCTGGGCTGGCCAGAGGGAAGGCCACATGAGTTCATGCTTTTCTGTTGCCCTGCCATCCCATTGGTCCCTCTGGGTTATAAACAGCACAAAGCCTCTAGTTCACTCCTAAGAGTGTCTGTACCTCCGTGGGTCCACGTGGATACTTAATATCGCATATACACCTGCATATCTCGGGACTCTCTGCAGAAGTGATGTTTTTCTCCAGAAGAATTAAGGAGGGATGTCAGCTGACGCCCAAATACAGCTTCGGCCTGGTAAAAAACACATGCCCTGTGGTTGGAATGTTTGTGTGTGGCTGAGCGACATTTGCTCGAGTGCACTTGATATGCACACTGAATAGAATAGTGTGGTTATGCATGCAAGCAGCTGTTGCTTTCTAGGCTTGAAATTGCTGTAATTTAGACATGATGGTAAAGTCTGCAGAAACGTTTTTGCAGTAGCCTAACATACTTATATTTAAGATTGCAGTTGCATACTTTGTAGTAAGTATAGTATTTCCTCACGCGCATAACTCGGTTCTGGTTTAACGCTAAATTATCAAAACGCAACAGCCTCAACGTCGTCGGTAGATTTTCCACATGAATGTTCCCTTATTAAAAGTTTTGCTTTGTTATGTTAAAACAGTTAAACGGGTGGAAATGAACTGAAACTGAGGCATGGTTCCCACTGCGCTCGTTATCTGTTTTGAGCGCAGTGTATTTTCGTATTTTTAACTCGCTCTGCTCTTACGGCTCGAGACGCAGTAAATGTCATGACAGAATATCTTCTTTCGTCTTTGAGCAGCACAGCACGATTGCGTTTATTTTTCTTCTGTCGCGATTATAAATTAAAACGCCGCCTCCGTCATAAAAAGCTCTACAAAGAAAACTGTGCTTGGTTGTTTTTTTGTGAAAGCTGCGAGTGCATGTTAAGAGCATTATCAGTGTTTGCGTAGATTGCACATACAGTATAAAGCATGCTTTCTGCTTTTGGGAGTTAAATCTAGCGGCATTACTAGGGATGGGCTTTAGGATATCATACGTGAGCATGGGCAAATTAACTCTATAAGTGAGAGGAGCAAGGAGTTCTGGGTAATGTGTTTTTCACTACCACATATCTATCAAAATATTCAGTTACAGGAAAAAAAACAAAAACGTGTGGCTATAGATTATAGATGATTTCTGAAGTTGCATTGCTGTTGTGTTAAAGGGATAGTTCACCCAAAAATCAAAATTATGTCATTAATAAAAGAAAAAGAAGAAAAAACAGGTTAATTTGATGAGTTGCAAACATATTATTGCATATTACTGCAAACATGCAAACATTACTTGAATATTTTTTCATATAATATTTTTACTATAATGTATTTTATAGGCATGTACAACAAAAAAGTCATATATATATATATATATATATTAGGCTACATTTTAAATAATAAAAAACAAACAAAACAAAAAATATGCAGCTGTCAATGTGAAATGAATATTAAAGGGATAGTTCACCCAAATAGCAAAATTATGTCATTAATAACTTACCCTCATGTTGTTCCAAACCCGTGAGACCACCATTTATCTTCTGAACACAGTTTAAGATATTTTAGATTTAGTCTGAGAGCTCTCAGTCCCTCCATTGAAGCTTTGTGTACGGTATACTGTCCATGTCCAGAAAGGTAAGAAAAACATCATCAAAGTAGTCCATGTGACATCAGAGGGTCAGTTAGAATTTTTTGAAGCATCGAAATACATTTTGGTCCAAAAATAGCAAAAATTACAACTTTATTCAGCATTGTCTTCTCTTCCGGGTTTTTTGTGAGCGAGTTCAAAACAAAGTAGTTTGTGATATCCGGTTCGCGAATGAATCATTCGATGTAACCGGATCTTTTTGAACCAGGTCATCAAATCGAACTGAATCGTTTTAACCGGTTCGCGTCTCCAATACGCATTAATCCACAAATGACTTAAGTTGGTAACTTTTTTAATGTGGCTGACACTCCCTCTGAGTTCAAACAAACCAATATCCCGGAGTATTTCATGTACTCAAACAGTACACTGACTGAACTGCTGTGAAGAGAGAGATGAACACAGAGCCGAGCCAGATAATTCACGAGTCAAGAACCGTTTCTGTCAGATGCGTCCGATTCGAGAACCGAGGAGCTGATGATACTGCGCATGTGTGATTCAGCGTGAAGCAGACTGACACACAGAGCGCCTGAACCGAACTGATTCTTTTGATGATTGATTCTGAACTGATTCTGTGCTAGTGTTATGAGCGCGGGTAAACCGAAGGCTTTTGTGGATTAATGAGTATTGGAGATGCGAACCGTTTAAAACGATTCAGTTCAATTTGGTGAACTGGTACAAAAAGATCCGGTTACGTCGAATGATTCGTTCACGAACCGGATATCACAAACTGATTTGTTTTGAACTCTCTCTCACAACAGACATGGAAGAGAAGACAATGCTGAATAAAGTCGTAGTTTTTGCTATTTTTGAACCAAAATGTATTTTCGATGCTTCAAAAAATTCTAACTGATCCCTCTGATGTCACATGGACTACTTTGATGATGTTTTTCTTACCTTTCTGGACATGGACAGTAGACCGTTCACACAGCTTCAATGGAGGGACTGAGAGCTCTCAGACTAAATCTAAAATATCTTAAACTGTGTTCCGAAGATACATGGAGGTCTTACGGGTTTGGAACGACCTGAGGGTAAGTTATTAATGACATAATTTTGCTATTTGGGTGAACTATCCCTTTAATATTCATTTCACATTGACAGCTGCATATTTTTTGTTTTGTTTGTTTTTTATTATTTAAAATGTAGCCTAATATATATATATGTATATATATATATATATATATGACATTTTTTGTTGTACATGCCTATAATATACATTATAGTAAAAATATTATATGAAAAAATATTCAAGTAATGTTTGCATGTTTGCAGTAATATGCAATAATATGTTTGCAACTCATCAAATTAACCTGTTTTTTCTTCTTTTTCTTTTGTACATCTGCTTAATATAAAAAAAATCACATTTATGGAATTTTATAATGTACATTTATGTATGTATTTCATCATAAATATAAAAAAACTGTAATTGTGAAATTTTTTTACAGTCTCAAATTACTGTTATTGACTTACTATTTTATGATCAAATAAATGGAGACTCAAAAACATGGTTAACTTAATTATTCTTTGATTTAAATATTATGCAGGCAGACAGCCATAGCGACAGCTGTTCAGTGCTTCAGCTTTGAAAATGCTGTTTTATGTTGTTTAGAGAGAAGCTGGTCTGAGGAAGTTGTTGCAAACGATGTGTGATCCATCTTTGAGACAGTGCTGTTTGATCTGGTCAGGTGAATCCTGTTAGATTAAGCTGATTCATAGCACATGAGACCCAGCAGTTCTGATGCAGCTGTCTGTGGAAACACATGGCTCAAGTGGTATTTAAAGTGCTTTCGCCTGTCATTTAGTTCTTATTTACTGAAGTTTTTATTTTGGTCTTCTCATTTAGGTTGTGCAAAACAAGTAAATGGCTTGAACTTACTAACGTGTCCCTTCCATCTCCAAGTTTGTGAGTTCAAGCTGCAGAGGAACAAACCAGATAACTTTTCTCCCTTCACACATTCATTTTTTGGTTTGTCAGGCAGATTCTCATGCAACACCACTATTCTGTTTGTGCATTAGGTAGTTTCTGTGACCGAGTACTACCGGCGGATAGATGCGCTAAACAGTGAGGACCTGCGCTCGCTCTGCAAACGTCTTCAGGTGCCACATGCTCAGCTCCACACTTGAACCATCACAAAAGCCACGGCATGTCTGCTGATCACTTCAAAATCAAACTCAACAATTATGATACTGTATGAAAATCAACCCAAATCTGATTGGGTTTCACAAGTGGGATTAAAAAATACTCTTCTACTGTTTGATCTGAATCAGAATGCATAATGGCTGTGTTACAGCATTTGTTCCCCTTGATCAGCAGATTGCACTGGTCTTTATGTGGAGTGTGGAATAATAAAACTGGCCCTGAGTTGAGATACAGCCGTTTTTATATGAAATGACACTTAAAAGGCTGATAGAATTTCTACAATAATACTGAATCTGGATATGTCAACTGCCATTTCTATCTGGATGACAGAATGGGTTTTAGATGGCTTGAAAAAGAGGAAGCAATAAATGAAGCAAATGCAGTGTCATGCTGTCCCTCAGAGACCTTTCCAGAAGGGTTTTATCAAGTAAAAGTCTAAAAGTAGTTGCATTTGACTGCAGTGCTTGTTTTGATTTACTCTTCAGACAGCAATCATCACATACTTAAAGTCAACATGACATTACATTTATTGCTATTTACTTTATTTAATACACTTACCTGGTCTTATTGTGCCTGGTTCTTCACTGCATTTAGTGCTTTTCTTTTTACCTTTTTATCAATCAAAATGCAATATTTTTGTTATATTATATTATTATAGCCTATTTTTATTGAAGTATATCATTATTCACTGCCTGATTTAACTAATCAGAATCTAAAATTTTGTAATTTATTGTTATGTTTGTTTTGCATTGTATTATATTATATTATGTAAGTATATTATTATAATAGTTATATATTTTAGTCATTTAGCTTTTATTGCTTGGACTGCTGTTGTATTAATGAATCATTCCACATTGACAGCGGCATATTTCAATGAATTGTTTTAAATTAAAATGTAATTTTGTAATAACATTTACATTACATTTACATTACATTTACATTTAATTAGCAGACGCTTTTATCCAAAGCGACTTACAAATGAGAACAATAGAAGCAGTCAGGTCAACAAGAGAACAACAACAGTATACAAGTGCCATGACAAGTCTCAGTTAGTCTAATATAGAACGCATAGCCAGGTTTTTTTTTTTTTTTTTTTAATAAATGAAAAGACAAGAAAAGTGCTAGTATTAGTTGGTTAAGTGCTGTCGAAAAAGATGAGTCTTTAGATGTTTCTTGAAAATGAGTAAAGATTCAGCTGTACGAATTGAGATTGGGAAGTCATTCCACCAGCTCGGCACAGTCCAGGAAAAGGTCCGTGAGAGTGATTTTGAACTTCTTTGGGATGGCACCACAAGGCGTCGTTCACTTGCAGAGCGCAAACTTCTGGAGGGCACATAAGATTTAACCAGTGAGTTTAGGTATGTTGGTGCCGTGCCAGTGGTCGTCTTGTAGGCTAGCATCAGTACCTTGAATTTGATGCGGGCGGCTACTGGTAGCCAGTGTAACCTGATGAGGAGAGGAGTAACGTGAGCTTTTTTTGGCTCATTGAAGACAACCCTTGCTACTGCATTCTGGATCAATTGCAGAGGCTTGACAGTACATGCAGGAAGGCCCGCATTACAATAGTCCAGTCTGGAGAGAACAAGAGCTTGGAAAAGAAGTTGGGTGGCTTGCTCTGACAGGAAGGGTCTAATCTTCCTAATGTTGTATAAGGCAAACCTGCAGGACCGGGTCATTGTAGCAATGTGGTCTGTGAAGCTTAACTGATGATCCATCACAACTCCTAGGTTTCTGGCTGTCCTCGAAGGAGTAATGGTTGATGAACCCAGCTGTATAGAGAAGTTGTGATGAAGCAATGGGTTAGCTGGGATCACCAGGAGTTCTGTCTTCGTAAGGTTAAGCTGAAGGTGATGGTCATTCATCTAGCTAGAAATGTCACTCAGACAGGCTGAAATGCGAGCAGCTACCGTCGGGTCATCTGGTTGGAATGAGAGGTAGAGTTGGGTGTCATCAGCGTAGCAGTGATAAGAAAAGCCATGCTTCTGAATGACAGATCCTAATGATGTCATGTAGATGGAGAAGAGAAGTGGTCCAAGTACTGAGCCTTGAGGAACCCCAGTAGTAAGGTGTTGTGACTTAGAAACATCACCCCTCCAAGACACACTGAAGGATCTGTCAGAGAGGTAGGACTTAACCCACAGGAGTGCAGTTCCAGAGATGCCCATCTTTCTGAGGGTGGACAGGAGAATCTGGTGATTAATGGTGTCAAAAGCAGCAGACAGGTCCAGTAAGATGAGTACTGAGGATTTTGAAGCTGCTCTTGCTAGTCGCAGGGCTTCAGTAACCGAGAGCAGAGCTGTCTCAGTTGAGTGGCCACTTTTGAAGCCAGATTGGTTGCTGTCCAGGAGGTTGTTCTGTACAAGGAACATAGAAAGCTGGTTGAACACAGCTCACTCAAGTGTCTTTGCAATGAATGGAAGAAGGGATACTGGTCTGTAGTTTTCAAGAAGCGCTGGATTTAGAGATGGTTTCTTGAGCAGTGGGCTTACCCGAGCCTGCTTGAATGCTGAGGGAAATGTTCCAGAGTGAAGAGAGGAGTTGATAATGTGAGTAAGTGAAGGTATGACTGAAGAAGAGATCGCTTGAAGGAGGTGAGTGGGAATCAGATCAAGTGGACAAGTAGTAGGATGATTGGACAGGAGAAGTTTGGAAACGTCCATCTCTGAGAGTGGGGAGAAGGAGGAGAAAGAGTGTGCGTCGGTCATTGTGAAGTTGTCCTCAGTCTGCGGTGTGGAGAATTAGTCACTGATGGTTCTTGTCTTATTTGTGAAGAAAACTGCAAAGTCGTCCGCTGTAAGAGTCGATGGAGGAGGTGGTGGCGGCGGATTGAGAAGAGAAAGTCTTGAAGAGTGTCTGAGCATCACAACAGCTGTTAATTTTGTTGTGGTAGTAGGATGTTTTAGCCGTGAAGACATTTGCAGAGAAGGAAGAGAGGAGAGACTAATACACACTGAGGTCGGTAGAGTTTCTTGATTTCTGCCATCTCCTCTCTGCAGCCCTGAGTTTAGAGCGATGTTCACGGAGAACCTCGGACAGCCAGGGGGCAGATGGGGCGGTGCGTGCTGGTTTAGACAACAGTGGGCAAAAGTTGTCCAAGCAAGATGTTAAAGTGGAGCAAAGAGTGTCCGTAGCGCTGTTCGTGTCCAGAGCTGAAAACTGAGAGAGTGCAGCCAGCGAGGATGAAACGACAGAAGATAGGCGCGATGGAGAGAGTGAGCGTAGGTTCCGTCGAAAGGTGACCTGCGTTGGAGTGTGAGCCGCTTCAGGAGTAAGTGCTAGGTTAGCAGTAATGAGGAAGTGGTCTGAGGTGTGCAGTGGAGCAACTGAAGAGTTTTCCACAGAGCAACAGCGCGTGTAGATGAGGTCCAGTTGGTTGCCTGATTTGTGAGTCGCTGTAGTGATAATTTACTTTAATTTAATTTATATTAGAAATAAATATATTATAATAATTTATATATTTTAATCATTTAGTTTTTATTGCCTGTTGTTTTATTAATTATTTATGGCTATATATTTTGGTATTCTAAAATAATAATTTGCTCCTCCATTTTTTTGCCTGATGTTAACAAGGCATTAAGGGTTCATGTAAACTATGTAGGCGTTGTTAGAAGGTACATGTTGTAGGTACTGCAATCTAATAGTTATTGCCCTCATTTAATGCTTGTCTCAAACTTGTATGCATTATTTCTTGTTGAATATCATGTTTTAGTCTGAAATACATCACATTATCTTAGTAAAATGCTTGTGAATGTCATTTCATGTTGACTTTAAAGGAAAACCCAATCCTGAAAGTGTGTTGATGAGGTCTCACTAACCCTGTTCCCTGCAACATAAAAACAGTGCAAACATCCAAGATTTTGAGGCTTTAATGGATATATTTTTGTAAATCTACATAAAAAAGCAAAACATAAATATAAACTCCAAATTTGATGTTTGTGGATTGTCAATTCTTGACATGTGATCCTTGGATATTTGCCTTGGTTTGCATTGCTGTTGGCAAACTACCCAGTTTTCCTGCTTACCTTTATTACAGTGCTTAACTATGGTTATACTTCTCATTCCTTAACCTGTGAGAGAAGCCCTCCGGTACATTCTCATGCCAGCCAAACCTCACTGATCTCCATCCATCCATCCATCCATCTTTCTCTGTCTACATCAGTTGTGTTGTACCGATGTAGAAGCACACATCACCAGATTTAAAGCTTAATTAGTTTGGCTGATAAATGTGTGTCTCTGTAAGCTTCACTCCTCATGTCCTGTAGTTTGACTTTCTCCTGTATTGAGCTGTACTGCTTTAGATGCTCTCTATGGAAGGGCATGATACCATTTCACAATTTTGCAAATGTTCTCTTACTTTGAAAGTACTGTTTACATGGCATATTTCAGATTACGTAATCTGATACGACTGGTACCAGTTACCTGGAGTCAAGTCCTGAAAAAGGCATGGCAGGGCAGGGAGGTGATAGATTAAAGCAATAAGCCCCAAGAATCTGTGGTTTACAGTAAATTTATAACAGCTAAGAGGTGTTGTTAGGCATGATGTGCCTAAATAATTATCTTGAAAATGTAATTATTGGAATGACAATAACTATATTGTAATAAGTACCATCACAGATATATATAGAATAAATTAATGAGACAAATAAAACAGTCGATAGATAGATAGATAGATAGATAGATAGATAGATAGATAGATAGATAGATAGATAGATAGATAGATAGATAGATAGATAGATAGATAGATAGATAGATAGATAGATAGATAGATAGATAGATAGATCGAACAATAGGCTGGACAAATGATAGAGAGATCGAACAAATGATAGAAAGAACAAATTAATGATATATTGAATGAACAACAAATTAAAGGTCAAACAAAAGATAGAACAAATGAATGACCGATAGTTAGAATTAATCAAGGATAGATGGAACGATATATCGAATTAACAAACGAATGAACAAAAAGTCAACCGATATTTCAAACGATAGAATGAATGGATGCTAGATAGAATGAACTAACATAAAAGATAGCCTGAGTAAATGAAGAATATATAAAAAGGATATATAGAATAAATGATAGATAGAATGAACAAACTGTGCTATTTTAAAGTTTTCTAAAGTAATCTAACCTTAAATATACAGAATTGTCCAGATTTGTGTGCTCTCAGTGTAAGAGAATGTTTGTGAAATTTAGGCATAATAAAATAGTGTGATCCTATTTATCAGCTCTTCTTCTTTCAATCTTGAATCAGATCACAACCAAGGAAGAGGTGAACTCCAAACACATGGTGAAGAGTGACCCAGAACCTGAATCATTCAGGCCCAATCTGAACGAGCCCAGTGTCCTTCTGCAACCTGATCAGATCGAAAAGGCAAGTTATAGTTGATTTTGGGTCCATATCTACAGTATATGTTGACCTTATCATATGTAAACTCTGATGCACCTTAACTTTGGGCTAGCTCTCGCGGGACTGTTGTGGCATTTTCATTATACACTTGTGGCATTTCAGTTGTTGTATAATTGGCTCCCAGAGGCCTTTATTTTTATTATACATTTACAAGTTGCTTCCATGTGCCCTTTCTGTGCTGTCCTGATCTTTTGGGGCTTTTCTTTACTCATTTCTGGCCTGTAACTCCAATCCTCAGCTGGCCAAGCACCTCCCCCCCAGGACGATTGGCTATCCCTGGTCTCTGGCATTCAGCACATCCAAACACGGCATGAGCATCAAGAGCCTGTACCGCGCCATGCAGGCCCAGGACTCCCCAGTACTCATGGTGATCAAGGACAGAGATGGACAGGTATAAGCGTAAGCTTCTGGGTTTTAGCTGAAGTGTGTGGTATAAAAAAAAAAGCCTGTCTATTTTAAAATAGCCAGTCCCAGTCCCTTTTAAAAACCCATTTGTTTTCATTGGCCCATTATCATAATATTCTTACCTATTGAATTTCCTATCTGTGTTTCAATTTTCTGGTTGCATTTTTTATATTACAAAATTGTATGATGTTTCTTGCTGTGAAGCACTTTGGTCCGTAAATAAAGTAAACTTGAAACTTACATAGATTGTTTCTGGAAATATGTATGTGTGGATTGTGAAAATGTCATAGTCTTGTAAAGCATAGCTTTCACAGTAAGAAGTTAATCAAATATTCAAAAAAATCTTTGGCTTATTTTCTGCAGCTGTTTGGAGCTCTCGCTTCAGAGCCATTTAAAGTCAGTGATGGCTTCTATGGCACCGGAGAGACATTCGTTTTCACCTTCTGTCCAGAATTTGAGGTGCGGAATAAATGAATTGATTAAATATACATGTACGTCTTAGATTGAGCAGTAATATATATATATATGGGGGTTACACCGACTAATCGACTTGTCGACTTCAATGCTCTGCCATGACGCTTTAAGCTGGACGTCGACTAGTCGCTGGTCCTATAGAGGGCGCAACAGTATAATAAATGTTTGAAGGACTTCCACATTTACGCACCGTTTCCAAACTGTTAAAATTATAAGTAAATGTATACCTCGAAAGATCCACAAGCCATGTGTGATTATATTACTGGATGCTCGAAACTGAACGGGAGAACGCATATTCTAAACAGCTTATTGTACAGGTAAATTAATCGCTGTTCTAATCTAATGCGCTGCTGCACTGTTAGCGAAAGACCACAGACAGCTCGTACGTCACGAACAGATTGCTTGCGCACAGTATCATTCAGAGTGGAAATGTACGGTCAACACTGTTCTGTGATTTCTCAAATAGCTTAGAAACTGAAAAGTTTAAGCATATATTTGTTGATAACTAAATCCCACAGTGTCACTACTACTAGGGAGACTCTGCCATGTAGAAATAATTCACACACGCAATCGGGCTCACTAATGCATTCCAGTGATGCGCGGGTTGACCCAAAATGAGCGGGTGCCTGCGGTCACCATCAGTTACCCGCGGTTACGAGTCATGCAAAAATATTTTTAATTATATTCGGGTCGTGGTAGGTAGGGTCATTTGAAATAAAGATGCCAATTAAACCTTTGTAATATATATAGTTGGCGCGAATAGAGTGACCACCTGTCCCGCTTTACGTTGTACTGTAGGCCTACAGCAGTTTTACCCTTTGTCTCGCCTTACGCAAATAAAGCATCTGTCCCACTTTTTCATTCGACCCTGCCTAATAATGCACGGATACGTCCATAGGCGTACTGTTAACTTATGTCCAATAGTTCAGAGGAGAGCAATAAAAGCGTTGGTCGATAGGCTGAGTCGTATGTCAATCAAACTGTTGACTGGTGCACGAACGTGCAGTTTTCGGTCAGGTTAAGCAGTCATGGCCAGTGTGGCCACGAAAAAGAGAAGATGCACTTTTAATAGCGAATGAACCGCAACATACTCTTGGTTAAGACCTGTAGATGGCCACAGAAAAAAAGCACATCATCAAGAAACATGCAAATCAGTGCAATCGGTTTTCAATAAACCAAATGACCCACAGGCTGACAAAGTTTCCGCAGCAGAAGTGACGAGCATTTATCATGCCGTACATCACACACATTCATATCGCTCTACCGACTGCAGTGATTTTTCCAGATTCTGAAATAGCTAAGAAAAAAGCTGTAGAAACTTTGGGTGATATTTTGGGTCAGGTAGTGTCTTAATCTTTTAGTCAGTGGGTTTAAAAAGAAATATAGGCAATATATTACAGCTTGAAATGTCTACTTTTAAACGAAAATATTCAAACCAAAATAAATAGGCTACTCTCTGATTATGTAATCCATATGAAATTTGCATTTCTCTCTGCCGTTCATGGCGAGTCCGCATCGTCAACTTCATTTTTGCAGCGACACAGAAAACACCAGCTTATTACTAAACAGTTAAATGTCTCCTTGCTAATTTATACACATTCATAATCATTACTTTAACAATTTCTTTGTGGCAAGCCTTATGTGTGCGGTAATAACGCTTATTATCATGTAGGCTATAGCCTATTTAAGTAATTAAATTAATTTTATTAGACACATTTACTACTTTTAAAAAATGCGGGTCAGGAAGCTGGTCGGGTACAATATTTTCTTTTTCTTTTTTCGCGGTCCGAGTTGTGGGCGGGTTAGTTGAAAACAACGGTTGGGTGCGGGTTGTTTATACATTTGACCCGCGCATCACTGATGAATTCATATGAATGTAATCTTTGCTGTGCTACTTTATCTGTATATGATGAAGAAAGAGCAGACATCTGTGATAAATAAAATGACCCAAAGACAAAATAACTGAAAATCCAGATTTGTTCATTAATGACATCATCAGCGACTAGACGACTTCGACTCGACTTTTATCACATAAAAGTCGACTTTAAAAAATCAGTAGTCATTCAACCCCTAATGTATATATATATATATATATATATATATGTACATAATATGTATATATGTGTGTGTGTGTGTGTGTGTGTGTGTGTGTGTGTGTGTGTGTGTGTCTTGCATTAAACAACTTGAACTTTTCTAGGTCTTCAAATGGACGGGTGACAATATGTTCTTCGTGAAAGGAGATATGGACTCCTTAGCTTTTGGTGGTGGAGGGTATGTAAATAATATGGCATATTTCATTTATCACATGTCAATTCTCCACACAGAAATCTGATCTCATCATCATCCAGTCTGTATGGATTATGAAATGAAGAAACGGAAAAAACTGAGACAGACTCAATCCAGAAAAACTGTGGCAACGTCTCCAAGATACTTCAAGAAACCTTCCTGCAAAGCTACTATGCGCAAGTGCACCTGAGGCAAAAGCTGCTTTAAACGCAAAGGGTGGCCAGACCAAATGTTGATTTAATTGAGTTAATTGATAAAGAAAATCTATTTATTACATTATTCGTGACAGCATCCTCATTTTACAGCATTTTTACACAGGTGCCTAAAACTTTTAACTTGAAGCATCTTGAAAACGCTGCCACTGTTGTTTTGGATTGAGTCTTTCTCAGTTTGTTCTGTTTCTTCATGTCATTCCAGACAGACTGGATGATGGTGAGATCAGATCTCTGTGTGGAGAAATCTCACTGGTTTATTACAATTAATGGCAAAACGAATGGTTGAAAATGTAAACTGATATCCCCTACTGACACAGCAAAACCATTTTTAGTTCATGAAAATACTAGTGCTCTAGTAATTTTGGCCCCCACTGTATAGTATATAAATTAATTCTTATTTTGTACTTTAAGGGGTGAATTCGGGCTGTGGTTGGATGGCGACCTCTATCATGGCAGAACTCACTCGTGTAAGACCTTTGGAAATCCAATGCTCTCAAAAATGGAGGACTTCTATGTGCAGGACATTGAAATATGGGCCTTTGAATAAGACACCACACAATAAAGCGGTTATAAGGCCACATCACTAGACCCCAATAACTAATTGTACACCCTCCACTTGGCTCCTAAGACGCCCTGATAGAGGCAGCATACACTGTCCCTCATTTCTGGAAATGGTCAGCATGGGTGGCTGTTCTTTCCGGTGTCCCAGTGAAACTTTCTTTAACCATTTGCAGCCTGAGGTTCTCTAGTTTTGTGGATAAGGAAGGGCGCTAATGGCTTTATCAGAATGTTGTAGAACTTTCCAAAAGAAATGTAGCTCCAGACCTTCCTTGGAGTCATAAAACAATGTTTTTCAGTCCTACTACTTTCTTCAACTGTAGCATTGCGTCTATTTCAAGCACTTGAAATATCTAACCTCAAAACCCCATTATTTATCAGTGTCTGTGCAGTCACACAGGCTCTATATACACAAAAGCCAATACTTAATGTAATATTCAGTACCGTATTGCTGTAAAAATGTGGAGTAACATGCAAGTTCACATGTGGTGCCCTTTTCATGTTCGTATGCTTTCCTGCAAGTCCTTTGTTTGTCTTTTAGGAAGCCATTTTGGTGGGTGGGGCATCTGAAGGAGTATATATACATATATAAATACATATAGCAATTATATATTTATACCTTTTATTAGTGTACTGTGTACATAACTACTTCCCATATTGCTGTTATGTGTGACAGTGATATGGTTTGCACTACTTTCTTTGTAAATTTGTTCCAGTAAATAAATTTCTATATGCACACGACATTAACGCTAATCCAATGTGAACGTGGAGTTTTCATCAGGTAGCCGGTCTTTTGAGACTGGCTCTTCTTCTCAACGGTAACCTGGGAACCGTATATAAGGTGACCTGGGCGTTCGAGGGTGATGAAATGATTGGTGCAACCAGAGCCCGTCTCTGGGGCTTAAGGATGACTGCTGTCAGCGATCATGAGGAGTTACTGCAACATTTACAAAGAGGCACATTGACACAGAAGTTTTTGGAAAAACTGTGGAAATTGATGGGAAATTGACTCTTTTAGCAGTGTTCAGACTTAAAGTTTTAAGCCAAGAGATGGCATTTTCCCATTGTGGCCAGCTGAAAACATGCCCAAAAATTCTATCCAACTGCGTGCGTCTGTTGTCAGAGCAGACATCTTGCTGTGAAGGTCTGATGCTCTCTGCATGATGTGGGATCGTGGAGCCAAAGGACTCGGAAACCCTTCTGGGGCCAACTGCACATTGTTGGTCTTCCAGTATTTGATGCCCATGTGGAAGCTCAAAGAAATGTCATTTAATCCTCTTGAAGATCCCCGATTATGTATCAATGTATTAATCACAATAAAATCTATGTAATAATGGTGTTGTGGTGGTTTTGTGTGTGCATGTATGAAGGAGAAAGACTTAAGGGGTTTGCACACAGTGTGAAAGTGTCATACAAAATTTTTGCATATTTTGCACGTTTCATGTCAGTCATGTTTAAACACTACCTCTGAAATGTTATCCCTCATAAAACATTTTTAAAAAAGTTGGATCAGGTCCAATTTTCTGTTTACGCATCCGTAGCAAGTATTTTGATAGGAAATGATGATGAATACAAAAAAATTGCATGCAAAAATGTTGGACTCGGTGTGCAAGGACCTTTTGAATGGCATGCATCTCATTTGAATGGCATGCAAAATCCAGTTTAAATAGGAATCCGTTCAATTGAGAATTTCTTATATGCAGTTTTTGCATTTTTCAAATTCACCATGTCGACAAACAGAAAGCTGTTTGACTTGAAGATGACCTCTGTGTGAGTGGCACTTTTGTGCATTGCTGCAATATTGACAATTAACATCTTTGCCCGCACAATTTTGCCTTCAAGTATGGTCACATTTATGGCAAAATCTATTTTAAATAGGAATCCATGAGAATTCATAGTATTGACTAACAGACAGCTGCTTGGTTGGAAAGTGATTTTTGTGAACAGTGCTTCATTCTGTACTATTGATAAAGCTGTGTGTTTCCTTTTGATTTAAGAAGACAACAGGAGATGAACTTTTTTCATTGGAGGAACTGTTATTATAGATTATGGAAGTGATGGTTTAAAGTTAAAATGTGTTCATAATGGATTTGTTTCTTACAAACGTAGCCTTTTATTCAAAAGAAGTGAAATGATGGACTGGAGTGGTGTGGATTACTTGTGGATTATTGTGATGTTTTTATCAGCTGTATGTTCTCTCATTCTGATGGCACCCATTCACTGCAGATGATCTATTGGTTAGCAATTGATGTAATGCTAGGTTTCTCCAAATCTGTTCTGATGAAGTAACAAACTATGTCTTGGATGGCAGAGGGTGAGTAAATTTTCATCAAACTGAACAATTCCTTTAATCTTGGAGAACTCTGAAAACTGGATAAACAATGCTTGCCTACAAAGGCCAAATCCAGTATATGCTACTGGAACTGAACTGAACATGCATCTTTATCTCAAAGATTTATTGTATATTTGTTTTCACATTCAGTTTTCTCTAAGCTCTTTGTGAGAACAGATCATAGTCTAAGAGACCTATTTTTTTTTACAAAAGGTTACAGCGGTTTGTAGGGGAAAATTTGTTACAATTTTCAGGCCACTAAAACCATTATTCCACCATCATGGAAACCAAACTTAAAATAAATGTATTACATGTGGATTCTGTGAAATGCATATACAGTACAGTTTTAGTAAAAAGTATGCACATTTTGAGTCATATGATGTATGTTACAAAAAGGCAATTTAGAACACTATTTCAAAGGCCTAAATCCATTAAAGAGAAAAATATGAAAGGGAATATGACTGCACATGCATGATAAAGAATTCCCATGCTCTTCAGCAGCACTTCTGCTTTCTCCTGTCTTGACTGATCAGTGTCATGGGGGAGGGGTTCAGCCTTGTGATCGGCATACTGTAGATATTAGATGTAGTATGTAGACAATAATTATAATTAAAATATACAAGTCTCATGGTGATGAAGTCTGAACCTACATAGAAAGCAGTCCAACTGGTCCAGAGACAAACTCCCCTCCCAATTAAAAATAGCACAAGTAGCCTCTTCTATAATATCTAATATTGAGACTGCAAACTTTATCATTTGTTATGAAATAGTCTGATAATGTATATTAAAATAATCTGCAACGGTTCATGGCTTTAATGCTACATTGGTCAATGACATAAGAGGCAAGTCTCTGATGATGAGCGTTTGGCTTGAGTTCCCTCTAGTGGAAGTTTTCCCAATCGCCTTTTAACACAAGGTTTTGAAAATATGACCGTGAATTAACCCTGTTTTAATTAAAAAAGCCAAAAGCAGAAGCTATGCTCATCCCTCCACCAGTTAAAGGATGCTTCATGCTATAAGCTTCTTCAAGAAGCAAAACTCCTGGCTTAGAGGATAAGTTAAATCTATTTTAAAATAATGTGGTTCTAAGACTTTGTATAAGTCTGTGACATAAAACAATACAGTGCTTGTTTAAATGACTCAAAACAATAATAAAAGTCATTTATAATTACTATGCTAATTATCACTATGTACTATAATTCAAGGAACTGCCTATGCTGTTTCTATATTGAGCAGGACAGGTGATGAGGGCAGGAAACTTGCTGATATGGATTTCAGACGATTATTTTGTACAGCCAACAAAAACTGCCTCTTTAAGTGATCTATCAGGCGCAACAAACCAAAGTAAATATTTTAGTAGTCTTTTTCCATACAACTTGCTAACAGCAGCGATAGACAGGAATCAGAAGGTCTCCGATGACGTGCCATACAATTGAGGTAACAAAAGCCTCCTCACAGTTTACTAGTCATAATGATTTCAGGAGATTTTAGGATAAATCAAATATAACAATTTATTATTAGTCAGGTAAAATTGTATCATGTCAATTACATAATGAAACAATTATAAGCCAATTTAGAAAGGATAGTGCAATTGTGAATCACATTGTAACCGTGTGAGAACCTTGTTCCTGCACAGACACTGTAGCCATATGGGAAACGACCACGTGATCCACGCAGGAGACAAACAAATTTAACACAGTCACACATAGGGTTGTAACGGTATGTGATTTTCACGGTATGATAATCATCTCAGAAAATACCACGGTTTCACAGTATATGGTATTAAACAATTGTTGGGGGCGGGGGGGGGGGGGGGGGGGGTTGAACAAATGTGTTTATTCAAATTGAATTAATCAAAAACAAGAAAATTTTGCCATTTGATTATTTATTAGTTTAATAACATATTTATCATTAATAACTAAATTCATAAATTCTAGTTTGACTTAATTTTTTGGATTCTGTACTTATATGATTTAATACAAATATACTATCAACAATTGTGGTAATGAAAATGCATAAAAATTTAACAAATTTAATTGATGTTTTAAAACCTTTCTTCTTTTATATTTTCGCAAAGGGCTGCACAACAGAGATTTACTAAATTAAAATGAGGGAAAAAATTATATTCCCTAATGTTTATGTAAATTATTATTATTATTATTTTAGAAGTAGGCTACATTATAGTACAATCGTAATTTCTGTCAATTTCTTCGAGTTAAAAAGCAGACTTTTATTTGGACGGGTTGTATTGGAGAGCTTTGAGTGTCAATGTATTTGTTTTTGACAGTGGTTTTCTCAAATAAAATGATGAAATGATTATAAATTGTTCTCTCAGTGAGGTTCTCATTGTTTGTGTTCATGTCCTCAGATATTGAGACAGCAGGCACTGTTAAACCTGCCACTTTATCCATGCTGGTGCATACTTGTGTATGTAGTACATGACAACGCCGCTCATTCACAGAGACATGCAAAACAAACAGATTAGCCTATATATTTATATAGCAGTGCTTTTTTCATTATTTTACAGCTTTGTTTTTTGTATTCATCAATCCATCAAATCACACATTTTATGTGACATCTGTAGAGTAACGTTAGCTAGCTACTGTAAATTCATTGTCATGACTGAATTCTGTGCTTCACTCCGCATCAGAGAAATCATAATGCATTAACCTTAAATTATAAACGGGACATGGCTGTATCTGCACGGTGATGATGATGATGTAAACATGTTCGATGCGTTTCCTCATTTTGCAGCCGCTTTCCGACCACAGTTTTTGCAAACTGTCTACTTTCAAGGACAAATAACCACGTTGAAAGCTCAGACAAGATGAAGGAAGAGCTGATCATAGCTGTTTATGGATTGCCATTTTTAAATTAATTTAGTAGCAGAGCTACTGCAAGCAATTTTGGGTGCTGCAAATCCATTTATCCATTGCTGAAATTTCCACGTCACGTTTTCATGGAGAGAGCAGGTCATGGTTGCTTAGCAACAGCAGACGCCTCAGGAGCGCAAGTGCCCGAAGGCGTTTTCCACGCGTTTTAAGGCGTGATATGTGAATGGCCCCTTAGGTGGAAAGTTGTTGCCTAGGCGCAGGTGAGATTCTGTGTCTGTTATTTTCTCTCAATACCATAGATAAGCAAATGTACATGGTATGATAATCGTACATGTTTATATGACGGTATATCGTCATACTGGTATATCGTTACAACCCTAGTCACACATGTAACAGTTATCCTAATTTAAGACACATGGTCTAAAATGGATAGAAAAAACACTGGTGTTTTAGAGAATAAACTTAACTAGCCAATGTGCGCACTACAGAATATTGTTTTGTCACTTCCCTTAAATACTCCGACCACACAACAAAGAAATCTTCAAATCAGTTGTAAAAACAAAGATCATTTTGGTTCAATAGGTTCCCGTGGTCACATAAGAGTCAAACCTGGCTGGAGTTAAACATTCACAAAGACCCCTAAAGGGTGACACACCCCCTTCTCAGCAGAACACAATTCTTAGCAAATGCTTGATCTTTCTCATAATTTAAATGACTACTGTGAAATTTGCACAGAGACCTTTAAAATGATACCAAACATGAAAAGATTATGATCATGAATCCTGAAGATACAGTAAATGTTTTATGTGAGCATAGCAACTTCAGTTCTTGGCATTTATCTGTCAACTTTTAGTGACCTGGACCATGTTACCCAGGGGGGAAGGATCTACCCAGGACACAAAGGGTTAATGGAGCAATTGATTTCATTTGCATTCCGAGAGTTACTGAGTGTTTGGCTTCACAAATAATTCATTTCGTAAGGAAATAATTTCATTCCTTTCAGTCCTTGCCTAGTCCCTTGGAGCAAACTCCAATGTCTTTGCAGAGTGGGCAGCACTAGTTGATGAGTCGAGTAGAGCGGTGACCTGAAAAAACAACATTAAGACAGGTTGAGAAAAGCATTGCAGAAATCACATCAGTGACACACCCAGGCCCTTGAGCGTAGGCATCCTGTGTCTTTTTGGTCAGGTGTGTTTCCACCTGTACTGGCTGGAGACATCACAATGGAAAGCAACCTTCTCTGGAAATTCCATCTCCACTACGACACATCCCAGGTAGGGGTAGCTGGTTTCGCTTAAACCCCATATCGCCAACCCTGACACTGGCTGGATTGGGACATCAGATAAGTGGTGCTCATACCAGGGCTCAAAGATAATTGTGATTTGAGAGCCACTATCCAGAAGTGCATCACAGTGCTGGCCATTTATCTTCACTGGGATGATTGAACAGGGCCCGATCAGTCCTGGAGAAATGCCTCTTTCAAGGGTGGTTACTTCACTTTTCTTAGCGGAGCACACTGTGTGACAATCACCTGATGCTTGAGAAGATAGATTCTGCATTCTGGCATTTGGCAGAGTAATGGCCGTTTTCACCAAACAGCGATAACAAAAGTTCCCATCCGAGTCGTTAGATGGTTGCTTTCTATTATCACCATGGGTTTGTCTTGATGGCTCTACTCGAAGAACTGAAGTAGGCGTTCAGAGACTTAGCTTAATTCAGAGACTTTTAGCTTATGGCCTGTCATTTGCTTTTGCAGGTTTTTCACTTGCTTTTTCAAAACAGCTACTTCACTATCACTACCTGTCTCTGGGGTGTGCATCTTTGTCATTGACACAGGTCCTTAGCTATCTGCTACAACCTTGTTAGGCAGTGAACTTTGACTTGAGTTCTTGAATTTCTGTTCTCAAACGCTCAACATCATCCTGTCTATTGTCTGTACATTTATTCACTTATTCACTTAGCTAATGCTTTTATCCAAAGCGACTTACAATTGCCACATATGTCAGAGGTCACACACCTCTGGAGCAACTAGGGGTTAAGTGTCTTGCTCAGGGACACATTGGTGTCTCACAGTGGATTCGAACCCGGGTCTCTCACACCAAAGACATGTGTCTTATCCACTGCGCTAGCACCACCCCTCTATAAGAGGGTTTGTGTGAACTCTCTGAACAGAGGTGTTCAGCTTTGTCCTCGATGACTCGTACTCTTCTTCACTTCTGATCTCACTCAGCAGTTCCAAGAATGATGGAGGGGTTTCCTTCCTCTCCCTGAGTTTGAGCTGGACAAGCATCATATAGGAGTAAATAGCACCTCTCAGCAGCTGCTAACAGGTCTTCACCGGTCTCAGCAGACCCAAAAGCACTCTCAATGGCTTCTAAACACAGAGCAGGACTAACCTCTGGATCAGTAGTCCGCACAGCCTTTACAACAGCTAGCGCAGGACCTTTCAGACTTTCCATGATACGTCGTCGTTTCTCCTTAGTGGAACACTCACTCTCCTTGACCATCAGGCGTGCATGTTCTAACCAGTGTTCAAGAGACTCTTCTCCAACTGGAGTTGGCAAGGTACCTGAGAACACTCTCAGACGACGGTAACTGCTGTTGTCACCTGATGTTGTCCCCATCTTAGTCAACAAGTCACCCATCGCACGAATAATAGACTCCGCTGAGCCACTCTCAGGAGGTTCTTCCAACAAACTCTTTAATGGGCTCGAAGGAGTAGGACTTTCATAAGCAATAACAATCGTCCACTTGCCTTCTGGCAACAGTTCAGGAGGGACTTTGGTGGGGTCCACCGTCTCTTTACACTCGCATAGCACCCTGTGGCTATCCAGCTTCAGACTAACAGTCCGTCCTCTCACTCGCACTCGCCCTAAGGCTTTGATAGTTCCTAGGGCTTCTTCAATCTGGGCATTCGCAACGTCTTCTGGAATCAGTACCATGAGGGAATGTGCATCATCCAACTCTTCTCTTCTGCACCAGTCTTTGAGCTCTTGAACTAATTCTGCTGTGCTACACTTAGCCTCCATTTTCTTTTAGGGTTTTAGCTTAAACTATTTAACTTCTATTTCTTGAAAAAGCTAATGACAAAATCCAGGTTAATTGTTAACAGATATTAACTTAAATTAGCATAGTTATTACCCTATGACTTAATTTCTTTAAGAAACTAACAAAATTTTAACAGCTAACGCTATTAGCATCAAATTACAAATTACTTGATTGCATTAATTATCTATCCCAGACGAGCCCCCATTTTATGTAGCGCCCCCTAGCCTGTCTAGCTATTAGTGTGGAGTGCGCTCCCTGAATTCCTATTTATCAAAAGATCTCTCTAAATTAATTAATGTGCTAAATGTAATTCCCTAATTATTACTTACTTGTTACTGTTTACCTTAATAGCAGCTTTTAACTTAATGCAAAGTGGTGATGCAGTGTCTTTATAGCCAAATTAAAGTAAAACACTAATTTTATGCAGGTTTCTCAAGTGCTGGGTTAAATAAACATTAACTTTTATAGTTACATTAATTTTCCACCCCTTTTAAATGGCTATCAATACTGTAAGTGAAATAAACATCAATTCACAGGTCACTTATCTTAATCAGTAGTGATAAATACTTTCACTTTAAACCAGTCCACTGTAAACTCAATATCTTGCCTCAAGTATCTAAATTATAAATGTCATAAACCCAAGGTAATGCAAATCTTCAACAGGAATTCGTTTGAACTATTTACTGGAAAAAATATAGTATGTACATACAGTTCAAATATCAAGTGCAATTCAAATGAAACACAATTAAATAACCCCAAAATTAAAACTAAGCCGGCAAAATGACTAAATGGCCACTCAGTGAAATAAAATGAATACCCCAACAGTCATAGGAGGACACGTTGCAGGCCTGAAGTGTGGCTTGGGAGCGGGGAGACCTTAAACACAATGGCCGCTTCGCGCCGTGGCGCAGAAAAAAAAACTCACTGCTGTTGTACTGCTGATAGGCGTGTCGTCGTTCACGCCGCGGCAACGCGATGCTTGCGATGCTGGTGATTGAAGACGTTGTCTGACACCTAAGCAGGGAATGGTGCAGGAGATGAGTGCATTTTTTCAGACGATGTACAAAAGGGCAACCGAGCAGGCTACTCGCTGGCAAAGTCCTTGTAACTAAATCGAGCTGACTAGCAGTTCACTCTTTCTCCTCGTGGAAAACTCTAATCGAGTTCCTCAAAACCATCAAATTTCACGCTGTAAACTTCTATAGAAATGTCTGTAACTCACTCTTCGTGCAGTCTACAAGTACATCTACTATCACAAACATTAACTTGGTGTTTTACCAAATTTCTAACGTGACAGTCAGCGCGATTCTCACTCATGTCTCTCCATCTTTTTTTTTTTTTTTTTTTTATTCAACAAACTCATATACAAACAATATGGCTTACATTCTTTTCAACATTCCACAGGAGCAGGTGCAACAACAACAAAACACACACACAAAAATAAAAATAAAAAAATAAATAAATAAAATGAATTGAATTAAAATAAATAATAAAATAAAAATTACAGCTAGGGCTTTGATCGCAAAGTATATTTTTCAATTAAATTAAGAAGTTTCATTGCTTGTTTACTTTTCATTATGTTAAGGGCTTTGGTGAAAGAAAGAAACTCGTTATGAAATACATAGAACCTAGGTTTCACCTTCATATATTTACATTTGTGAATGTAAAATTTTGCAAGAATAATTATATTATTTACCAGGAAGTCCCATTCATTATTGTCCAATACAACTCCATAAACAATGTCATTCTGAGAAAAAGGTTCAGTACGGATCTTTGTGTGCAGCCAGTCATGGATATCAGTCCAGAGACCTTCAGAGTGCATACATTGAAAAAAATAAATGAACAGAAGTTTCAATATCATCACAGAATACACAATTGTTCGTTTCAAAACCACACCTCTGTCGTAATAATTCACCAGATGGATACACACCGTTTAAAACCTTGAAATGGATTTCTTTCGCTTTTGGATTTATGGGAAATTTTAAGTATTTAGAGCGTAATGAATATATAGTATCTTTGGTGAAGATGTGTTTAATTGAGTTTCGAAAAGACAATAAAGGGTGTGTAATATCATCAAGCATCTTTCTAATCATTTTATTAGGAATTTTCATACTCTTGAAATCACAATTTCCAACTAATAGATGTGGAAGATAAGGGGAAATTTGAGTTGAGTTCAAAACAATCTCTTGAATCAAATTTAATGTAGGAATGGGAATGGCTCTCATTATGGAAGCGAAGGAATTGCGATCAACTAAAAAATCATATTTAAGACAAAAATTTTCGTATGTCATCACACTCCCATTTGCATCAGTCAAATGAATCAAGGACCAAATACCTTTATCCATCCAGTCCTTTTTATATAATGATTTGTTTTTAACTGTAATGTATCTGTTGTTCCAAATCGGCGTGTTATGCGGGGTGAAATTATGGTTGTACAAAAGTTTCCAATATAAAAGGACTTGCTGATGAAATAGGGATAATTTGACCGGAAGCTTCTGGATATTAAAATCACATTTTAACAGGAAGTCGATACCTCCAAACTTTTTGAAAATTTCGCTGGGGATATGATACCAAAAGCTCTTATTGTTAAGGAAAGATTTTAACCAGTTAATTTTCAGTGTTCCGTTAATAAAATCAAAATCAAAATCAATAGCCTGTAGGCCTCCTTCTTTGTATTCTTTGGTCATTTCTGTTCTTTTAATATAGTGCATTTTCTTTTTCCAAATATAATCAAAGTTGATTTGGTTGACCTTTTTGATGGCTCTGTTAGGGATGGCCAACGAATACGCCGGGTAGATACATCTGGATATACTTTCCATCTTAGTAAGGAAGACCCGCCCAAGTAAACTAATGTCTCTCAATAACCAGGAGTTAAGTTTAGTTTGACATTCGGTTATTATTCTCCACACATTCAAATTTTCACTTTCAGCTGGGTTTCTTGATATGTGAATTCCTAAGTATTTGACAACAGATCTTATTGGAATGTTGTATGCTTCTGTTAAGTCACTTTGATGAATTGGCATTAATTCACATTTGTTCAAATTAAGTTTAAGCCCAGAGGCACTCGAGAACGTATTAATTGCTTGTATTATTTTAGGGGTCTCAGTTAGGTGTTTCATAAAAATGGTAGTGTCATCTGCAAGCTGGCTTATGACAACAGGTAGCCCCATAACATTCAATGGAGCAATGTCTGAATTTTTAATAAAAATAGAAAGCATTTCTGTGGCAATAATAAAGAGAAAAGGAGAGATAGGACACCCTTGTTTGACTCCCCGTTTAATAGCAAATCTTGGTGATGTACCACTTGGTAACGAAATGGAGCTATTTGAATTATCATAAAGAGACTCTATGGTGGCACGAAATTTGTTTCCAAAGCCTAAAAGTTTTAAACACTGAAAAATAAAAGGGTGTTCGATAGAGTCAAAGGCTTTATAAAAGTCGAGAAATAAAATAAAACCATCATCCTCTATTAAATGATTATAATCTAGGAGATCGATCACCAAACGGATGTTTTTGTGGATTGATCTGTCTTTCATAAATCCGGATTGGGAGTCACTTATAATTGTATCTAGTTTACTTTTTAATCTATTAGCATAAGCAAGGGTTACAATTTTATAATCAGTATTCAATAACGTGATAGGTCTAAGGTTATCCAATATTTTGGAGTCTTTACCGGGTTTTGGGATTAAAGTAATTATTCCTTGTTTCATAGTGGGCGGAAAAGATAAATTGTCGGTTGCTTCCTTTAACATGAGAATGAACGGATTTTTTAATAGATCCCAGAAGTGTCGGTAGAAATTGGAAGTAAGGCCATCACAGCCGGGAGATTTATTTAAAGATAGGTTTTCTACAGCTCTATCTAGTTCAAGAATAGTGATATCAGCTTCACATAACTCTACAAAATCATCTTCAATACAGGGTATAAGATCCTTAATATGGTTGAAAAAAGAGTCTGAATCAATCGCAGAGAAGGTAGACGAGTATAGCTTACTGTAAAAAGAAGTCAATTCCTTTTTAATCAAGGTTGGATCTGTACATAGTTGGTTTTGAATTAATAAAGTTTTAATTGAATTTCTCTCTTGCCGTCTTTTTTCTAATCGGCAGAAATAAGCTGTGCTTCTTTCAACATCTTCAATCATTAACATTGATTGAAAATGATTATCATTTGGTAGTGCCTTATTACAATATTTCTTTAATTAAATTAAGTTCTGCTAGTTTGTTATTTTTGTGAAATGATTTCCCAAAATGAATGGAGAAATCTCGAAATTTGAATTTTAGAAACTCCCACTTTGAAACATAGGAAATTATAGTGTTATCAGTCATCACTTCAGTAATTAGAGATTTAATACCATCACAATATGCTTGACAATTTAATAAAGATGAATTGAATTTCCAATAGCCCTTATTTCTGCATCCGCCACCAGGAGGCTTAAAGACCAACTTAATGACCGAGTGATCAGACAGAGGAGCTGCTGACATACAGCAGTCTGAGACAGAACACATCATTGAAGCCGAAATTAGCCAGAAGTCAATCCTGGATTTTACTGTATTATTCGGTTTGAACCAGGTGTATTGTCTAACATTGGGGTGTACAAGGCTCCAGGGGTCTATTAAGTTATGATTGCCACAGAAATTAGATAAGGCAGGGTTATGAGAGCTGTGTTGACACTTAAAGGGGTATTTATCCAGATGTTCATCATAAACCATATTGTAGTCTCCTCCCACAATTATATTTGCAAGTGGGTAGGTGAGTTTTAGATTTTTAATATTGTCTGAAAGCTCTGTAAGTAATAATTTATTTTGAGCTGGGTTGTTAAAGCCATAGATATTAGCAAGAATACAATACTGGTCATCAATATTCAGAACACAGATTAGCCAGTGACCACTGTTACTAAGTTTAGAGGCCACCAATTTGCCAGGAGAGTTACAAAACAAAATGGCCAGTCCAGCTGATTTCGTGGAGCCATGGTCAAAAATGATTTTATCCCCCCATTGATTGGTCCAGAATTTTTCATCTTCCTGTTTTGAGTGTGTTTCTTGTAATAAAACAAATTTGGCTTTCTCGCCCTTACAAAACAAAAAAATAGATTTTCTCTTAGTAATATCTCTTAAGCCCCTAGCATTCAAGGAAATACAAGAAAAATCAACATTCATTTTAAACAACTAGCAACCGCTAGTAAACAGTAACAAGTTTAACTAACTGAAGAGAAATCAAAAATGAAAAAAACAGAAGCCCGCAAAGATAAGTGTGGGCAATGTCCCTTCAATATCTTAGAAAATATAACTTAACTTAACCATCCAACCTTATTATCATAGGGGAAATAAAGACCCTATTTAGTGCTTGTGAATTTTAGGTTTTATCTATCAGTATACCTCAGGTATTAAGTGATTCTGTGTCCATCAATGTAACCGTCTCCTCTTCTGTAGTAAGCTCGTTTCCCAGCCGCCCGTGCTTCTTGTATCTTCGGCCACAGCGTTACTCGAGCCTCCCTGTCAGCCTTGCAGAGGTCTTCGATAAATCCAATCCCAAGTTCTTTGCAGATGGAGGAATCCTTGGTCATCTTCCACAACGCGTCTCGATGTAATCTGTCTCGATCTAAATCCTGGTCCTGTTCGCCTCACGTCTTCCCAGTCGATGAGCCGAGTCCACGATGTGGTTTATGTTCGGAGCCCATGCAGGTGAGATTTTTATCAGCAAGTTGGCAACCATTTCTCGTGTGTTTTCTCCTTCACATTCCTTTATCCCTCGGATTGTAAGGTTCCAACGGCGCTTGTACCGTTCCAACTCCAGGACTCTTTCCATTAACATAGCGTTGTCTTTTTTAATCACTGACACCTCCCGCTCCGTGGTTTGTAGCTGAGTTTTGCAGTCTTTGATCTCCGCCGCATTAAACTCCACTGCTTTAGCCATGCTAGCTAGCATAACTGAGTTCTGTTTTATTTGGGAGCCAAGGTCATCCACTTTATCAGTGAGATTTTTTATCGCTTCTAGGACGGCTTTCGTACCTTCATCTTTAGTAGAGTCCTTCATTTTGGTGGTTGGTTGGTTTTTAACTGGAGAGAATGGGTCTTTTCTTTTGAGGCTCTCAGTCGAAGTTTCCATCTTTGCTGCATAGCTGTGTTGGTTAGCGACCGTGTCTCGGTGGGCTGGAGACGGTTTCATGGCTCAATTCTTTCTCAACGATGAATTTCAAGAGAGTATAAACCATGAAAGGTCTTTTAAAGGCAGTTGGACGGTTAAGTTATTTAAAATTTGGGACAAGCAGAGAGCGCTCAGAAGTTATGACGCACCTGGTCCGCCATCTTGCCGGAAACCCCTGTCTCTCCATCTTCTCCTCCCAATCTCCTCTTCCTCCATCTCGCGACCTCTCACCCCGATTCCTGATTGGATCTTACTTCCGGGTATATACATTTAAACTAACTCAATTTTTAACACACACAAACATTATTTAAACATTTTTAACATCATGAAATTTACATTTTAAAGAAAATAAACAAAATAAAAATAATGATTTTAGGAAATACCCAAAATTCCCATAGGGCTACACTTGTGTCAAGCCACTCTTGAACAACAGACAGCGTCAGAAGCGTCTCGCTTTAAAAAGGACTGGACTGCTGCTGAGTTGTACACAGTTATGTTCTCTGATGAAAGTAAATTTTGCATTTCCTTTGGAAATCAGGGTCCCAGAGTCTGGAGGAAGAGAGGAGAGGCACACAATCCACGTTGCTTGAGGTCCAGTGTAAAGTTTCCACAGTCAGTGATGGTTTGGGATGCAATGTCATCTGCTGGTGTTGGTCCACTGTGTCCAACACAGCCATATACCAGGAAGTTTTAGAGCACCCCATGCTTCCTACTGCTGACCAACTTTATGGAGTTGCAGATTTCATTTCCAACAGGACTTGGCACCTGCACACAGTGCCAAAGCTGCCAGTACCTGGTTTAAGGATCATGGTATCCCTGTTCTTAAATGGCCTGCAAACTCGCCTGACCTTAACAACATAGAAAATCTTTGGGGTATTTTGAAGAGGCAGATGCGATATGCCGGACCCAACAATGCAGAAGAGCTGAAGGCCACTATCAGAGCAACCTGGGCTCTCATAACACCTGAGCAGTGCCACAGACTGATAGACTCCAAGCCACGCCGCATTGCTGCAGTAATTCAGGCAAAAAGACCTGAAAAGAAAACAGACAGAGAGAAAAACAGCTTAACCTTGAGCCTTTCCACAAATTTCTTGAAGATTGGTGTATCTTAATTTGGCTGTGATTGCATACAATCAGGAGCAAATATCATTGCCATGATCATGTTTTGTAAACAAAAGGCCAAAATAAACTGAATGTCAATGGTCAGCGCAGTCAGAGTATGTTGGCTGTTACTACTGAGTTTACACTGTATGCTGTGTTGCTTGCGTTATGACACTTAGATCTAATGGGAAAATCTATTTACACTAGTCATATCTGTGCTCAGGGCATTAGTTTGCCAGATTTTGTGCTGTATTGTTAGCTTAGTGATTGGCATTTTCTTATCCTACTCATACATTTGACCATTTCCATCTCTGCCATCTGTAAAGATTTGTGAATCTCTAACTGATTTTTACATTACAAACAAGTTTAATCACATGTCCAGTAAAAATTTGTTCTCTGATTACATTCCATATGCATTGTCCTTCCCAGAGAGGGATGATTTTGTTCACTAACACTAACGCCAATTTGTCTGTGGTTTTGTTGGAAGGAAAAGGGTTACAGATTAATTAAATCAAATGTAAAACATCTTATGGTCTTGGAAGGATTTGGTTCATTCAAGATATTGCAATCAGATTAATAATTTTAGTTGGTAAATTCTGGACATTTTAATTTGTCTCATTAAATATTTCTGCACAAATAGAAGATAAAGAGGTTATTTTATCATTAGTTTGATCATTATTGCTTTCATTTTCCTTTCCTAACAGTTCTAGCTTCTAACCTCCTGTTTTTCTCTTTCCCCGGCATTAATAGTGCTTCCAAATTCTTTCTACGTACACATTCCCTCTTTCTACATTCTGATCATGCTTCTTATTTTTCTACAACTTTCTTTCTTCTTCTAAATCAATGCTGAATCGTCATGAGACTAAAGGTCATTCTTGGCCATCGTAATTTAACATATTATAAGACTGTTATAATATAAATTATATTACATTAAAAATAGTATAATTTTAAATACTTTTTGTTACTGGTCTCTGGAGGGCCTCCTGAGCCACTTGTTCAGAATGAATGGTTATCATATGGTTATCACTGATCTTTCTGAAGATAAACTCTTGATTTGGCCCTGTGGCTACAGCAGTCCTGGCATGTGCATTGTGTGTGCACAGCAACCAGCCAAACAGGAAACCAGTTATAGGTTTTGCTGCTATAAACATTCAATGAACTGCAAGCACATACTGTAAGCATGGGTCAAATCATTGCTCAATCTGAAGATTTTTGTGACTACTATATGGGATTGGACACAATTTTCTTTTGTTTCTGAGCTAAGATTTCACTAGGTGCATTCCTTTGAGAATCTGTTTGACTGTGAGAAAGTTTGGGGGTTGGGCAAACCCAGAGCAAATGCAAAGTACACGTTATTTTAGATTTATGGTCTCTTCATGTTTGTCTGTCTTTCTAAAGACAAAGACTGAGAATCAAACAAGTGTGTAGTAATTTTTTTGTAAAATCTAAGATAAAATCAAGCTATAAGCTCTATTTGTTAAGGCTGAACTTTGAACAGTGTTATTGAGCCAAATATTGTAAGATTAGAGATTTTACAATTATTGAGTGATTTTCAATACATCTAACCCTCACGCTTGGGTACAAGCCTCTAGTACGGTGTACATTTTAGGACATCCTCAGACCTCAGTCATCAAATGAAAAGGCGTCATGCCTCAGACTAAAAGGCTTCAGTTATCGGACAAAACGGCATCGCGTTTCTGACTGAAAAGCTTCAGGTCTCAGGAAAAATGATGTCAGGTGTCAGGTCTCATACAATTAACGTTAGGCATCAGACGAAACAGACTCAGACAAAAAGTCATCAGACAAAACGGACTCAGACAAAAAGTCATCAGACAAAACGAACTCAGGTGGAGTATCGCGTTGCCCCGCCCCATGTGACGTCACACGCACGCCGTTCACAGGAAGTGGTATATAATTGTTGATTGATGGCAAAAGGAGGTAAGCAGCGTCTGATATTTTATATTTTAACAGTTTTATTCAAATGTTACACTAATTAAGTTATATAGGGAAGAGAACATGCTTTTCGAGAGTCTTGTGTGCACGTTTAAAAAGTTAGTTAGCCATATTGCAACTAGCAAGCTTTTATTTTGGCCAAGTAGTAAATTTCCCTTACGGAAAATAACCATGGTTTTACTATCAAAAAACAAAAAAAACAAAAAAAAAACAAATGGTCGATATAGTTAAATCATGGTATCCACAGATTAACCATGGTTTTGCTACTAACCATAGTTTAACCATGGTGTTTATAGTAAAACTGTGGTTATAAAATGGTACGTTAATCATTACACACAAAAAAACATGTTACTACACTTTTACTATAATAAAACCATGGTCACTTTACGTCTGGGTAAAGCGAATTCTTTCAAGCTAATAGATTGAAATCTTGGTCTAATTATAAAATACCTGTATGAGTCTAACACTAGTTGTTGAATTAAATGATTTTGTAAAAACAATGGTTCTGTCTTATAATTAAATATATATTTGTTTGTTTCAGTCAATCAAGTTATCGCTGACATATTCTGGGTAAGCGTGGCTATTCTGAGCAGGACGATTACCTGGATTCAGTACCCATTTAGATGTCCAGGCAACAAATAAGCTCCTCCATGCCAGAGAATTACCGTTTGTTCAATCCAAACCTGCATTTCATCCTGGACTGTACAGAAATCTGCTGTGAAAGCCCTACATCACTGAAACTCCACTCTGAAGTTATAAGTGCACTACCACATTCAAAGGTCTGGTTGGGGTAGCTCTGTGTGGTGCAGTGGAGATGTGGTTATGGCAGACAAGGGGTTCACTATTGAAGATATGCTCTCCAGTGTTGGTGCTAGACGGATCATTCCACCTTTCAAATGTGCCAAGCAGTTCAGCAAACAGGACTGTGAAAAAAAAACAGGCCACTGCACGCCTCAGACTTCTGGTGGAAAAGGTGATTAGAAGGGTCAAGGAAATACACATCTGGGATTCTGTTGTGCCACTCACCTTGTCGGGAAAAATTAATCAGATCTCGCATAATTGCTGTTTTATGGTTTATTATCAGGGACCAATGTTTCTTGAGCAGTGAATGTATATTAGTATAATAGATTTTTAAGAATGACTGTGGTTATTACAATAGTAGTGTTACAGTGTTAACATTTGATAGTAGTTTTTTATTTATAATTTTTTTTTTACCTTTTCAGTTAGTTGCAGTGCATACCTTTAATACCAACCATCATTAAATGTTTTTACGTATTTTTAAAAAAAGATTTATTGTAATGTAAAATTTAATATTTTGTATAATGAAATTATTTAAATAAAATGTCTGTGAAAATAATTTGACAGACACAATGAAATAGTTGAAAATGAAAAGTATTTTTATAATAACTCATGAAAAATCTTCTTTTTTATATCATACAATGTATCAAATGTAAATATACACAACTAGTAAAGAATATGCATATCATATACATTACAGAAGATTTAATACAAAAAAGTATTCACCTTGGTATGTGCATATTTCGAATTAATAGCAAGTACAATATATTTATTGTTATAATTTGTGATGTATCTTAAATTTTACAAAAGATCTACTACAAAATATGCTACATACTACTCAACTACATAAAGTATATATTTACTATGAATTTAAACATAAATCTTAGGTTCATACTATAATATTAACAGAATCTGTCCATTCATACCACTGAAAGATACACATCCAGGTAAACGTTATAATAGTAGTTTCATTGATGCTATGAAGGCATCATCTCGCCAGATCATATGTATTGTGAGATCTGATTTTGTGTCAGTCACAAAGTCACAACAGTGTAGACCAGTGACTGCAGTCTGACCTTGTACCTTCCAGTAGTACGTATGGGTCTCTTTAAGTTTGGCTAGTCCTCTTTGAATTTTCATAAATGGAACCTGAGCAATGTTTTCAGCAGAGGTGCTTTTTACCTCCACTAGTCCAAACTGGAATGTTTCAGATGGATCATGCACTCGTCCGTCTGGACTATTTTAAAATTACAGCCAAACTGAAAACCAAGCACAGGTAGTGGGGGAAAATTAACATCAGGAACACCTGCAGCTAGGGGACATTGGTATGAAAGTGGACTGCCAAGAAGTACAACTCTACTTCTGACATGCCCTCAAGTATGTGTGGCAGCAAAGGCTTGGGATTAATCTGACTTAGTTTTGCACTAGAAGCCAAGATATCAGGATCTGGAAGGGGACCTAAAGAAATGAACACAAATGATGAGTCGTGAAGACATTAAGGTATAGCTGTGCGCACACACAAAAACAAACAAGAGTTGTGAATTACCTGTGTAAGCCTTTTATGGGATAGAATTGATTCCATTCTTGCCAAATGATTCTGGTTTCAGGACACACAGTTCACTCACTGCCTCTGGATGAACTCCCTTAATATAAAACGAATACAGTAATGGTTAAAGATCGTTTACTGATCTTGGGTGGTTTTCATTTATATATTTGTTACTTAATCTGCACTCTTGTTCATTATTAGTCTATGATGTTTAAATGTTTACATATACTTTCTTTGAGTTAATAGTGTTCTTACCAAAGCAGAAAAGAAAAATACATGCCTGTGCTCTTGGACGATGTCATCTCTGTGGCTCACTTGATTTTATTCATCTTCTTAGATGCGTTTCACTGCAAGATAAAAGCATTAGATGCTGTAAACATTTTTTTCATTTGTATAAGGATATTGTATAACATCAGTGAAGAAGTACATTATCGATTAAACTTAACGGTAACACTTCCTATGAAGCCCGTATTTAAAACAAATTATAAGAGTATTCTTATGGCATTATAATGAATGCATAATGTATTAGAAAAAAAACTTTGTAATATGTCATATCATCTCATGAGTAATCATAACAACAGTTTTAATGTGTTATAATGTTTACTTATTTGTGGTTATAGCATTTAAGATTATGATTTATATGATTTATGATTTATACGCAACAAATATAATGCATCCACTTAACTTACAATACAATGTTTCCCTTAGATATAATATAAGTCTCATATGTTGGCATTGTTGTTTTGTTACTTTACTCAAAGCAGGCAAATACCACTATAACTACAACAATAATAATGAAAATAAAAATATTATTTTTCCTTAAACCGCCATCGTATCAAATATCTGATCAGATGAATGTGTAATATGGCACTTTTGATTTTAACTATATTTATTGTAATATCAATAAGATAGTAAGATACTGTATATATTTTAAATAAATAATGTCAAGATATAAGACTTATAAACCATTATTAATCATGTGGATTTAGCATGGTGTTTATTGTGTGTTATACAAAGTCAAAGTCAAAGTCACCTTTATTTATATAGCGCTTTAAACAAAATACATTGCGTCAAAGCAACTGAACAACATTCATTAGGAAAACAGTGTCAATAATGAAAAAATGATAGTTAAAGGCAGTTCATCATTGGATTCAGTTATGTCATCTCTGTTCAGTTAAATCGTGTCTGTGCATTTATTTGCAATCAAGTCAACGATATCGCTGTAGATGAAGTGTCCCCAACTAAGCAAGCCAGAGGCGACAGCGGCAAGGAACCGAAACTCCATCTGTGACAGAATGGAGAAAAAAAACCTTGGGAGAAACCAGGCTCAGTTGGGGGGCCAGTTCTCCTCTGACCAGACGAAACCAGTAGTTCAATTCCAGGCTGCAGCAAAGTCAAATTGTGCAGAAGAATCATCTGTTTCCTGTGGTCTTGTCCTGGTGCTCCTCTGAGACAAGGTCTTTACAGGGGATCTGTATCTGGGGCTTTAGTTGTCCTGGTCTCCGCTGTCTTTCAGGGATGTAGAGGTCCTTTCTAGGTGCTGATCCACCATCTGGTCTGGATACGTACTGGATCCAGGTGACTGCAGTGACCCTCTGATCTGGATACAGACTGGATCTGGTGGCTACGGTGACCTCGGAACAAGAGAGAAACAGACAAATATTAGCGTAGATGCCATTCTTCTAATGATGTAGCAAGTACATAAGGTGTTATGGGAAGTGTTTCCGGTTCCGGTTTACCTAATTAATGCAGCCTAAAAATCCTTTAACGGATTTGGATATTAAAAGCATATTAGTATGTTATGTGTATGCCAGGTTAAAGAGATGGGTCTTTAATCTAGATTTAAACTGCAAGAGTGTGTCTGCCTCCCGAACAATGTTAGGTAGGTTATTCCAGAGTTTAGGCGCCAAATAGGAAAAGGATCTGCCGCCTGCAGTTGATTTTGATATTCTAGGTATTATCAAATTGCCTGAGTTTTGAGAATGTAGCGGACATAGAGGATTATAATGTAAAAGGAGCTCATTCAAATACTGAGGTGCTAAACCATTCAGGGCTTTATAAGTAATAAGCAATATTTTAAAATCTATACGATGCTTGATAGGGAGCCAGTGCAGTGTTGACAGGACCGGGCTAATATGGTCATACTTCCTGGTTCTAGTAAGAACTCTTGCTGCTGCATTTTGGACTAGCTGTAGTTTGTTTACTAAGCGTGCAGAACAACCACCCAATAAAGCATTACAATAATCTAACCTTGAGGTCATAAATGCATGGATTAACATTTCTGCATTTGACATTGAGAGCATATGCCGTAATTTAGATATATTTTTGAGATGGAAAAATGCAGTTTTACAAATGCTAGAAACGTGGCTTTCTAAGGAAAGATTGCGATCAAATAGCACACCTGGGTTCCTAACTGATGACGAAGAATCGACAAAGCAACCATCAAGTCTTAGACAGTGTTCTAGGTTATTACAAGCGGAGTTTTTAGGTCCTATAATTAACACCTCTGTTTTTTCAGAATTTAGCAGTAAGAAATTACTCGTCATCCAGTTTTTTATATCGACTATGCAATCCACTAGTTTTTCAAATTGGTGTGTTTCACCGGGCTGCGAAGAAATATAGAGCTGAGTATCATCAGCATAACAGTGAAAGCTAACGCCATGTTTCCTGATGATATCTCCCAAGGGTAACATATAAAGCGTGAAGAGTAGCGGCCCTAGTACTGAGCCTTGAGGTACTCCATACTGCACTTGTGATCGATAGGATACATCTTCATTCACTGCTACGAACTGATGGCGGTCATATAAGTATGCATTGTGGTTTTATTATAGTAAAAGTGTAGTAACATTTTTTTTTTAGTGTAATAATTAACATACAATTTATATAACCACAGTTTTACTACAAACACCATGGTTAAACTATGGTTAGTAGCAAAACCATGGTTAATCTGTGGATACCATGATTTAACTATATCGACCATGTGTTTTTTTTTTTTGATAGTAAAACCATGGTTATTTTTCGTAAGGGTAATTTTACTACTTGGCCAAAATAAAAGCTTGCTAGTTGCAATATGGCTAACTAACTTTTTAAACGTGCACACAAGACTCTCAAAAAGCATGTTCTCTTCCCTAAATAACTTAATTAGTGTAACATTTGAATAAAACTGTTAAAATATAAAATATCAGACGCTGCTTACCTCCTTTTGCCATCAATCAACCATTATATACCACTTCCTGTGAACGGTGTGCGTGTGACGTCACATGGGGCGGGGCAACGCGATACTCCACCTGAGTTCGTTTTGTCTGATGACTTTTTGTCAGAGTCCGTTTCGTCTGATGACTTTTTGTCAGAGTCCGTTTCGTCTGATGACTTTTTGTCCGAGTCCGTTTCGTCTGATGACTTTTTGTCAGAGTCCGTTTTGTCTGATGACTTTTTGTCCGAGTCCGTTTCGTCTGATGCCTAACGTTAATTGTATGAGACCTGACACCTGACATCATTTTTCCTGAGACCAGAAGCTTTTCAGTCAGAGGCGCGATGCCGTTTTGTCCGATGACTGAAGCCTTTTAGTCTGAAGCATGACGCCTTTTCATTTGATGACTGAGGTCTGAGGATGTCCTAAAATGTACACCGTACTCTAGGTAGCATCACAATGTCATTATATGCATTATAGTTTTTTGTTATTTAGAAATTACTAATGTCTCCTCTTTTATTCACAGTCACTGGTACTTCTGCATGGCAGTAGTTCTCTGGGTCTGAGACATAGTTTTTTGCCAGAATATAATTCCCTTGAGATTCTCTATTTTTTAATTTCATTGCTCTGTTTTGCCCAACTTCACTTTGACATACAAAAGATTCTAGTGAGAAATTGATTATCTTTTTAGTTAATCCAATCACAAATATTTTTATTTAATATTAAGAAAATTATTGATATCAGAATTTGGTTGCAATTTACAGCCCTCTGTTGAGCACCAGAATAAAATTTGAATGATGTTTTTTAAGCTTTATTTATGAGTTTTAGGACAATATTACAGAAAGGAAAACAAAACAAAACAAGAGACAAGATCAACTTAATACAATACAATAAATTGCAACTAAAACAAGTAATCAAAAGTGTATCAGCAGGCAAGGTGATATCGTTCTACCCAGGAACCCAAAGACAATGTCAAAAACAGTAGCCCAAAAGCCCCTAAGCTTTATACAGGACCAAAACATGTTTGCATGAGATGCTGGGGTTAATCTGCAGTGATCACAAGCAGGATCATAATTTATTTGTGAGGGGGATGTATAGACTGGGGTCAAGATTTTACAATACAGTGCTGATATAATTCCCTATAATAATATAGGACTCTCCAATAAATTATCAAATGGAGAACAGGAAGGTGGAGCAGGAAACTGGGGGAACATTTTACGAACAAAGTCCTGGATTTGGAGATAACGGAAAAAATGATTCTTTGAAACAATATACTGCTAACATATCTGCTGAAATGAGCAGAAAGCCCCTTCAAAGTATAAGTCATTAATAGCCCTAATGCCCTTAGCATGCTAATAAGTAAAAGACAATTATTGAGGGGTTAAAGACATGATTAGAATGAACAGGGGATTTAGGGGACATAGTTTGCCAGCCAAAATGACGTCTCACTTGTTTCCAGATTTTAAGCTTAGATCTTACAAGTAGGTTTTTAGTGAATTTGTCGCCGGGAAAGGATAGAGGAGCGCAAATTAAAGCTGCAAGGGAAGAAGGCAAGCATGAGGCAGACTCAATTGCAACCCATGACAAGGCATCAGCTCCAGGATCTTCATAGAGCCAGTGCAGTATAGGGCGAATATTTGAAGCCCAATAATAACATTGAAAATAAGGCAAAGACATTCCGCCCAGTGACTTAGGACGTTGTAGAAGACTTTTACTCATCCTAGCAGGTTTGCCATTCCATATAAATGAGGTGAGAACGCCATCCAGCCTACGAAAAAATGAGTTGGGAATAAACACAGGGATACACTGGAACAGAAAGGTAAATTTAGGCAACACATTCATTTTGACAGAATTTATTCGACCTGCGACTGATAAAGGAAGTAAGCCCAGCACTTTAAGTCCAGTTCAACTCGCTCTAATATACGGGTGAAGTTTTCAGTAAAAAGTTTAGAAAAGGTATTAAAATGTTAATAAATTATGTTATTCCCATTAAAATTTCGGTTCAAGAGACATTGTGCATCATCTACTCTGCCGCTATCATGTCCCTGTCAATTCATGTAGTTTTGTCTAATTCTTAATTCTTACAGATACCAAGAGTTTTATATGGACAATGTTCTTTGTTGGAAAACACACACTGACAGTCTGTGCACACGACTACAACATAGGCTTTTTTTTTTAAGAAGGCTGAGATTGTATGGGGTGGGTAGCAAAATCTTGTGTTTTTTTTACCAGGCCACACTTGAAAGTCTCATTCGCTATGGAATTACAGTCTGGTTTGGAAACTTGTCTGTTCAACTGAAAAACAAATTGGCTCATATCCACAAAACAGCTATGAAAATCATAGGAATAAAACAATATGAGCCCATACAGACTATATGAACAAGCAACAATGAGAAGAGCAATAAGTATCAGTACTGACGCCAAACCTCCTCTTTTTAGCGAATACCAGACAATGCCATCAGGAAAGAGACTAAGAAGGCCAATGTGTAAAACTAATAGACTGAAGCTTTCATTTGTTCCTGCCTCGATAAAAATGCTGGATTCTACCACAAAAAAATGTACATATAACATATTAGAACCTTGTGTTTTGCACTATATGTATTTTATATATTAGACTTATACATTGTTGTATTTTATTTTATTATTATTATTATTGCCTGTTCAGAACAACACTGTAGCATTTTGCCCAAGACAAATTTCCCTTCGGGGACAAATGAAGTTTATCCTATCATAGTCAAACATGTAATAGTTATCCTAATTTAAGAAACATGGTCTAAAATGCATTGTAAAGAACTCAGGTGTTATAGAGAATAAACTTAACTAGCCAATGTGCGCACTACAGAATATTGTTTTGTCACTTCCCTTAAATACTCCGACCACACAACAAAGAAATCTTCAAATCAGTTGTAAAAACATAAAGGTCATTTTGGTTCAATAGGTTCCCGTGGTCACATAAGAGTCAAACCTGGCCGGAGTTAAACATTCACAAAGACCCCTTAAGGGTGACACACCCCCTTCTCAGCAGAACACAATTCTTAGCAAATGATCTTTCTCATAATATAAATGACTACTGTGAAATTCGCACAGAGACCTTTAAAATGATACCAAACATGAAAAGATTATGATCATGAATCCTGAAGATACAGTAAATGTTTTATGTGAGCATAGCAACTTCAGTTCTTGGCATTTATCTGTCAACTTTTAGTGACCTGGACCATGTTACCCAGGGGGGAAGGATGGGTAGAGGACCCAAAGGGTTAATGGAGCAATTGATTGCATTTGCATTCCGAGAGTTCCTGAGTGTTTGGCTTCACAAATAATTCATTTTGTAAGGAAATAATTTCATTCCTTTCATGATCATTAATATAAGCAAACGTAAAAGGATTGTTCACCAAATAATAAAAATTATGTCGTCATGTTGTTCCAAACCTGAGTTCTGTTGAGCAGAAAAGAAAACAGAATGTGGGTAACCAAACAGTTAGTCTCCATTGACAAAAACACAATACAAGTCAATGGGGAAAAATAAACATGTTTGGTTTACCCACATTCTTCAAAACATCTTTGAAAATTTTTTGGACATATTACACAGTCCTGCATCATATTTGCTGAACGAATCCCAAAACTTGATCATAATTTTGAGGTGCTGATTCCAAAAATAGTGCCTGCTTTACTCTTGCACGTCACACCTGCTTTGAAACGTGATGATGTGAAATTGATTTTATAGCATTTTTGCTTTTGTCAACCACTGTGGTAAAAAAAGTCTTTCCCACCAGGAAAACTGCCACAAATTCACAATTCCTGTCTTTGTCTGAGCCAGCTTACAACTGTTAAATTCTCAGCTGATTTTTACAATTATGAATGATGCTGAAAACATTATTTTAAGCCTAATCACAATTTCCACTTCTTTTTTTTAATTGTAAATTAAATGATCCATTTTAAATACCTTATAATAATAATAATAAATCAAAAACATTTGACTGCTTTTGTTATGTTGATAAGTACATTACAGCTCATACATAAATATAATTTCAGAAAGCTCCTTTCTTATAAAAAAAAAAAAAAAAAAGAAGCTACACATTATGGAAAGTTTATTTATATTATTGAACTCCACATCATCAATTTAGGTAATAACAGACTTCTTTTACAAATCAGCAAAATTTCTCCACAACCAGCCCACTTTCAGGATCATGAATGATATACCCATTCAAGATGTGCATCCAACCCTTTACATTAAAAATAAAATAAACTACTATTAAAGAGAAAAATGATAAAAGTGTAATTAATTATGGTTCTGATTAGCTTAGTTAGCCTTTGCAACTGTATAAACCCCGCCCACATATTCAGCTATCCAATCATATCACTTTACGATTAGATCAAAGGTTTGCGCCCTGAAGTGGCATGGCATCTTATTCCATGTTTAGTGGCATGTCTGGTTTTTGCAAGTACTCTTCGCTGCAGACTGTAGCGATGTGACGTCACGTATGTACATCACGTATGTGTTTACCGCGCATGCGCAGTAACGTATATGTATTTACCGTAAATACGAGTGTGAGCCGTACTGACTGTCATTAATGCGCATATCCAGGTTCATTCACTTCCGGATGTTCGTTAGGTATGGTGGTTATGATATATTACTTTTGTTTTCTTAAAAATGTGCGCTTAAATTGCTTTTAATTGTAAGAATGCTTTGGTCATAATCATAGAGAGTGTCATTGCAAATGTGTGAGATTTTTCAAAATAAGTTTTATGATATAGTATTCGAATGCTGGTCTTTCAAAGTCTTATTTCGCCTAGAAATGAACCATTAAAGATGTCTTAAAATAGAGCAGAAAGACTTTATTAATATAAGTAATGCCATTGATGGTTGCATGCATCGCAAAAAAAAATTATCATATTTGTAATCTTTTTTATTAACATTATCAAAGATTAATAGATACTGTAACATATATTGTTCATTATTAGTTCGTTAATTAATAAATTAACAAGTGTTTACCAATGACACCTTACTGTAAAGTGTCACCTCTTAAATTGACCTTCATATGTCTTAATATGACTTTTGAGGACATTGTCAGTGAGAAAAAATTCAGAGAAGAGACTCACTTCATGTGGCTAGAGTACTTTAATTATCTGTTTCTCTTTCTCTGACAGACTGTATAGCCCTCAACTGTAAAATTTTCAAATTGAAAAAAACTTCAAACTTTCAGGCCATGCTTTCTCAAGCCAATCCAACCAAAATTTTGACTTGACAAACTTTATTAATTTAGTTGATGTTAATGCTGGTTATAAATTAAACCTCTTAGGTAGTTTAAAGACAAAGTAAATAACACTTTTTCTAACATCATGCTATAATATATTTAAAAATACATTTAAAATATTTTCCTTGTAGGGCTCTTCTGCCTTTCTTCAAAATGATTTAATATTGCTTTAGGATTGTTTGTTCTTTTATGTAAATTAGGTGTCGTGAACTGAAGTGCATTGTCTGAACAATACAACCTGAGTTCCGGGCGTCATGTTCCCTGACCCACACTGTTAAAAATGTATTGTATTTTTACAGGAAACTCCTGGCAACTAATTGCTGTGAATTTACAGCAAGTAATATACAAGAAACATACTGTTGATTTAATACAATAAAATTCTGTGTTTATACAGCAGTGTTGCTGTGATAACAGTAGCATTAATACAATAAAATGTTGTATTTTGTATTGTTGTCGTACAATCCTCAAGAGTGGTGACAATCCCGAAAAACAGAATTGCAGCAATGCATGCTGGGAGCCATGAACATGTTTTGTATGCTGGCATGAAACATGTCACCATTGTTGTGTTTCATACGCCAAATGTTGATGTCTGTGAGTGTATAAATAACCTAAAACATGTTTTAAACAAAAAGTTAACAAAGACAATATTTATACACTGTTAAACATCAGTGTACGAACCACAACAGTGTTTCAAATTACTTGTTTTTATAACAGTTGGTTCACTTAAACCATTTTAGTGCAGTTAGTAGGTTGCTATTAAAACAGACTTACTGATCTGCTTTATATATGCAGAAATGTTTTCTGAAAACAACTGTAACTGCTGCAGAAAAAAGTATTGCAGCAAAAGTTGAGGGTCAAGAGCACAACTGAAGCAAACCCTGATCTCTATGATGGTGATCTCAAAAAAACATTTTCAATAAGACATCAACATCTTAACCTCTGTGAATTCTCAATAAGAACTTCTGTAGATGCATGAAAGAAATAATATCATTCTGGTTAGTATTACTATAAGTGAAGCTGGTAATGCTGTTTGTGGAGTTGTGGCTGAAGAAAGTTGTAGTTTGTGTTCTTATTTCTCTTTCTTGCTTGCTTGTTCACAGCAGGTGTTTGAATGACTGAGAGAATGTTGCAGGAACATTTTACTAACCCTAAAATAACATTATACTAATATGGAAACTGGACTTTTTTTATGTTAGAAAGAATATGAAAGTACCAGTTTTAATGCTATCCCACAATGCTTTGTGGTGTCTGTAAAACAATGCTTCTACAGTGTAGTTACAATAATATTACAGGACTGTCCTTCAATTTCCCATCATGCATTTGCCTTTACAATAAAAACCATGAATACAGTGTATTGTTGTAAAATGTATTGTAAAATTACATAAATTGCTAACAGTGCAGTGCCTCCGGTGCAGTGATATATTTAAAGACTGTCCACCTGGCTGTGTGAGGAATCGCAGGAGGAGAGTCCTGTGTGGGTTTTATTCATTCAAAAGAATTTCAGGGCTACTGCTTGGCTAATTGTTTTATCAGTGATGGAGGTGAATTTCAGATTTTTTTTTTTCTTGTGTCATGTCTATAGTCTTAATCTATATTTGTATATACAATTATATTTTCTGTTTTATGGTTCTTTGAAATAAATAAAAGTTTGGTTTTTTTGGAGGCACCATGCATAAAATGGGATGCAGACACTGAAAATATACTGTATGTAGTCAACTGCACTTAAAACTACTACACTGGCTTAAATGTTTCACATGCAGAATTGCCAAAGCAAAAGAAAAATGTCCAAATTTACAGTTAATAAATAGATAAACAAGAACCATAGCAAGGGAAAGATTAAAATAAGAAAGGCAGTGGCTATTTACACTAAGTGCAAATGGCTATATATTCTATTTATACTATGTTAAAATAGCAGGATTTTCTGCTATTTATATTAGTTATTGCAAATAGTGGCAATTATCTGCACATCAGTATTGTAGTATATTATAAAACAGTATGCAATAATTACTGAGTGTAAATTATAATTTTAATTCAAATTATTAAATGGATGCCACCATATTAGGAAAATAAAGCCCTCCCTCACAACTTTTTGATAATTTCCTTCGTTTTTATTTAAAATAAATGCTTTTGTGATTTGAATTTTTTTAAAAGGGAGAAAACAACTGTCAAAAGGCAGATTCATTCCCGGATCGATTGTATCAAATTGTGAACAACACATGTTTTACCATCTGGAGCATTAGAGCTGACGACTGTAGCTACTTTAGCTGTTGTAATTTTGACTAGCTCAATAAGAAATTTAAGGTGCCATTAAAGTGTAATATTACAATATACACAGTGAAGTAAAGTGCAACAGAATGTTAATATATTGTAAGTAAGATACTACACAGTTATTACAGAATAAACTTTAATTCCGTATAATTTTAACTCTGATGAAACATGGTTAAAAAAAAAATCGATATGGGTTGTTTTTCAATTATTTTTTTACACCTTAATGTTCTTTAATAATTTAAAATTTTATTAGAGTTTACTGTTAAGTATGCGCATCGTTTTAATGCACGCACGACGCGAAAACAACTAGTCATCACGCAATGCAAATTACAAGCGCATGCGCGGTAAAAACATATGTGACGTATGTACGTGACATCACCACGCTACAGTCTGCAGCGAGGGGTGTCTCGGTTTTTGTGGCATCATGTGCTAGTGGATTGTGGCATATACCATAGAAAAGTGCTGAACATGTATGTTCTGACACCACCAGCATAATATGTAACGTTTATTGTTCATTTTAAAACGCATACAAAATAAATATCCAACCCGATCAAACTATGTTTTTTTTTCATTCTATTTTTTATTTAACTTCGAATTATACAATGCTGAATCCTTAAGGGATTAAAATCCTGCCATGATTCAAAACTGAAAATAAAGTTCTGAAAGATTGAAACTAAGTGTTCGAAAACTCAAAATCTTACAAAAAAAAAAAGTTTTGCAAGATCGAAAAATAAGATTTTCAATTTGCAAAATGTAAAAAAATACAAATATCTCTGCAAACATTGTTGTTTTTGAGATTTCCTTCTTCAGAACTGCAACATTTTTTTTACGATGTTGCGCAAATAATTTTTCAGTGTTTCAAATTTGTCAGTGTTCTCCCACTGTTTTATTTTGTTTTCCAGGTTTGAAACCTTGTAAATGGAGATCTGAAAACTGCTGTGCGAATGTGTGAAAAAAATGGTTTTGAAACTCTGAAAACACTCTGAGTTTTGCAGGCTTGCAAAGTGGTAAAAAAAATTACATCTCTGCAAACATAATTTTGTTTTTGAGTTTTCCTTCAGAAGTGCAACACTCTTTTTAACGGTGTTGTGCAATTATTTTTCAGAGTTTCGAATTTGTCATTGTTCTCCCAGTGTATAGTTTGTTTTCAAGATTTGAAACCTTGTAAATAGTGATCTGAAAACTGGTGTGCAAATAGGTGAAAAACAGTTTTGAAACTCTGAAAACTGAAGTTCGAAAGGGCGAAACTTATTACATTAGCACTCCTATTGCAGACAATTTTTTCAGAGCCGAGTTTACAACACCCACTTTGCGGAGATACGCCCACACAGTTGCGAGCTTGTGACTCACGTGATTTGTGGCAGCGTTGTCACGCAGCTCTGCTCTGAAACTCAGACTGAGCGAAAATGAAGCTTCGCAACCTCGCAACTTAAAAAAAAAGCCTGGAGGGAGGGCCTTCTGCTCTTGGCCAATGCTTTGCTGTCTGCTGACGTACAGTCCAATCACAAGTCTTATTTACTGGAAAGGAGGGATTGACCGACTGCTCCGCCAATGACAAAAGCGCACAGGATACGCAAACAGAGGATGCACAGATTTCTGACCAGAAGGCGGTCCCGTCTAGGATGGCGTGCGGTCCGGTTCTAAAATAAGGTTACCGACTTGTCATTGGAATTCACCATACAATTGCCAGTAGCCACTGAGTTTACCACTGATAGGCTGGCGGTGCATCAGTATACACACTCACCTCACTTTCCTCAGCTGGCGACTCACTTTCCTCATGACTCACTTTCCTCAGTGAACGACTCACTTTCCTCACGCAGCGAATGACTCACTTTCCTCAAGACTCACTTTCCTCACACAGTGGACCACTGACTCTCTCTTCATGTAGAGACCGAATATTACAATTAAAGTGACTTCTATAGTGCATCCAATTTGCATTATATTTAAATATTCATAAAGGTGTACAGTGTATTTTTTTTTAACTTTCATTAAAATATTTCAGTTTATTATTACAAATTTATGAATGCATGGTTAACTTTTTTCTGCAATCACTGTAGGCTATATGTATTGAGACATTTTAAAATCTTTATTTTGTAAAAAATAAAAAATAAACCTGAATTATAATCTAAACATCTGTATTTTCATATATTATATAAGTAGTATATATATATATATATATATATATATATATATATATATATATATATATATATATATATATATATATAGTAGGCTAATAAATATATAATGTTTAAAACATATGACAAACTATTTGTTCTCCACCACATCACTAAAATGTAACTGTGTTAAGGAAGAAAAAATAAGTTATTTCCCAGCAGAAACATCATTCATGTTATATTGTGTTTCTATGGGAGTGTTGATACTGTGTGTGTGTTAAAGAGAGTGCTTTCTGCATTGAGGATATTCGGTAGTCTCAGACCTTCGTTTGGGTAAATCTTTACTGGACTGTCTGTACTCAATCCTTATCCATCTTCAAGAATCAGCTTAAAACACATCGCTTCCAAATTTATTTGACCCTCTAACTTTAACACTCACTATTCTTAAAAAAAAAAAAAGAATAATATTAAGCTTTCTCATCTTTTTGTTATGTTACCAGGTTATGTTACCAACACGTTGTCCTGGGACATTGATGATGGCACGGTGTCCAGTAATGTTCCTGTCACGTCTCCTGGTTTTACTGAGGTTAAAACCGGCCTCATCTACAAAAAGTAGCTCATGTCCCATGGCATCTGCTTCTAGTTCCATCACTCTCTGGACAAGACAAAACAAATGCAACACATCAGGCCCATGCACCGCACTACAGTATGCACTTCCACATTCAGAACCAATGACACTATATCTTACCTGCTCATAGCATAATACTGCGTATACAATACTGCGTATTTCGCGCAGTCTTATTGCATTATTGGCAATCACCATGTTCACTATCAGTGTTGGGGTAGTTACTCGAAAAATGTAATTAGTTACTAGTTACTAGTTACTTCTGTAAATTGTAATGAGATTACTTTACTAGTTACTGCATTTGAAAAGTAACTTCACTACTTATTACTTTACTTTCCTTTTTTCAGGGCCCTATAAAATCTGTTTGATGAATAATTGTATTCATCAAAAAACATGTCTAATTACAACTACAACTTAATTTATTAAATTTTTCTTAAAATAGCCTTATGAAATGTTTTTTCCCCTCAGAAAGTCTGTTGTGTATTAACATTTTTCTGGTTATCAAATGAAGGCATAAAACATTCATTTAGATTTTCTTTTAAAGATAAATTGCATTTCTTTTTTCTTCTTCTGAGAAATATATTTTCAATCCGAGTATGAACAATAAACAAACTATGCAGCATATAGTAAAAACAATTGCACAAATTGTCTTCAACAATACGGTGCAAAAACAGTGCAAATGATTCACAAACTACACACAGAATGAGTGAGAAATATTCAGAGTGCAACAGAAAAAAATAGTGCAACTATCTTTATGAACTGTATAATTATATAATGATTTACTTAGTATCAGTGTTTGGAATAACGCCGTTTAAAAGAACGGCGTTAGGTAACGACGTTATTTTTTCAGTAACGGGGTAATCTAACCAATTACTTTTCCCGTCGTTACAACGCCGTTAACATTACTGGACGTTAAATGCGGTGCGTTACTATGCATTGATTGAATAAACTGTATAATCCGAACGCAACCCTGGCTCAAACAGCGAGTGAGGAGGTGGGTTAATAACGAGATAAGCGATTATGATTGGCTAAGGCAGAGTCATGTGTTTCATGCTAGCCAATCAAAGCCAGTGTTTTTACACACATGCCAGCGTCGCCACACACACACACACACACACAAGCAAGCAACAGCTTCGCAGCAGAGATGGCGAGTCAGGAGCAATCCGATGATGAATTGGCATTTTCAAGGTGGAGATATAGGCACTACTTCAAATTCATTGTGGTCAATGGCATGAACGTACATGTCCAGGAGCGAAGACTTTGTCGACATCCGTTGTAAGCAACTCTAATTTAATGAAGCATCTCACAACGACACACACATCTACAAAGCTAGTGGCCAAAAACACTTTTCTTACAAAGATAATATTTCAAGTGCAGGATAAAACTCTTGCTGTCTGTTGACGTGCAATAAATATCAAAAGTTATGTACGAACACCTGTCTGTTCTACTCATTTCAACTGACTTGTTAAAACTGCTAAAAAAAAACACAAATTCTTTGACATATAGCAACTTTTTTTTTTCAACAGTAATGCAAATAGTTACTTTCCCTGGTAACGAGTTACTTTTATTATAGAGTAATTCAGTTACTAACTCAGTTACTTTTTGGAACAAGTAGCGAGTAACTATAACTAATTACTTTTTTAAAGTAACATTCCCAACAGTGCTTAGTATACATAATATACATAATATAAATGATCGATCCGTTGGCTGTAATCTGTGTCAGAATCGATTTTACCGGGACATCGCCTAGCGACCCAAGACATAAATTCCAATGCTTTATCAGATATGTACCACTGTTTCATTCTTGTTTTTGGTTTGTTTTATGTCAAAGTACTCTGTCGAGTGTTTTTTGTGCTTTTTCGGAGAGTTTTCTCCTGCAAATGTGTTATTGTGTGATTGTATTCATGCACTCACGACAGACTTTACTTTCACTTTGTTCCCTTTCATAGGTCACTTCGATGCTGCGGTGACGTCACCACGTATGGGAACACCTTCGGTGTGACGAATGTCTGAAGCCCTATACCATCCCGCCAATCTTATTGGCCAAATAGCGCGTGGCACCGCCCAGCATGCGTAAGCATATATATACCTGGTGCCGCGCGCCATTTACCTCAGATTTCATTCCTTCAGTACGAAGTGAATCTTCTGTGCCCTATTATCTCGCGTTCTCAGCGATCATCTACGAGCAGTATACTCCTCTCCGCGGACGCGATGCGTCAACGAAAGGTAGGAGCCGTATGATGGGTTATCACGAGGAGGCACTTATGAGAGGTTCGTAGCAGCCTCTCTACAGGTTCTCTCCTTGATAGCCTATGGCTACAGTAAAATATGCATACACTTCCCCTGTGCACTAACGCCAATAGGAAGTATCCGCGCTCTGGAGTGTATTTCTTAAGTCGCTTCGCGTCTAACCCCCACCGTTTCTCTTCTGCGGTCGCCGAGGCCCCGCACGAGGTGTTGGTTAGGGGCGATATGTGCGGCTTGACTATGAATACAGTGATGCACTGGAGTTCCATGTGCTCGCTCTCCCCCACTCGAGCGCGTTAATCAACAGTTTTGCTCTTCAAATGGTGGATTACGGCTCACACAGCCGCCGCATTTTTGCTAGCGGCTTGGCCCGATGTTATCTTGTTGGATTGAATCCTGCCGTGGATACGCTTCAGGATTATATACAACGAAACGCAGCGAGTTTGACGCACACGCTTTTCTTCATGTTAATATGCCAGGGACTATGCCCTTCACTGAGAGTGCTGTTAGACTGCTAATGCACATCTACCCTCTCACTGCAGTCCCCATACTCTAACTTTGACTGTCTCGCAGCAAGGGCACCTCGAGCGTCATTGAACTGAGCTATCATTCGCGCGCCCCCTCAGACACACTGCACAATCCAGTCTTCAGAGTTTGAGGGACGGCGCGGAGGCTGGCAAAGATGGCCAGCGTATGACGGTTCACACAGCCGCCGCGTTCTCGCTAGCGGCGTGGCCCGATGTTTATCTTGTTGGATTAAATCCTGCCGTGGATACGCTTCAGGATTATACACAACGAAACGCAGCGAATGTGACGCATGCGTTTTTCCTTCATGTTTGCTTAGGACTGTGCCCGCCTCCAGAGAGCGCTGTTGGACTGCTAATGCACATCTAAGCCTCTCACTGCAGTTTCCACACTCTAACATTTGACTGTCTCGCAGCAAAGGCTCCTCGAGCGTCATTTAACTGAGCTATCATTCGCGCGCCCCCTCAGACACTCTGCACAATCCAGTCTTCAGAGTTTGAGGGACGGCGCGGAGGCTGGCAAAGATGGCCAGCGTATGACGGTTCACACACCCGCCGCGTTCTCGCTAGCGGCGTGGCCCGATCTTTATCTTGTTGGATTAAATCCTGCCGTGGATACGCTTCAGGATTATACACAACGAAACGCAGCGAGTTTGATGCATGCGTTTCCTTCATGTTCTCTAACATTGACTGTCTCGCAGCAAAGGCACCTCGAGCGTCATTGAACGGAGCTATCATTCGCGCGCCCCCTCAGACACTCTGCACAATCCAGCCTTCAGAGTTTGAGGGACGGCGCGGAGGCTGGCAAAGATGGCCAGTGTATGACGGCTCGCACAGCTGCCGCGTTCTCGCTAGCAGCGTGGCCCAATGTTTATCTTGTTGGATTAAATCCTGCTGTGGATACGCTTCAGGATTATACACAACGAAACTCAGCAAGTTTGATGCATGCGTTTTCCTTCATGTTCTCTAACATTGACTGTCTCGCAGCAAAGGCACCTCGAGCATCATTGAACTGAGCTCTCATTCGCGCGCCCCCTCAGACACTCTGCACAATCCAGCCTTCAGAGTTTGAGGGACGGCGCGGAGGCTGGCAAAGATGGCCAGTGTATGACGGCTCACACAGCTGCCGTGTTCTCGCTAGCAGCGTGGCCCAATGTTTATCTTGTTGGATTAAATCCTGCCGTGGATACGCTTCAGGATTATACACAACGAAACGCAGCGAGTTTGACGCATGCGTTTTCCTTAATGCTTGCCAGGGACTGTGCCCTCCACCAGAGAGTGCTGTTGGATTGCTATGCACATCTAACCCTCTCACTGCAGTCCCCACATTCTACATTGTTTGCCTCGCAGCAAACGGTGCTTCGAACAGCATTGGATTGAGCTGTAATGCCAAACGTTCCCTCAGACACTCTGCGCAATCCAGCTTTCAGAATTCGAGGGGCGATTCAAGGGTCCTGCACAGACGACCCATTTATGACGGCTCGCACAGCCGCCGTTTTTCGCTAGCGGCAAAGCCCGATGTTCAATCTGTTGGCCTTAATCCTGCCGTGGACACGTTTCAGGATTATACACAACGAGACACAACGGCTCTTATACATACACTTGCCCTGTGCACGAACGCCACGAGCTTTTCGTGCCCGGATATTTTAACATGTATGACAGCGTTGCAGGAAGCGGAAATTTTGAGACCGCTAGTATGGTCTCGGCCGTGTGTGAACGCTTGCCCGACATTTCTCTATGGGTGTTACGCACGATTTGTCATGGATACACCATTCAGTTTCAATAAGGCCCGCCTCCTTTCCGCAGAATTCTTTCCACAGTGGCGAAGCCAATGGAAATAGCGGTGCTGCGACAGGAGATGTCAACTCTGCTGAGCAAAGGGGCTATAGAGGAAGTACACCCCTCTCAGATGGAGGCGGGGTTTTTTACAGCCGTCATTTTGTGGTAAAAAAAAAAAAAAAAAGACCACTGACGGATTACGACCCATTCTGGATGTACACCATCTGAATCTTGCACTCAGGAAGTTCCTCAGATTCGCTTTAGAGAGCAAAGCGTATCAGTATTTCTCAAAGTGAATGGATGGATCTCTGGCCCCGTTGCATAGGCGATTAGCTGGTGTTTAGCGCAATCGCAGACTCAAGCACACTCTCATGGGGATCTTGTGCTGAATCATTTAACAGCCTGGGCTTACGTATGGAATGTTTCACCCCGTTGTCTCCGCATCGGATGATTCCGGTGACACGGCGATGTGTGATGTCGCTAAAAATATGTATGTCAACCGAATTCTCCTGACTGAATTCTCCTGACCGGAGTCCGGCTGGGGATTTGCGCTTCCCGAGAGACTGTCACGACGGATGCGTCTTTGACCGACTGGGGAGCTGTTTGTCAAGGCAGTTGGCACATAAACAGGTTGAAATTACTGGCTGTTTTTCTGGCTCTCCAGTATTTCTCGAATCTGCTGATCGGCCATCATGTGCTGCTCAGATCAGACAACACAGCGGTTGTGTCATACCTGAATCATCAGAGAGGATTATTCTCTCGCCCCCTGTGCAGGCTGGCGAAACATGTTCTTTGTTTTCAGAACTAAATTCTATCGATCCGAGCTCTTCATGTCCCCGGACGTTGGACTTTGGAGCGAATTTGCTATCCAGGCAGACTCTGGAGCAAGCGGAGTGGGGATTGCACCCCCAAACGGTGAGTCTCCTATGGCAGATTTTCGGGGAAGCGAAGTGGAATTGTTTGCGTCAAACACGACTGCGCATTACCCGCTTTGGTTCTCCCTATGCCCTCCAGCACCCCTGGGCTTGGATGCATTAGCCCACAACTGGCCCAGGACCAGTTTGTATGCGTTTTCCCCCAATCTGTCTGATTTCGGCGGTATTATGCAGAATACGGGTGGACAGGGTGGAACAGCTGCTGCTGGTGGCTCCGCGGTGGCACACACACAGCCGTGGTTTGTTGATCTGATCAATCTGTTAGCGGGCTCTCCATGGGAGATTCCCCTCAGACAGGATTTATTATCACAAGCACAGGGACTGATTTGGCACCCGAGGCCAGATCTATGGAATCTGTGGGCGTGGCCTCTGAGCGGAGTGAGTTCATATGTCCCGGTCTTTCTGCTGAAACTACCGAGACTATACTGAATTCTAGAGCAGCTTCTACGAGACGCTTATATGCTTTCAAGTGGAGACTGTTTACGGCCTGGTGTGAAACTCATAATATGGATCCAGTTTACTGCCCAGTGGCGTCAGTACTGGAGTTCCTTCAGGAACGTTTTTCGGATGGAGTGACACCAGCTACCCTAAGGTTTACGTGGCAGCCATTCAGCTTACCACGAATATATAAATGGTGCCTCAGTGGGCCGTCATCCACTGTTTCTCGTTCATACAGGGTGCGCGACGGCTGAGGCCTTTCTGCCCCGTGCGGGTCCCTTCATGGGTTTTTCCATTGTGTTGCATGGTTTATCAGGGCATCTGTTTGAGCCCTTGGAATTGTTCTGGATAAATCCTGACTTTTATAGCACAGACTCTGTGGAAGTGTTGTTGCGACCAAGGCCTAATTATGTCCCTAGGTGGTCCTGGAGGCTTTTTCTCCTGCTGCGGCGGAGTCTGGGGATCTAAGTCTTTGCCCTGTGAGAGCGTTAAAGACTTATGTGGATCGTACTGCCCCATGGCGTGAGTCTGACCAGCTGTTTGTCTGTTTTGGACATAAGAATAAGGCCATGCAGTTACGAAACAGCGCATGTCCCATTGGCTGGTGCAGGCTATTTCCTTGGCCTATGAGGCGCGCGGGCTCGCTTCGTCCTTAGGAGTAAAAGGTCATTCCACGAGAGCAGTGGCTTCTTCTCAAGCCTTTCTCAGTGGATCTTCTATGGATGATATCTGTGCTGCGGCAGGCTGGTCCTCACCGAGCACTTTTATCAGGTCTTACAGTCTGGATGTGAGGATGGCTCCTGGCTCCCGTGTTCTCTCCGCTTGACCAGATGCTTCCTTGGATCCAAGCTATCAGGTACGTCAGGCGTGATGGTATAGCATTCCCATACGTGGTGACGTCACCGCAGCATCGAAGTGACCTATGAAAGGGAACATCTCGTTTACGTATGTAACCTTGGTTCCCTGAATAGGGAACGAGATGCTGCGGTTCTGGCTGTGCCGTACCTTGATAGCTTTCTTCTTCGTCATGAAATCTGAGGTAAATGGCGCGCGGCACCAGGTATATATATGCTTACGCATGCTGGGCGGTGCCACGCGCTATTTGGCCAATAAGATTGGCGGGATGGTATAGGGCTTCAGACATTCGTCACACCGAAGGTGTTCCCATACGTGGTGACGTCACCGCAGCATCTCGTTCCCTATTCAGGGAACCAAGGTTACATACGTAACCGAGATGTTTTCGTTCATTTTCCAAAGCAATATGTTAAGTAGTAGTTCAAAGGACTACTTATTGGTTTAATATGGGACAGTTTGAACCAATCTGGGCACGGGGGTGGGACTAAGCGTCTACAATCATTTCTGTTTGGCTCAGAGGAATGAAAGCATTGGTTTCTTCTGACGAATCAATGTTGTCCAAATGCGATGACGTAATCACGTACACTACGGCGCCTCTGAATATCCATAATGAGATAAATAGGATATCTCCGAAACGTTTATATCACTTTTTAAAGCATTCAGATTGGATTAGCGATTCAAAAGTTATTAAACATTAAAGAATAACAGTTATTTTTAGCTGATCAATCGTTATCGGGAAACCCGGCCCAGAACTTTACACACAGGCAAACACGCCATGTGTAACGCAGGAAAGCGCATTCCTATAGTCTAGTAAAGTAGTGTAGTTACCAATATTATTAGTGTAATGCGTTACTTTACTTCGTTACCCAAAAAAGTAATATAGTTACTGTAATCCGTTACTTTGTAACTCATTACCCCGAACACTGTTCACTATATGGGTCTCTTGCTCTGGAGTGAACATTCTTCCTCTGCCCCCAACATCTGGACGTCTAGCAATTCTGTAAAGTAACAATTTCAGTATTTTTGCATGTATGGTACTGTTGTGTTTCTCATTAGAGTATGGCAGTGCTACAAAGTACTTACCGATTCTCATTTCGAAATTGTAGCTCTGATGTCATCAGTTATTCTATTTCTTACCCTTCCTCTTTCCCCTCCTCGTCCTCTTCTTGTTCCTCCTTGTCCTCTTCCTCTAACTTCCTCTAACCCTCTCGCTTCTTTACCTCCACGTCCTCTTCCTCCAACTTCTTCACCTCCACATCCTCTCCCTCGGCCTCCTCTGATTCTCATTCTTCGCACTCTTACTGCTCCTTCCATTGTACTCCACACAGACAGCTCACCTGTGGCTTATTTATAGCGCTTAGGCTGATTGCAAAGTGAACTAATTATCTAAAACAGTTTTCACATGTTAAAAAGTGTGCCAGACAGTTGGCAAAATATAATAAGCAATAAGCAAAGCAGTGTTTGTGCTTTTAGTTTTGCAAACTCAGTGAGTGGTTTTGCTATACGTATTAATAGTTTTAGAAATTGTGCTACAAGAATCACGATTAGCGCTTAAGCATTCAGAAAAAACTGTAATAAATACAGTTAGAATGTCCTTATAATTTAAGCCATGAAAAAAAAGTTTTTACGTTTTTATATTCATTGCACATTAAGCAATTCTTGAGTATCAGCACATGTGCGCGAGCACAAATGTGCTATTAATTGTATAGCTACAACAGTGCATAGTAACACGGTGTTTTGTTCCTTGAATTCATCAGATTTTCAACGAATCAAGTGAGCCAGTGATTCAACAGTCCATCAAATGGACTCTCTTGTTTCCATTCTAATAGAATCAGCCGTTTTGAACGAAAAGTTTGATTTGAACGATTCAATAAATACTTAAACCATGGTTTTGCTGTCACCTACTGGCGGTTTTATTGTCATCATTATTTATCCATGACAGGCCTACACCAGACAAAGTGCCAGCATTAGCCTACTACCAGCACAAAAAAAAAACACATTTAGTTAAATATTTACTAAAATTCATCAATTTCAGGCCCCAGAAGAAAAAAAGCTTATAAATAACAGTTCATTTAATAAGGCAAATTTTTCAATAAAAACCTTTTAAGAATTATGATTTTGTAATTTGTAATCATTATGTGAAATTAGCTACAGGACCAACTCCCCGCCCCCCGAAAAAGAAACTGAGTTAAGGAAAGTGAGTCATTCGCTACGTGAGGTGAGTGTGTATACTGATGCACCGCCGGTCTATCAGTGGTAAACTCAGTGGCTACTGGAAATTGTATGGTGAATTCCAATGACAAGTCGGTAACCTTATTTTAGAACCGGACCGCACGCCATCCTAGACGGGACCGCCTTGTGGCCAGAAATCAGGCATCCTCTGTTTGCGTATCCTGTGCGCTTTTGTCATTGGCGGAGCAGTCGGTCAATCCCACCTTTCCAGAAAATAAAACTTGTGATTGGCCTGTACGTCAGCAGACAGCAAAGCATTGGCCAAGAGCAGAAGGCCCTCCCTCCAGGCTTTTTTTTTAAGTTGCGAGGTTTGCGAAGCTTCATTTTCGCTCAGTCTGAGTTTCAGAGCAGAGCTGCGTGACAACGCTGCCACAAATCACGTGAGTCACAAGCTCGCAACTGTGTGGGCGTACCCCCTCAAAGTGGGTGTTGTAAACTCGGCTCTGAAAAAATTGTCTGCAATAGGAGTGCAAATGTAATGTAATAAGTTTCGCCCTTTCGAACCTCAGTTTTCAGAGTTTCTAAACTTTTTTTCACCTATTCGCACAACAGTTTTCAGATCACTATTTACAAGGTTTCAAACTGTTACGTCTTGAGACATATAGTGTGTGTGTCTTGCTTTGCTGGTCCCCTCGTTCTCTCTCTTTCACAGGATTGGATCCTACCAAAGTGATCTCCAGATCTGATTGGTGCAAATGGGACCAAGGAGCAGCAATAAAAGGATCTGCTGTGCCTGAGGAGGGAGCTGTGCTCATCTTGTGATTTCCTGTTGTTCCATTGTACATGTGCTATTGTGTGTTTGCTATCGAGTGTTTGGAGTGGGTCTATGAGACGCAGGTTTTGTTTTAGAAGTGGTGTGTAGCAAGCAAAGTGTCTGGTTTGTACAGCTGTGTGAGTTATTAGATGACTTTTATAAAAAACGTTTGAAAGACAAAAGTTGTGTCATTTAAAAGTCTCTTCTCTTTCTAAAGCCACAGAGTTCACTGAGTTTTATCTGACACAAAAGACCATTCCACCCTTTGAGAGTCCTTAGGAGTATGTCTTTTTGGATGGGGTTTTGAAAGAAGAAAATACCCATGTTTTCTCTAATGAAACCCATCCAAAGAAAAAACAAGTCTGTCCACAACAACAGTGGTAAAAAGTCTGTTCGTTTCTATTGGCTTGTGCTAAATCATCTTCTAGCTAACTGTGAGGTCTGGAACAAGAGAAATCCGTTTGCTTAATCCAGATGTGTTGATGTTGCATCTGTAGACTGTCGTAGATTCTCTCAAATCGTAATGCTCTCTACAGGCCTTTTGTTGTCAGTGGAACTCATTAAGGAAATCAAAACCTACAGTAGGCAGATCACCATATTGAGGGACATGGGAGCAGGCCAGTCTCTCATAGTGTATAGTCTTACCATTTACAACCGAGACATGTATATGGGCTAAAGTTCTTGTTCATGGTGTTGGACTTGTGAATTTTGAGATTCCATTGCATAATATCTTCATGAAATCTAGACTGGTTACAGGACAAGTGAAAAGTGATGTATGCTCCAAACTTCCTGTTGATGGTGTTGACCTTACCCTAGGTAATGTTTTGGCTGGGCATAAGGTGTATTCCCAAAAGCCGTAAGCAAATCCTGGGTGATGTGTAGATGTGCTACTGTGTCAACCCCTTAAAACCTGTAATTTGAAGTTAAGTGGTTTAACTTTGTCAAAGCGTGGTTTGACATTTATGGGTGGGGGTGTTACGTCTTGAGACATATAGTGTGTGTGTCTTGCTTTGCTGGTCCCCTCGTTCTCTCTCTTTCACAGGATTGGATCCTACCAAAGTGATCTCCAGATCTGATTGGTGCAAATGGGACCAAGGAGCAGCAATAAAAGGATCTGCTGTGCCTGAGGAGGGAGCTCTGCTCATCTTGTGATTTCCTGTTGTTCCATTGTACATGTGCTATTGTGTGTTTGCTATCGAGTGTTGATGCTCTTAGCTTGCCTGGTGATCTGCCTATTGTGTGCAGTGTGGATTTTGAGGTGATAAGGTGTTGTCAATCTCATTTTCCATTTTGTATATTTTGTAAAGTTTTGTAAATACTCTTTTCTACACTTTGAAGCTGTAGGGGGTGAGTGCCATTTTCTTTTGCAAATATTGTTTTCTCCTGTTTTTCATTAGATGGGGAGTTAGGGTAGCATATTGTATTTTTATTTAGTTTTTCTTTTGTTAGGAAATTTAGTATTTTCTGTTAGGAGCTTACTTGGTGTTTGTTTGTTGTTTTGACCTTTGCCCACCCCTAAAGTTGTGCTTTTACTCTGTGGTTCTGTAAATAAATGTACAAAGGATCTTTGATTGTTTTCAGTTTATGTTGCGGCCTTACCCTAGACAGGGTCGTAACAAAACCTAGAAAACAAACTAAAACAGTGTGAGAACACTGACAAATTTGAAACTCTGAAAAATTCTTTGCGCAACATCATAAATTTTTTTTTTTTGCAGTTCTGAAGAAGGAAATCTCAAAAACAATGTTTGCAGAGATATTATTTTTTTTTCACATTTTGCAAGCTTGCAAATCTTATTTTTCAATCTTGCAAACTTTTTTTTTTGTAAGATTTTGAGTTTTCGAACACTTAGTTTCAACCTTTCAGAACTTTATTTTCAGTTTTGAATCATGGCAGGATTTTAATCCCATAAATCCTGTGTCATCCCAAATAACTGTCAGATATTTTCACAACCTACAGAGGGCGACCTATACATATTGAACAAAATCTAGATGAGGACGTCATGTCATGCATAGATATTAAAAAAAAAAACATCAAATTTGAAAGTATTTTTAATTTTATATAAAAAAAATTAGGCTACATTTAGATCAATATCTCAATTAGAACAATTATTAAAATGTTAAAATAAACATATTTGCTTTAAATTTAAAAACACTCTCCCACTTTTGCAAATGATCTGTTAACTTAAAGGTGACAAACTGCTCAAAAAATGTTCCAGTAACTCGAAGCCCTCTGTGCAGATGAGAGGAGTTTTTTTTTTTTGACCAATCAGCGTTCAGTGTGGAGCATTATTACTTGAACAGGTACACGATCACTTGTGTTTTTTTTTTGACCAATCAGCGTTCAGTGTGGAGCATTATTACTTGAACAGGTACACGATCACTTGTGTGAGGAACTCTGAAGCTGCTGTGTGGAAGGTGTGCGTGCGTGTTTGTTTGTGAGGGCAGTCCTTCACCGCGGCAAAACTGACACCACACACCATGGAGAATAGAGGGGTTTTATTGTTCTGTGTGACCTGCCTCATTCTGGTTACAGGCGCGCGTGGCGATAAAAAGGACATTTACGCAAAAATTGTGGATTTCGTGACTCCAGGTGAAGAGTCCCTCACGGAGGATGCGCTTCTCTCGGTGTTTGGACTGCTGGAGAACCGCGTGCAGTGCTCAGGTGTGTCGTGTGGAAAGGTAGGACGGATTTAACGAACTTCAAGACCAGAGCCCGGTTGCATAAAATACCTTAAGTGTAATGCACGTCCTGATTTTGCTGAGTTTGATGTGTTCCTAGGTCAACATATTTTGTTGACCCTGGAACGACATTTCATTTCAAAAATGTTGTCTTGACCATATCCCTATTCCTAAACCTAACCTCAACCATGAATATTCCCTAAAATCAGGAAATGATAGATGAATGACACTGATGCACCAAACACTGATTGTAGGCATAAACTTAACAATAACTATAAACTGGTTCTTCAAGTCTGATGGGTTAATCACAATGCTCCAGGGTCAGTAAAGACGTAGACCCAGGAACGTCGTACTTGGTAAAATCAGGTCCTGTAAGTGTAATGGGCTAGGTAGGTGCACAAGATGGCGCTGGTCAGCTTCAGCGACGCGAGTGTGTGCAGACTTACTTCCGGTCTTGCAACGCTCGCATTTACTGTAAGGGAAACTTACATACGAAACTTGGCTAGATGTATATAATTAATGATTTTCAAATTTAACAGCGGGTAGTGGTATATCAAAAACACGGGGAAACATCCTCCCTACATTTTTGCGTACCTCTGTGTGGAAATTCATCAAGATACAACATGGAAATTGTTTTATTCTTCTGTTGATTATGCGGGTCAGCGTCAGGTTTATCAGTCCACAGCGATTCCTTCTTTCAAATACAAACCACTCAAATATGCAATACTTTACATTTTATAAGAGCTGGTTTTGTTCTGACTGTTATGTAAGATAAATGTTTCTGACTGTCAAACGAGATGCACAGAGATTTCTGATAAAGCATGTTTTATTAACTTTATTTGATAACATAATTTATAACTGTAACTGTACAATTAAACGCAATGTAATTATGGTTGGTTTGCATTAATTTAAAAAATCGCTGTTTGCATTCATGTGTGTTTTTATCAATGTTTATTTTTGTGGAAGATCTGTAGCATAAATAATTATCTGTCTATGAGCAGCCATGTATATTGTTATTCTTTTGCATTAATTATCAGATAAAACAGGAATTAAAATTAATCATGTATTCGTTTACTGTGTAAAATAAAATGTTGTGAAAATAATGATGAAACAAACTGATGTATGTGCAGAGTTGAGAAACGGGTACTTATGAAGATAAATCGCAGCCCACGTCTCACGAGGTAAATATTTCATGAAAAAAAAATCTATGTAATACAATAATTTTTGAGAAATAAGTAATTTGTACATTTAAATAATTGGAAAGATAAAAATACGTTATGTAGCTGTGTAGGGCTGTAGCTATCGAATATTTTAGTAATCGAGTATTCTACCAAGAAATCCGTAGATTAATCGAGTAATCGGATAAAATGTTTTTTCTTAAATATTAATTATGCAATATAATTAAGACTCCTGGGTCTCTTAAAATGAACAACTAAGTTTCATTTTTTAGAAAAAAAATATTTTTATTTTTTAAATGCATAATGCAATGCATACATCAAAAATAAACATTTAATTATTACCCATTGTTTCTCTGTCTGTACTTGTACTGTGAACAATGACAATAAAGTTGACAGATGAATTAAATGCATTTAAGTGCCATTCAGTTGGGGTTTTAAATAAAGCATTTTCTGAGATGCACATTAAACATTAAACACATAAAACATTAATTTATCTTTTTATTATTGAAAATAAACGTAACTTTTTGGCAAACAAAGGTGATTTATTATTAAAAATAAACCATGGAAGAAATGTGTGATTAAACCTTAAAAAAAAAAGTTTGATTTTATTGATTTTTTTGTAGTAGGCTATGTACATTCTGCTGAACAATAGTCTTTAACCAGACTTTTATTTTGACGGGTTGATGTCCCTTTACAGTTCTGTGTATGTGATGTGATGCTAGTTTTACTCAAATCAAACGGTCAAGCGTCACGCGCGGGACTTGGGCGCTAAACATCCTGATCGGTTGAGTTCACACAGCATTGGTTGAGTTCAACCCCCATTTATTCGGATCATTTTCAAAATATTACTGTTATTCTGTCATGAAATATTATTATAAAAGTATTTCAGGCGAGAATGTAGTTGTATAAAACTCAAATCTGTGGTTTATTTATGAAGACAGCGCCTATTTAAAAATGTGTTTCTCCGATCTCTGTGACATGAGCTCCATGCGATCAGCGGGAGCTCAGTCCTCATGTATCCGCCGAGAAGCAGCCTCACCTCGGCTAGACATTCTGATATGTGCCGCTGGCTCTGATATCTCTTTAGTGGTTAAACTTAAAATATAATTAGTCTTTGGTAAATCTAACAGGTTATCTTTGGTCTGTATTCAATTTATCTATATGTTAAAATGAAAATAAAAAAGGCAAATTTATATAATATTTTGTTTCATTGTAATGGCTGTATAGATACACATTTCTGCAGCTGTTATTATGTTTAAATGAAATCGAAAGGAGGCAGTGGTATTTGATATGCTATTTCGTTTTATTGTAAATATACAGAGAGGAAAATTGCAGTAGCCATGGTCAGCTGATTGATGTTATCAAGTACGCTGCTGTTTGCAGATTTACCGGACTTGCGTACTGCGCAGACTCACACTGAGCTTGATGTAGATGTCACGTGAGCAACCTGTCTGACAATTGTATGTCTTCTAATAGTTGTGCCAATAGAAATCTGAATCATCCACCGAATCTTGCAGACGTTGTTGAATGATTTTGCCCCATTTCTTTTATGCACTCTTTATGGGCTTCTCTCTTGACTTCATGCCTGCACGTCCTGACGATAGCCTCATAGACCGTAAAATATTGCGAGCTTCTCCTCCTGTCCATATGGTAATTTCTCTACTGTGCGACAGAGAGTCGCAGGTTATGACGTAATCATTAGCCTTTTTTACAAAATCTGCTTCTACGGGGCCACAACGTAAGATACAAGGGAATGGGGCCTTTTATACATTTTCTTGTTTCTTTAGAAATAATGAATGGACAAATGGAGTCTTTAAACACCTCATATGTAAAGTTATTCACTGTCAAAGTTACACCCAGATGAATGGGAGTCAATGGAATGCTAACAGCAGGTGGGGGTCTGCTAGCCAATGGCGGCACCCAGGGGTTGCTTCAATAAAATATGAAACCCTGCCCCCCTGGGCAGAACCTCCAAAATGGGGTGGAGTCTCCTTTTGCAAAGACTTTCACCATTGGCTGTGGCTTTAGCCAATTGTTACTGATTTACATTTCAAAATTCAAAATAAAACTTTATAAATTAAACATTGTTCTAGTTCATCTAAAATGAAATATGCTATATAAATAAATATTCTCCATGAGAGCAGAGCCCAAAGCTTGTGACCAGTGGTGTTTGGACCCAAGTCTGAACCTCTGATTCATGATGTTAACGGGAATCACTCAGGAGCCGTCCCAGCGGAGGGGAAAGATTTTACTCTATCGTTTTATTCCAAGCAACGGGACACGACATTCGCAGGCTAGGAGGGGGAAGTGATGCTGGGTGTAACTAAAAAGGTGCCATTGTCCGGTGAGTCACATATCGCATAATCTTATTAAATGTTTATCTCCTGAACTGCAACTTTCAGCCCCAATTCACTGGTCAAGGTAAGGTGTGGGGTAGGTTTAGGGGTTAGCATTTTTTGTTGCATAGTTTAGGAAACACTTTAACTGACACAACCAATAAAAACTTCAGAATTAGCTGTGGGGTGGAGTTTGCACTGAAGTGGATTGGGAGGGGAAATTGTGCATGCGTGTCATGAGCCTGTCTCTCAGTGGGAGGAAGCCACGCCCTATTTTGGAGCTCCCAGCCCGTTTTGGAGTTCATGCCCCTATTTGGAGATCTAAGCTTCAGTCCGTAACTTTTGACGCTCTAGCGGTTAATAAACAGAACTGCTTGCATCTTGTGGAAGAATATTGTAGCCGGAGCTATTTCTCTCTGTATTTATGTCTATGAAGAATCACAAAGGTACTGGGTTACTCCGCCGTGGTACCCACCCGAAGCAATCTAAAATAGAATATAAACACTTATTATAGATGTACCCTAGTGATTCAGGACAGGCTAAAAACACGGTTTGGAAAATGGATTCATGGAGTACTCGCTTATTATATACATTTTGTAAATTTTGAACACAAAAAAAGTTACGGACCGCAGCTCTGATTGGTTGTTTCTTACCGAGGACCACTGGGAGGAGCCAGAGGAGCTTTGAAGTCTGATTGGTTAATCACAATGTTGTTCCAGCGTCAACAAAGATGTTGATCCAGGAGCGTTGTACTTGGTAAAATCAAGTTCTGCAAGTGTAATTTTCCCTTAAGATCACACGTAAGGGCGTTGCATAAAATATTCCTTAAGTGTTACTTAAGGGTTTCTGTAGTTGAAAAGTCATAAACCCTTAGAATTACTCATAAGTATCCCTTAAAACCCATTAAGTTTTGCAAAGCCCCTAACTCTCATATTTGTAAGGATACAAGACATGATCATCCGCTTTATACTTTAAACGAGTTTTAATTTACTCATTTAATCCCATATAAACATTCATCAAATTAAATGCAGCACATAATTAGCTCAAACGTGAGTGCGTCACACTCAAGAGCAAATGTATAGTACATATTTTATTCCTGTATTTTCCTACATCTTACCTGGAGATAACTTGGAAAAACACACACAAACCATATGTTGTTGCAATCGTGAGTTTATTGCATTTTCGTTTCTGCTTTTTATTTAGCTTGTAAGAGGCTACTTCTGTGAATGCTGTTTGGACTTTCAGCACGAGCGCTTCGCATGGAGTATGAAAGAAACATTCACTGTATGAGAGTTTAGCGTTTTAATGATCAGACCGTTTTGGATATGAATAAAACGCCATGCTTGTACTATCTTGTCTCTTTGCATTTAAATATATATTTAATCACACTAGTACCTGAAAACATCTACGTAGACAAAAATGATGAAAGCTTTATTTGTTCAAAAATGAATAAAAGTCTAATGTGTTTGAACTGATACAAGTGTGATCTGATTTTCCAGATTTCTCAATTCTCAATTTATTTTTCAAGTTTTCGTCTCGTCTGGTCTTTCTTTCATATTTGGTTTAGGGCTGTCACTTTTGTGAAAAAATCATTTTCGATTTTTAACACAAGTGTTCCTTGAATCGATTGTAAAATCGATTTCAATGTCTAAAAAAAAGACGTTTACTTTTTCAACGTCAAAGAACAGACGAATGTAAAGAGAGTGCTGGAAACGCACAAGTCAGCAATATTTTCTTATTTATTGGCATGAAGTTTCGTGCAGAATAACAAACAGCAACAGGAGTGCAACATTCTCGAAAAAATATATGTGCAGGGGGGGGGGGGGGGGGCTGGTTGTCATAACAAAAGGAAAACATCACTGCAGGCTTCAACCCGGTTGCATTAATGATTTAGGCAATTCAAAAATCTCCAAGATTATTTTAAATATTTTATGTAAAAAAAAATGAAACTTTAAATGGACTTGAGAACAGGCCGTGTGTGTGTGTGTGTGTGTGTGTGTGTGTGTGTGTGTGTGTGTGTGTGTGTGTGTTTTTAATTAAACGTAACCGAAACTTAGGCTAGGCGGCACTAGGCAGGCATAATGAAATGTGCAAAAAGACTAGGGCCATTACAAATTTTTTGGACCGGAAAACAAGTCAATCAACATTTTCTGGGTCCAGAGCAGAGCGTTTTTTTTATTCACTGTATGTCCAGCTGTTGAGAAGACGCGCTCCGACCGCACTGTGACTGATGTCCCAGGGACACTCAGGTACAGCTGTGCAAGGTGGGGGGTTTTCTGCCAATTTTCCACCACAAAAGCCGGTCGCTGTTAGCTTGCAATGGTCCTTTTCATAACTCAGAATCTCCTGTAACTAGATGCGCGAATGAGGCAAATTCGCGTCTACCGCGCCGCGAGACCTCCAGACGCGCGTAAACGCGTCTTTACATTGACTTAACATTGAAATCATTCGCGCCAGACGCTCTATTCGCTCTGTTCTGTGTGAAAACTTACACCGCTATATGCATTAACAAAGCCAAATGAAACTGCAGAAACTTTAACTGCTAACGTTAATGTGTTCCAGTTTCAGATTCCATCATTACACACAAATTTTGAAATCACTCTCTTTTTCTCCTGTATAAAGTGCCTGTCTGTTGAACATCTGCACCAGTTGTTGGGTAACTACAGCAGCTTACAGGGGCTACAGATGGAGGATTTCTTCACAGTGGCCCCTGGATGCTGTCTGTTCCTGAGCTCTCCAGTGGAGACCTGCGGGGCCATACGGCAGGGCCGCTGGGGTAAGGAGACCCATCACTTCATCCAAATGATCTTAGGCCACGACAACACCACCAGCAGCCTTAATGAGATCAGTGCCACAGAATATCAGGGTTTGGAGCAGCTGTTTGATGAAATGGAAAAATACTATCAGCCGAACACAAATGAGGTCAGTAACTGCAATTTAGGATTAAACTGAGGGCTTATCATTTAGCACCATTCTATGTATAAGTAACATGGCTGTGATACATGTTAAGACCCATCTGTAATTTGTTTGTCCATATTTTCAGTCCTGCCTTTCACTAAAAGACATCCTGGAAGAGAGCGGTGATCATCACGTAGAGCTGGACGCTGTTTTTGCAAATATCCTCTATCATGCTTTGCTTGGAGACTGTATGAGATCACTTGTCCTTCCTGAGCAAGAGTACTTTCTGGATTACATCTTCAGACATTTTGCCTCTGATAATCTTACAATTCATGGTATGACTGTTTTGATAATCCTGAAGTTATTTAAGTAAAATGTGTTTCACGTTGTGGATGTTTTATTATTATTATTATTTTTTTTTTGGCTAAAACATTCAAGTAAAAATGTTTTAATGTGACAGAATCAATTGGAATAAATAGTCTAACCAAAAAAAAAGTTGACAATTTCTTTTTTAGACTTTTAGGTTCAGTGTTAGGCCATCCTTAAAAATATTTTGGTTTGCAGTAACAGGTCTTCACCCGTGCCTTCGGGCGCATCATTGCAAACCTCATTTTGATGCAGGCTATATAGACCACAAACAAATTTAAATCTTTGTCAAAAACATGTTTATTGCATGAACTTCAGGTGAGAAAAATGAGGTACTGTTTTACTTGCATCCACCGCTACGTATCAATGCAACCTACAAATGAGAGAATGTTTACTTTGCTTTCTTGGGTTGTCACTTATGTGAAAAAAATCCTGTTTGATTTGAGTGACGAGTGTTCATTGAATCGATTGTAAAATCGATTTTGCATGTCTAAAGTTTTATACGGCAAATAACACCAAATATAGGTAAATCCACGGACAACAGGCAGGAGGAATGTAAAGATTCAATATATTGGTAAAGACCAATATTTCTGATGATTTATTGGCGTGAAGTTACGTGCAAAATGACAAACAGGAGTGCAACATTTTCGAAAAACAATAAGCAGAGTGGACTGCCATAATGCAAAACATTTACTGCAGGCTTCAACATGGCTGTGTTTACGATTACATTTCAACAACAACAACAAAATCGCATAGGCGATTTTCTTAGGCTATCAAAACAAATATTTTTTCGAATATTAGTCGAATTTAAAATAAAAATCCACATTCAAATGCGCATATGAATTTTAGGTGTGCATTAAGGAAGCTGCCTTATGAGCCCCGGTACGTGTTCCATTCCATCTGGCCGCGCGCACAGCTGTGTCTACACAACTTTCAAAGGCGGACGAGCTCGACACGCAGTATCTGCTTTCTCATCTTTCATCTCGTGTACGCGCACGAGATGCGATGACAATATATGTGTCATTGCATTATAAGGTTATGTTAGCCTATCCAGTTGAAGCCACTTAAAAAAAAAAAAAAAAAATCAATCAATGTGGAGAAGATCTTGTTTACATCAAAACTGAAACCAAGACGTTCACACAGAACGCATATTTCGCGCATCTCATGTTTTTAAATGAAAAAATGTATCCTGTGGGACTGGTTTTCCGCCCTTTTTAGTTATTTCACAATGCATGCATACATGATGCTGTTTTTTTTTATAGTTTTTTAAGCAACTTAATTAATAATAATTGGTTCATAAACATTATTTTAAATATTATGTTTTTTTCACAGTCATGTATTCTAATGCTTTAAATAAACATGCAGTAATATTTTGCTCGATGCGCTATCTTGAGCCTCAGAAGAGAAGCAAAAAGCTTTTCTTCACCCTAACTGAAATTATGCATTTAAAATTAGAATAGGCCTACAATTCGAATTTTGATCATATTTAAGTAAAAAATTCGAATTTAGTTTTTTCAGCTATTTTGACAGCCCTAGGCGATTCAAGCCCGAAACTGTATGAGACTGAATATCGGCTGAATTCACATTTCTGTTGTAAAAAGAGAAACATTGTGCAGAAGTATTATTTGCTGTTATGCGTGTTTGTCTGAAGCTGCAGTTGCTGTGTGACGCCTGTTCAAAAAAAAAAAAAAAAAAAAACCTGGACGCGCTCCGAGAAAAGGTCGTTAAAATCATTTTCTTATTTTCGTTTTGGAAACTTGTGTTGGTTGATTCGTGCTTGATTCGTGCAATAGATTTTCGAACATAAAGTGACAGTCGACACGGTCACGGTTTTAGACTAGAGAGAAGGGATGTGAAAAGATCTGTGCACAGTTTTTCCAGAACTTTGTGCCAAGTTAAAGCGGTGTCGAGCTGTTTTAATGATTTTTTTTTAGATGTAGCCTATTATGGTGCCCGAACCCGTATGACTTTGAACAGTGACCGCGAACATTTAGTTTACTGCAGCCGCAGCCATCATTACCAAGCGCGAACCGTTGACTCTGACAGTGAGTGAGAGTCTGAGACGAAGCGAACGCACGGGACACAGTGTGACATCCGTGTAAACACAGATGACGTCAAGGGTTTTTTTTAATTAAAGAAGATAGCCTTCATTTGTATGTAGGCCAAGGCAATTTATATATTTACAATACTTACTTAAATATAATTAATAGTATTTTATTGCGTTTGTATTAGTTGTTTGAAGAGTAAAAAAATAATTGGTCGTTCTTTTACGTCGCAAATTTACAATCGGCAAGTCGGTCGGACTAAAAGCAAAAAAAAAAAAAAAAAAAAATTCAGTCGGTGCTAAATTGACAGGGTCGGTCGGGTTACGGCAAACAAGAATATTTTTAAGGATGGCCCTATTTTAGTATAATATGTATAATATTACAGTTTTATTAATAGTTTTTTTTTGTAGTTTTTTATATTTAATTTAAGTTCGTTTATTTATTTTAAGTAACTTGTTTTGTTTTGTTTTAGATCCTACTAATTTTTCAATTTAATCAATGGTAATAACCCTGCTTAGGCACCTTTTCAAATGATATTTCTTTAGATGAGTGTTTATAGTTAAAAAAATATATTTTCTTATTTAGTATTTTTGTCATGTTTTCCATTACAAATATCTAAACCATTTCATCATTTACATGAGATGGAAACTGACTTCAAGACAATCACAATAAAAAAAAATTTAATACTGAAAATGTGTGCACTGTTTTTAATGATGCCATTGTTATTCAGATTTTGAAGAGCTTCTGAAGGCACTAAACCTGGGTGGAGAGGAACACGACCATGATGATGCCCACACTGAGGATGAACCCCACCGCAGTGGACCGACCCCCAGACAAAGTCATCAGGACGATCACCATAGCAACAGCAGCTGGGACATGGCAAGATACAGCAATGTTTGTTTGGGGCATCATGAGAAATCGATTGATGAAGAGAACAATCATTGAGATGGGCAATAAATTATTTTGAGGCCTGTAACATGATATATTAACCTTAATAATTGATGTTTAGAAGTCTTGATGGATGTTGTGACATATGGTGCAACCTGAGACCATGCATTCTATCTGTTATGATAATCAGAGTGAAATTAATGGTCTAAAAAAAGCCTTTCATTTGACATCCGTGCAACTAATAATAGTGCACACTAATGCATGAATGCTTGCCAAAGACAGAAAGTAAAGCCAAATAATATTTTTTAATATATGGATGTCTAAGATTGTTTTTGGTTGTTTTGCCCGCAGATGTGTTTTAGCGCTGAAGACCTTCTAAGGATCTACCAGCTGAACTCTTCATCACTTACCAGAGATCAGTTCACACAGCTCAGTCCTGCTCTGATTCAGCAGATCTTCAGTGGAAGCTGTTCTGAGATCACTTTCACACACATGACCCCTGATTCTCTGAGCACCGCTGAGAGTGAGTGACCTCTTTTTACACCATCAGACCTTCATTCAACAATTAGTCTGAGTTGCATAGCATTAGCATAGCTAGACTTGTGAAGTCCAGAAACATAACTAATAAGCAGTAACAAACCAAAATGTGCAATCTGCAAATGTCTGTGCCATTCAACTGTTAGCTGGAATAAACACATATAACTTGAACCAGGGGCGATTCTAGGGTCAGAGCTTTAGGGGTGCTGAGCACCCAATGAGCCCCAATGCCTCCACCCACCCTCTTTTCACACGAAAACAAAAAATATGTCTATTGAAAAATAACTTTATAATTTTAACATTGATTCAACTAACTCCAAAAATTTTTCTTTTTTTGAGACCTTTTCAAAACAACAGCTTAATTGTGAGAGTTCACACAGACAGCCCCCTGTAACAAACACAAAACCTTCTTCACTCAGCTGGTTTTCCTGACCGTTAACTCCATGTGCCTCCTTTTGTATCAACAGTCATCAGATTGGTTACATTAGATTCAACTTTATTGTCATTGAACAAAGTAACAGGTACGACAACAAAATGTAATTCATCTTCTGTAAATTATTTACAAATGGCCATCTCTAACATATCTGGATGCACGCCTGTCTGAACTTTCATAAACCAATATGTCATCAATAAATAATAATAAAAAACAAGCTTCATATCAAGAGTCATTTTAAATGTCTTTATTATTATTATTCTTATTGGGCTTAGAAACTTTTTAAATGACAAATTCCTTTCACAAGAGAAGCTTGTGAGTTTGAAATAAATAAATAAAAAATAAAAGCAGGGGACCATTGACTTGATAAGTAATTTGATACAACAGCAGCGGGTTTGCATTATCTGTTACTTTAACTTAACTCTTTTCAGCAGAAAAAAAAACAAGACAGAGGTCATAATGGACTGTCCCTACTCTCTCACCTGAATGTCTTTTTTCTTTTAAAGAATTGTCGTATGTCCATTGCTCACTGCCAGGCCACAGACACACACACAGACAGACACACACACACACACACACACACAGAGAGAGAGAGAGAGAGAGAGAGAGAGAGAGAGTAATGCTAGGAGTTCAGGAGTTAAGCCTGGTTCAGGTTAAATCCTGTGTGTGATGAATGAATAAATACAGCAAAAGAAAAACATGAAACTTTATTTTATTGTCTAGTTTGATAGTCAGCCACAACTGAAAAATAACAGATATAAATCTAGGAATTAATAACAATTCTTTTAAAAAGCCACAGTGAGTGTTTTCAGTGATACGTCGTTTGTTTTCACTCAAAACGCCAGGGCTTCATGTTTCCATGACGACTGACGAGAAAAGACGCACGTGACGTCATGTTTACATGACTCCCGAGTATTAAATTAACGATAAACTTTAACAACAGAGACACACGTACGCACTACACAGGTACGCAGTTTATTTGTCGCGCTTCTGTTTTTGTTTCACGCTCTAGCAGTTAATAAACAGAACTGCATGCGTCTTGCGGAAGAACATTGTAACCGGCGTTACTTCTCTCCGTTTATGACTATGGACGAGTCACCCAGGTCCTGTGCTACTCCACAGCGGCGGGGACCCGCCGGACTAAAATAGTCCGAAAATAAACACTTATTATAGATGTACCATAGATTATAGATGTATAGAACCACCATGGTGATTCAGGATACTGACTCCAGTATTCACCGATATGGTTTCGGAACTTAGTTGCATCACAACCGATCACAACACTACATCACGGGTTCTCACTCTGTGTGTGTTTCGCGCTGGATGACGGTCGTGCTGAGCGGTGTAGGTACAGAGGAGAAGTAGAAGAAGAGAAGAGGATGACACCATTTGCTATGCGGGGATGTTTTCATTTTCCTCATTAACACCCACAAACTACGGAGTATGTTTTGGACATTATTTGACCGTGTAAAAGACGAACAAAACTTTTAGAATAACAACATTTCTCACTCCAAGTTTTAGGGGTGCTGAGCTCCTTTTTAGGGGTGATTCAGCACCCCTAAAAAGGGGCTAGCCTCGCCCATGACTTGAACTACAGTAATTAGCACAAAAAAAAAGGTTTCTTAAGTCCGTTTCTCTGTTATGGTAGTGGTTGACCTGATGGCAAACGTTATAAACTGCAGTATGTCTTTTTTAATTGTGTTAAACATTATGTAAAGCCGTTTTTAATTTGATGGGAGTGGCAAACATTAATACAGAGTAGTACTGGTGTTTGTGTTTAGGGGTGGCACGGTTTCCTGAAAAAATCCGAACCGCTAGGACAGCGGTTCAACTTAAATCTGACAGAGCATCTGTAATATGGTTAGCACGTAAAACAAACTGGGTTCAACTAATATATGTTTCTGTTGATGGATGCGCATTCTGGATTCCCAGACATTAATACAATAGCGATGAGGAAACAAACAACAACAAAAACTGGACAAACCATTCACTCTTTTTCAATGTGATTGCAGTAGCCTATGCTGGAATATGAGAGCAGTCATTTATTCCGGTGCTGATAGCGCGCGCACACAGATGAGACCTCAACAGCACACATTAATACGTATTTAAACTAAACTAATTTAAGCTCTGCCAGTTTAAACATTTAAGAGCCGATGGACGCGAGCTCGCGCGCGCAGTGAGAAAATTTGTGCATGCGCTCATCCGAAGTGCGCAAACCCGCGTCTCAGAACGCGCGCAAATATAAGCTCTCTCTGAAGTATTGTTTAAATGGACAAATTCACAATTTTTTTTTAAATGCCCGTCTTGGTAAGTATCCTACAGCAGACGTAGCCGGCTGAACGTAGGCCTGCTGTATCGGTGCATTCTCTTAAAGTGACAGTCTTTTATATTAATCGAACAGCAACAACAAAGAAATCACTCGCTGCTCTTGATTGAAAAGCTTTTATAACTTTTATAAAGAATAATCTTTAATTTATACAGTCCAATATGCAATGCTGTTT